>NC_140582.1:204253539-205453539 GCF_964204655.1 Triturus cristatus | reverse complement strand
TTAAGAATGCTGTTGTCTTCTATTGTGATGGTTTTAAATAACTGGAAACGATAAAAAATCTGTCTATTGTCAGACGGAGTCTATATTATTTGACCCAATAAGAAACGTGTATATTCTGTAGATTTGCATATTAAGCTTTTAAAATCCAATGTAACTTTAGCGGCTGTATAAATCAAAGTTCTCTATTATTTTTTAATGTACTGCTCATAACTTTGGAGTGCCGCTTATCTTCCTTCTGACCAATGTGTTTTTACAATAAACTGACTTGTGAGTTTCTTTTAATCAATATGCCGACTTCAGGATTTTCTTTTCAGGGGTAACTTAGAAAGAATGCTTTTCACGTGTCTGAAAGGACAAAGGCATTCCTCTATGCTGCCAGACAGCTCTGTGATAGAGACAGGAGTGAGGGGAGGGGGCACAGGGGAGGGGGCAAGTGGGGGCTACATTCGAAATTAGTCCATTCCAGTCAGTTTCATTGGAGAGGGTCTGGCTGCACAGCACATCTATTGGAATGTCACCTTCAGAAACCCATTGTTCCAGTCAACCTCCTCCAAGGGTCTCCTCGTTGAAATGCAACCCCAAAGAAAAGGAGTGGGCTTGTGCCCACAGTCTTCAGAGTGCCATTGGCGGATACTTGACCTCCTAGTGCAATCCTGGGCGTGCCATTGTCTTTATGACTGCCGCCGAAGCTGTTAGGTTTTATAGGTAACATTTATAAACATTATGCACAGATAAACAATCAGTGGTACCTTTTAGAACGTTATCGAGGAAAAGGTAAAGGAAGGAGAGCAAACTGATACAATAGCATAGGTCTAAATATTTCGAAAGTATATAGTAAAGGCATCCTATCATTAAAATGCTAGTCCAGCTTCCGAGTTTGTTCGACATGTATTAAAGTGAAGGGACAATTTGGAGGATCATAAGAGCAAGTTGTTATTTTTTTCCCCAAACTGAGCGCATATTGTTGCTTTCACCCATCCAGAACAGTGTCATTTAAACTATATGCATTTAATGCTCTTTAAAGGCAAGAGAAAAGCTCCTCGCCTTTGATAAATGATCCATTCTAATTAACCAAACGATTTAACTTGTGTTTGCCCTCGTAAACTGCCTTCCACGTCGACATCCCTCTAGCATTGGAAAGTTGAGGGCAGGCTTGCACATTTCTAAAATAGAGGTGTAGGTTTGGTTTACTTTAAAATGGTCCTTCCGTAAATTAGTACTTCTTCGATTAAAAACAGTAATTAAAGGGGATTTTAGTCATTTGGCATTCAGTATTTAACAAATAATCATTCTTAAACAGATTAACCAAGAAATGCGCAAGGGAGGGGGCAAATTATTCGTCTGTAAAAGGTAGCAACTAATTGCTTTTGTTCGAATTAAAACTATCACAATAAAAACTATCAAATTTTTCTAACGGCGTACACTCAACGTGACCGCTGGGAACAGGTTTACATTCAGCATTGCAACTCATGCTAAGTGCCCAACAGTGAAAAGTTGCCAGGTTGATGTAACTCAATTTGGGAGTAAGAAGGCTGTACGTAGACTTCCACGTTAGAGCTTTCTCTGTTCTCTCTTTGTATTTACAAAATGGCCCCGTCTAATTTAAGTTGTGTTTTCTTTTCCTCGCACACGCCTAGCAGAGCAGTGTCTGCCGAAACGAGTCCTGATGACCTTCATGCTGGGTGGGGGTGAGTGCCTCGTGTCTGAATCTGGGCCGCCGGTGGCTGCCGCCTGCTGTTTCTTGATAACTTTAAGTGGGCCTGCTCCGACTTCAACTTCACACACAGGACTTGAAGCATGGACGGGCAGGCCTATAGTCTGCTAAAACTACTTCCCGGGTGGCGCATGCTTCGAGAGTTAAAGGGTAGGGTTCAGACTACCCTTGGTGCGGGTGCCCCAAAGTATCCTTGCTCCGCATCAGTCGGCTCGTGTTGTACTAGAGCTGTCTGGACAGCGCCCTGGAGCCTCCTCCCGCCTCCCTCGGCGGAGGAGGAGGGGCGGACGCGCGCGCTCAGTCACGCCGCTGCAACTCTTAACACGTAGATCCTGCGCTGCCTCGCGACCGAGAGCGCGCGTGCAGAGGGTCGAGTGCTCCGAGCTTGCGCACAACGCAACACAGGGGGACGCCGCACGCTGGTGAGTGAGGAAAGCGCGCGCGCGCACTGGGCGCTAGAGGCAGCAGTGCCAGGGAGCGCGCGCGCTGACTCCTGCTGGAGGTGCGGGGAGCGCGTCGGCCTGTGTTGGAATGTGGCGTCGGCCGGAGTTTTCGGAGAGCTGAGGGGCTGGAGCCGGAGTGAAGAGACCAGCCAGGGGGTGAGAGACCACTCGGGGTGGGGTGCGGAAGGGGGGGCCTGCCGGTGCTTGGCCCGGGAGAGGCGCTGTCCAGGGCTGATCAGCGCGCGGGGGGAAGGGCCGGGAGCACGGCGGAAGCGCGATCAGCACCACGGCCAGGAGGAGCGAGGGGGTGGTGCGGGCAAGCTCACCCAAAATCTTAGCGTCGCTTTTGAGGGGGGACTTTCTGAGACGGATAAGCAGCCTACAGTGAGCAGAGGCCCGGGGACGTAGGGTGAGGTCAGCGGGTGTGCTTTCTGTTCGCCCGTCTCTTAGAAAACTTTTGTTCGCTTCGAACTTGTTTCTAAAGATTCCACAACGAGTTCTACTTCCCAACTTTACTCAGCCCTCACCAGCGGTGGCGCCGGACAGGTAACATTCCCGGAGTCCCTCCGAAGCGCCCTACTTAACTTTGTTTGAATCTCGAGAGTGAAGTTGACGACTTTCCCCAGCCCCTGTTCTACTGGTGTTTTTCAGAAAATGGCCGGATGCAGCTCTCGTAGCCCGGGATTCCGTGGTACCGCCCGGCCTCCCCGGCAGGGGTCTGATCCTCTCCATGTGAGGGACTGTGACCCTGCCCCCTGCGCCGGAGGGCGTCTTGCTGTGTCCGTTCCCACATTTCAGCACCAGGCGCTGCTTCCTGCTGCTCCACTGAACATGATAAAGGCACGGCTGTTAACTCCCCAGCCACTAATGATTTAGGCCTACTCATGAGAGAGTGGGCATCTCACGGCCTTTGTAAAATACGACACACAGGAGTTATTAACAGCACTACGTTTTCTGTTTTTTTTTTTAAAGACTTTAATGCCTACCAACAAGTATTTTTTATAAGCACTTGTTATTCTTCTCCACCCCTAGCAATCCCTAACCAACTCACTCAAAAAATTAGGATTTGTCACGATTAAGGGCCACTTTTTCACCGAGCAGACGTGCAAATATATTTTTAATAAATTAGGTTAATTATTGTGGTTTTACACAGCGTTGGGCGGTTATTTACAGCGTTAGATTGTTTTACTGATTGCATGTTCAACAAAAACACTTGCAAACTCTTAATATATTATTACACTAGGGGTGTAATATGGTAATATATTACATGAGTGCTTTCCAAACTTTTCATGTTGGTGATTCACTTTTTAGACATGCATCATTTTGCGACAGGGTAATTGAGTTTTACTAGCAAAATATATGATTTGTAGGAGGCACGTCACTGGCGATGCTGCTGTCACCTCCCCCCTGTGTAAGCTTGAATAGGTCAGCGGGGGCGGCAGCAGCGAGCGCCGTAGGAGCCGCAAGCATGTCAAGCTCCGTCACTGGTGATGCTGCTTTCGACCCCGCATAAGCTTGGAAGGGTCTGTGGGGGAGGCATCAGCGAGAGCTGCCGCAGTCTTTACTCACCGCCAGAGGTTCCATGGGTCTGCGGGAGGGCAGCAGCAGTGAGCGCCGGATGGCCGCTGGCGTTGGTGCTGCTGGCGTCCCCCTGACCTGGCCTCCCCCTGACCTAGATTGAACGGGACTACGGGTGGTGGTGCAGAGCACTGCACTTCAGGAGCTACCGGCAGTCTACTCACTGCCACTGCCGGGTTCTGCAGGAGGGTAGCAGCGATGCTCCAACTCCAATCACAGTTCGCTGCCAGGCCACAGGAGCTCCTCCTCTTTCGCAGAAACAAATAATGTGTCAGTAGCATGCACAGTACCGTCCTGCATGATGCCTAGACCGCATTGCCTAGAGCATGTTGTGTGACACACCTCCAGAAGGCAGCCGACACACTAACGTGTCGTGACACACAGTTTGGGGAAGCACTGTGATAGGCCATGGCTGCTCTGACTGTAAGGTGCATTGCCACTTAAGAGTTATGCTCAGTACAAGCATGCAACATCGTCTTGGTGTCATGTCGGATTTGGCTGGCCAAGAAAGTTTGCTATGTCGCATGGTCTGGGAACAGCAATGCATGTGAACTTGCTTCAGACCCATCTGCTTGTGCCCGACAACTCTCAACAGTCCGGGTGTCTGTGCAGGCGCTAAACTAATGTTTGTAGTATCTGTTTTGTATTTCCATAGCCCCTAATTAACTTCCAGGAAGCAGGAAACCTCCAATAAGACTAGTTTTAACTTTGTGGTTTGAAAAATACTTCATGTCCTTACAAGAAGTTGATCCAGTGGTCAATGCGTCACTGTTACAATACTTCGCAGGAGAGCTTGCATACAGGATTTTGAAGTCATTGTCAAGTATTGGTGACACGGCTGACTGAGGATGGGTGACCATGGCCCTAACTACTATTCTAAGCCACAGGTTTAGACACTATAGATTTGACCATTGGAGCAGGCAGCATTTGGTGTTAAACTGCTTATATGCTTTTACTGCATGATTATAGAGTTGTCACTCTACAAAGCCTTGGCAGCAGATCCTTTAGTAATCAAGTAGGTCACTCTAAAATCGCGAAAGCTGCACCCCCATATGATCAAATAAACAGGCACAATGGAGGCTGGCACTAGTACACTTGCATATGAGTGACTTATCTTCTCAGTGCATGCAGTTCATGATGGCGATCCATAAGTTGACATGCTGCCGCTGGCCTACGCCAACCATGGCAGTCGTGTCCGCTGCCTCCCGAGATGGCAAAAACAGCCTATGTGCACTTGCTGAAGACCTCTCATGCCTCTTACTCACTTTGTCTGAGTTTGACATGATTTTGGTGCTGGAAAGAGCATGCTTTGCCTTAGAGTCTGAATCTTCACTGGAGCAAGTCCAAAATAGCTCCATGGATACGATGTTGGCTCTAGCTCTTGTACAGTATGCACAGGTTGACTCACTGACCCTGCATATCATTGATTCTCATGCCATTGTTTTTGCTTGGTGAGCTGTATTAAAGTAGTGTCTGCTGGCTTTAAGATCCCTACGTTAGGTAGTCCTATCATGTCTGTTCATCATAACAATGACCCCGTTGCAGATTTCCTTGTCGGAGTATGTTAATAAAATGGCTTCATCCCAGATTCTTGAAACAGGGTGAAAAAAGGTAACCATGTAAATCTAACCTATTCCCCGTCATCCATATGTATGGTGTTTCAAAAATACATGCCCATTAAAGTTTAGAATGAACTGCAATATCAAGTTATGTCACTACCAAAGAGTTCCTTAACTTCTCAGAAGACAAGGCCGATCTTGTGTGATGTTCCAAATTCTGAGCTGCTCAACACAGGGTGATGAAGAGTGGCATACCGAGTGTGAGTTATTGTGTTGTCAAATGTAGAACTGTGTATCATGTTACTTGCACTTTGAAGTCATTGCAATTGTGAGAAAATGGCTGGTAAATATCGATGAAAAGTAAATTCTGATATTCTGAATCGGTTTGTAACTTGTTCTTCTACATTCGAGTTCACAGAAATTAACAATCTAACTATTAATGGTGTTTTCCCGAAGTCTAACTGTGGTGTTTACTTTTTTGGGAATTGGGTATTTTATTGGAGTATCATTGCTCCACATCCCAGCAATCTACACACAATATGATCTGTGTGCTATTGCGCCTGCTGCCGCAGTCCCATTTTAGGCCTGACCTGGCAGCACAGTTATCAGCTAGTCGTATTGCTATCAATGCTAAACAAGCATTGGCATAGCCAATAGGTCTCGCCTTTGGGACCTTATAAGTGTTTAGCCATGCAACAGTTGCATAACTAAATACTTATAAGGTCCCAAAAGCGAGACCTATTGGCTATGCAAAGCGGCCGTGAAAGTGATCGCGATCAAACATCAAAGCGGCCGTGCGGTCACGAAAGTAATCGCGGTAAAGCGCGGCACGCGTGCCCGCGCACATTCACTGTAGCTCTAGGCTGGCCTGGTAGCACTTTTTGGAGCCCTCTCAATAAGTCTCGCCAGACCAGCACATGCGCTGGGTCAGGCGAGCCCTAAAAAGCATTGGAAAAGTGAAGGTGTCTAGCCTTGCCTACATAGTGAAAAGGTTTTTTTTTTCATTGAAAGCATATGCCCCAAAAATAACAAAAAAAACATGCAGCCCCCTAAACGTGACTGCCATATTGCTTACAGTAGCATTTTTAATATTGAAAACATTAATTGATGCATCCGTTTTACTAGTGCGGTTTTATAAATAAGCCTTTCTGTTGTGCTTTGCATTTTATTATTATCTAGTGAAAGAGACACACATAAATCATGTAAAGCACTGAAGCTGCAGGCTGCTAAAATGTTGCAATGTCATTTCAGCACTTTATAACCGCAACTTTAAATAGGAGATATAAAATAAATCCTCTTCTAACTGGGCACCCAAAGGGTAGGCAAAATAAACGACTGGTATTTGAAGTTATATTAAAAGAAAAAAGACAGACTTTGAACCAGGGTTGTCCCAGGAAAGATAGACTATTTTTAGGTGGAAGTGGACAACATGAATATGCTTTTATGCAGTTACTCAAGTGAAGGGAGCCAGTGGGTATTGTAGTTTGACTCGTTGGCCATGCTGTGGTGGTTGGACGCAAAACATGAGTGGCTTTATCAGATGAGTGGCTCAATCTGGCTGACGAAAACTCCTCTATGTATGCAAGTTGGAGACGCAGCAGTCTGGTGATTCCTCTCCCCTTTATGTATGCATGTTGGAGACGCAGCAGTCTGGTGATTCCTCTGAAGCTGCCTCAAGGGCCAGGCCTGAAAACTGTGTTATGGCTTTCCGCATTAGATTATTGCTCCCTCACTTAATGCTTTTGGCTGGTGGGTGTATCATGCCATCTTCCAGGAAGTAGTTTTTCAGTTCTTTAACTCCTATATTCATTATACACAGAAAGCAAACTTTTTTTGCTTTACTTTTTCCCGACCGTAACAAAGTCAGTAGGGCAGGCTTTAATGTGATAAACATTTGTAAGCCATGCATGTAAAGTGCATTTGTAACTGTCTGTGTCCACATGCGTTTGGCGCATTGAAGCCAGACCAATTGGCTTTGCAAATTACTGTTTCTACTCCCTATTGACCATGTCTTCCTCCTGTTTTCTTTCTTCTTTGTTTATCTTCTGATATGCTAAAGACGCCCAACCTGAAATATAGCTCAGTGAGGCCCCTATTTCCTCCTCTATTACACACTAGATAATGTATACATTTCAATAGTCCCCTTCTCCCAACCCCGTACTAGTGATCCGGTCTGCTTTCTGGACAGTTAATACACACACAACTTGTGTTGTATTAACTGACCAATGCAAAATATGTCTCTATTCTATATACTCACCATAGTTTATCTGCTCCTCCTGGTCATTACTTTGATGTCTACGCTATTAAACTACGAAAATAAATATATTGTTATTATTTCTGCGAAGTACAGCCTGATAGTCTATTGGATATATTGCCTTAATATTTAACTACAAAAGTAATTTTAACTACTGTGTTGGTACACGTTTTGAGGAATCTAGAACATTCTATGCAACTGTACACTGTCGCAGATTAATACTAGGTAGATTTGTGATCAAAAGCTGTATTTTCAAAACCATATACCAACTTTACCATATTAAAGTATTCGAAATATCACTCAAGGTTTTGTACAGTTGAGTGACATTAATCTCCTTTTTTCATTGCAGAATTGCCATCATGGCCACCCAGGTGCTAAGCCAGTCTGGGAGTAATTGCTTCTTTGTTGGCAATACAGATATGGGGATGGCCATGGCTTCTGGCATGTACGACCTTTCTAAAGCAGAGCTGGCAGCACCTCAACTCTTCATGCTGGCAGATGTTGCCCTGACTGGGGAGATTGGGAGCAGCTGCTCCGAGTACCATGTTGAGGAAGAAAAGCAAATGGCTGAACTGAGCACTGTCCAAGATGGTAGTTTTTCAGACAGTGAAGGAGACAGTTTACCGGCCCAGTGCCCAATGGAGATTGATTGTGAGGGAAATGAGCGAATGTGTAGTGATGATTCTGAAAATCCGAAAGATGGAGCCTGTAGTGTTTCAGCATCGTCAACTGTAAGCAGTGTGGATGGAGACCAGAGAATTGGCACTTCAGATCCCCCTGGGCTCACTGAAGATAAAAACAAATATTCAAAGAGCAAGCCATTCCGTTGCAAGCCGTGTCAGTACGTGGCTGGATCAGAAGAAGAGTTTGTTCTACACATTAAGGTTCACAGTGCACAGAAATTCATTGCAGAGGAAGATGCAGAAAAACTAGCCCAGGCAAAGGAAACTGAATCAGGCACTCCAGAAGAGTCCGACCTAATGAAAGGACCTATTCGCTGTGAACGGTGTGGTTACAACACTAGCCGATACGACCACTATATGGCTCATTTGAAACACCACAACCAAGTGGGTGACAACGAGAAGGTGTTCAGTTGTCCCATTTGCACGTACAATACAGTTAGTGAATATCATTGGAAAAAACATCTAAGGAACCATTTCCCGCGAAAAGTGTACTCCTGCCATGAGTGCAACTATTTCTCAGACAGGAAGAACAATTATATCCAGCATATACGCACTCATACAGGTAAGATTGGTCTTTTATCCCATCTTTTACAGTGTGTGATATCTTCAGAAGGGGGGGTGTACTCTTTGAATATTCATGCAGCCGGAAGAAGGTCATAATAGTAGATGTATTTTCAGTGTTACCTGTGCCTGTTCTTCTGCCTTTGTTCATTGATCCTTCACATGATCCGTGGGGTCAGTGGTCTGTGTTGGATGACATGCACACGTGCACAGGCTTTGACTTCGAGGAGATGTGCACATAAACTCTGCAAGGAAACCTGCATTAGCACCACTGCTCTTACGTCCTGTGCTAGAAACACTGCTTTTATGGATCCCAACTTCGTCCTAGGTGGCAACCTGATGCAGTATTATAGCAGCCGCGGTGTGGAGGCAAGTCAGATTTCATGACTTGTGAATCCCTGGGTATTAGGGGGATAATATATAATGCTTATGAATCTTGCATATATGGAGGGGGCATTTATGTTTTTAAGGTACAGAGTATGATCTGAAGCAGATGAGTTTTTCCATCTGAAACATAGCACAGATCCTTTAGGGATAGTGTCAAGCACTTCTGCAGTACTGATTTTTTAAGTTCTGTGACCTCTCATCGAGAAGGATGGCAGTTGTAAGTGGTAGATAAATGCGTACTAACAATGCTGACAGTGTTTCACTACCGTATTCAGTTGCTTGTACCCCATGCTTCCACCTGATAGTTGGCTGTCTTATTGTAGCACCTCATTTCTCTCATGCTTTGTCGTGTTGTTGTTTTGTCTGGTTAGTCTCTTTCATTGAATTGTATGAGGGAGACTGTCCATTTTGCAGGGAATGGTGCTATGTGGAGACTTACCATTCTAACAAATTCTGTCAAATGTTGAACTTTTTATTTTTTTATGTGGATCTTGGAGTTATAAAACTCCCTCTGGAGACACACCATTATTGAAACATATTTTTATTATTTTCCAGTAAGATAGAACAGTTAGCACTTTCCATACATTGTATGTTACACTAGTATTCAACAGCGAGCCTAGACCAGAGCCAGGAGACAAAGTTTGAGCTGGACTGTTGCAACTTTCAACTGTCCTCAGATACCCGATCATCGACGCTAGTTAGGCAATCAGTATTTTCCACCAAACAATGAGGAAGAAGAAAGCATTGGTTTTATGGTATAGATTTAAAAATAGTAGTTAATTAGGCCCTAAGTAAAACATGTATATAAGGAAAATAAGCCAGACGCAGTCCCAGTCACATTCTATCCTTAGGCATCATATCATAGAGAACGTTTTCTGTCAGCAAATAGTCCTCATTTGAATGAAACAAACTATAACAAAACAGAGTGACCGCTCATCCCAAACTCCACATATTAGTCCCAACCTAGGGATGTCAACCTCCACTTAATATAGCAACCATGACCAAACTGTCCGGTGTAAGCATTGCACCGGGTACAGTACCTCTTATGTACTTTGCTTACAGTAGTCCCCAAAGGTAGATGTTCCTTATCTGCTATAGTCGCCACCTTCTGTGTATATCTAGTGTAAATCAAATTCAATGTTTCAATAGTCCCCATAGGGCCCGATTACAAGTTGAGCCGTTATTTATCGTCCATTTTAACGATACCACTGGGTAGGTTATTTATTGGGTGTGATAACACCTATTATGAGTCTATGGGGAATAACATAATGATTTCGGGGTTTAATGCAGCAAATTCCGCCTGATACAGTAAATATCGCATGTTTTCCCCTGTTAAATATCGACAGGTTACCTTCAAGCCCGTAATTTCGACCCACGCATAACCAGGGGCTAAAGCATGGGTTGGAATATTACGAGCAACTCGTAATTAGGCCCTTGGAGTTTTAAGAGGAGCTTGAGTCGCATAAATCCGATGCCTCTAGAAATGTATGGATGCAATCGGGACCCATGCTAATGTACCTTCTAGTTTTTATGCATGTATGAAAAGGGCCCCATATTCTTTTTAATCCGGAAACCCTATCCTCCTCCACAGCTGTCAATTTTTCCATTGTCTATAGTGACCACACTTTAGACCACCACATCCGGATCAACGGGGCAGTGTGGGCCCTCCATTGTCGAACCACCTTAAATCTGTACTAACCTTCATATTGCGAAACTTCAAAATATAAACTACATCTAGCCATAAATATTTGTATGTATTGATCTTTAACCTATCAAGAATATACTTAAGAAGAAAATATTGACACACTCCCAATAGCCATATGCAGTAGGGCATATCTATAATCCCCCAGGAGCCTGAGGGTTCAAGCAGTACAAAAAATGTAATTTATAAAACACCAACTCATGGTACCTAAAGCTATGCATGGGCAATGTCCATTTATTAAAGAAATCAAGAATAATAGAACCTATCCGAATAGGGGTTTAAAAAATTGTGTGTAATCATTTTTTATTTCTTTACAAAATGTTGATGCAGTTTATACAGTAAAATCTTTACTCGGCAAATAATGCCATAAAAGTTCACATAAATGCAATTCACATAGAAGAACTTTAAAAATCGGCAAAATCAATAAAATTCTTTGAAAAACTTCATAAAAGACCATTAATAAATAGTTTTTTAAGTAGCAGCATAATCTGTAAATATTTATAATCATGATATTATTCTGAACACTGCAGCCAAATAACTTGTGCTTTTGGATTGCAATAGAAGATTAACACCTCATTTAAGAATGCCACTAAGTTGCAAGATGTAGTTAAACTATTTTCTGATGGATCACATTACCAACAACAAGGGCCAACGCAATACAATATTCACGGCCCTACACTGCCCTGTCTGGTTCACCATGCTCTCGGTAAAAAACGGGCCACAGCAAATATGATCAAGGGTGATGTATTGGATCTGAGGATTCTAGAAACAATCCTAAAGCCCCTAATACCCATATTTCGACAGAGTGGTAGTATCCACTTCTTCCTATGATTATGATAATGTTGACAAAAGAATAAGATATGGGTAATGTCTAGGGGCAAGCTATATCTTGGTTGGTATCAGGTTGCCCCCATTTAACGGTAAATGTCCGCAATGGTAAGGTCCCGAAACAAAATGTAATGTATGTATATAATATTTATTAAGCGCAACACCCCACGGGTACCCTGGCGCTGCAATACATAATTTAGAGGACTAATATTAATCAGAGAGGCAACAGAGGGAATGAGCAGTACTCAAAGGACAGAGTCAAATTCTAGGAAATAACCATGTCTTAATCCTTTTTCCTGAACAGCCAATGGGGCTTCAATAGAGTCAATATATTCTTCCACAAGGAAGGCATCTCTGAATTCCAAGAAAGCTAGAGTCAAAGCACCCATACTCCTGCTCAATTCTCCATCTATATGGCTCCAATAATTCCCCTTGAGAGCAGTCTTTGGCACACCAGCCATAGCTCTTGGATTAGACCACAGATGTTCACACCCCAGCTTTATCAGGTAGGTATTAATATGCCCAAACCAGGGGATCCTAGAAACTCCAGTCTTCCTGAGTAACTCCTCCAATCCCACCTGATACACGGCTAAAGCCACAGAGGCCCATTACCGTCTCCAATACAGAAAAGGTCTGAAAGCTGCTTCGTGGGCGATTGCCCTATGGCCAAGATCCAACTGTAGTGGCAGGAGTGGGGTACTAGCTGGGATATTTGTCAGAGTTCGCACGAATAGATTCTCAACCACCTACAAAGCAGTGACCCTCTCACGTCCCTATAACTCTCCCCATATAGTTAGCCTCCAAGTGCTTGTAGGTCGAAAATTTGCATGGGCAAGGATATTGGTCAAAAGCAGGCACCCTTAAAACCCCTCATGATGCCGCTGCATAATGTTCAAGCTTCAACTCGCTCTTGTGGAGTTCCTGTGCAGTTCAGTCAAATTTCTCCATCCTGGTAAGACCCAGATACAAAAGATGGTTCTCTCTCTCTCTCTCTCTCTCTCTCTCTCTCTCTCTCTCTCTCTCTCTCTCTCTCTCTCTCTCTCTCTCTCTCTCTCTCTCTCTCTCTCTCTCTCTCTCTCTCTCTCTCTCTCTCTCTCTCTCTCTCTCTCTCTCTCTCTCTCTCTCTCTCTCTCTCTCTCTCTCTCTCTCTCTCTCTCTCTCTCTCTCTCTCTCTCTCTCTCTCTCTCTCTCTCTCTCTCTCTCTCTCTTCTCTCTCTCTCTCTCTCTCTCTCTCTCTCTCTCTCTCTCTCTCTCTCTCTCTCTCTCCCCTCCCCTCCCCCTCCCCCTCCCCTCCCCCTCCCCCTCCCCCTCCCCCTCCCCCTCCCCCTCCCCATTCAGAGTCTGGTTTGGGTATGTTGTGTGGCTAGGAATAAAGACCATATACTTGGTCTTTTGCAGGTTGATCTCCTGCCTCTCTGCTCACAGCAGACACCTAGCTGGTCCAGGAGATTTTGAATACCCATATTTTATTTGCATACCAGTAGGCTGTCGTCTGCGAATCGACTGGGATCTTCCTGCACGCTAAGCTTGGGTGTCATGGTTGCACTTCATTAACTGAGCTACTAGATCTTTAATGTATAATGGAAACAAGGTTTGGGGAAGGACACAGCCCTGCCTTACTCCCCTTGTGACTGGAATCGATGTTGTCAACTCCCTCTGTGTGCAGTACCTACCCTGTGCATAGTTCTTCTGTTGCAACCTCCTGATGACATCAACTAGGTATCTCAGGGCATCCTAATCGATTAGAACTCTCCAAAGGGCCTCCCTTGCCACAAGATCCAAGGCGGTGCGGAGGTCAGCAAAGACTACATAGAGCTGAACACTTCCCACAACGGGAAAACTTCCAATATTTGAGTTGTAATCGAAATACTTGGCCTATGGTACTGGCCCTGATCTGAACCCTGCTTGTAGAGGGGTTAGAAGACCCACGCCCTCAACCCACTCACACAGCCCATCCAACAATATCCGACTAATGATTCTTTTAGGAGCTTCCTATAAGGCTGATTGGCCGGTAATTGGATGGCCCGGACAGTGAGCCTTTGTTGTAAATTGGTATGACCTTGGCCCTTGCGCAAGTGGGGGGAATGAGCAAGCCTTCCAAAATACAATTGAAATATATTACAAAGTAATGTCCACAAATTACATAATCTGCCTTAAACAAGTCCCCAGGCACCTTATCTTACCCCAGCGCTTTTCCTGGAGTGATCCATTCTATGGCTTTGGTAACCTCCTGGATGGTAATGGGGGTAAATTCACATCGTCAGTTCAGACAGTGCCTCGTTATATAGGTCATTCTCTGTGCAAGCAGTCAATACTATCTTCACAGGGAGGCCCTTAGTACAATCGGGGTGAATCTTGGCCTCATCAAGGGTGACCCCCCACCCGCCCCGGCATGCAACCCTGAAAATTGGTCAATCCATGCTATTACAGAGATGCTAGAGTTCAACCGGGCAGATCATTCCAAAGTCCTGTCGACCAAATATATACCAAAACAGGTGCTGATCTTTCTCTTTCACTGCATTCAACAAGGCTTCCCATTTCTCCTTCTCATACTTTCGCTTGGCCCTAACTAGCGAAGCTTTATAAGAGGCCCTTGCTTCCTTGATTAAATCATTCTGGCCGCTCTTAATGCCTGATGTCAGACGGGGTTGTTTTGTTATTACAGGGAGCAGAATTGTGGTTTAGTCCCATATACAATACTAGTCCTACACAAAAATGTTGCATTTCTTTTATTTTACACTGCTTTCACTAAATGGCAGTAATTTGTCATCTGTAATTAAACCGACATTGGCTAAGACAATACCTGCCACTGCAGGTCCACTTTTTATACCAATCTGACTGAGGTCTCCTGTTTGATGGTAGAACCCTCGGAACCTACGACTGATTTGTGAGGACTCCACCCTTTACCATCTGGATCTCACCGTATTCATATTATTATGTCCAATTGTATCAGTGTGGCGTGTGGCCCCTTTAAGTCAGTGAAAGGTGATATTGAATAAAACGCAGTTTTCGAAATGTGCTACTGAGCCAGATTCGTTTTTTTTTTTTAGCTGGCAATTCGACTCTTGCCTTTAATGTAATAAATGCTACCTGGTGTGCTCCTAAAGCACCAACATGCTGTGTCGGAAGAGAAGGGCAACAGCTCTCCGCTATTCATGTTGACAAATGTAGTCGCCCATTTGGCATCTCTGATGAAGCACATTAACTCCCCAGAAGATTTCTTCATATGTATTTTTAACCTCGTCTGCATGGTGTACAAGGGGCCTTCGTGTAAGGAACATCCATTGTAATGGGTAACCCACTTTTCTCCAGACTAGAGATGATCCCTCTTCACAGAAATACACTGGAGCGTTGTCAGGAAGCCGCAGTGTACAATTACTACAATCATGTCTGCTGACAAGTGGCCACCTCCTACCACAACTTCCACTGGACTTCATAAAATAATAGAACTATATTTTTGGGGAGAAGGGTTGGGCTTTTAGGAAGGAAACCGTACTGTTAAAAAGCCCCTGTCTTGAGTGAGGTGAACGCTGTGGTTTTCATGTGGGATTTTGTTGTAAGGTAGGTAGAATGAACTCTGCCACTTATTTGTTTTGTTCCTTTTGAAAATGAGCATTGGCAAATCCTTTAAGTATTACCCTTATGGCTGCCAATCCAGACCTATTTTCTTTGGCATTGCTTTTTGTTGATGCCATTTATCACTAGAGATAAAGGAGAAGAAAAAAGTGTGACATGTACACCTGCATGCGCCAATATGCCTACACACATACAGCAAACCAGAGTGGTGACTTACACGTTTGCATGAGTCACCTTGCATACACACGCCTGTGGCTTAACACAGGACCCATGTTGTTTTTAGGTCTCGCCTACGCAGCGCATAAGCGCTGCTTTGGATTGACCTTTTGGAATTGCTCTGGGCTTTTGTTCAAGCTCGTGCATGTTTTGCACTGTTCCCTATTGGTATTCGTGCACGTTTGGCGTTTCCCTTGCGGGAGCGAGCAGCGATGCCATCTGTTTTCAGTTATCTTGCTTATGCTTTCGAAACAGATGGTGCCGCTGCTTGCTCCTGCTGCTGTGCGCGTCTCGTCCCCGTTTGAAACCTTATCTGTGCGCTTCATCCCTCATGGCGGACCTATTTATCTGCTCGATAGCAAGATCTGGCCATGCACCTTGCCCGTATTCGTAGACACTTTCACAGGTCGTGCATTTTATATTTTCGCAGTATTCCCTTCCCCCACCCCCCCTCGGCGCGAAGAGTTGGGTGATGTTTTTTCCAGTGGGTCTTTGCATTAAACTTTTTGTGGCGTGAAAAAGGTTGAGGGGTTTGTACTTCGCACCGCGAACACTGTCTCTAAAAAGCGACCCCAGTACTTCGATGTAGCTCGGGACAATTTGTGTTCTATTTTCCGCTTTATCACGAACTTCAGCTGTATTTAGCCAAACTGCTAGATCAGCTTTATGCCTCAGATTGATACAGGCTTCTTGTCACTGGCGTTGTTATGACAAAACTGGTGGTGACATCAGCACATTCCTCTTTTTGCAACATGTCTTGGGGATGTGGCTGGTTAGCGCGAGTCCGCTTCAGTAGCAGTCCATCTTGGAGCACATCTGGACGTGGGAGCCCCAGCGGCACACATGCTCTTTAAAGGCGTGCGCTTCAGGCTATGGCAGCTGCACTCCACCGAAGGGGAGGCAGGATGCTTCAGTTCGACCGACGCTGCACCATGTTTGTTCGCAGTGGACGGTTTCCCACTATCACGGTGAGGCCGCAGTGACCCCAGAGACATACAATTAATCAGCTTCTGGTGCGATTACTTTTTTTGGGTGGTGCCGGGGGTCTGTGTGCGGTTATACAATATACTGTTCCCTATTGTTTGAATATATATTAGTTCACTATACAGTAGTGCTTTTTTCCTTGTCTTTTTTTCTCGGAATGTAAAAATGCTGCACGTGAAGGGGGTCTGTAAAGTTCAGAAGTGCATTTGCGCCATTTAGTATTACTGTCATCACCTTGTTTCTTAATGTATCCCTATGATTATCTTAACTGTTCGGGCCTGTTCTGTCTGGTATGATAAAATCAGAGCTCATGCAAACCACACGTCGCTGTTGTGGGCAGCAGTACTTGTATCTAGTGGGCTTTATGTCCTTAGCAAATTGCTCTTCAGAGGAAGCTCATTTGATCGAGCACCTTCTGCGTGCAGCTAACACTGCTTCAGAAAATCACAGTGCCTATAATTAAAAGTGCCACAAGGTGAGGGGCAAATGCACAGCACAAGCTCTAATAATCGTAATTTGTTTAGGAAAATTAAAATGAACGGGGCGATTTGGAGGAAGATGTTCTAAGAACCAACAGAGATGATGAGCATTTCTGCATGCTGGTTGTGATGGTCTTACAATTAATAAACTGGTTTTGAAGATGGTGCGAGCCGAAAGGGGTGCCAGACATGTTTTAATAGGACGGGAGATGTTTATATTTCTTCAGGCCCTGGGTGAGGCATGCTGTTTACCCATGCAACAGTTGATGTTGTTGCACCAAGGATATTGTGCTGCTGCACCAAGGATATTGTGCTGCATAACTAAATACTTATAAGGTCCCAAAGGCGAGACCTATTGGCTATGCCAATGCTTGTTTACTTAGTGGGTGCATTCCTAGTTTATATCGATTTAAAAACACATTTGCCAAAAGTAGCATTCTGGCTGCAATTTGCAGATGCCAGACACACAAAAAAAAGGAAAGGACCAAATAGTACCCCATGTTTGCAGCGGACCATTGGCTGTCTTATTGTAGCACCTGATTTGTGTCAAGCTGGCAGACTTCCTGTACCACAGTGGAAATGATGCCCCATGGGTGACTAAACCCGCTTCCTCTCAGCCCCTCACAATTGGTGGGTTAGTGCATATTTGTATGTAATCATATATCCTAGGTTGTTCAGAGTCGTTTATATTCATAAACATTGTGTTGCCCGTTTCTCATTTTAATAGTGCTTAGTTCTTTGTGATGTGCATTAATATTAGCCTGAAATAATAAATACTGCATAATCATTCCCTCCTCACCCCCCTCACTTCCTTTGTCTATCCTGTTTCCTATATTTTATAGTATACCTTATTGTGCCTTACATGCAAAGCTTATAAGTGCCACAGGTTGTACTCAGATGTATTTTTCCTGTGAACATGATTGTAGTTTGTGACTAAATTAATATAAAGAAAGATGAAAGAAACTGTGAAGAGTTGAGGGCGGGATGTATGTTGCAGCAAGAAAAAAGGGACTATGGTGGTCGGGGCATAAATTTAAGGAAAAGAAAAAAATTAAAAGCTGAGCCAAGGGAAACAACAGACCAGCATCAAAGGGGAAGAGGTGGTGGCGGTGATCAGGGTAAACACAGAAGATCACCAGTGCATGCAGGAGAGAACAAAGCACATAGTGAACGAACTGTAGCACTTTCTAAGCCAAAATAAAAGTAGTTCACTGAAGGCGAGTAGTGAAAGGATACAAGCCATAAAATTAAAATAATGAGTAAGAAGCTATGCTGGAAGAGAGAAACGGACACGAGAGAAGGAAGGAAAGCTATTGAGTAAGAAGGAAATAAATTAGAGGGACAAGAAAGCCAGCCAGTAGTGAGCAGTGGGCTGGCCCAAAGCGGAGTCCGAGTATTGGTATTGCCCACAATAAGGGGTCGATTACGATGTCATTCGGAAAGCATTCCGACCGAACTGGTCCCGTAATGGTTTCCGACCGAATCGGATTAGGGGTGTCCGACCGATGATTGTTCCAAATACGATTTGGTTGGACTCCTATTGGCTTCAATTGGAGCCTGTGTTACAACTGAACACACAGGCTCCCATTGAAGAAAGGGGTGGCTGGGGAAAAGCATGCACTTTATGGCGGGCACCCCCATGGTGCCTGTCACACTGTGCATGGTTGCAAAGAGGGGTCCCTTGGTACCCCCACGGGCCCCATTTGGAAAGCTCCGGGTGAAGGGGAGCCTACTACGGGCCCCCAAAGGCAGATTACAACAGCCGATCTGTGTCAGAACAATGAATCGGAAAGGCTGTCCAAATCTGACAACGTAATCGCTCGGTCAGAAAGGCGGACTGTTGACCTGTACAAGAAGCTCCGAACGACTCGGTTCCTCCGAGTGCCATTAGTCCTAAGAAAAGCTATCCTAATAGGTCAGAAAGCTATTAGAATCGGTCAGAAAGATTCACAAGATCCGATTTGGATCCTTTCCGACCGACCTTGTAATTGACCCTTAAGACTTGCACAACAGACAGTTAAAGGCTGTGTGTAGGTAAGACCTAAAATTAATACAGCACCCACGGAAGAATGCTATTTTTTTTCATGCTTGCATTTTCTCCTCATAGGACGCCTACAAATTAGAGGGGGTGAGCCACTGAAATCTCAAAGCAGATGCTTGCCTCTGGCTCAGCTTGTGGTCCTGACAAGCAAGCCCAAAATGAGCTGAGCCTTCATGTGGCTTCTACCTGCCATCCATGCCTGAACCTCCTGCGCCAAGAATTAGCATTGATGCAAAACAGGACATAGAAAGAAATAGCTATCTGGTGGCTGAATTACTAAAAAAAAAACAGAAACCTTAGACCAACACCAGCTTCTTCACTTGACAAAATTGTGTGATCTAAGTCAAATATTTTATTTCACAAAGTCGTCACATTCTTATTTCATATGAGAGTGCCTTCAAATGCCTGATACACACTGTTCAAAAACCTTTTGTGTTTTATTCAATAGACTAATAGGATTGCTCAAGTATAATCAGAATCTAGACAACATAAAACTGACTGACAACTCAGTTGCATCTTAGTTCTCTAATTGTGTTGTCATTAGAGCGGGCAGGAATTTTTCGTAGTTCATGTTTAAGAACTATCACTTAATAAATGCACCTCATTGCGGTGATTTCAACAAATATCCGTTTTTGAGTTTGGAAAAGTTATTTGTCATATTTTTACATGATGTTTATTGAATGAGTGACATGCCAGACATGTATATGGCTAGGCTCATTACCTGGCTCTCAGAGCCAAGCTAGGCCATTTGCTCGGCTTGCCATGTTAATGTTTTGGCTCTGCCACCTCTACTGAGTACAGCTCTATCAATATAAGACAACCTGTTCAGTGTATTAAAGAAATCTTTGTGTAATCCATGGCCTGCTCCGACCTTTGTATTCCTTTGACTATGCGCAGTGTGCTTTCCACCAGTGTCTCCAAACCCGCTTTCATGGTGTGTTAGAAGTGCCAGCCGAATGGAGCTCACGGCTATCTGGATATGGCATTGGATGGCTTGTGATGTGACCCTACCAGACTCTTTATTCTGCTTGAATACCTTTATACTGGGATTCAAGGGGTCTAGTCTAATGTCTCCTGCACAAAGTAAACAAAAAGAGCTACTGAAACCACAAACGGATTGTGGTCTCTGTTAATTCACCAATCCTTCCTTTGGTTTCCCTCTCTAGCTTTGTTTTCCTCCTGAACGTGCATGTGCTAAGTTGTCTGTCAGCTGTAGCCTGTAGTCTCATAACACATTATGTAATGGAAAACAGGGTTGTGTTCCATTTCAGTACTAGATCTCGGTCAGTCTGACAGTGCTTCATACTTGGTGGCTCTTCTTAATGTCTTGTATGAAGTGCTCACCTTGAATTCTAGACCTACTGCTATAGCGCTGTTCTCAAATGTCGAAGGTGGAGAGTAGTGTTGCAAAAGCCCAAGACTGAGTTTTATATGTCCAACCAAATTACATTTGTTGTGAATTGTTTAGTGCCGTTTCAAAGTGGCTTGCATCCTAAAATGATGTGACCACGTAAAGTGTAATTTCTGTGCTGGGTCAGGCCTAGTGGCGCGGAGAGTGCGCATTGGTCAAGAGACCCATGGTGTGAGCAGTTGATTCTGGGCTTTGCAGAACCTGGCAGGGGGTGGATTGGAGCCCAGGGCAGTGAGCCCTACCCAACCCTAGGCGGCTCGATGCAATGGAGGGTTATATGGAAGGAACCAGGTCCGGATACAGAAACTATATGCAAGTGTTATTAAAATGTTGGGTGCAGTGCAGCTAGCCGTTTGTTTCTCTGTCAATGGAACCGTCGGTTTCCCCTGTCCATAGGGACATCGTTCAACCAACTTTTAAGATAGGACATTTTAATGTGGGCAGCTGGGAATGTCTGCCATAAGCAAAGAATTACGAAATCGACTTTGGTTGGCCCGGTTCTCGGCGTACCATAGTGTTTTAAACTGTATTTGCCGTCGCATTAGAGACAGTGGCGGGAATTGTCGGATTCGGCCCCAACGCTTTAGTTAATTGCTTATTTTTCTGTCGGAATTATCGGCGACGGTGTAAGGTTTTGCACACCAGATCTTTTTGTGCGCATTTTACCCTTGTTCGGGGTTGCCGAGTGATTGATGTCAAATCGTCTGGGCAGTCCAATGACTTTCCCATTGTTGCGTTTTAATCTTTTGTTAAAAGCCCTGATTTGTGGTGTTGCAGAGTAGCTGCCGGACTAATTGTGAGCGCCCTGTTTAATGGAGCTTTGTTGTGTTAACACTGCACTTGTAAGCCTGTCTGTTCATTCCCCGGAGAACAAAACCGTTTGTGTGGAACCAGCATGTGCTCGACTGTTCTCTTTTAAAAGTTTGTTTTAGATCGGTAGAGAAGGAAGATTTCAGGCTTAAGTCCTTTGTCGGAAAATAAAGGCCACATGCTGGTCACATTTTAGTGTGGATTTTTTTTTACGGTAAAGGAAGAACTTTCGGCGTCCGTGACCTGAAGGTTTTACTGTTTTGAGGTTCAAATTAGGCTTGGCAGAACAACAATTTTCAGGTTAGAATACATTTAACATTAAACAGATTTGTGGATTATGGGAAGCTTTTGATTTTGGATACGTACGTTGGTAAGAAAGTTTATTATCAAATATCTAAATATATGTGAAACGTACTCCTTGCAAGACCCCTTGAGGGTAAAACATTCAAACATTTCCCTTGGGAGGGGCGGAGGGCGATAGGAAGAAAGAGCGAAATATACTTCTGTCTCTACGTCTTCAAAATGTCTGACGGATCTCTGCTGCTTGTTTGACCAGTAAATAACGGGTCAACAAATCTCCATTAAAGGGTCATTGTTTGGAAGTGTTTCACGTGCAGGCAGGGTTGGTACCCAAAGTCTAATGTGCATTTAAATGTCGTTTTCTTAGTAGTAGCAGGATCCAAGAATGGACTCTATTCTGCTCTGAATATCTTTGCATGATACGTACCTGCATTTGGGTCTCCCTTTGCGCCTACTGCTCAGTATACTGCCTCTTTCAGTCGACAGTGCAGTGTTATAGTGTTGTCTGCCTAGAAGCGCGCACATGTACCTCTGTATTCAACGTGTGACTTTCTTGCCCCCTGGCCTCGCTAAATGGAGGGTAGGGAGTCGTTGACTTGTGATAAACCATCAAATGCAGCTGTCTGCAGAGGAGCCTCCGTACATTCCCGGTACCGCACGCTCAACACACGAGAGGACAGGGTGGTCTAGAGAAATAATCACATTGCTAATCATGTACCCTCTGGGTTTTTTTCTGAATATTGTAACCAATATTAAAACCCTTGCCTACTATAACAATCAGTGAGATTCCATATTACAAAAAACATGCCTGCCGTCTTTTAGTACAGTGTAATAGTCCACCTGTTGGACCCAGCGGTTTCCAGAAGGTTGGGACGCATCGAAGTCAGTCAGAATGCACCATTCCAGACAGGATGAGTATGATGCACGTGTCCGATAACCTGTGTTAATCCTTGGGTAGCTTGGCACTGAGCAGTCTGGCTTATTCTCAGGGCCCATGTGTAAAGTATTGATACAACACCACCCTCGGAATACACTGCAGGCGCCACAAAAAACTCCACATCGTATGTATTAAAAAAACTTGTCTTTGTATTACACACACAGAGACTGAAATCAAAACGAGATAAACATTGTATATACACTTTACAGTTTTATGCAATTGTCGAACTTCCCCATTGAAATTAAAATGAGACACACATTGTATATACACTTTATATATATATATGCAATTGTCGAACTTTCTCATCAGTAGAAAGGTCAAACAGTTACAGGTCTTTGACTACGCCTTGTGACTCAGCCCCTCAGTAGCACGAGCCAACGATACATATTGCATCTGCAGGCACCCCATTGACTAGACAGTTGGAACCACCTAACATGGAAAAAAACCTGTTACTTAGTTTTGTCCATCCTGATTAGACCTACAGGTGCCTGGCAGCACGTGCATGAGTGTGGGATGGATATCCTCCCCCCCCCACTTCCCGTAGACTACAGGTTGTGACCCAGGAAGCTGGTGCGCTTCCAAGTCTGGAGAAATGTTTTCCTCTCAAGTGGAGGTGTGAACTGCCGTAGCCCCCGACAGTCAGCTGTAGGTGCCCACAAGGCACACACAACTCCACGGAACTCGCCATGATGTTCTCCATAACAAAGTACCTTGTGGTGTGGGCCAAGTTTGCTAGCGACCTTGGCTAAGGCTGCAATGTCAGGCACTGTTGTCCTTCCAATCTGGAGGACGAAGACGGTCTCAGCTCCTGGCTCGGGTTCCCCCAACACCCCTCGAACACCACACGCGCCAGATTTCAAGCTAGCACAGGTCCCCTTGGTTGCAAGCACAAATACCGCATTCATTGAACTCCTCACATCCGGCACCTCAGGTGGCTGCTGATCTTTGCGAGCACTCTGCTCTACACAGTGTGATGACGATGTACGTTAGGACGGTCCTTTTCCCAACCAACGATTACTTCCACTTGTTTCCGCGTCACCCACTGTGGTCCTTACGACCTTGTAGAAGCAGTGAGATCCTTTGTATTCGTGGGATCTTGTGGACAGGAGGCCAGCAAACAGGCCCTCGTAAAGGTACTTAGGGACCCAGGCTGCGACAGTTGGCACTTGACCGCAGGCCAGCAGCGTCCAGGCAAAATCCACCAAGTGATAGTCCCCTTCCAGGTCAGCACAAGTCTGCAAATACTCCAGTTCCAGTGTGGAACCAGTGTAGTATGGTACCAGATCCAAAAACCTCTCCACTTTCGGAGGCCAGAGCTCCAGTAGATATACTCACTTTGACCTTTTGAAGATTCGATCAGTTCAAAAGGCCACCTTTGAAATGCACAGGCCCTCTCTAAATGTTGACCTGTCTGCCATCCTACCCTGGTAGGTTTGATCACTATCTTTAGTGGGGCCAGAACCCTGCCTCTTAGAATGCAGGTGCCATTTCCACCCCCATCCAGGGTCCCAGAGAGGCCCCTCCGAGCCAGAGGTTCACAGTTCCCCTTGAGCCCCTAGTTTATGGCCTTCTTTCAGGAGTGCACAGATGTAGCTGTCCCCCATCACCCAGATGTGGATTGGAAACAGGCCAATAGGCAAACAGTCATGAGCATCAAGATGCCCACTTTCCAAAAAGTCACATTTCCACCACCATAATGCCAAATCCACTCTCACTACCGGAGAGGATTCACCATTACAAACTCATTGATACCAAACACTATACTGCTACTATTCTGCCACTATTCTGCCAGTAGGAAATAATGCTCAATCGCCTTTCCCTACATTCCCCCTTGCTGATCCAATACGAGGAGCAGGCCCTGTCGTACCGTACACACCACCCGGAGCTATTCACGACCCTTGCATGCAATGCACACAGGCACATGCCTGACCTCCTCCCAACACCTCACCCTGTCACCAGGGAGAACTCCGATATAGCAAGAGACATGCAGAACCATGGCACGTAGCTTTTTAAATGCCAAGCCGAGTAACAGTAACCTGTGCACACATGCACCACCTGGGCAAACATGTGGGACAATCTGAGCTACCTCTGTGGTCGCACATCCAGTGCTGCAGACCCATGGACAACACATGGTGGCCCTCCGCCCTCGGGAACCCTCCCACCCCTACAGCTAACGCTCGGAACCTCGGCATCATCCTTGACTCCTCCATGGACCGCCAGATCAACGCTGTCGCTTCCACTAGTTTCAACTGCCTTTGCATCCTCCGTAAGACCTTCAAATGGATCCCCCCCAACTGCAGAAGGACCGTCACCCATGCACTCATAACCAGCAGACTGGACTACGGCGGAATCAACAGAACTCTTCTATACAAGCTCCAAACCATCCAGAACGCCGCAGCCAGACTCTTCCTCGGGACACCGCGTCACGCACACATGACCCAACAACTACGAGCCCTTCACTGGCTCCCCGTCGAGAAAGGGGTCACCTTCAAACTCCTCACCCACGCCTACAAATCCCTCAACATCGGACCCAAATACCTCAACGAGAGAGCTTCCTTCCATGTACCCAAGTGGACCCATGGACAACACATGGTGGCCCTCCGCCCTCGGGAACCCTCCCACCCCTACAGCTAACGCTCGGAACCTCGGCATCATCCTTGACTCCTCCATGGACCGCCAGATCAACGCTGTCGCTTCCACTAGTTTCAACTGCCTTTGCATCCTCCGTAAGACCTTCAAATGGATCCCCCCCAACTGCAGAAGGACCGTCACCCATGCACTCATAACCAGCAGACTGGACTACGGCGGAATCAACAGAACTCTTCTATACAAGCTCCAAACCATCCAGAACGCCGCAGCCAGACTCTTCCTCGGGACACCGCGTCACGCACACATGACCCAACAACTACGAGCCCTTCACTGGCTCCCCGTCGAGAAAGGGGTCACCTTCAAACTCCTCACCCACGCCTACAAATCCCTCAACATCGGACCCAAATACCTCAACGAGAGAGCTTCCTTCCATGTACCCAAGTGGAACCTCTGCTCCGCCGACCTCCCCCCTCCCCCCCCCGCCTTGAGACCCTCACGGGTGAGTAGCGCGCTATATAAACCCCCTGATTGATTGATTGATTGATTGAGGAGCATTCAAGATACATGCCCTGGGTATATGTCTAACCCCTTGACAAGGGACTTAATTAGCTCAAATCAGCCAATCATGTATACACCAGTATGTATATGACGATCACAGCGCTTTGGCACTAAATGGTAGTGTCAACCACTCTCAAAGTCATAAGCCAGCAAAACAAGGTCAAAACATGAGGTCTCCAAAAAGGTCAGAGGAGACCATGCCAAAAGATGCCAGGTCTAACACTGTCCTTACTGATTATTGACTTTAACACAGAGTTGTTCCCTTAAAGCCCCAGTCCCATATTAAAAATACATATTTTAAAGATTCAGAACGGTGTGACTAGTTTGAAGCCTGCTTAGGCTCATGAACTTAATCTGTGCATTCATATTTCTAGAATAAAATAACTCAGGACTTCTTCTGTCTTTATCACATTTGTTAATAAAGAGATCAAACCTATAGAATCTAACCTAACCTTTTCCCTACAAACCAATCGGGCCTTAAGCATTTATTAATACATGGGATTCTGTAATCTCTGTATAAACGCCAGTCTCTGATTTCTTTATAACCAGCGACTTATGATGCACCCAGTCGCTGATTACAAAGAAAAGACATCAGAACTAGACTATTATAAGTTATTACAGTCCAGTTCTGATGGCGCACGGAGCATAATTAAAGCTGCTGTTTAGCAACATTGCTTTTCTTCCTTCTGCTCTATTTTTTTTAGCTTACAATGAATGACTAGCAGAGATACATTTTTTGCACTCCTTAGATAGAGAAAAGCTAGAATCTTCCTGCATGTTTTTTTCACATTCCGAGGTAGTTATTTTTTTAAAAACTGATTAATATTCAACTGTTCTAATATCTGTTTGCACAAATAACTAACCGGTTTTAGATGTGTTTGTTTTTGCACTAGGGGCTTTATTTCTATTCTTCATGTTTGCAGACATGCTTGCTCTTTCGTATAAAATGTTATGTAATGTTATATTGATTAGTATAGCACACTAATCACCTGAGAGTGTCCAGGCTCTTGATTGCTACGCCCCAAGGTTTTAAGTGGTTTGTGGGTAAGGTGACGGTGTGATTATATATTATAGGGGATAAAGTACCCACTGGCTTACATAATAAGGTTATTACACCATAGCCTTAGAAAGGAACTCTGCCTTTAGCCTCGTTCCTCTATATGGTTATGGAAGTCCTTGGTGACTTGTAGTATCCTTACAATGTATGACAGGGGCTACTTTATCTCATATATTATGAGCTTGTTACCATAACTCATTGAAGTCACAGTAACCATATCCCAAGTAAACCATTTTTTACTTCAGTATTATGTATGGCGGAGAACCTACGTGTTACATTTAATTAAAAAATATTTCACTCTGCATTCTGGTACATGTAGACTTGTGCGCTTTCCTGACATTATATTTTGTGACATTTCATCAAAGGAATGTTCTATTAGTCATTTTCTACATCAAGTGCAACCGTTTTGATAAACTGTTAAAACTTAATTGGTAAGTTATTGGGACCAGTTACTATTTCGTATTTGTACTGTATTGTAAGCAGTTACCGTCAGAAAGTATGGCCCATTTATTCCTTTGATAACTCGCTGCACCTTCTGGCTCTGTTTTTAAGCTATTTTTCTGTTGCAGGGGAGCGTCCGTACCAGTGCATTGTGTGCAATTATCAAAGCTCACAGAAGACCCACTTAACAAGGCACATGCGCATACATTCAGGTTGGTAAAGTAGTAAGGTTTTCTTTTATATTTGAATCACAAAGCAATGGCACAGACTGCCCAGGTCAACACACAAAAACCCACACTATCTGCTTGTTTACATAATAAATGAGCTTGAGATACAATTGTCACCCTGGTAAAATGTTCAATTTCCGCTTTTTAAATGTTTGAAATCTTACTTAGCTTGTTTTATACCGTCCGCGATTCTATACATCACATTTCACAAAGTAACAATTTTGTAAATGTATGAATGGGTTTCAACATTTTACTAGTCTCTATACCTCTTTGAGTGATGGGAACTGCCACCACCAAACCGGAATTAGGTTTAAACATTCTTCCCCTGGAGTGGATGGAGGGGATATCACCGAATCTGAGGTCAAACAAGCAATATTACAACAAAAGCCTGATAAAGCCCTAGGTCATGGTTTTGTTTCCACAGATTTATACAAGGCTGATCTACTATTATGAGTCCCACTTCTCACCAAGGTATTTAATGCTGTTTTGAGATCTGGAGAGACACCAAAATCTTGACGAAGGGAGATAATTCTCACTCTATTTGTAGAAAGGTGTGAAACGGGCCCTGCCAATGATCACCCAATTTCTCTATTGGATGGGGTTGGTAAGATCTATGGGAGGGTGCTCTCCAATCGCATTCATGATTGGGTTGAAGAGGGAAAAACTTTAACAGTTCTTCAAGCAGGCCTCAGAAGCTGTATTGGAACGGTGGAACAAGCCATGCGTCTATACTCCATACGTATCATATATACAAGGCAAAGGAAGGTCCCATTGTTTTTAACATTTGTAGATTAGAAATCTGCTTTTCAATTTAGTAGACTGGGACTAATTGTGACACGCGTTACAACAGCAGGGTCTCCATCACTGTGTGAGTACAGCTTTGCAGAACTGCAAAGAGATACGTTTGCCCACGTGTGTTATGGTTTGAGGGGAGAATGCCAAAGAGCTACTGGTGTGCGACAAGAGTGTTTTGGACCCTTTGCTCTTTTCCCTATTTTGAATGTTCTTGCCTTATATCTTGATAGCTCGAATTTGGATTGCCTGATGCTTAGTAATACACGTATTCCTGTGTTATGTGCAGACGGTGCAGTGTTGCTTTCTCTTACCGAACTTTCTATGCATAAACTGATTAAGGCCTTTCTAGATTGTGACATGAAACATTTAACTATTAATGTTTCCAATACCAAATTTATGATACTAATACCTAGAACTGAATTAAAATGCTCCTTCTCAGTGGGAAACGATACCTTAGAACAAGTTTATAATTTTGATTACTTTGAGAAACCGGTATGATAATAAAATGTCATGGAAACAGCACAGAGAAAGAGTGGCTGCATTCTGAGGCAGTCAGCAGCCGTATTAATTATGTAATAATGAGCTCAAAGACTGTCCCCCTATTCTTTATTTATACCTGTGTATAAAGTAAAAGCAGTTACAGCTGTGATATATGGAGCAGAAACGTGGGGCTACACGGATTCCTCAGCACTTCAAAAAATTGTTACAGGTGGGGCAGGGTACGCCTTTAGCATCACTATACTTGGAACTGGGCATCAGACCTATTTCAGATATTATTGTCCCAGTCATTTACTGAGCATGCCTACAGAAAACCCATTTAGGAGGCATATATTTAGCCGCTATAAGGGAGGTAGCTCATTACCCTGGCCTGCCCGGAATGCCTTGGTGGAAGCATGTTTGCAGTACCCTAAAGTAGCTGGATCTTAACACAATATGTGAGACTCCAATAGTTATTAATGGGTAAACCATAATTAAGGTAAAGGATGCTTAGTAGCAATATAATAACCAAATGATATTTGAGGTAAGTAAGAAGGGGATCTCGATACAAGGGTATCTAAAGCATACATTTATTGTTGGGTTTGAACCATATTTGAATGACATTTACCCTGAGATAGAGCATTCTTTATTCATAACATTCCGCCTGGGGAGCCTTCCTTCGAAGGCTTATGTACCCAAACGGAGCAAGCCCAAGGGGACTGATGTAGTATGTGATTGTGCTTGTGGTGAAATCGAGATCATCCCCCACTTCATGCTATTTTGTTCAAATGTAGCGAGTGTGCGTATGAAATGGTTTCTCCTTTATTTCACACTTTTAAAGTTTCCAGCAAAACAGACATTAGCTCTCTGTTATAGAACTGATTACCCAGAGATCTATCATGCATTACTGATGTTTATTTGGAGTGCTTGGATTCTGGCTGGATAATGTTTTAAATATTTATTGCGGTATTGTATTATTTTTCGAACAATTTTGTATGTATTTTTTATGTATTGTTATGGTAAATTCCAAGAACAATAAATAAAATTAAGTTTCAAACATGTGATAGAAGGCTTTTACCGAAACGCTTGTAATGTGATCTGAAAGGAAACATCGGACTTAATTAACCCAAGCGAAACTTACTTTAAACTTCCATTTCACTGTGTTTTTTGTTTTTTATTCCAAGCTTCTGCTTTAACACCGGATGCCTTTAGTATTGAGGTTTGAGAAACCTCTTAGACCTCAACATGACAACTGTGTTGCAAGCACTGCTCTTCACTGCAGTCTGCTATATCTTACCTGATCAAATGTCTTGTACCTGGAATTTATAGTCTCTTTATAGCTCAAGGTCCATGAAACAAATTAAACAAATTGTGGGGAGGCCTGCCTCCTGAGTCGACCTCTCTACTCTGTGCTAGCATAGTTTGTTTAAACTGAAGGTGAAAGGGATTTTTTTTGGTACACTCATTTAACAAACCTGGACTTCTTGGCGCACGTTGGTTCCTCTTTAGGTGTCAACAAGATGAAAGTGGGAAGGATTCAGTTCTTAACCCATCAGTTCTTTAGACTGTACCAAATCTTAAAGGCAAATTTATCAGCTAAGCAGCAGTGCAGTGACCTTTGTTCCACCGGAAGGAATGAAAAGCAAGCACCTTGTTTCTTCCGTATTCTTTTGCTCCTCCCCACCATGTAACTATCGCCTTTCAGTGAATTATTTTAGACTTGAAATCCTGCTTAATTTCTTCAGATTAGGTTTTAGTCTACGGTTGTTCCCATAGAGCGCAAGTCTTGTATTAAAAGGACATCTTTTAAAGATGCAAAACCCTGTGACTAGTTTCAATCCTGCTTAGGTACACGAACTTTATCTTCACATTTATATTTCCAGAATCTTCAGGGAAGACAAACCTGCTTTAGCACGGAGTTCTGTGTTTACTTGCTTCAGAATATTTTTGTGTCAGACTTGCAAGTGCAAGTTAACAATACCCATATTTTATGTTATCAAAGTAGACTCATTTGAAAAGTGTCTTAATCCTTCTGTATGCTGTGAAGTGGAGCATTCTCTACAGAGATATTTGCTCTGTCCTTGTGCTGTGTCAGCGAGAGAAAAACAATGGACAGCCAGATCACTTCTTTAAAAGTGTAGACTCTTGGTAGATGTCATTGTCTTGCTTGTCATTCTCATACTTTGTAGAACACATCTTATACTTTCCTATCCTTAATCGGGATGAGAAAGCATCCATGCCATTGGAATTCTTTTACTATTTTACTGATTTGCTGTGATTTGATGTAACAAAGAACATTCTCTGCTATTCCACTTAAGCAAATCCTAGCTGTACAGTATGTGCATTAATGTATGTATCATTGGTGTCTGCAGCTTGGTCCCCAGGGGTCAACGTAAAACATGCTTACTTTTGGAACCAAAATGTTCCCTGCCATGATAAAGTACACGTTTCCCTGTCTTGTGAGACCCATATGCAAGTGAATATTGTATCCTGATTTTATTTTGGCCTCAGCATATACAAACTCCTGCTTCTGCAGTGTAAGTGTAGGCCTGAAATTTATATAGAGGTCCAAAGCCTAGCTCTGAAGTCATGGAGGGGCTCCAAGTGTACCCTCGTCTGGGCATAAGACTACCTACTGTCCGTGTCCCTGACCATCTACAGGGAGTGTTGGAAGCAGGATACAATTTTGTTGATGATCAGTAGTTTAGCAGGCCATATTACCTCTTCAAAAATGTGTGTGATGCCAATATGCCCGCTTGAGTAAAGATCCACTCACATGGCATAGCTAGACCCTGTGCTAACATACCTTTGTGGATGTCGCGCGGGTGTACATGTGTGGTGTATGGGGGCAGGGCTCCATATTGTTTAGACACATGTATATGTGCTGTTAGCAGTGGTATCTAAATTGGATTGCCACTTGTCTGATATGGTACAAGACATAGGGTGTCAAACAGCCATCATTCCTGAAGAGCAGGGTGTAACTCTAGACATCAGAACTGTGGAGGCGGGAGGCAGGACTGCCTTTAGAAACCACATCACCTTTTTAGTACTGGATTGCTGATTGGTTCCTCCTGAGCACTCACTGTCATTTGGTTAAGGAATGAGGGTGAGTCAGCAGTAAAGAGGTTTCAGGGGAAACATAAGTCCTTTCCTTTCCTTTGTGTGCCCATCCTGGAATTCTGATTGGAGCCTTTTGCAGAGCTTCAAACTTAATGTGCTCATGTTGTGGGTACTTCTCTATTTGGAGCCAGCATCATCACTACCTACTGTAAGGAGCTATCACCTTACAGAAAGAACCTGTCTGTGCTGCAGAGCTAAAAGCGACTATGAACATTTCTGTAGCGCGACAGCGGATCCACATTCTATGTGTTGGAATACTGTATAGAAGTGGGGCCTAAAACTTTCCACTTTGTACCAGATCAATCTGATCCATTGCAAGAGGCAAAGACCTGCTATGCTCCAGGACTGGTATCAATGATATCCAGTGTCCTGTAGGCAATGGGTCATTGCCTCAAAACCAGGCAAGCAAGACTTGCCAAATACTGGAAAAAGCTATGGGTTTGGTATTGACCCTGGAAACTGCCTGCTTGCTGAGAGGGAAGATGGGTTAGTCTTGTCCCACAAGAGTTTACCTGCCATTGAAAGAAACCCCGGCTGCCAAACCCGGTGAGAGCAGAGGGAGCAGAGAAAACGTGGGAGAGTGCTGAGGAGGCTTGTAAAGTGCATATGGTTCTCTGGTATCCCTGCCTGACTGCAGAACCAAATTTGACTCAGGAGAGGCCATATCCGACTTGGCCAGTGTCCACTGCAAAGCAGAGACTGCCTGATTTGGACTAGGCCCGAGAAAGACACATATGTCCTGTGCTAACTCGTAACTTTGTTGCACTTTGACTTTCCTAACATTCGACGAGGCAAAAGAATGGTTCCAAGTCCCAGAAGGTCATTTGTTACATTTCGCAAAAATCTCATACACGGACTGCGAAATGTGGACCTTGTTCCCCGAGGAACCGAAGGAGTCGCACATGCAGGCATTATTGCTGGACCCTGGGTTCAGCAGAGGGCTCATCTCGCGGATATACAAAGCACTGAAAGGAGATCGCACGGTTGACTTGTCCGCAGCCAGGGTAAGATGGGAGGCAGACGTACCGTCCCCACTAACTGACGGGGAGTGGATGAGGACATTGGCACAGGCGGCCGAGGTAGCCAGTAAAGCCTGGTTTAAACTCACCCAGTTCCATTATCTACACCGCACATATCTGACTCTGCAACGGGTGACGCGGTTCACCCCAGGGCGACCCTCAGCATGCCCACGTTGCGGTACAGACCCTGCTACTTTCCTCCATATGACTTTGAGTTGCATATGCCTACAAACATATTGGCATCAGGTGACACAGATTCTCCGCACCACAACAGCAGTGAGTGAAGGCCTCCATTAAACAGTGCTTGTTGGGAGTCCTCCCAACGCCAAAAAAAGGGACCCGGGTACGGCACAAGTTTGCATTCCTGGGCCTGGTTCTGCCAAAACGTTGAATCGCAATACACTGGATCCAATCTAACACCCCCCCCCCCTCCCCCTAGATAAATGGAGGGAGAACATGCGAGAGTGGGGCATGGCTGAAGTGTTGCCTGAGGACAGTGAGAGTGGATGAGAATGCAGAGGAAGACCTGATGGCGTTGGGACAATAGCTGGAGAGAATGGTGCTCTCGACAGACCAGAATGAAAGTGAAGTAGACCCTACACAAACCCAGAACCACACCCCAACTGCACCTCACATAAGGAATGGGAACAGCCCTCTCACCCAAACGTAAATGCACAACACACCAGTCTCCCCAAAGGTCAGGCCCTAGACGATTTTATATACATCATACATGAGTTGGGCGCTGCCATCAGTCGCTGCCAGTCTTTATTTAACATAATTTCTCTTATTAACAATACTGAGGAGCATTGCTATGTACATTGAACTGCTCGGGTAAGAAGTTGGGCTGGCACACAGTCAATGGCTACAACATGTTTAGAAATTGTACCATTGCAGGTGATATGCGAACAGTTCTACGAATTGGCAAGTCATAATTTGCTCTTCATGGTTTGTCAATGACGTACTGTAGCATGTATGCGACGGAAGTGCAGTGTGATACTGTGCAATGTCCTTAATAAAGACAAGTAAAAAACAAAACTTTGTTGCACTTCAGTGATGGGACCCTTTGCTACAATCACTGGAGCAGACTGCTGCAAGATGTATGTATGGTGCCACTGCTTTGCCAGTCAACTCACCACAGAGAGGAGACCGGGTTGCCCAAACAAGTGCCGGGGAGCGCAGCAGGTCACCTATGCTTGGTAAACCAGAGTGCACACCAATCAGGAAAATCCATACACTGACAGACATTGGCGGTGAACCTTTGGCTAACCGAGTTTGGAGGAACACTTTATCAAATATTGCATTCCCTGCACAAGGGCTGAATATTAATTTGCTTCGGACTTACCTACTGGTCACACATGGCTCTGAAGTTCCTCAGCAGTGACATATCCTGCACCTGAGCTTTAAATGTGATTACTTCTATATTTTCGTTCTGCAGAGAACCCCATTGTCCATGCTTGTAGATTCCCTTGCACTGTATGTTTTGACAAACTTTGGGCTTGATATTACTGTATTTCACCTTTTGTGATGTTGAGTTCTGACTCTGTCCCCTACAGTACCTCTGAGAGGAACCTTTGACTGCTTGTCCTTGCGACCCTGAAAGTCATATGCAGACTATGTACTTTTCCCAGTTTGCAGAGCCATGGAATAGCCCCATGCAAACGACCTCAAGCACAACAGTTGGATCCCGTCTGACCTGTGACCCGACCCTCCCCTCCAGCCCGAACAGGGATAACTCCTATAATGTTGCCAGCGGAATCACATAAACATGCACCAGTGGTTGATGCTGTGTGATAGGTTGTGAAATTCTAAGCTGCGGAGTTATTCCTTGGAGAAAAAATATTTGCCATATTCCACGTGGTCATATTCAGTGTAAATATAAATATCCAATTGGGGCATCTCAATAGTGACGTTGTAGCACCTTTTATTTAATAACTATAACTCTCAGTGCCTGGTGAAATCGAGCAGTGCATCACTCTTTGTCCTTGTTTCATTAAATATTAAGTTTGTTTACAGGCTTACCTTTCAATCAAGCGTTCGCGTTGTAAATGGCACTGTTTTGGAGAGCAGGTTCCGGAAACACGGCTTATTACTACACGGTTGAAGCTGGATTGTTATCAAAGCAGCGCCATTAGTGTCCCTGCATTTGGTGTTTTGGGGACTGCGATATAATTTGATTTTTCATTTATATATGATAACCTTTGAAGAGGCGTGTATACTGGTTAATGTACACTTGTTTTTAATTTGAAAAAGAAACACTTCTAAAATGTATTTTTCTATTAATTATTTCTACAGCTACTGCCATTTTCTTTTAAATGTATAATATTGTATGTTCTCTAATTGTATAGAATATAGTTACACAACATTTGTTTTGAGGCTGTTTATCTTGCTTCATTTATTTGCACTCTACCACTTAATACTTGAAAACCTCTGTGAACTTTACATATTTGCACTGTGATAATCTAGTTTCACAAACTCTTAATTTCTGTCTCTCTACAATGCATTCAATGGACCAGTTGGGTATGAATTCAGTTTGGTAACCTAGTATTGTGTCTATACTGGTAGGTATTGCTAGATAAATGTGACCCTATGTTTGCTGCCTGCGTTTGTTTCAATTTCTTGGTGTTGTCATGTGTATATTGTATATGTACTGCTTTAGAATAACTCACTGACTCAAATTTATCATTTTTTAATTCTGCCCAAGTCAATAATAATCTTACGATATTGCCTTATGCTGGCTTGTGGAAAAATGATTTACTCCTTATTAGAGAGCAGAAAGTACACAAATGCCTTCAATTCAGAGGCTGTGGCATAGTGTTTAAAAACAATTTTGCAAACATTGGCAAATTAATATAAAAGCAAGTCTGTGTCCATTCTCTGTATGAATTTCGGACACCGCAGCAGAGTGACAACCCTATTGGCTGCCACATATGGTTACCATAGATTATGTATGGTAAATATCGCACCTCTGAAGGTCTTGCACTAACTAGGAATCGCCCTGATGGGTATGAAGCACTGAATAAACACAGTGTGCTGCTGCAGAATACAGTTGTATAACAAACTGTGCAGTGCGGTCTGTTGACCTGTAGGTCCATACTAAATTACTCCCAGTTTGCAGGGACTCTTCCAACTGTGTGATTTCATTATTTGAGTCAGAATTTGATTGGCATGTTTTATGTCCCAGACAAAGTGCATGTAATGACTGTAATTTATCTACGTTTACACTAGATCAAACTACACATGGTGACCAATATTTTTGTATTTCCCTAGGTGAGAAACCTTTCAGATGCGATCAGTGTAGCTACGTGGCATCGAACCAGCACGAGGTAACGCGGCACGCGAGGCAGGTGCACAACGGGCCCAAGCCCCTGATCTGCCCACACTGCGACTACAAGACAGCGGATCGAAGCAACTTCAAGAAGCATGTAGAGCTTCATGTCAGCCCTCGGCAGTTTATGTGCCCCGTCTGCCAGTACGCCGCGTCCAAGAAATGCAACCTGCAGTATCACATCAAGTCCCGGCACTACAATTGCTCCTACATCACGATGGATGTTTCCAGGGTGAAACTGAGGACGAAAAAAAATGATGCAATCGGTTCAGATTCTGCTGTTAATAAAAACACTGAGAAAGTGCAGGCAGAAGTGGAAGATAATGAAAAAGCTGATGAGCCCCCACAAACTGAGGAAGAGCAGAGAAGTTCGAAAGCGGAAAAATCGACCTCTGAGGACTGTGCGGAAGAGTCTACCACCAGAATTCGCAAGCATGTTGCCAAAATCAAGGGTGTTGCTGAAAAAGCGAACAAGAAAAAGAAAGCGAAGTCAGTAAAAACAAAGTGCGTCAAAAATAAGGTGGATGACGATTCTGGTTCTGTGGAGGGTGACCAACAAAAGGCAGAGGCCGAGTCTGTTTCTACGAAGGTGGATAGGTCAAAAGCAGAGGTGGAGTCTATGCCTACAAAAGGGGAAAAGCGAAAAGCAACAGTGGAGTCTGTTCCAACGAAAGGGGATAACCGAAAGACAGAGGCTGTGTCTGTTTCAACAATTGTGTGCACCCAAAAGGCAGATACTGAGTCAATTTCAACAAAGGGTGGTAAACGGACAACCCAGACTGAGTCAGTCTGTACAAGGGGAGATAAGCGAAAGGCAGAGAGTGAGTCTATCTCTAACAAGGCAGATAACCAAAAGGCAGTGGCTGGGTCTGTTCACTCAAGTGTGGACACCCAAAAGGCAGATACTGAGTCTATTTCAACAAAGGGTGGTAAACGGACAACCCAGACTGAGTCAGTCTGTACGAGGGGAGATAAGCGAAAGGCAGAGAGTGAGTCTATCTCTACCAAGGCAGATAACCAAAAGACAGTGGCTGGGTCTGTTCACTCAAGTGTGGACACCCAAAAGGCAGATACTGAGTCTGTTTCAACAAAGGGTGGTAAACGGACAACCCAGACTGAGTCAGTCTGTACGAGGGGAGATAAGCGAAAGGCAGAGAGTGAGTCTATCTCTACCAAGGCAGATAACCAAAAGACAGTGGCTGGGTCTGTTCACTCAAGTGTGGACACCCAAAAGGCAGATACTGAGTCTGTTTCAACAAAGGGTGGTAAACGGACAACCCAGATTGAGTCAGTCTGTACGAGGGGAGATAAGCGAAAGGCAGAGAGTGAGTCTATCTCTACCAAGGCAGATAACCAAAAGACAGTGGCTGGGTCTGTTCACTCAAGTGTGGACACCCAAAAGACATATACTGAACCCATTTCAACAAAGGGTGGTAAACGAACACAGACTGAGTCAATCTGTACGAGAGGGGATAAGCGAAAGGCCCAGGTTGAGCCCTTTCCAACAAAGGGGGATACGCGAAAAGAAGCAGCTGAGTCCATTCCAAGGAAGGGGAGTAAACGAAAGACAGCAAGTGACTCACGTTCTTCTACAAATGGAGACAAGCAAAGTGCAGATGCTGAGCCAATTTCAACAAAGGGGGCTAAGGGGAAGACTGAGGCAGAGTCTGTTGCATCAAAGGGTAATAAGCAAAACAAAGAAGCTGAGCCTATCTCTACCAGGGCAGACAAGCGGAAAGCAGAGGTTGAGTCTGTCTCTACCAAGCCAGATAAGCGAAAGGCTGAGTCCATCACTACAAGGGGAGAAAAGCAAAAGGCAGATGCAGAGTCAATTTCAACAAAGGGCGATAAGGGCAAAGGAGTGGCTGAGTCTGTTTCATCAAAGGGGGTTAAGCGAAAGTCTGAGACCGAGTCTATCTCTACAAGGGGAGATAAGCGAAAAGCAGAGGTTGCGTCTATCACCACTAGGGCAGATAGCCAAAAGACAGAGGCTGAGTCTATTTCATTATGCGCAGACACCCAAAAGGCAGATACGGAGTCCATTTTAACGAAGGATGATAAACTGACATCCCAGGCCGAGTCAGTCTGTACGAGGGGCGATAAGCGAAGAGCACAGGTTGAGCCCTTTTCAACAAAAGGGGATATGCCAAAACAAGCAACCAAGTCCGTACAAAGGAGAAGGGATAAGCGAAAGGCAGCATGTGAATCTGTTTCTACTAAGGGAGATGATCAAAAGGCAGAGGGTGTGCTGGTATCAACAAAAGGGGACAAGCAAAAGGCAGATGTAGAATCATTTTCAATAAAGGAGGACAAGGGAAAGGCAGAGTCTGTTTCAGCAAAGAAGGATGGACGAAAGGCAGAGTCCGAGTCTCCCACTACAAGGGCAGATAAGAGAAAAGCAGAGTCCGAGTCTGTCACTACGAGAGGAGAAAAGCGAAAGTCAGATGTGGAGTCTGGCACTACCAGAGGGGATAACCAAAAGGCAGAAGCGGCTTCTAAAAAGGCGGAAAAGAGGAAGCCTGCGACAGTCTCTATCGGGGTGGATAACCGGAAGGCAGAATTTGACTCGCTTTCTACAAGGAGGCCTAATAGAAAGGCAGAAGCAAAGCTCATGTCTATGGAGGGGAATGCACTGAAGGCTGATGTTGAGTGCACTTCACCTCTAGAGGATGAAAGCAGCCTACCAATGAAAAAGAGGATAGTGGAAGAAATACACCATAACACTCATATAGTTCAAAAGAAGGAAAAGATGGTCTTCAAAAAACAAAAATGTAGTCAGAAAAAGAGCAAAAAGGAGAATTTAAAAAATACACGAGGCAAGAAAATCAAGATCGCCGCCGGGAAAAAGAGTAAGAAAATTGTGGTCCTACAGAAATCTTCTGTTGGAAAGAAAACCCAGTCTCACGCATCCGAGACCTCTAGCAGTCTGGTTAAGGACAGTGAACTTGCTGAGGTGACACTCCTGCTAGGGAGCAGGTGCACACTTGTGGATAATGTGGACCAAGGTATCCACTGCCAGATGTCCGAGCAGACACTAGAGGCAGAAACTAATGCTCAGCATCAGCTGGATGCACTGGAGATGAACAGGGAGGCTGCCAAACAGGGCAGCAGTATAACTAGTCCAAAAGATCTCGCCCCCAACTTGACTGACATTCCTCCTTTTGTCACTCTAGTGGCGCTGACAGAGGAGCAACCAAAGGGAGCTCGAGTGGAAGAAGAGCGTGGTAATGAGCTCCTCGAATCGTGCAACGGCCCTCAGTTAAGCCAGGCCAGGCCTTATGAACATCTAATAAAGGACCAAACTAGTGGCATACAGCAAAATGAGGGAACCAAAATGCGCACAGAAGAGCAAGCAGGAGAATCGGAAACAAGTAAGGGGCATCACAGTAGTGATATGAGAGAACTCGAGGTACAACTGGATGACGTGGAGATTAATACAAGGCAACACACAGAGGGTAGGGACATTCCTTTAGAACTCGCAGGGCAGAATGCAGATATCCTCCAGGAGCCTGGAGAACTGCAAAGTGGTGATTCAGAAACTGTGACTCTGCAAAAGAGTGAATCTGCGATGAACATGGAGCCACAGAATGACAATGCAGAAATGAATGCAGATTTACAGAGCGCGATTCCAGAAATGCAGGACACTTCTGAAATCTGTATAGAAGTGCCTAAAGACCACTCTAAAATGCACACAGAGATGCATCCGGGCAGTGTATTTGGCAGTACACAAGTGCATGTAGAGCAGCGTAAGGAGGACACTGACAACCAGGCAAAACTGCAGAATGCAGACCTCAGAATGCCTGTAGAGCATCGACTGGCAGACACTGAGAATATAGGGAAGCAAAGTGAGGATACAGGTGTAGTGCGACAACTAGTGCCATCTGAAAGATGTGTGGCAGAACAAGCTCAAGGCTCAAATCCAGTAGAGGGTTTGACTAATGCTGTCCCTTTCACGGAACCAGATTCCCCAGGCAAAGCTGGCCCGGCTGCCTGCAAGACCGTGCCTGTGCCCTGTTCTAGTAAGACAGGAAGGACTGTGTCTGTGGAAACCGAGGACGATGAAGGAATCCACAGCCACGATGGCAGTGACATCAGTGACAACATCTCCGAAGGGAGTGATGACTCTGGGCTGAACGGCGCCTCGTCGGTTTCTGAGAAAACCGAAAACAAAGCTACTGCATCAAGTGCAACACAAAAAAGTGCAACCAGGGAACATTTTGTGTGCATATTTTGCGATCGTTCATTTAAGAAAGAAGATGAGTATAGCAAACATCTAAACCGTCACCTGGTCAATGTGTACTACCTGGAGAAAGCGGCAATGGGGCAACAGTAAGCCGCTCTCAGATTTGTGGCATTGTTGCACTTCCTGTGCCTCCTGCAGTACATTTCTGTACAAATCTTTGTAAACCGTATGCTTTGAGCATAGTTTACTCAAGTGTGGGGGTTGACTGATAGGATAGGGAAAAAATATTGTACCACAGGATGAACATTGGGTTAAATCCAGGATCTCTAATGTAGAGGGATGGCCCCAGTTATGTATTGTATCTCTGAATGAGAGACAAGTTAGGAGGTGTAATAGCATTTGTGCTCTAATGTACTATTGTGACTCTGTATATATTTTTTGATCGCTCAAACCAGTAAATTATTTTTCAAATCAGACGTCTGTTTTGGGTGATAAGGTAGACTGTGTCAGTGCTTGTTTTTAAACGTACACCCACCTATGTATTCCTTTAGCAGACATTAGCTCTCTGATTATTTGCAAATGTTTTGTTTAGGTTAAGTCGCTCCTCAAACTCGCATGAAATAAAGTTGGCTTCAGTTGAATGAAGTGAGCACTTTGTGGGAATCTTTAGCAAGGTGGTGTTCTGAGGTGCTTCAATAATTAGCAAACGGGGTTAGCGTGAACTTGATTTTTATTAGCCCCTAAAATGTTGCCAGAATTCATAGACTTTGGTTTCCAACTATCATCAAATTCCCTGGTTCGATTATTGTTTCAAAACATTCACGTGAGCAGGGCATCCCCTTTTATTCTGATTATTTAAGAGGGTTCATTTGGGGCCATCCGTTTAACTGAAAACAACTGCTGTTTTCCTTAAAACGAATGACATGTCCAAAAGTTCTGCAGTTAGAAACCAGAGAAAAACTGCACATGGCAGAAATGCAGTCTCCGGTTGCTTTACTTTAGCTTCTTCAATTAAACAACTGTTTGAATACTGTAATGCTTCTGGCTTTGGTCACTTATGCCTCGGCTTTAAATGCTGCAGAACAGAATTGGATCTGTGCACAAAAGATACAGTTTTATGCAGTTTCATTTGTGCGGGCCAGAATTAAAATCCTTGGCGCTATGTACCTGGATGAGTGAGCTTTTGTGAACCTATTTTGTTCTGTTTGGTGCTTCAACTGTCCTATTGCACATTTGAGTTTTATCTTTACTATGCAGTTTAATTAGTGTTAGCCTTTATACTGTACTGTGTTTACACTTTATATATATATATTTATATATCCATAAATATATGTGCATGTTTATTCTGTATGTGAAATATTATTTTGTTTTGAAAGGTCCAGATTGGTAGTTTACCAGAGGTCATTGAATATGTATTATTGGTTATACTTGTGCTATTGTAATATAAAAAAAGAGCAAAATATATATCTGTTTGCAAAACACACAAAAATGGATGTGTCGTCTCTGCACTTTGAAGCAGACTTGTATTTGTTTTAGAATAGAATACGTAAGCCAGCTCGTGGGCGAGAGAACAGGGCATAGAACACACAAATTAATAGGTTCTATGTGAGTGCAGAAAACCCAAGACTGGTGCCCATGCCAGTACTGTATTCCTATTAGCAACTGTGCTCTTTGTGAGAAGCTCTGTTCCTATTCTGAACTTTGTGTGAACGTTTGACATAATTTTAAGAGGCCTGGATTGGAATCCTTACACCGTGAGTTGCATAGAAGCCCAAACTCACTCGAGAATGGGGAAAAAAGTGAATCCCTGCTATTAAATAGTCTTTCTGGACTGGGGCATTACAGCAGCAGTTGAGAAATATGCATATTCTAGTTTTATTATCTTTCCACTTCCCCAGTCTTTCTCTAGTTGGGTTTTACAGCTGCCGCAATGGCTTTTTCGGTTTTTCTCGATTACCATTATGTATGTTCTTGGTAAATGTCTCCACCCTTTTATCTAACTATAAGAAACTAGCATTTTTAAAGGAAAGGTTCATATGCAGCCCGGCGAAGGTGATGGCCAAGTGTTTAACCCTTACTTTCTCTGACTGCAGGTAATCCCTTAACACTCGAACGAATTTGAGATTATCATTTTTTAATCTAGGGTTGTAGATTAAGTGTGAGGGAAATTCCATTGGGTCTGGGGCAGGCGAGGAAGGAATGACGTGCAGTGTTGAGATTAGAATATGATTGCTATATACCTGCTGATCTGAAAGTATAGCCTATTTACTTTATTTGGGGGGAACAAAAATTGCTTCAGTACTCTGGTAGTCTTAACTCGTTAGATGTTCTGCACTTTTGCATTCTTCCTCTTCTGTAACATGGTTGTTAATGTGCCATAAACATATATATATATATATATATATATATATATATATATATATATATATATATATATATATATATATATATATATTTTTTTTTATCCAAGTACAGATTACATTTTTCTGAATGTGTTATCTATATATTTTTAACCCTCTGGTGTAGGGCAATATATTCCCTTCGAGTACATAAGTGTCATGAGGTTCCATTCCCCAAAAATAAAATGATATTGTAGATTCTGTAAGGACTCACACCTGCTCCTGCCTTGTATTTATAGTTGTAGTAAATTTAGTTTCAATAAGATATAAAAAATAATGCATATGTGACACTGCAGAGGGCTAGCAATCGCTTTGACAAGCGTTCTCTCCCATTTTTTTCTCCAATCCGGAAATAGGCTCTTTTTGATTCCTTACCGTCATGGAATAATAATGTAAGTGTACATCAACAAAGGAGAGAGATTTTTCTGGCTAGCCCTCACTATATCTGTTTGTTGCAGATAAGGAGCACAAGCATCCTATGATTCTTTTTATTAATGAAATGCTCATGCTTTGCACCATTCGCACAAAAGGTAGAATTACGTTCACTCTATTCGGCTTTTCAAACATGATTGTACAGTGAAACAGTACAGTCCCTTAATGCCGGATCAGCCATTCAACCTTGTGTGCTGTCTTTGCCAGAGTTTGTGTACCTACCCATCCTCCTAGAGAACTTCTAAGCAATCTAAGATGAAACGTGGAAGTTCCGTCAGATTAGGCGTTGACTGAGAAAAGGCTAATATAAGGGAAATCCTCAATACAAGCTTCCACTCTATAATGTGTACTCTTGCTAGATTCTTTAGTGTAAATAAATAGTGGCATTTGTTGTATTTTCTGGATTCACCTTGCTACATACTTACGCCAAGTAGCACCTATTTCATTATAAATATTTAGACTTTAATGTGAGTATGCATAATAGACCAGTTCTTATGCAGCTGAAAGAATGCTGAATTGGTGAGAGGCGCAGTGCTTCTGCACATAGGCCAAAGAATTGAAGAAAATAACCTATGTTTTCTGCACTGCTTGTCTTTTGCAGTGCATATCGTTTTTTTTTTTTGTTTGTATAAAGATTTTTCTTGAGTAGTCTTTATCTTGGCTTTGACAATCACTGTAAATATAAAACGGATTTGTAACTTTATTTATGTTGAAACCTTTAAGAAAGAAAACATTTTCTTTTTTTGTTTTTGTTTTGTTGAGGACTTGTACTCCAAATGTTTGTATTACTGTAAAGCTTTTAAGAGAGATCTGTAAGAACAGTGCTATGGAGAGCTCTTCATGGTTCCTGAACTTATAGCCAAGAAAGTTTGTAGTGGGACCTCTGCTGACACTACTTAAAGGTTTTATAGTTGGAAACAGGCTCAGCATTTATATTCACTATAACCTTCTTTACAAAATTGCAACCATGTGCCTTATTAATATACTTTCTTTGTTCATTGCCATGTACAGCCTATCCACAGGACCACATAGTTCATTTGCAACGTACATTAGCAGTTGGAGTAGAATTATTGAACATTCAATTTGTCACCTAGGAATCCTTCTGTTTAACCAGTGCTAGTAAACTTTATGCAAAGAACAGTGCTGTTGTGCAGTTAAATGTTCTGTCCTTTTTGCACGGAGTCCAGTTTGTTCATACACTCATATGTAAATTAATTGACAAAATAGTTAACTAGCAAAATGACTGCTTTCAGAGATCAAATTCTGATACTGTGGGATTTCTATTTCTGTGTTTATTACAGAAAGCAGCAATTTGATGTTATAGTTACATTTATTGAAGGGATGTATGCATTGTGCTAGTTTCTATATTGATTTAGGATTTGTAAATGAACTTTTGAAGCAAATCTTCTTTGTGGTTGACAGATGTTCTAGTTCCTCGCTATGAAAGTCCTCATCGTCTTCCAGGGCTTGAGTATTTCTTGTAGTGTCTGTAACACAAATGTGTATTTATTTTTATGATGGTCTCATTGCTGCCTTTACCTCCTGGTGTAAGGTTCTGTGCTTGGATGGTTGATGCTTTGCTTAAGAGGCATCCCAGCGACATGCCGTCATATGTTCATATGCCCACGTGTTCAGTCTCAAAGACTTTGCAGTTCAGGATCCAGGTCTTCTTGCTTCACAAATTTCTGTACATATTGTACACGTGTAAATAAGAAAACTACCACTCCTACAAACAACACTTGCAACTCAAAGCTTGTAATTACCGTTCCGGACTCAGTAGCGACTTCTCCTGAGATTAGCGTAATTTGCTCCTTATAGTGGGCTACATGTATAAAATTGTTTAAAAAAAAAAAACGGTAATTCGGAGAACCAAATGGTGTTGCCACACACACACATCTGCAGACAACCACCTCTTAGGATGGTCATAAAATACATTTTACAATGCTTTGAAATCAAGTTTTGAAGCTTTTCAAGCAGTGCAATACTTGTTATTTTCTTAATTGTTATACCAAAGGTAATATTTTTGTCAACGTTGTAACTATCTGCTAGTAGTGTACACAATTGTACCATTTCTATGTGTTCTAGTTATTGAACAAATTGAACAAAAGATATCTAATTGTAAGTCCTGTTTTATCCTAATCACTGTAAAACTTTGTAAAATAAAACCACGCTGCATTGTATTAACCATCGACTGTACTTTCCTAATTCTAGATCTCAATAAAATGATACATTGTTTAATAAACTTAAATGGTTTAATCTTTTGTCCTAGTTGAGAAGAAACCAACTGCATAATGAATCGTACAAAAGGTTGATTAGGTATTGCTTTATGCAGGCTAAATGCAAATGACTGTGCCATTTACCATGTAATGTTTTATCAAAGTTATTTTTGGGTTTTATATTGCCAGATTTTTTTTTCTGTGCAACTTTTTAGGTCTCGCCTGACTCTCTGAATGTGGTGTGGCTTGCAAGACATTTTGTTAACTTGCAGGGGACTTGGAGCCCGCCCGTTGCTTATCTTTCTATTCCTATTTGCTGGCTCCTGATTGGTTAGTGCATGCTGGTTTCACTTCATTTATTTCTCCTTTCCATGGAGCATGGACCAAGTACTGATTGTTTTCTTTTCGGTCGAGCCTAAGCAGCGCATATGCTGTTTCTCGACATGCTTTATTCACACTATGTGCTTACAGCCCGCCTCCAGCTTCTGATTGACTTTTGTCCTTGTCTTTTGAAAAACTTTGCTTCTAATTGGATAAAGGTTTCTGCTTGTCCCACCTTTTTTCTTAATTGTTGACTCCCATGGACCGCGCGCAGGACTTGTCCTCTCCCACTTTGCTTTTGTATTTTTTGTCTTTGAGACTTTTTTTTTACATTGACATCGAGCACTTCCCACTTAGTATGGCACCCGATTCACAGCCACCGTGCTTCAGAGTAAAGCATCTCCCTTGCGTGCTTTTACCTATAGATGTTATGTGTTTCTATTTAAATGCGCTCAGCCGACAGCATTTCAATTCCCCAATGGGTTTACATAATGGGAGGTACTGCGCCCCACTCATCAACCCAGCAATGCTTTCCCGTGGTAAAGTATGTGATTAAAAAAAATGTACATAGGGCAAACTCCATCACAAGGTATCAGAGCCCTTACGCAAACATCAGTTGCGTATTTACTCACAGAGGGTGTTGAGCCTCCCGTAAGTACACAAATCGGTCAAGTCCTCGCGGCAACGTTGGCCATCTCTAGCCTAAACAACACATCCTCTCACGAGAGCAGTCCAGTTTAATATTGTGGCATGTTGGATTAATGCGACTTATGTATGCTTTCAAGGGAGGTATGTTGTTGGAGTTTTGTGTATTTTTCTTCACTTTTGTTTTTATTGCTGAAATAGACAGTGATGGACTTTAAAAAATAAACAAAAAACGAGGAACTGCTGTAAAATATTCTTTAATCGTAGGCAAATAGGGCAGCCGCTACCCAGAGCTGAGCTAGTTTGGATACAAAGCCAGAGCAAAGTGTACGAGGCTGAAGGAACTCCCAGGCATTGCTGTGTGGTGCGTGGCCGCACGAATCAATACGCTTATGAAACACCTCCATACAACTGTAGTGACTTCATTAGATACTACAGGATTAAGCATAGCGTTAATTATTTCTAGCAATGTGTGCACCTCTAGGGTGCGCTGGGAATCATGTTGTGCAATCTAAGGGTTCAAGCCCCAATGTGTCAAACAGCTAACAGTGTAGAGTTGTTCACCCCTTGGTGGTTGGCAGAGGGACATTTAGCCATAGCGCTTCTGAAGCCCGGTGCAACAATCTCTTTGGCATCTCCCACTAACCTCTTTCACCACAAATTCCATGACTACCCCATCAACAAACCCCTTCATCTCTCCATAGCCCCTCTCTGATAAACATTTCATTTTTTATAGCGCTTCTCATAGTTCACTCGCTTTCAGTTCTGTGATCTGCATAGTGCACATTAGTTGCAGCAGGCACATAAACCCTCTGCTCTACTTAAGGATGAGCCAAAACTGCTACTAGACAAAACTCGTCTCTTTTCAGGAGGGACATTAATCACCAGAGTTATCTGTACAATTTTATTTGCTGCCTAAAATCTGCTGGGCACACACACAACTCTGAATTATGTGCTTTTAAACTGATGAGTTCTTTTTAAACACAGTCCCCCTCCTCCCCAGTCGGTGACACGTGTAGTTGTATCAGTCGCACCACCCTAATGCCGGCTGTGAATCATAGCAATGCATTCCATCAAGCACACAAGGGCAAATATTCGGGAGTGAGCTCTACTTGACATTAAACTGGAGACATCATTTTCAGTTCAACTCTTGGCTCACCACATCACTGGACAAACTCCTCCCTAAAACTACCACCCTTAGGCGAATCAAAAGAGTGAGCCCTGCTCCTTGGTACACTCCTGATCTTAACCTCCTAAGGAAGGAGTGCAAAAGAACGGAGCGCTCCTGGAGGAAGGATAAGTCTATAGCCAATAAAGACGTCTTCCGTACCTCCTTAAAAAACTGTTGGAAAGGCGTCCGCCGGAAGGGGGTTCGATACACGTCTTGCCCACCCCTTTGACCCACCTCTCCCAAGTAAGCCGAACCAGGCGCGCACACCCTGATCTGCACTGTGAACAGAGGGACACCACACGTATTCTTTGTAGGACGATAAGTTCTTTTATCGATGATTTCAAGGGATCTTTATGACCCAAAAGGCAAATAGTACAGCAGTGGCACAACGTACCACAAATCAGTCGTGGGGAATGGGGGTAGCGGGACAGTCTTTCAAGATAGTGTCTGCGAAATACCCTGCGGAAGCTCACAATCCTCGAGCTGGAGGGTGTCGTGTCTCTGGGCGATCTCTTATCGAGTCGTCCTCAAGGGGAGCGCCGCGAGTCTCTCAGCAGGCACAGGTGGTCGGAGTTCAGGAGCCGCGATTCCGTCCGCAGGGCTCAGATGGTTCAACAGCTGGGGGGCCGCGAGTCACTCAGCAGGCCTAGGTGGATCAGTGTTCGGGAGCCGCGACCTCGTCCGCAGGGCTCAGATGGTTCAATAGCAAGAGGCCGCGAGTCACTCAGCAGGCCCAGGTGATTTCAGCGTTCAGGAGCCACGACAGCGTCAGCAGGCTCAGATGGTTCCAGGTCTTCTCTGTCCTTGCTCCTCCGGCACCCCTTGTTATACTCCGCTGGTTCTTTGAAGTCCGGAGTGCTCGCAGAGGGGGGACTGGGGTGACGGAGGGGGTTCGGTGGGATTTCCTGCCGCTCACTTCTTTGGTCTTTTCAGGTGGGTCTGGGAGGGACCCCAGACGCTCGGTAGGGGAGGCGCCTGCTCCCCAGGGGCCTGGTGGCCGATTGAGTCCTCCCGGGGAAGGCGACCCGAGGTGTGACTGGGCTGGCGCCTCTGGCTCGAGGGTTCCCGCTCCCTCGGTTGGGCATGCGTGGTAGGGGGTTGAGTCTGTCAGGTCTCTGGCCGGCCCGTGGATCGGGGGTGGCTGGGGCGGCCGGAGTCGGGGATGTCGTGTCTTGAGGGTGGTTGCAGGTTGGCGGGATGATGGAGAGGGCAACGCCGTGAGGCCGGTCTCACACGCGTCCCCCCCCAGCTGAAAGGCGTGGAGAACTACCCATCCACTGGGGGGTTCTCCTCGCCGAAGCGGAAGAACCGGGACAGGCCGTCGGCGTTGGCATGATCCGTGCCGGGGCGATGTTCGACAGTGAAATCCATCCCTTGGAGAGAGATGGACCATCGTAGTAGCTTGGGGTTCTCCCCCCTCATCCGCATTAGCCACTGCAAGGGCCGGTGGTCCGTCTGTACTCGAAAATGGGTTCCGAACAAGTAGGGCCGCAGTTTCTTGAGGGCCCAGACTACGGCAAAGGCCTCTCGCTCTATAGTGCTCCAACGCTGCTCTCTCGGCAGCAGCCTTCGGCTGATGAAGGCTATGGGCTGATCAATGCCCTTGTCGTCGAACTGCGAGAGCACGGCCCCGATGCCATGTTCGGATGCGTCGGTCTGGACCACGAACTCTTGGGAGTAGTCGGGGGCCTTGAGTACGGGAGCGGTGCACATGGCGGTCTTCAAGGCGTCGAACGCCTGCTGGCACTGGGGGGTCCACTGCACCTTCTGCGGAAGCTTTTTGGAGGTCAACTCTGTGAGGAGCCCTGCGATACTACCATAATTTTTAATGAACCTCCGGTAGTACCCCGTAAGGCCCAGGAAGGCCCGAACCTCTGTCTGCGTGGTGGGGGGCTCCCAGGACTTGATGGCATCGATCTTCGGCTGGAGAGGGGCGACCTGGCCGCTGCCCACCTGATGCCCCAGGTAGACCACGGAGCCTTGTCCGAACTGGCATTTGCTGGCTTTCACTGTCAGGCCCGCTTGGCGCAGGGCCATTAGTACTTGTCGGAGGTGCTGGAGATGCTCGTGCCATTGAGAGCTGAATACGGCGATGTCGTCAAGGTACGCTGCGCTGAACTCCTCGAGTCCGGCCAGGACCTTGTTCACCAACCGCTGGAACGTGGCTGGGGCGTTTTTCATCCCGAACGGCATGACCCTGAAGCGGTAGTGGCCATCTGGCGTGGAGAAGGCAGAGCGCTCTTTCGCCCCTTCCGTGAGAGCGATCTGCCAGTACCCGCAGGTCAGATCGAAAGTGCTGAGGAACTGGGCGGCCCCCAGGCGGTCGATGAGCTCGTCGGCTCGGGGAATAGGGTGAGCGTCTGCGCGGGTGACCGCATTGAGCCCCCGATAGTCTACACAGAATCTTAGTTCGGGGGCGACCCCTGGGGAGGCAGCCTTCGGGACCAGAACCACCGGGCTGGCCCAGGGGCTGTCGGAGGGCTCGATGACCCCTAGGTTGAGCATTTTCTGTACCTCGGTCTTGATGCAGGTGCGGACCCGGTCAGGCACCCGGTAGGCTCGGTGTCTCACAGGCGGGCAGTCGCCGGTGTCCACGTCGTGGACACACCAGTCGGTCACCCTTGGAATGAGGGAGAAAAGGTCTGCGAATTGTCCGAGCAGCTGGCGGCAGTCGTCGGCCTGCTGGGGAGTGAGGGTGTCCGACAGTTTCACACCCTCCACGGAACCGTCCAGTTCTTTTGTGCACAGGAGATCGGGCAGGGGTTCAGTGTCTTCTTCTGCCCCCTCATCGGTGGCCAGTAGCAAACTCAGTTCTGTCCTTACGAAGTGGGGCTTGAGACGGTTTACGTGGAGGACCCGGAGGGGGTTCCGTGGGGATTGTACGTCGACCAGATACGTGACCTGGCTCTTCCGTTCGACCACCTTGAATGGACCAGTCCATTTGTCTTGTAGGGCGCAGGGTCTCACCGGAGCCATGACCCAAACCTGCTGGCCCGGCTGGAACTCGACCAAGGTTGCGTTCTGGTCATACCAGCGCTTCATTTCTTCTTGGCTGGCCTCGAGGTTAGCCTCTGCAAGTTCCCTAAACTTCCTCGTCTGGTTGCGGAGCGCCAGGATGTAGCGGAACACATCTGGGGGTGTCCCCCGGGGGCTTGTCTCCCAGCCCTCTTTGACCAGGCTTAGGGGCCCTCGAACGGGATGTCCGTACAGCAGTTCGAAGGGGCTGAACCCCAGAGACTTTTGGGGAACCTCCCGGTACGCGAACAGGAGGCAAGGGAGGAGGACGTCCCATTTCCGGCGCAGGGGCTCTTCGAGGCCCAGGATCATTCCCTTCAGAGTTCGGTTGAAGCGTTCCACCAGGCCGTTGCCCTGGGGGTGGTAGGGGGTCGTGAATTTATACGTGGCTCCGCACTGCTGCCACAGGGACTTCATGTAGCGGGATATAAAGTTCGTGCCGCGATCACTCACAACCTCGCGGGGAAATCCGACCCGGGAGAAGATCCCCATGAGAGCCCGGCCCACCACGGGAGCCGTCACGGTGCGGAGGGGGATGGCCTCGGGGTAGCGGGTGGCATGGTCTTCCAGGACGAGGATGAATCTGTGGCCCTGGGCGGTCTTCGCATCTAGGGGTCCCACGATGTCGATGCCGACCCCCTCGAACGGGGTACTTACAACGGGGAACGGTTGTAAGGGAGCTTTGCGTTTTCCGCCACTCTTCCCACTGCCCTGGCACGTGAGGCAGGACTTGCAGTGTGCTTCTACATTCGCTCGCATCTTGGGCCAATAGAAGTGGGTCACCAATCGCTGGTATGTCTTGTCTTGGCCTAAGTGTCCTGCCAAGGGTACATCGTGGGCCAGGCCCAGGAGGAGGCTCCGGAACCGCAGGGGTACCACCAGTACTCGTGCTGCGCCTAGCTCGGCGGACTTTTGCTCGCTGTAGAGGAGGCCATTGTCCCAATAAACCCAATGGGTTCCGGTTTGATCACCGGCGACCTGGGCTTCGGCTTGTTGTCTAAGTCCCTCGAGGGAGGGGCAAGTTGTCTGTTCCTGGCAGAACTCTTCGCGGGAGGGCCCCCCTTCGCAGTGCCACTGGGCCAACTCGGGCAGTTCTTCGGGTTCCATCGGGGCCTCTGGGGCGGAAGGTTCCGGTCCTTCCCCTGGGTTAGTGTCTCCTTCTTCCTCGGAAGGAGGGTTGTCTGCTTCTGGTAGGGGGTCCCTGTTCTCGGGGAAAGTGTTCGGTAAGAGGGCTTCACCGCCCTTGGAGGGGGCCACTCGTGCGGTCATGGAGCGCGTGGTGGCGCAGACCCATTCCGGTAGGCCCATCATCTCTAGGTGGGCTCTTCGTTCTACCTGCCCCCACGGGGAATTTTCCAGGTCGTTGCCCAGGAGGCAGTCTACGGGCTGCGAGGTCCGGACCGCTACCTTCAGTTCTCCGGAGACCCCTCCCCACTCGAAGGGCACCAGGGCCATCTGGCAGAGGCTCTCAGAATTGTCGGAGGATACGACCGGACAGAGGGCCCCGGCTAGGATCTGGTCTTCGGAAATTAGGCTGCGGTGGACCGCGGTGACACTCGCCCCGGTGTCGCGAAGGCCCTCGACTCGGTGGCCGTTGATAGTCACCTGCTGTCGGTATTTCTCTGTGTTGGTGGGCAAGGGTGTCCCGGGGACCATTTCTCGATCACCAAGGGAGACCAGGGCCATGGCCGCCGGTTCCCATTCCTCGGAGTCTTCCATTTCTTCCCCCAGAGCCACGGAGGCCATCTGCCGGGTCGTGGGGTTGGTCGTTGTGGTTCGCTGATACTGGGGGAAACTGGGGGTCATTGGCGTAGTGTCCGGGCTGCTGGCAGCGGAAGCAGGTGATCCTAGCTCGTGGACCTGGTCGTCCTGGGGCTCCGGTGCTGGCTGGAGACTGGGCCGAACCCGCCGCTGGTGGGCTGCTGGGGGGGCTGGTGGAGGACCCCCCGGCAAAGTCTCTTGGTCGGCCGTGGTTCAGTCCGCCCCTCTGGCGGGGGGGGGCCCTGACTGTTGCGGCCGTAGTCCCCCACGGGGCCCCGGGTGGCCCGGGTGTTCACCCAACGATCAGCCTCAGCGGCCAGCTTCCGAGGGTCGGTGAGTTTACTGTCTAGGAGATGCTGGCGCAGTTCTATAAAGCAATTGGCCGCTAAATGTTCCCAGGCGATCAGATCGAACAGTTCTTCGAAGGTGGAGACCTTGCTGCCCTTGATCCACCCGTCCAGAGCTCGGCTGTAAAAGTTCACGTATTCGACCCACGTGGTGCCCGGTATCTTTTTGCAATCTCGGAACCGTTGTCGGTACATTTCGGGGGTGAGTCCGTACCGGCCCACGAGGGCTTCCTTCATGTGGCTGTAGGAGTTCATGACCCCGGAGGGCAGATCGAGCAGAGTGTCCCTTCCTTCGCTTAAGAACCGGCCCCATAGGCCAGCCCCCCAATCCTTCTGCGGGACTCGGTGAGAGGTCATGGCGACTTCGTAGGCTTTAAACCACTGCTGGATATCATCGTTCTTATAATACTCCTTGACCACATCCTTGGGGATGTGAACTTTGGTTTCCCCGGCGGGAGCGGGCTGGGGATTCCCGGGCGGCTGTGACTTTTCGTGTCTAGCCCGCCACTCAATCTCCTTCAGGCCGCGTTCATGTTCTAGCTGGAGTTTCTTTTCGTCGTGCTCCCTTTGGAGTCTCTTCTCTTCGAGTTCCCCTTGTAGCCGTAACTGCTCGACGGCTAACTTCTTCTCTGCCAGTTTTATCTCTCCCTCGATTTTTAGTTTTGCCAGTTCCAGTTCGTGGTTGCGGCTTCTCTCTCGGTCCGCTAGTTCCTCGGAGGACAGGTTCCCCTCTGGCCCGTTGTTTCTCGCCGGGGTGCTTGTTTGTTCATGGGTAGAGTCTCTTTCCGTTTGGGTCGGGGGCGCCCCCGTCTCGACCCAGGCTTTCAGTACTTTCTGGTAGTCTTCCTTTGTGCTCAGTCCGGTGGTAGCGATGCCAAGGTCTTTGCAAAACTGTTTTAGTTCTCTATGTGTGTAATAGTCCAATTGATCTTCTCGGAACGGTGAGCTTATTTCGGTACCTGTGGCACCCAGGGAGGTTTCTCCTTCCATTTCTGTTTGGTAGTGCGTCAGTCGTTTACTGCACGCTCTCCTTCGGTGTCGGCTCGGATCCCGTCGTCTGCCACCAAATGTTGGAAAGGCGTCCGCCGGAAGGGGGTTCGATACACGTCTTGCCCACCCCTTTGACCCACCTCTCCCAAGTAAGCCGAACCAGGCGCGCACACCCTGATCTGCACTGTGAACAGAGGGACACCACACGTATTCTTTGTAGGACGATAAGTTCTTTTATCCATGATTTCAAGGGATCTTTATGACCCAAAAGGCAAATAGTACAGCAGTGGCACAACGTACCACAAATCAGTCGTGGGGAATGGGGGTAGCGGGACAGTCTTTCAAGATAGTGTCTCTGCGAAATACCCTGCGGAAGCTCACAATCCTCGAGCTGGAGGGTGTCGTGTCTCTGGGCGATCTCTTATCGAGTCGTCCTCAAGGGGAGCGCCGCGAGTCTCTCAGCAGGCACAGGTGGTCGGAGTTCAGGAGCCGCGATTCCGTCCGCAGGGCTCAGATGGTTCAATAGCTGGGGGGCCGCGAGTCACTCAGCAGGCCTAGGTGGATCAGTGTTCGGGAGCCGCGACCTCGTCCGCAGGGCTCAGATGGTTCAATAGCAAGAGGCCGCGAGTCACTCAGCAGGCCCAGGTGATTTCAGCGTTCAGGAGCCGCGGCAGCGTCAGCAGGCTCAGATGGTTCCAGGTCTTCTCTGTCCTTGCTCCTCCCGCACCCCTTGTTATACTCCGCTGGTTCTTTGAAGTCCGGAGTGCTCGCAGAGGGGGGACTGGGGTGACGGAGGGGGTTCGGCGGGATTTCCTGCCGCTCACTTCTTTGGTCTTTTCAGGTGGGTCTGGGAGGGACCCCAGACGCTCGGTAGGGGAGGCGCCTGCTCCCCAGGGGCCTGGTGGCCGATTGAGTCCTCCCGGGGAAGGCGACCCGAGGTGTGACTGGGCTGGCGCCTCTGGCTCGAGGGTTCCCGCTCCCTCGGTTGGGCATGCGTGGTAGGGGATTGAGTCTGTCAGGTCTCTGGCCGGCCCGTGGATCGGGGGTGGCTGGGGCGGCCGGAGTCGGGGATGTCGTGTCTTGAGGGTGGTTGCAGGTTGGCGGGATGATGGAGAGGGCAACGCCGTGAGGCCGGTCTCACAAAAACTATAAGATCACTCTTCGCAATACCAAAAGTACATTTTTCTAGGAAAGGATAGAAAACTCCTCCTGCTCCGCCAAGGAAACTTTCATCATTTTAAAAGATTTACTTAAAGTCCCAGACCCTGCACCAAAGAATCTGCCAGACCTCAAGGCAGCCGAAGAGAAATGCCTTAAACTGGCCAAATTCTTCGAGGAGAAGATTCAGAAAATTCTTGCTTCTCTTCCTCCTGTCGACCTCAGTATCACTGAGGAAGACTGCTTTAACTCAAACCCTACCACTCCCCATCTAAACTCTCTCGGACCAGTCACTATTGAAGAGGTCTCAACCACGCTAGACACTATCAAAAGCGGATCCCTCAGGGACCTGGTCCCCCTACGCATCCTTAAGAAAGTGGCCTCCACCATCGCCCCTCCACTCACTCACCTCATCAACAGCTCACTGCTCCAGGGAAAAGTTCCCCCCAGCTGGAAGGCGGCTGTCGACAAGGCGCTCCTTAAAAAACCTTCTCTGGACCCCTCGGATATGACCAATTACAGGCCAATCTCTCTCCTCCCCGGAACCAGTAAAATCGCTGAAAAACTAGTTAACAAAAAGCTCTCGCAGTATCTGGAGACCAATCTGCTCAGAAGCTCGCAAACTGGATTCCGCCCAGGGCAGGGCACCAACATCGCCCTACTTGCAGCAGTGGAGGAGGCCAGAGCCCTTTTGGACGCAGGAGGATCAGTGGCAGTGATCCTCCTGGACCTCAGTACGGCCTTCGACACCGTCAACCATCGGGTCTTAATCCAGCGACTCAAGAACATCGGTGTCGAGGGCACTGCTCTGACTTGGTTCAAATCTTTCCTTGGCCACCGCTCCTTTCAGGTCTGGGAGAATGACACCCGCTCTCCCGTAACCCCCCTCCAATGTGGTGTGCCCCAGGGTTCATCTTTAAGCCCGACATTATTCAATGTCTACATGTCCCCATTGGAGGAGGTTGTCACACCGTTCGGAGTGAAAATCATCAGCTATGCTGATGACACTCAATTAGTGGTGTCTCTATCTCACCCAAACCAAGAACCATCGGACCTCTACAACTGTCTTGCAGAAATTCAAGGATGGATGAATACTTCGTCACTGAAACTTAACGGTTCAAAGACAGATATTCTCCTCCTTGGTCAGAAGGGGTTTTCCCTCTCTCAGACCATCTGGCCCCCCTGCTTAGGTGAACCCCCAGCCCCCAAGTCTGAGATCAAGAGCCTGGGAATTTGGCTTGAAAAAGACTTGTCTTTTAAGACTCAAGCCAAAAAAATCGCTGGGACATGCTTCGGGCTTCTTAAATCTATCAGGAAGATTTTGCCCTTACTTCCTCCTGTCTCCCAGAAACTGCTAATCCAAGGCCTTATTCTATCAAGGCTGGATTACAGCAATACCATCTATCTGGGCGCTCCCGAGGCAACCCTTAATAAACTGCAAATGATCCAGAACTCTGCGGCCCGGATTCTCACCAATACCCCGGCTAGATCCTCGGCCAAACCAGCCCTGAAACATCTCCACTGGCTCCCAGTGAGAGAGCGAGTTAAGTTTAAAGCTCTCTGCCTGTCACACAAACTCCTACAGGACAAAGGCCCCCCCATCCTAAAAAAATTCATCAGGCCCTACAAAGCTTCAAGATCCCTCCGGTCTGACCATGAATACCTCATCACTATCCCTAGAGTGAAGAGGGTACGCACTGGCGGACGGCGCTTCTCTGTCACCACAGCCCGCCTCTGGAACTCCCTCCCCCGTGACCTTAGGACAGAACCAGAATATCTCCGATTCAGGAAGCGGCTAAAAACTCACCTGTTTCCCTGATTTCCTTTTCCTCTTCTCTCCCCCCTGTTTTCCTCTGGCTTGTCCGGATCTTAGCGCTGGGATACTTACGGGTGACTTCGCGCTTTACAAAAACCTACTAATAATAATAATCTATGTCAAAGTTCTGTTTGCTGGCAATGAGTGTCTGGGGATATTACCTGCACTACTTACTGATAGTGGATGTTATGTTTGCCAATTCCATACAGTGGTGGTCTTGGGATGATATCATTGCCACTTCCTGACATTGAGTGTCTGTTGCTACAAGTACCACCTGCCTCGAAATTCATTAGTAACTCAGACCATTTGCAGATGGCTACTGATGATAAATGGTACAGTGTGCAGCAATTGTATAGCTCTTCAATCTCTGGTGGCATAACACACAGGATAATGTGCTGCATGGCTAATCAATTAAAAGGTCCCAAATGCGAGACCGATTGGTTATGCCAGTGCTCGTTATTAATATCCTTCTGCTCATGCGTGGGCATAAGGTACCTCAAACTGGTTGTTTCTTGTGTCTTCCCCCCCCCCTTAACCCCTGCCACGTCATTACTTTTCTGTGGTTGCATGCCTGTCGTTGCTCGCACTGATGTTGTTGCTTCACCCTCCCTGCCTGTTGCTTGCCCATTGTTTTTGCTTGCCCTGTGACCCCTCCACCCTCCTCTGTCGGTACATGCCCCTTCGTTGCTTGTCCGTTGCTTGCACTGTTCTTGATGCTTCCTTCGCCTCCCCCTTCCCTGTTGTTCCTTGCCCCGTGACACTCATCACACACCCCTGTTAACACACTCCCACCTGTTCTTATTTTCCCAGTATTTATGTACAGTTAAAGGCATTGAGCTGAAATGTGTTGGCCGTTTAGGTTCTTGTAATATTTTGTTCACATGTTTCATTGAAGAATTGATGTTCACCAACAAATAATTAATATTCTTCCATCTTTTTTGGTTTGAAGACAGATCTGTGCCGCCGTGTCACAAGTCGAGCAGGAAGACTGTGTGAGGCAGTATATACATATATTCCTCAGTCGCTACGCATTTCAGTAGTGAACTGCCTTGATCACACGCTGAGCAATTTCGAAGGACTGTTTGCTCATAGTGAATACAGATGGCAGTGTTACAACGGCGGCCATATTCGTGAATGATGCATAATTCATAGCTTTCAGTAGAAAATCACAATATTAAACACAGAAGTGGCGCTAGTGATTTGTGCAGGAGTTAAACTAAACAAAACCATATTGTCAGCATTAATTGTCATGCTATTGCAAAACCATGAATAAAGTCAGGCTATTAGTGTTAAACCCTTGCGGTGGCAGCCATCTTTGAATGTGCAACTCTGTGTAAAGGTATACTACTGTTGAAAAACACAATTTTTTCATTTTGCAAGCCAACTAGCATCATACAAGTTGGATAAACTTTGTGTACGAGTTATATATTTAGCCAAATGATAATGGTTATACATTTCAATGTGAAGCCATGGTGAGTATAAGAACAATTAGACAGTATAAGAGTCAAGCAATACAAGATACATTGCTATTGGTTGTAGTCATAATAATGAAACCAATGTAGGTTTTTGACATAGTTTAGGTGTTCGCACAATGATCATGTGGCGATTTCTGAATGGCCAGATGATGGGGAAAACCGGGAGCCATCCACAATTTCCTTTGTCAAATGGCAAATTAAAGAGCAGTCCAAGTTACAACAACATATAGACCACATGTGATGAACAACTTCATGATTAGTACATACGATTATAAAACCAATGTTCCAATGAGGAAACGGAGAACAATGAAATGGGTAGACATGAATGCGTACTAGGGAAACTCATCAATCGTCATGTAAGTGTGTTGCTAACTCCTCATCTAAATTGTGACCTCCAGGGAATCTGGTTTCTAACTCAAGCATCCACTTGGATTCCTTTTTGCGCAGTGCTAGTTTCCTGTTCCCGCCTCTGTGTCCCATATTGATCTGCTCAATGGCATAGAAGCGAAGAAGGGAGTTATATGATTGATGATGGTCCTGGAAATGCTTGGCTGTTGGATAATGTATATTCTTGTTGGCGATTGTCCTGGGGTGTTCTAAAATCTTCTTTTTAACCATTAAGGTCGTGCTGCTAACATATTTCTTTCTGCACGGGCACTCCAGGACATAACTGACAAATTAGTGCTGCATGTTAAAAACTGGGTTATGCTCCTATTCATGCTCGACCCTGGTACTTTGAATTCCTTCACCATGTGGCTGAATTTACAGGCCTTACAATGCCCACACGGAAAAAAAAAACCTTGAGATTGTGAATGTTTGCCATGCGTGGTTCTGTGATGTCACTCCGTACCAGAGTGTTCCTAAGTCTCCTGCTCTTCCTGTATGTGACCATTGGTCTGTCACTGAGGTTCGGTCCCACAATGGGTTCCCTACTCTTATCTTCCCTGTTTCTGGGCTTTGCACTCTGGACAAGATAAGAAACATTTTATTATTTTTTTTTTTTTTTCTTTGAATTTACCATTCTGAGATTTGAAGTTGTTCATCACATGTGGTCTATATGTTGTTGGAACTTGGATTGCTCTTTAATTTACCACTTGACGAAGGAAATTGTGGATGGCTCCCGGTTTTCCCTGTTATCCGGCCATTGAGAAATCACCACATGGTCATTGTGCTAACACCTAAACCATGTCAAAAACCTACTTAGGTTTCATTATTATGACTACAACCAATAGCAATGTATCTTGTATTGCTTGACTCTTATACTGTCTAATTGTTCTTATACGCACCATGGCTTTGCATAGAAATGTATAACCATTATCATGTGGCTAAATATATAATTCGTACACAAAGTGTATCCAACTTATATGATGCTAGTTGGCTTGCAAAATGAAAAAATAGTGTTTTTCAACAGCTATACCTTTACACGGAGTTGCATATTCAAAGATGGCTGCCACTGCAATGGTTTGCTTAGCACTAATAGCCTGACTTTATCCATGGTTTTGCAATAGCATGACAATTAATGCTTACAATATGGTTTTATTTAGTTTAACTCATGCACAAATCACTAGCACCACCACTGTGTTTAATATTGTGTTTTCCTACTGAAAGCTATGAATTATGCATCATTCACAATGTTGAATATGGCTGCTGTTGTAACACTGCCATCCCGTATTCACTGTGAGCAAACAGTCCTTCTTTCATGTCATTTGTTTATGTATACACAATCATTCGAGTTGCTCCGGCGTGTGTTCAAGGCAGTTCATTGCCAAAACGCGTAGCGACTGAGGAATAAATGTATTTGCACAAGCAGAGGATTGTGTGAGTGCGCGCTCTATTGAACTTTGGTTTTGAATACTATTGCCCGGCTGTGGTTCCGCCGGCACCGCGCACCACCTGACTACGGGCTCGATGCCAGGAGGAACCCTCTTCTTTGGCGATTAATACGGAGGGATCGTGAGCCAGCCGCTGACCTCATTTGAGGATTCTGGTTTTTCACCAAAGACCTGACGACCGAGCCGACGTCCCAGAGGTAAGCTTGGCCCCTGGGGGAGTTTTCCGGTAGGGCGACGTGCGTGTACATTGTGCACATACGGACTCCCTCGTGGGCACGACACCGGGGTCTGTACGCTTACATCTCTGGTGGGCGGCAGGGGCTAGTGTGTAACTGACACGCTTGGTCAAGTTGGGGTTTGTAACCGCCAAAGAAAATAACACTGAAAGAACTAACTGTAGGATGAGCTGTCTACTGGTGATAGACAGTTCAATACAACACAAGCACAGAACGTTGCCTAATCCAGTTTTTGTGATTGCATAACAGAACCTGAACTTGGAACGGTGTACACACGCTTTCCCCACTTCAAATGGACTTTTGTAAAGACCGAGTAAGATTGTCACCTATGGGCTTTACATTGGCTCAAGAGGTGGCATATCATACACATCTCTACACTGAGGGACTGTCCGCAATTTTGACTGCTGCATCAGGAACTTCCTATTCCAGGGAGGAAGGATTCTCTGCTCAAGTGCAAAGCAGTGGGGACTGCGGGTCAAGGTGCTCTTGAGTCCCCACAATTGCGTGAATTAACAACTAAGACTGCACTCAGACGACCAAATTGAGAGACAAACATGGAGGACGAGAATGAACGATACCTGGTTGCGCAAATGTTGTTTGCACACGCACCAGGGAAGGGGCAAACAAATGCAGTATCCCACAATCAGGATACCTTATTGAATACAAAGCTGAAACGGTACGAAAAATTGAAAAAGCTCGAAACATCTAAGTGGTGGGAGGTGATCTCCCTCCAGGATTTTGTAGCGAAACAGATGGTACCACGTGGACTCAGAATATACATTACTCCATCGCTAAGTCCCCCAATGCACGTATGCTGGAAGAGTGGGCGGGAAATTCAGCCACTAGCTCAAAAAATGTTTTCCATGCTCATTAAATATGCATGGGAAGACCGAGATAAAATCATCAAAAAAATACTAGAAATTGAGGATGAATTTAAGCAGAACAGTGACCAGGACAGTCTTAAAAAATTCCAAGATGATCTAAAGGGAAGATTACTCAAACACGAGAAAGATATCAAGCTTCGCAAGCGGTGAAAACTACATCGCAATTGTATCGGCTACGAGAATGGACCTATAGCCATAAGTATGACCATCTCTACAACATCAAACCGTCACATGCTGATCCGGCACTGCCAATCAACACTAAACAAGATCCTCTCCCTGCAGCAATAACAAGTGATTCAGATACGGATATATCAGTTAATACAGCAAGCACTTCTTCTGACATCGAGGTCCTTACAAAACCATTAACTTTTTTGGACGAGTACCGGATGCTAAGGCAGATGGGAAGAACAACCCCCACACCAAAAACCCCACAGAGAGGGCAGGGGTCGAGGTCGAGGAAGAGGCAGGGGCGCGCAGCAAACAAAGGAGACTCGGACGGAAACACAGGACAGAAAAACGCAGAGCTCATGGGAGGCAAACGGGGCGGCTCGAAGAAGAAACCACAGTGATGGATAACGAAATGGTAAACAAAACCATTATTAATTTAATCGCCCATTGTTCGTGTACGAGAAGAGAACCTTATGCTTAGGACTGTCCTTTTGGCCCACAGAAAGGTTCAACTACCCAGAAACGTGTGTTGACATTTTAAAATTTATCAGGAAGCTTAAGTTCAAAAAGTGGCACAGTCTCAAAAACAATAGACCTCCCGATAATGATGGCTGTGCATGGAAGACACCCATGGTGTTGAATCTCACAGTGGGCGATGTAGACACATTGCAGGTTATGCACGACCTTGAATATTTTCCAAGGGGGGACATCGGGGAGGGACCCATCCCGAACAGCAACCATGATATCGTCATGAACAGAGCTGCGTGCACGAACTATAAACCACGCTCTGTGTTTTTACCCCAATCTTCCACATGATTGTATAGATACATTCCACGATGTTGTCACACAACAAAAACATCGGAATATCTCAAGAAACATTGAAGGACAATCTATCAAGCAGACAAAGAAACATAATTTTGTCCTTATCGAAAGACAAAAGTATTGTAATCCGCCCGTCTGATAAAGGCGGCAATATTATATTAATAAGCAGGCAAATGTACGTCAATGAGGCCCGCAGGCAACTTGATGATTGTAAATTTTACTGTCCATGCAACACAACTTTATACAAGGAGCGTATCCCCACCCCTTTGAGGAAGCTTGCAGAGTGGCAACAATCTGGGATCATCACGTGCCAAGAATATTGCTTTCTGAAAAAGGATTATCCCAGACTGCCCATTCTGTATCTTCTTCCCAAGATACACAAACACCCCACGGGCCCTCCAGGGAGACCTATTGTATCATTAATTGAGAGCGTGTTTGAAAACATTTCAAAATATGTTGATCATTTTTTAAGAGAGTATGTCACCACACAACCATCTCATGTTAGAGACACAAAAGATTTTCAAAACAAATGTGAGGGTATCATCTGGGATGTGCGAGAGATCCTCATCACCCTGGACGTAAATTCTCTATACACCATCATAGAACATGTCCATGGGATAAAAGCATGCATGCATTTTTTGAGTTCCAAGCATATAAGTTACCTGGAACACACCCAGATGCTTGCAGAGATGATGCTGATGTACCTAATTAATAATATTTTCATGTTTGATGGGGAGCTTTACAGGCGGGTGCGAGGCACGGCCATGGGCATGCGCTTCGCGCCTAGCTTTGCTAACCTCTTAGGCATGTGGGAGGAACAGATTTGCATTGAAAAACTACTCCAATCTGACTTTGGGGGAGCGGTAGTTTGGCTGGGGTATATAGATGACTTGTTCATCATTTGGAAAGGGAGCGAACTTGAGGCCACGAACTTCAATGAGAAACTTAACATCAACCCATACAACATAGTACTCAGCCAAAACATAAGCAGACACTGCATTGAGTTTTTTTGATGTCAGGATTGAAGCCAGACAGGGCAATCTTGGTACTAGCCTTTACCGTAAGGAAACCGCAGGCAACAGTCTTCTTCACGCCCTCAGCAGCCATCCTAATGCTCTCAAATAGGGAGCTGCTGAGGGCGAGAAGAAACTGTAGCATCGAAGAGGCATATCTTGCAGAACAAGATTCCATGCTCTCTAGTTTCAGAGCACAAAGGTATCGGGAATGGGTACTTAAAAAGGCCATCTTGAAGATGAGCAGGGTCACCAGACAGCAAACTCTAGAAATCCCTGTAAATGAAACCAACAAAACAGATACCAGGGTCATTATGACATTTAATAGGCACTCCCAGAAAGTACGTAAAATACTGGCAGACAATTGGGATATCCTCAAAACGGATCCCATTGTGGGACCAAACCTAAGTGACAGACCAATGGTCACATACAGGAAGGACAGGAGCCTTGGGGACACTGGTGCGGAGTGACATCACAGAACCACGCATGGCAAACATTCACAATCTCAAGGGCTTTTTTCAGTGTGGACATTGTGAGGGCTGTAAATTTAGCCACACGGTGAAGGAATTCAAAGTACCCGGGTCCAGCATGAATAGGAGCATAACCGAGTTTCTAACATGCAGCACCAGTTTTGTCATTTATGTCCTGGAGTGCCCGTGCAGAAAGAAATATGTTGGCAGCACAACCTTTAATGGTGAAAAAGGATTTTAGAACACCTCAGGGCAATTGCCAACAAGGATATACATTATCTAATAGCCAGACATTTCCAGGACCTGCATCAATCCAATAACTCCCTTCTTCGCTTCTATGTCATTGAGCAGATCGATATGGGACACAGAGGCGGAAACAGGGAACTAGCACTGCTCAAGAAGAAATCCAATTGGATACTTGAGTTAGAAACCAGATTCCCTGGAGGTCACAATTTAAATGAGGAGTTAGCAACACACTTACATGATGATTGATGAGTTTCCCTAGTACGTATTCATGTCTTCCCATGTCATTTTTCTCTGTTTCTTCATTGGAACATTGGTTTTATAATCGTATGTACTAATCATTTCTATTCACAGTAGGTGTAGTCACGAACCTTTGGTTCATTGTTTCCCTCTTGTCTTTTCTCATAAGGAAAAGAAGGGACCCGCCGTATACACGACAAACACTTCACGGGTTCCCTACCCTTTTCTTCCCCGTTTCTGGGCTTTGCATTCTGGACAAGATAAGAAACATTTTATTGAATTTTTTTCACTTTGAAATTGCCATTCTGAGATTTTAAGTTGTTCATCACATGTGGTCTATATGTTGTTGGAACTTGGATTGCTCTTTAATTTACCACTTGACGAAGGAAATTGTGGATGGCTCCCGGTTTTCCCCGTCATCCGGCCATTCAGAAATCACCACATAATCAATGTGCTAACACCTAAACCATGTCAAAAACCTACTTCGGTTTCATTATTATGACTACAACGAATAGCAATGTATCTTGTATTGCTTTGACTCTTATACTGTCTAATTGTTCTTATACTCACCATGGCTTCGCATTGAAATGTATAACCATTATCATGTGGCTAAATATATCTCGTACACAAAGTTTATCCAACTTGTATGATGCTAGTTGGCTTGCAAAATGAAAAAATTGTGTATTTCAACAGTACTAGACCTTTACGCGGAGTTGCACATTCAAAGATGGCTTCCACCGCAATGGTTTGCTTAACTCTAATAGCCTGACTTTATCCATGGTTTTGCAATAGTATGACAATTAATGCTGACAATATGGTTTTGTTTAGTTTAACTCCTGCACAAATCACTAGCGCCATCTCTGTGTTTAAAATTGTGGTTTCCTACTGAAAGCTATGAATTATGCATCATTTACGAATTTGAATATGGCCGCTGTTGTAACACTGCCAGCCGTATTCACTGTGAGCAGACAGTCCTTCTTTTATGCAAATCACGTAATCTCCTTGTGCCTTAAAATGGGGAAAAAAATATTCTGGCCTGTCTGTAAAGTAACTGGTGATCATGTAAAGCGTCCCACTGCCCTTGGGTCGAGTTTGCACTGTATAAAAATATAAGGAGCTGTACAGTTTGTAATCCATGCCAGCACCACTCAAGGCTCAGCTTACGTAAATAGAAAGACAACACATCTCAAATACGTTTCCCTGGAACATGATAGAATATGGCTACGTCAATAATCATATATTCGGCGATAAACGAATAACATGGAAATAATCTGCCGCTGTCCGCAGCCTATACTTCGGAGTACCCCAAACACAAGAAACTAAAGAATTCCAATACTATAAGAGTTTCAAGTGTCAAAATGTCTTACAAAAAACTGTACAAATATCACGGTGAAGCAGAGTTTAATTGTCGGGCATGGCACATTATACAAACATGCAAAAATCAAGAGGCCATGGGAACTTGTAGCAGAAAAGGTCGGATTCCATGTTATCCAGGCTTAAAGTCACAAATCCGCTCCCGATGCAGGGGCATTAAATTAATCCAGCTGCAATTAAATAGCATGAAAACTCAAGACGAGCTGAGATGCATTGACAGAGGGGCAATGATAAAGTGGCAGACCTGGAAATGGTGAGTTAAATTGCAGAGGAGATTTGTGCTGCAGATGGATAGTATTGTGTTCCCAGAAGAAAACTGGATTGTGTTGAAGGAAGGAACTGGTGATGTGTTAAGTGAGGGAAATAGGGTAGGAATATAATGCCAAGCGTAGTAAAAGATACCAATCTAGTAGCTGAATTGCACAGTGAAATCAATCCTGGTTCCCTGCTTGACAAAACTGTGTGATTCAAAGCAAATACATTATTTCACCAACATCGTTTTTGTTTATTATCACATACAAGTGCAGTTTCAAATACTTTAGTTAAGGATGTGCAGTGTACCCAAAACCTGTCTTGAGTTTGATTTAATAGACTATAAAGTTGCTCATCCTATAATAAAAATCTAAGACACGTATACATGACAACTGGCTTTCCTCTTATTTAACTAATGGCATTGCCATAAGGGGAGGCTCAGGACTGTTTCTCAGGTTCAAAATAATTCTGATGTGCTAAAGTGAAATGCTCCTACGTGTAGATCACGGGTACTCATAGTACGGCCCGCGGGCTGGCAGCGGCCCGGCAAGCCTTTCTTGGCGGCCCACGGATCTTGCCGACATCGTACCGGTGTTTTAATTTTTTTTTTTTTTACAGTGTCAGCAAACACAGACTCTGCTCTGTGGGGGCCGGGTGATTCAAGTGATAGTCCAAGTGGAGCTGCAGGGGAGCTAAGAAGAGGTGAAATACAACAAAGCCTCGTTAACATGCAAATGGTCTCTTAAAGACCTGTGAAGTACTCGGGTGTGGCTGTGTGTGTGCCCGGGAAGGGAAGCTGCCACACAAGCGGGGGTGAGGTGACAAAGAATGACAGAGGACAGCAGGGTGTGAGAGTCGGGTGAGGTGACAGAGGGTGACAGAGGGCAGTAGGGAGAGACAGAAACAGATAGGGACAGACTGACAGATGGAGACGGGAAGATTGAGACAGGGGCAGAGAGAGCTAGATAGAGACAGGGACAGACTGACAGAGACCGATAGAGGTAGAGACAGATAGAGGTAGAGACAGACAGCGATAGAGACAGAGAGAGAGACAAAGATAGAGGCAGGGACATATAGAGGCAGAGACAGAGAGAAGCAGAGACAGACAGGCAGAAACAGAAAGAGATAGACAGACAGACAGAGACAGGGGCGGGGCAGACAGATCGAGGCAGAGACAGACAGACAGAAAGGGAGACAGAGGGAGGGAGACATAGAGACAGGGCAGACAGAGCTAGATAGAAGCAGAGATAGAGACAGACGGAGACAGACAGGGACAGACAGATAGAGGCAGAGACAGGGACGGGGCAGACAGAGACAGAAAGGGAGACAGAGGGAGAAAGGGAGACAAAGGGAGACAGAGGGAGGGAGACAGAGTGAGAGGGAGGGAGACAGAGGGGGAGACGGAGGTAGACAGAGGGAGGGAGACAGACAGAGGGGGAGACAAGGAGGGAGAGAGACAGGGGAGACGGAGGGAGGGAGACCGAGAGAGGGAGGGAGACAGAGGGACAGACCGAGGGAGAGGGAGACAGAGGGAGGGTGACAGACAGAGGGAGAGACAGAGGGAGGGAGGGAGACAGAGGGAGGGAGAGAGACATAGGGAGGGAGACAGAGGGGGAGACAGAGAGGGGGAGACAGAGGGAGGGAGAGAGACAGAGGGAGAGACGGGGAGGGAGACAGAGGGAGGGAGAGAGACGGAGGGAGGGAGACAGGGAGGGGGAGAGACAGAGGGAGATACACAGAGGGAGAGACACAGAGGGAGACAGAGGGAGGGAGACAGAGGGGGAGACAGAGGGGGAGACAGAGAGGTGGGGAGACAGGGAGGTAGAGAGACAGAGGGGGAGACAGGGAGAGAGCCAGAGGGAGAGACGGGGGGGGATAGGGAGACAGAGGGAGGGAGATAGACAGAGGGAGGGAGGGAGACAGAGGGAGGGAGACAGAGAGAGGGAGGGAGACAGAGAGGGAGGGAGACAGAGAGAGGGAGAGAGACAGAGGGAGAGAGAGACAGAAGGAGGGAGAGAGAGGGAGGGAGAGAGATGGGGAGACAGAGGGAGGGAGAGAGACAGAGGGAGAGACAGAGCGGGGGAGACAGGGAGGGAGGGAGACAGAGGGAGGGAGAGGGAGGGAGGGAGACAGAGGAGGAGGGAGGGAGGGAGACAGAGGGAGGGGGAGAGAGAGGGAGGGAGATAGACAGAGGGAGGGAGACAGAGGGAGGGAGGGAGACAGAGGGGGAGACAGAGAGGGTGACAGAGGGAGACAGAGAGAGAGGGAGAGAGAGAGATGTGTATACTGGGTCCGGTGGCTCAGTGGACGAAGGCGTCCGCTGCAGGGACCTGTGTTCCACCTCATGGTCACAGTTTTTTTTGGTGCTCTCGCTCCGCCCCCTCCCCCAATGACCCCGCCCCCACGGTGCGGCCCTCAGCCACAAACCACACTGTAAATTTGGCCCCCGAGAGAAAGTTTGTGAGTACCCATGGTGTAGATCATACATTTCAGTGAATTTTGAAGTCAATTTATCATACTTCTACAAATGTTAGTCATATTAATGCACTAAGATATGGGATGATATTTAATGTTTTTAAATATTTTGAGATCACACATTTATAGTTCCTTTATAACCGTTCTCACAAAGTTCTTTGTTAAAATGAATCTTTTAAATGTGCCATTTCCTGCTCTTTTGTTTTTCCAGGTGAACTCCCCACTGCCACCCAAACACACTTGCTTGCTTTGCTTACTTGCTATGTCAAAGCCATGGCCAACTTTTATGCCCCCCCCCACCACTTTGAAAATCTGACCAGCCACCACTGTTTGTGAGCAGTAGTATTTTGATATGCACACTAAATAAGCGACCCAAGATTTTATCAAATAATGAATCCTTCCCAACAGGACTCAGTACGAGTATTGGACATACACAAAAATTTAATGGGTCTTGCACGCCACCAGGTGTCATGCTTCATCATAGGACAACCCACGCTCTACAAAAACCCTGTTTAATAGAGAGTATAGAGCGGGACTTCGCCTGGAGTCAGGGAGTCACTTCTAACTAAGAATGGGCCAGTAATTGAAGTATGTTAAAAACCAATGTTGCATCCTAAAAACTATTTATTTGCTAAACATGACACTTGGTTTTAAAAACAATTGTGGGGATAAGGGGATTTTGTACCCCATCACCACTGTTACCGCCAACATGTTTCTGCCTTGTGACTCAATTGAGTCTGTGGCTTTCTTCAGGACGCGCATACAGGATCCTACTAAGGCAACCATGCATTCAGAATTGCCTCTAGAAAAGAGTGACCTGTGTCTTATCTCTTAACTAGTGAGGCTCTTAAATATCCCAATGTTGGGTCTTCTACGCCTCATGCAGGACGAGCACAGGGACCTCTGTAGTCACACTTTCGTCCAGGTGCGTTCCTTATGAGCAACCTAGATGCGTCTGCTCCGAGGAAGAGATTCCCTGCGGACTGCCATGAGGTGTTCATCCAGCAGGATGGATCTGAGGGGGTAATCAAATTCTTTGTTTTGGACAGGTTTAACTGGAGGATGAGATGGTCCACAGACAGTCAAGAAAGGGGCCCTGAATTTGCTCATACAAACCCAGGCAACCTGAATGAGAGTCCAAAGATGAACTAAGAGGCATCTGCATACATTTAAAAGTGTACTTCCATCTGCTGCAAGAAGCAAAGCAAGGGGCCACATGTATAAATTGAACAGGAACAGTCACAAAACGCAACCCTGTAATTCTCCGCAGCACAGAATTTTCTCATCAGTGTAGTGATGGTATAGAAGGCTGTACCACTGTTGTGATCCTCCAGAAATAAAGGATTTAATGCAGCAGTGGGCCAAGCTAGAGAAACTGCATTAGAACGGTAATTTAAACAGAATGTTGCGGTCAATGAACGCTGTCAATAGATCAAATCAGCGCTCTAACATCATAACTATGAGGCTAAAATCAAGAGCTGAGAGCACTGCTGGTTAGGTACTGTGACCAGGGCGAAAGTCTGCTTGACAGATTTAAAGTATGCCTTTGTCTTCTACAAATAACTGCGCTGGCTCAGTACCAATTTTATGCTAACTCTCGCAGGAATGACAGAAGCACTGTTGGTGCAACAATTTTCAGTGTGGGGGTGCAACGGTCAATGTTGCATCACGAAACTCATAGGTATACTGAAAAATCAAAGCATCAAACAAAGGTCAAGTGTAGAAAATGAGCCACCCACATTAAGTAAGAGAGTGGTATGGGTGTAGTATGTATCTGGTGTTGCATTTTAGAGTTCTGTCACAAATATATTACTGAAGCATGGTGGGGTAGTACACTGTCCTTTAAGACAATACATTTTCCATGGAAATGACCACTCAATTTGCACAAACCGTTTTACTGATAAAACTATATAGCACACAAATGATAGTGTATGGAAATCAAGTTTCACCAAATATTTGTCATTTAGGCATCTCCAAGTAAAGTATATTGATTTGTTTTGATCCTATTTAAAATCTTTGCTAAAATCACACTTCAGAATTACACGAAAGCGCTGCATTTGTACTTTCCTGACTGCTGATATATTTTTAAATACTGCTGATATATTTTTAAATACTGTTACAGTTCATTTATAGGTTTTTAAATGTTGTTATATCAGAAAGAAATGACATCCTACAGCCTTTCCTTTGACCAGCGAGATTGTCACGTAGTTACGTTTACAAAATCCTCTCTCTTTCTAGTCAAAGAAGAGTAAACGCCAATCTCCATATTAAAGGAATAAGCAGCCATTTGTAAGAAGACATAGCCTAAAATTTAGAAACCGTCTATGAACGCACAACAATTGTGACAAGATAAAAACAATTTTTAATTATTTCTCATTCATCTTCAAAACTTAAGAATGGTTATTTAGGGTGGGCAATCTGTGATTCAGGCCTAGTAGATGAGTATGTGTACTATTCTGTATTATGCTTATAAAACAAAGTTCTGAATGACTGTTAAATCAATAAAAACATTTTTAAAGTATGCTTATTTAGGGAGTGCTATAGCACCCTCCTGCACCTCTTCTTCTAGCGCCTAAGGACAGAAGTGAGATGCAACTTATGGGTTCAAAGAAACTTTCTTTAGCAACAGTTTGAGTACTGCACGTTTGAAAGAAAATGCCCTAAGTCAATCACCTGTTAAAGAGCAACAGTTCATTCCTGAAAACCAGGAGATTCATAAATCTGGCTGGGCAGAGGCCTTTGTGACAGCCGCTCTTTTATATAATGGTGTTGAAAGCTTCTAAGCATACATTAAATTGGTGTGTCAAGTAGACCGTGATCAGCTTGGTAGGTGGTGGGATGTTTTCAGAAATAAATAGTGTTGTGTATTGGAGATCTTCCCAACAATATACCTTGAAATGTTATCACAGAGCTTTTGGGAAGGCAACACGTTAGATTGTAAAGCCAGTGGCAACTCGAGATTAGCTATTAAATGAAAGTGCTCCATAGAAAGATTAGGGCCTTATATATATGTTTTTGATGCCTTGATTTTTGCTTGATGTAGGGTGGCCACGTGTTTTGCTACATAGTCTTTCCGACATTTTATTTCTGTGCGAAAAAGGACCATAAGTTTGAGATTTTAGTTCAGCAGCGAACCAAATGTTAATTGAGTATCACTCCGTATCCGTCTTTTAGCTGTTAGTTCACCTACAGTAGATGAAGGCCTATTGAGGACAGTACCAATAATTACAGTGGGCTTTGGGCTAGCCTGTTGCTTACAATTGGTTGACCTTCATCTGCATGGTTTTTATTCGGTTTCTTTTCTTCCATTTGTATGACATTACAACTCATGACTTTTCTATGCATTTAATACCATGCGTTGACCTTTGCAATGTATGGCATTCCATCATGGACCTTTACCATGCATTATCCTAGTATGTGTGTTTATAATATGTATGAAAAATAAATATATACATTAAGAAAGGACTGTTGCTGGCACCAGTGCAGTATATGTTTTTACATCTGAGGAAGGATATACAGCCGAAACGCGTCATGCTAAATACAGAATAAACTCACCTGAACATGAACTGCAGTGTCCCCTATGGTTTCTCAGAGGAGGCGAGGTTTTGTGGATAATTGTTGCGTGGCCGCTGCGCAAGTAAGGGGACCCGCCCTAACGAGCCAAGCACTTCAGTGGCACAATGGTGGAAGTGAGTCGAGGTATCGAATGGTGCTTGGAGCGCTGAAGCCACAGGAGGGCGAACAATCGTCCAGAATTGGATCGTGACTTCACGGTGAGGCGCGCAGCATTATTGAGTTGCTTCCCGGTTTCGCCCGCAACGGAAGCTGCAGAAGGTGTTGGACATTTAAGGAGAGTTTTTTGTCCCAAGGGAAAAGACTCTGGGTCCTGGTAGCCTTTCCTGTCAGCCTTTCCTGTCATTCGCCCAGATGGATGCTGGATCTTGCAGTCCTTAGATTTCCACCAATGGGGAGGAAATAGTCACCATTAAGAAAGGGCTGTTGCTGGCACCAGTGCAGTATATGTTTTTAGCATCTGAGGAAGGATATACATCCGAAACGCGTCATGCTAAATACAGAATAAACTCACCTGAACATGAACTGCTGTGTCCCCTATCGTTTCTTGGAGGAGGCGAGGTTTTGTGGATATATATATATATATATATATATATATATATATATATATATATATATTTAATCTACTGGCGGTCGCCAGTAGATAGTTATAGTTAGGACCTATTTTCCATAGGAAATCCGCAACATTCTATTCCCAATAAGTCTGGCGCCGGTTGATGAATCCTCGCGAAATTTTCCAAACTTTTGGCCAGCTCCGCTCCGACCCTGAAAGTTTCGTGGTGATTCGTAAAGCGGGGGCCGAGAAAAAAGGGGGTCCCAAAATGGGTTTTCCCCATGCAATTTCCCATAGGATCTGTTGGTGCAGCTACAGCCCGAACCGCTGAACGGAATGACACTAAATTTGGCAAAGAGGTTGTCCTCAGTTCAGACTTGTGCCTTTTGCATAAATTGTGTGAATCTGTTCATTAGTTCCTGAGAAAATTAGGGTAAAAAAGTTAGTGATATCTATGGCCGGGGAGGATCCGCGGACCCTACCCGCACCATAAGTGCACCCTCCCCGATTTGAGCGCGCACCCTCCCGATCGCGCGCTGAATGCTAATTGGCTGTCGAGTGTATGTCTACATTCGAAACCAGGAACTGTCTTCTGCCTTGGTAGAAGCGAGGCTGAAGAAGCAAGGGGAATAAGTGTGTAAAACATATAAAGGGGGCAGGGTGGAAATACTCTGACCCTCTAGAGGTGCTTAGGGGGTCCCAGAAGGACCCCATGGGGTCCCCTTTTTAAAAAGAAAAATAAAAACTGCGAAATGCGCGCAGGGTGCTCGCATCCTATCGCGTTTGGTGCACGGATCCTCTCGGGTTGGGTGCGCGGATCCAAATAATTTTTGGGGGAAAAAAGACAAATCATTGGTTGTATGACAACTTTCTACACTGAAAGGTAGGGTGTATATTTCTGTTTTTTAAACGCATGATTCCTATTGGTTAACAAAAACTGATTGTAAGGAACATTATATATGATAAGCTGATATGTTGAAAAGTCAAGCACACTTGCTGTCTTGTTTAGCAACATTGTGTGCTGAACTTGTGACCTGTGTGCTCAGTGCAGTGTTCCATGACCTGTTTCTATGGTAACAGGCAGAAGGCAGATTGGGGGAAGGGTTGAAATGTATTTCATTTGGAAAGGGTTGAAATGTTTAACCAATAGAAATGTGTGTTTGCTTTTGAATTTATGTGTGAAGGATTGTGATTTGATGTTTACATGTATATGTGTGGAAAATGAAAGGGAAACTTTGCCATTTTTAGTTTTTGCTGAGAGGTGCACAGTGCAGAGATTCTGTATAAGAAAATCTGGTGTGTGACTGATATCTGGTGTGTGACTGATATACTTCTTAATCTAGAAAACAACTTGAAAGGTGAGTTATTTAATTGTGAGGGGATGAATGTAGACTATTTTAATCAGACTAATGTAATTCTCCTGCTAAAGTGTAGGGAGTACTTTTTTTCCCTACAATCTTATTGACAGTTTGTGTGCATGTAGAAACCATTCTGTGATAAGCATTTGTGTTTTTCATGTGTTTGCAGACAGATAACTGTGCTGTTTTTATATTTTGGTAGAATTAGAAACCAGTCATTGTTTATGAATTTGTGAAATGAGTTATGTTTCTATACTAAAATGTAGTACTCCTTCTAGATGAAGAAATGTGTTTTGGTATAGTGCAAGGGATAGTGTTGTTTGTCTAGAATCACACAGTGAATATGTGTGCATTTGGGAACCACTGTGAGAGAAGCATTTGGTAACATCGTGTATTTGCTGACAGATAACTGTTTTAAAACCTGTCATGTTGTCAAGTTTTAGTAGCATTAGAAGCCAGTCTTTGCTTATGCATTGATAAAATAAGTCATGATTTGACACTAATGTGCTATACTTTAATATGTAGATTGTGTGTAGTCTCCTTACCCCTTGCACAGTAGTGAATGAGTTTTTGTAAGCTGCTAGGGATAGTGTTGCTTGTCTAGAATCACACTGTGAGTCTGTGTGCATTTGGGAACCACTGAGAGAGAAGCATTTGGTAACATCGTGTATTTGCTGACAGATAACTGTTTTAAAACCAGTCATGTTGTCAAGTTTTAGTAGCTTTAGAAGCTATTCTTTGCTTATGCATTGATAAAATCAAGAGTCGGGGTTCGACACTAAAGTGCAGCACCATGCACTATTCTCTTCACTGTGACAGAACTGAAAATTTAAAAGTTTTACCCAGGCACTGTCCTAGCAGTAGTCTGATGATTTAGTCAGTTTCCAAGCACTCATGTTGTGAACCATACATTACCACATAGACTGCTTCAAATGTCTATGCAGTATGCATGCAGACTTCTAACATACTATACACTTGTCTTTCACACCTTCAATTCCCTAGTCAGTATTGATACCGTCCAGCAAACATCCTGTCACTCCCTTTGCACTCCTCTAGTGACCCATTCAGTACCAAGTACTAATCACTGTGTCAAAAGCCAACCACTTATAAATTCACCCAGGCACTCTCCTTGCTGTACTCTAATCATTCCGTCAGTACCCAAGTACTCATGCAGTGAGCCAGGCCTTAGCACATAGACTGCTTCAAATGCCTATTCACTGTGAATGCAGTACTTTAATCACCTACACAGTTGTCTTTCACACCTTCAATTCCCCAATCAGTATTCATACACTTCTAGCAAACACCCTGTCACTCACTCAGTGTGTCTCCTTATAGTACTGTAATCATTCAGTCAGTTAGCATGTAGTCTTTTAGTGAGGTAGGCTTTAGGGCATGAACTGCTTCAAAGTAGTATGCACTATGCATGTAGTGTTTTAACCATCGTCACACTTGTGGTTCAGGGCTATAGTTTCTTAGTCAGTTTTTATATAAAATGTGTTTGTACAGTAATGGAATAGTATAAATGTGAAAGTTATTAATATACATTTATTTGTGATTCTTTTTTACAGATACTGTTTTTCAACGTAAAAATAGAGAAATCATGCCAGAAAAAGAAAAGAAACTCAGAAAGGCGCAGGAGCGTTTCTCATCCGTTTGCACTCTTCTCGTGCAAGATTGTTCGGATGAAGGGTTCTTAGGTGTTTCATCATACTTGCCGTGCCGTACGAGTATTTCTTGTTAGGATCCCCTCGCGACAGAACTCTTTTGCAAATCTTGCACGTGACCAAGGTGGCATTGGTCTTTGTTTGCCCCTCGGGAAAAGTAAAAAATATTTCCACACCACTGAAGAAAAACGTTGTGGGCGTGGTGCCTTCTCCAAAAATGTATCCTCAGATTCGGTGAATATTTTAAAGTGGCAACATTTACAGTTTTTGTAAGTTAAACTTTTGTTAGCCGTAAGGATTTTATATATCTGTGATTTGTATCTTGTGGTATTTTGCTGAGAATAGCATGTTTGTTTTTTTTAACAATCTTTCTGATTGTTTTATTTTTGCCCGCTGTTAAGTGATGAGTACGATTGAAATCCCTATTTTTAGTGAAATTCAATATATTCTGAGAACAGCAAAAAGGGCAAACAAATTACTTTGTGGAAATTATGCTGTGTTGTAAAAAATGTATTATTACATGTTATAATTTTTTTTTCCTTTTCTTTCACAGATCCAAATTTTAAAATAAGAAATTTATATGAATTAAGATTGCAATGAAAATCTGAAAAAAATGTATACCATTTTTTATTCCTATTACTGTGAAGGGAAGTTTAACTAAGTCTCAATATGCAGAATGAGAAGGTCTGCAAGAAGCTACAAAGTTGAAACACGTTTCTAAAAACACTCTGTTTATACCTGTGTAGTTTTGAAATCTGACCATAATCAGATATCATGTGACCTGCAAAAAAAGAGATTTGAGGGGTTCATAATATTTCCCATTGTACCTATTGAAGGACCACAATCATTTCAATCATTCTTCTTTGAACATCTTTGCAGACAAAACTCTGTGCTTACCTTCTATCATTCGCAAGGAATTTGAAAACCAGAAATATGTCACTTTTTGTAACATAGTTATTGTGCAAGACACTCTTTCATATTTACAAAGAGAGGAAAAGGCACTCTGTGCACTTTTTATACTCAATGTAAATACAACCTCATTATGCACACCAGTTTGCGTTGAAAGGGTGTTCTATAAGTGTTGTTGTGCATGATTGCACTCAATACTCATAGAACAAGACACATGTCTAGATTTATCATAAATCATAAATCTCGATATGTGTGTGAATGCTGCACCATTCTAAAATTGGTGTAGGAAAGCACAACAAGGAGAATTGTTGTCATTTCTCCACATTTTTATATCTTCAATGCATGCTACAATTCTCAGCATACATTGAAAGAGAAAAATGACTTTACTGATTGTTTTTGTGCAGGAAGGTGTGTCTTCCTGCACAAAAACAAACAGCACATGACACAGATATCCTTGCACTATGGTGCAAGGGTGCCTGTGTCACCACATGGCTGCAGTTTAAGCAGCCGTGCAGAGAGAAGCATAGATTTGCAACATATTTATGTACAGATGTTGCATCCCTGTGCTTCGGAAGTACTACAGCACACTACAGTTAAAGTGATGCTGCAGCACTTCCTCATAGTTCTGCACTTATAAATTCACCATACGCTACTAATGCATTCATTCAGTCAATTATATACTACACATACATTCATCTAAACTTTCACACACTAACAAAGAAATTTAGCTCTTTTTTTAAACCAGGAAAGTTAGTTCTTACAAGAACTTTTTTTTTCTTCTTTTTTGTTTATTTTTTGGGGGGTTTTCTGAACAATTTTTAAATTTAGCTGAACTAACTATAACAGGGGAATTTCTAGGGTTTTGTACGAGGGAAATGTCCAGCTAACTATAACGCCCCTGAAACCTATGTTTTTTTTATTGAATTTCTAAGGTTTTTTTTTTTTTTTTTTTTTTTTTTTAAACCTTTATTGACATTTTAATCAGTTACACATATGGGCCTACAACCCCCGGGGCCGGCCGCTAAGCAGTCAGAATAACAGAGCAGGGCTATCACAGGCAGTACCTCGGGGAGCAAAATCTCGTCGCTAGCATACTCTCAGTCTCTGAACAGCCCAAGTAGGAAACCAGGATAATAAAGGTTTACATTTTATAATAGAAAAGGATGGAAGGATCAGGTGCCAAGCAGTTTCCCAGCAGCGAAAAACGGCAGGCAGAGCGTTGAGCGTCAACAATATCCAGCAGTCTATCTTAGCAATGGCGCTTGAAACAGGAAGTTCAGGATGTGAAGAAAGGACACGGCCATTTGCGCCTGCAACCCCCTGCCCCAAGACCCAGGAAAGTCCACGGAAATTATGGCACTCCGAAAACAGCTGTGATTAACAACAAGGGAGTTCTATCATGCTGATCCCAGAAAAGGACAGGAAAGAATAAGAGAAGAAAAAGAGGCCATAGAAAAAGGAGGTGAAAGACTAAAGAATCCCCCCCCCAACCCCCCACCCTGCACCTCTGCAGATGAGTACGGCCCCTCCCCCCAGCAGTGTGCCTGTCGCCCCGGAACCAGACCCGAAATATAGAAGAAACAGAGAAAAGGAGTGGGAAAAGAGCCCCCACCAGACGGGGGGGGTAGAGAGAGTATTTAATAAACTGGAGGAGGGCCTACAGAACACGCCCCCGGCTTCTCCCTCCCGCACCATACGTTGTCCCATAAAGCAACCAATAAAGAACACCAAATCGACCCCGTCAAGAAAGGAGAAAGGAGCATTACATGCTTAGTACAATAACAGTTATACCGTGTGAACACACAACTCCCGAGCCCGCCCGCCTAGTAGGTGACCACCTCTGAAGGGTCAGCCTCATCCTTGGCCACTCTTTGAAAACCCACCCATGCATACCCCTCGTCCCAGTGCCATGTCCAATGTCACCAGGGAGAGAAGTGTCCAATAAAACTCAGGAAGCGACACACACCGGTAGGGTAGAGGGCTCTGAAGATCGATACAGTCAGTTCTATGGAGGATCGTCTTTCCCAATGCCGAGCCAGGATTTACACTGCACACCAGGCCCAGGGAGGCGGAATCAGCCAGAGCGGGCGACCGTAGCCTGGAGGTTGCCCGGGTCGTCGGAGGCCGCGCACGGGTCAAGGCCACCACCCCCCATTCAAGCCCGAGACCTCCGGAGCCGACCAGATCCACCGCCCGCTGATCGCACGTTAACATACTGTCCGGAGAGTCCAGGCGTGCACTATTCACCGGGGCGGCCACGACACTGTCCCCCCGTGCGCGGCGTAAAAAGTCCCAGCTTACCTGGGGATAGGCAGGCGGCAACTGTTCCGACGCTAATGTCACTCCATCGAGTTTGCTCCCCAACACCCAGGCGCCGTGTATCAAGGTGGAGTGAAGGGCACCGAGAGCCTCGAGAAGGTCACCGTACCCCAGTACAGCTCCCGGCGCTCGCTCCGCTACGTTCCTCAGAGTCGCACCCTCCCAATCCTGCTGAAACCCGGTGTACAGGATGGTGGACTCTGTCTTACCAAAATGGCCGCAGGGTAGGTCCATCCCAGATCGGGACCGGGACTCAGACACAAGCGCCTCGGGTTCCATGGCACTGGTAGCAGATTCCAAGGGCAAGCAAACAATGTGTCCGGTGTGTGGTCACGGGCCACAGTCGCCCCCACCACGGACCAGCGCCCGCGAAAATCCGGGAGTGGCCCGCAAAAATCGGGGCAAGGTACGGGCGGCGTCCGGGCAGCTAACCGGCAAAGGATGAAGGAATCACCGGAGAGTCTTGGAGTTGCCACCTCGGGCACGCACGCGTTCAGCTACGCTTTAGACACCTACTCCCTGGCGACTCGTGCGACGGGGGTTGTAAAGCTATGCCCCAAACTGCGTCAGGTTTTAGTGTAGGAATGGGGCAAACTCAGGTACCTGTGCGGTTCTTCCCGGGCACAATCAGACACCAACAAGCCGAAAGGGGTCCAGCACAAGCTCCACACCCCCCGCCGAGCTCCCTTCCAAATGAGTGGGCCTCCTATTCAGTTAGTCAGCGCAGGCAGCACAACAGTCTCTGCTAACTATATGGGACCGAGCGTTTCAGGCTGCACTGAGCCGCACCAATCTGCCGAGTCTCCCCACTCCGTTGGCTCAGGATCACAAAGGCCGGGGCAGGGGGGAGCGGACACCGCCAGCAGGTCAATGGCCCTCGAGTCGGGCTCGCAGACAGGCCCCCGCAGGTCAAAGCGGCCGCGACAGTAGAGCACGGCGGTGCGCCGGGCTATCGCGCCACCGCCGCGAAAAAGGAAGCCGGCCAAGGGCGTCTCGCCGGGGGGCCACAGTTGGTTGGGGGTGTAGATCGTATGCCCCGATGCAGGTCCAGGCAATCCTGAGGGCAGGCAGCGGTCCCGGCGAAGCGGGGACAACAGGAGTAACTCTTTGTTAGGGACGAGCTGCCGCCATCTTCCCCCTCGCGGCCGGCGCGCCCCGCCTCACCTTGGTCAAATCGTTTCAGTGCCGCTCCAGAGCCCAGTCTCGGCTCCCCAATCGTCAGCGCTGCTGCTGCCGTGTGTCCGCTTAGTTGCCGCCCAGGCCGCTTGGGGCAAGGATCCCTCTGCTGGCTCCACAAGTCGTGGCGCCACCGCCGGGTGTCAAACGGCCCGGCCGGGCTCGCCACTGTGCGTCCCGGCTTCAGGCCCTGGCGAAGGATGAGGCTTCCGGGGACGATTTCTCCGCGGTTGGGCGAGCTACAAACACCGGAACCGGCGGGATGGGGTCCGTTGGTATTCCGGTCACTTAATCTGTCGAGGGATGAAGCGGATCAGTGAACAGGATAGTCGCGGGCTAGGATGGACGGCGGAGCTCCCTCACAGCACGGCCATCTTCAGCCCATGCTTGGCCACGCCCCCTCTAAGGTTTTTTAAATGCCAATTCCTAACTATAACGCTCCTGAAACCTTTGGTTTTTTCAGTGAATATATATATATGCGCACATATAAGTATATATGTGTGTGTTTGATATATTTATGTATCTTTTATTCCTTATCTCCCTTTACCTCTCCTTACCCCTCCTAAACCTTACAAAACCCTTTACCTCTCTTTACCTCTAACCACCCCCTTAAATCCTATCCTAAAATCTCCTTTATCTTTACCCACCCCTAAACCCTACAATCTCCCTTAGCACCTTTTACCTCTACCCACCTTGAAACCGAAAATGACCATTACTTCCCTTTACTTCTACCAGCCCCTATACCCCAGAATCACCCTTACTCCCTTTCTCCTACCCACCCCTGAACCCTAAAATTACCTTTGCCTCACTTTACCTCGACCAACCCTTGAAACACTGAAGTCACACTTGACCTCATTCTACCTCTATCCACCCCAAACTTTAAAATCACTGTTACCTCCCCTTTACCTCTACCCACCACTAATTCATAAAATCACCCTCACCTTCCTTTAAATCTACCCACCCTCTGAACCCTAAAATTACTTACTAACTCATTTTACCTCTACCCACCTCTAAACCCTAAAATGACCCTTACCTCCCTTTACCTCTACCCATCCCTAAACCGTAAAATAACCCTTACCTCCCTTGACCTGTAGCCAAACTAAAATCATCCTTATCGCCCTTTAACTGTGTCACCCTAAAACCCCTAAAAACACCCATACCTCCCTTTACTCCTACCCATACCTAACCACCTTTTTTTTTAATAACAATTAAGTTATTTAAAGAACAAAATACTTACCTGCATGGTAAAGTACTGGGTAGTAAAGGCATAAATGCTTACCTGTGTGGTACTTACATGCGTGGTAAAGGCGTGTGTGATAATGGCATGCATTGTAAAGTCTGTTTTCCTTTCCTTAATTTCCTCGTCTTTTGTTTGTCCCTCCACTAAAGTATAGCTTCTTTACCATACTTTTGAATGAATGACTTGTTTCCTTCTGGTGTTCACATTCATGAACTACTTTTTTCTTTCAATTTTAGCATTTGAGTTTTCTCATTCTCTCCCTTGTGTGCTCCCTCCCCCTTAAATCGCTGCCCACCCCCCTTAATCACTGATGACCCCCAATGTGCTCACCTCCGTTGCTTCCCCTGGCCCTTCCCGTCCCGCTTCTACTTTCTTTTTCAGCCCACTCTCCGACCCAGCCCGTCCGTTGCTTCCTGCCCTACTCTTGCTGCTCAGCAGCATTTCTATGTCCCCCACCCACTCTATCCTTGTTCCCCTGCCCCTACCCATGGTGTCCTCTTTATTTATTTTTATACAGCTGTAATATGCTGCTGGTCACCCCTTTCTGGAAAAGTGCTGTTGTGCATGTTTTAAGTAGTCTTTTATCTTGGAATGGAAAATAAAAGAAAAATGACGTCCGCTTCCTGCTGTATGTCTGTCCATGCTTAATTATGCATGCATGCATACACGTCATTGTGTTTTTTATTGTGGACTCACAATATTGTCAAATTCAATAGTTCTGCATTGGCAGCCAAAAAGCAAGACTGTTTGACTTTGCCTATGTTTGTATGGCCTTGCTTGAGAGCACAGATAACTGCAGACTGTTAGACCTGTCAGCCCTTTGGGTGGTCCCTCCTCATCATTATTTATTTTGTCCCACTTCTACCTCAAACCCTGTTATAATTTTCCTTTTCGGGAACCACCAGACTTGTTAGTGTTGATGCAGGGTCAGGGAGCCATTTTCCCTACCCCTGGAACTTCTGTCTGAGGGCCTGAGACACAAAATGGTGGCCATCCATTGTCACCTGTGACATAACCAGAACCCACTGGAGGTTTCTAGAACCTTCTGTAACATTCTAGAATCCTGTGATAGTGAGAGGCAGTTTAGAATGTTGGGAGGCCATCTCAGAGTGGCAGTTGGCATCTGACTGGAGAGGAGAGAGGACCAGAGATAGAAGGAGGACGGAGTAAGGCAGCAGGGGTGGAAACCAGTGCTTGGAGTGGGGTCCAGAAACCCACCCTTGATGCTAGTCCCTACTGACCAAGCCCAGCCTAAAGCCCTGTGTGGGACCAAGACCAGAAGAACCATCTTAAGGATCTGAACATTTGGAACAGGCCTTAAAGAGGAAGAACAGCAAGCTCCTGACCTGTTCAGCAGTGTCCTCCTGAAGTCCTGACGTCGAGAAGCCTGGAGACCTGGGGCCTGAGGTAGAGAAGCGGCGCTGACAGAAAGCAGACGTCGTACCCGGAGCCGTCAGAGGTCGAGTGAGGGCGCCGACGGAGGTCGTGGAGAGGCACCGGAGGTCGAGTAGGGAGTCACCGGAGGTCAAGTGAGGGCGCCGACGGAGGACGTGGAGAGGCGCCGGAGGTCGAGTAGGGAGTCACCTGAGGTCGAGGTGAGGCGTCGACGGGGGAGTGAAGTCCGCCCACCGGAGTCGCCGGAAACTGAGGTGAAGCGCGCCGGAGGTCAGGAGTGGAGATCGCACTCCGGAGACACCCGGAAGCGGGGAGACCGTGTCCCTGCGACGCCGGAAGGCGACATCGAGTCAAGACCGCCCGGCGACATCGAGTCGAGGCCGCCCGCGACATCGAGTCGAGGCCGCCCCGCGACATCGAGTCGAGGCCGCCCAGCGACATCGATCCGGAGCCGCCTCACGACGTCGACACGGCGCCGAGCGGACCCGATCGTCGAGGAAGGGACAGTAACTGGTAGAGGGGGCGTCTAAGGCCCCGTGGAGCCCTAAAAGACCATTCTAGGGGCTAGAGGGGTGTTAGAACCAGCCTGGGAGTGCCAGGAGTGAACTGAGACTGGTGCAGTGACATCTGTGAGGGGCTGTGTAGTTTGGTTGGCCAGATCATTAGGTTACCCTTGTTCTGCCTCAGCTTAAGCCCCAGCCTTGACCAATCTAGGTGGGACACCCCCATGCCACCCAAATGACCACAAGCTGTGTATGGGCAAAGTAAGACCAAGTGGCCTCATGAAAGTGATCTGATCTGTAATTGTCATTGATTGCTTTACCTAAATTATTGAAGGTGCTTTATTTATTGTCTTCCACTAATTTATTCTTGCACTGTATTTATTGTCTGACTGTATTTATTTGCCGTCTATATTTATTGCACCTCTATTTATTCTTTGCTTAATGATGACCTGAACCTATGTGTTGAAATTCCGAAGTAGCAATGTTTATTTGACCTGCTCTTTTGAAGGAAAATCCTAGTGTATTGTATTTATGATGTGAAGCCTGCAACTAAGAGAAAATAAGATAAAGACATATATATTTTCATCTTGACTTCCATAATTTTTACGGTGTAGTGTCGTTTTTGGAATGGATGAACGCATGGTTATTGTGAGGGTGTGACGTACGCTTAACACGGTGCCTGACCCCCAAGCGCTCGAGCCAAGCTACCACTGTGCTGGGAACCTGGTGACCGCTAACACGGTTGCCCGGTTTCCAACATAAAATTGGTGTTCAGTGGTGGGATAGAGCTGTGCTTGCGTCTACTCGACAATAACTTTGGGTAGTCCATAGGCCTACACCGGGAGTTTTCTCCAAGCGGACTTCCTAATTTTGAGTTTTGTTTTTTCCAAATTTACTTCTGGTGGTGGGAGGAGGTATTACAAAAGGTACCCCCCTGCATAGCTTCTGTAAGCAATTGTCTTCTATCCTGAGTGGGCAAAATGGAGTTTGTATTGGAGGATGTGGAAACTTACACTGTGGCCCAACTCAGAGAGTTTTGTCAGCGAGAGGGGGTGTTTTGTCCCCAGGGTGCAAAGAAGGGTGAGCTCCAGACCAGCTTGAGGGCTTGGGGGGAGGCACGACGAGAAAGTAAGGTTGAGAAGGAGGACAGGGATGGAGAGACTGTCAGCGAGGGGGCTGGTTTGTACCAACCTGAGGTGGGGAACCTATTAGCGGGGCCCAGAACACTTTCAAGGAAGGGCAGCAGTGTCTCTAGTGGCGGCTTATCAGAAGCAGAATTAACTGACCGGAGGGAGAAAAGACAGCTCACATGGGAGTTGGCGAAGCTGGAGAAAGAAAAGGAGGAACGGAGGATGGCTCACGAGTTGAGGCTCAGGGAGATAGATCTCCAGATCCTACGGGTCGGGGCACACACTGTTCCTAATGGTGGCAGCGAAGAGAGAGAAATCACCAGGGAACCCAAACCCTATCTGCCAAAAGACATAGTAGCCAGCTATAGTGCGGGAGATGACATCGCCAAGTGGCTAGCGGCCTATGTGGTCTCTTTAAGAGCCCATGGGGTTCCAGAGAAATATTGGGGAGGGGGATTGTATAAATATATGCCTCCAGCTGGCAGGGATACATTATTGGCCCTGGAGCAGGATGAGCAGACCCACTACCCCACCATGCAAGTGGCGCTCGTGAGGAAGTTTGGACTAACACCCGAGAAGTATAGACAGAAGTTCCGGGGTAGCCACAAACTGGGCACACAGATTGGGTGGATTTCCTGGACTATGCAAAGAAGGCATTAGAGGGTTGGATACAGGGCAGGGAGGTGAGGGACTATGAGGGGTTGTTTGATTTGATGTTGAAGGAACACCTGCTCGAAAAATGTTTCCCTGAACTGCGTCAACACCTGGTGGATAGCAAGCTGACCAATCCCCGGAAGCTTGCTGAGGAGGCGGACATTTGGGCTAGTACCCGGGTGTCCACAAGGGGGACTGGAGGGGACTCTCAAAGGACCGGACAGGGCGCCCCCCAGAAGAAAGAGGGAGGGGAAAAGAAAACGGAGTTCTCTAAAGGCCCCCAAAATAGTTTCCAAGGGAAGGGAACGGGATTCACCCCTAGGGCTAACCCACCCAGAAACCCTAATCCTGGCCAGAGTCAGCAGCCAAGGGTTGTCCATTGCTTCGAGTGCGGTGGTGTCGGACACTATAAGGGAGATGTGAAGTGCCCGAAAAGACCACCCCCTCCCATCGGAGGAAAGGCCCCCGGAGTAGCTAGTGTAGTGCTCGGGGAGGAGATGCCTTTAGATAAGGGAAGGGAGTGGGCGGGTGTCACTTTAGTGTCCCTGGGAGAACGGGAGATGGTTCCTAAGATCCAGGTGCCCGCAAATACCACAAAGTATGGGCAGTGGGTCACCATCAACGGCCAAAGAGGGGAGGCTCTGAGAGACACAGGAGCCAGTATGACTATGGTACGTAGCCAACTGGTGTCTCCAGAGCAGGTGATTCCCAATGTACTCCACCCTGCCGCGATGGCTGACGGCAGAATGGGCCACTATCCGGTGGCCGAGGTTCCATTTGAATGGGAAGGGGTTGCAGGTTTGCTTCGAGTTGCCGTAAGCCCTGCCGTGCCAGTCGATTGTCTGCTGGGGAATGACATGGAGCATAATGCTTGGAAGGAGGTGGAATACCGGACTCATGCGGAGATGCTGGGTACACCAACCTGCGATCGTGCAGTTCACTCGCTTTCTGGCGGACCTTGGATTGTCAAGCCGCGTTACCCGGAAGCTGAATATTCTTACAGCTCCTTCTACACGCCGCGACGAACAAGTGTTTTCAGCCCTGCCACAAATTGGGAAATTCTCCTGGCCGCTGGACCCCCGAACCTACTTCCTTATTCGGATCTGGTTTAATAAGTAAACAGGAATTGTTCGTCTCCGATTCTGGAATTGCACTCTCAGGCTTGTGTATTCTCTAGTCCTGATGATGATCTATGTATTGTTTGAATAGATCGAAACGTCGTCGACCCTATGTACAAACATGCATGTTAAACGCATATGTTAAAATTGTGCATGACATTGTACTATCGTGAAAGCTTGCCCATGAATCTCGTATTGGCTATAAGCTTCTCTCTTCAGCCTGATAAATGTCTTATATGTTTGATTGTTTGTACTCTTTGTTAAGTGTTGAAGGACGCAGGACTGTGTCCCACTCTACATTCTAACGTATGTCTAAATTATCTGTTTTTCTTGATCATTAAAACCTCAATGTCCGGCTGGGCATTGTAGAATTATATAGAGCCGATTCTGGTCTATATTTATCCTATTTTATTGCTTTTGAAGGACCGTCTGTTTTTCAAACGGGTACACCTGACTGGGCCTGTGTCAGCACAGGGTCTGCGACTACCCGGAGGGGGAGTTCGTTTAGGCGGGAGCCTGGAACAAAGGCACAGCCGGCTGCCGACCAAGGGAAGAACCGAGGGCAGGAGGAGCCTGCCTCGGCATCCGCGCCCCGTGTGACGGATAGGCCACCGGAGGTGGTGGACCAGGAGTCCGCGGAGGGGGATGTTACCGAACTGGAGAACCTACCCATCCCGGCCGAGTGGCACGTGGAGGGAGGGCCGACCAGGGAGTAATTCTGCAAGGGCCAGAGGGAGTGTCCTACCCTTGAGGGACTGAGGCGACAGGCCGAAGCCCAGGCAGCAGGGAACGTTGAGGGGAACTACAACATTTACTGGGAGGATGGCCTCCTCTACAGTGAACCCAAGGCGCCCATGCACGGATCGTCACGGGCCTTGGTTGTCCCTCAACGTTATCGAGCCTTTCTCCTGGAATTGGCTCATGAGATCCCCTTGGCAGGACACCTGGGGCAAGACAAGACCTTTGCCCGGCTTGTCCCACACTTTTATTGGCCTCAAATGAAAGTGTCGTCCGACACCTATTGCCGGACGTGTGTGTCTTGTCAAGCCAGTGGGAAAACAGGGGTGAAGCTGAAAGCTCCCCTGGAACCACTTCCTGTCGTTAGCACCCCCTTTGAAAGGGTGGGCATCGACATTGTGGGTCCGTTAGATCCGCCTACTACAGCTGGTCACAGGTTTATCCTGGTTCTGGTGGATCATGCCACACGGTACCCAGAGGCTATACCTCTGAGGACCATTACTGCACCTGTTGTGGCTAGGGCCCTGATGGGAATCTTTACCCGAGTGGGTTTTCCCAAGGAAGTTGTGTCTGACAGGGGGACCAACTTCATGTCAGCATACATGCGGGCCATGTGGAAGGAGTGTGGAGTGACCTACCGGTTCACCACCCCTTACCATCCCCAGACCAATGTTCTGGTGGAGAGGTTCAATAAAACCTTGAAAGGCATGATCAGAAGTCTGCCTGAAAGCCTGCGGAGGAAATGGGACGTCCTCCTACCCTGTCTATTGTTTTCTTACAGGGAAGTGCCCCAGAAGGGAGTGGGCTTCAGCCCCTTCGAGCTTTTGTATGGGCACCCTGTGCGTGGACCTCTCGGCCTGGTGAGAGACGGATGGGAAAGAACTCCCAGAAAGCTTCCCCAGGACGTGGTGAGCTACATGCTGGCCTTCCGGAGCCAAATGGCTAAGTTGTGGAAGCAAGCTTCTGACAACTTGGAAGCCAGCCAAGCAGTAATGAAGGCGTGGTATGACCACAATGCTCATCCGGTGGAATTGGAGCCTGGCCAGAAGGTGTGGGTGATCGAACCAGGAGAGCTTAGCGCCCTCCAGGATCGCTGGTCAGGACCCTTTGAGGTGTTGGAGAAGAAGGGTAAGGCTACCTACTTGGTGGATCTGAAGACCCCTCGCCAGCCCCTACGAGTGCTGCATGCCAACCGCCTCAAACCCCACCATGAGAGGCCCGAAGTCATATTGCTGATGGTGACTGATGGAGCAGAGGACGTGGAAAGCGAGCCTCTCCCCGACTTATTTGCGTCTCAAGAGAAGGATGGGTTGGTGGAGGGAGTGATTCTCTCCCCGTCCCTAACTCCTGAACAGCAGGAGGACTGCCGCCAGGTCCTGGGGCAGTACTCTTCGTTGTTCTCCCTTGTTCCGGGTAGGACTCACCTGTGCGTCCATGACGTGGACACAGGAGACAGCCCACCTGTGAAGTCAAAGATCTACCGGATGACAGACAAGGTGAAGGCCAGCATTCACAGTGAAGTCACTAAGATGCTGGAGCTAGGAGTGATTGAACCTTCCAGCAGCCCCTGGTCCAGTCCGGTGGTATTAGTACCAAAAGCTGTACCACCGGGTGCCCAACCGGAACTGAGGTTCTGTGTGGACTACCGGGGACTGAACTCAGTAACCAAGACTGATGCTCATCCGATTCCAAGGGCGGATGAACTGATTGACCGGCTGGGAGCTGCCCAATATCTGAGTACCTTTGACCTTACTTCCAGGTACTGGCAGATCTCTCTGACTGATGGAGCTAAGGAAAGGTCAGCCTTCTCCACGCCCAAGGGCCACTACCAGTTCTGCGTGATGCCCTTTGGGCTCAAGAACGCACCTGCCACGTTTCAGCGTCTGGTGAACCAGATCCTCGCCGGAATGGAGAGTTTCTCTGCTGCTTATCTGGACGACATTGCCGTCTTCAGTAACAGCTGGGAGGATCACTTGTGTCACCTGCAAACTGTTCTCCAGGCCCTGAAGCAAGCTGGTTTAACGATTAAGGCCAGTAAATGCCAGATCGGGCAGGGGTCGGTAGTGTACCTTGGACACTTGGTGGGTAGGGGAGCGGTGCAACCCCTCCAGGCGAAAATCGAGGCCATCATGGCCTGGGAACCCCCCAAGACTCAGACTGAGGTCCGAGCTTTTCTGGGCCTCACCGGATATTACAGCCGCTTCGTGAAGGGGTATGGTACCATTGTGGCCCCCCTCACGGAGCTCACGTCCAAGAAGCAACCTCGACGGGTAGTCTGGACGGAGGCTTGTCAGCAGGCCTTTGTGAAACTGAAGCAAGCCATGTGCGAGGCCCCGGTCTTAAGGGCCCCAGACTTTTCCAAGGAGTTCATTGTCCAGACGGATGCATCGGAACATGGCATTGGGGCAGTGTTATCGCAACTCAATGAAGAGGGTCTGGATCAACCCGTGGTCTTCCTATCCCGGAGACTACTTCCCAGGGAACAGAAGTGGAGTGCAATAGAGCGTGAAGCCTTTGCAGTGGTATGGGCTCTGAAGAAGTTGCGGCCATACCTGTTTGGCTCGCACTTCCTAGTTCAGACCGACCACAGACCCCTTCGGTGGCTTATGCAGATGAAGGGGGAGAATCCCAAGTTGCTAAGGTGGTCTATCTCCCTACAGGGAATGGACTTTCAGGTGGAACATCGGCCTGGAGTGGACCACGCCAATGCAGACGGTATCTCAAGGTATTTCCGCCTTAGTGATGAGAACTCCCAAGGGGTTGGGTAGCTCTCCCCACTTTCAGCTGGGGGGGACGCGTGTTAGACCTGTCAGCCCTTTGGGTGGTCCCTCCTCATCATTATTTATTTTGTCCCACTTCTGCCTCAAACCCTGTTATAACTTTTCCTTTTTGGGAACCACCAGACTTGTTAGTGTTGATGCAGGGTCAGGGAGCCATTTTCCCTACCCCTGGAACTTCTGTCTGAGGGCCTGAGACACAAAATGGTGGCCATCCATTGTCACCTGTGACATAACCAGAACCCACTGGAGGTTTCTAGAACCTTCTGTAACATTCTAGAATCCTGTGATAGTGAGAGGCAGTTTAGAATGTTGGGAGGCCATCTCAGAGTGGCAGTTGGCATCTGACTGGAGAGGAGAGAGGACCAGAGATAGAAGGAGGACGGAGTAAGGCAGCAGGGGTGGAAACCAGTGCTTGGAGTGGGGTCCAGAAACCCACCCTTGATGCTAGTCCCTACTGACCAAGCCCAGCCTAAAGCCCTGTGTGGGACCAAGACCAGAAGAACCATCTTAAGGATCTGAACATTTGGAACAGGCCTTAAAGAGGAAGAACAGCAAGCTCCTGACCTGTTCAGCAGTGTCCTCCTGAAGTCCTGACGTCGAGAAGCCTGGAGACCTGGGGCCTGAGGTAGAGAAGCGGCGCTGACAGAAAGCAGACGTCGTACCCGGAGCCGTCAGAGGTCGAGTGAGGGCGCCGACGGAGGTCGTGGAGAGGCACCGGAGGTCGAGTAGGGAGTCACCGGAGGTCGAGTGAGGGTGCCGACGGAGGACGTGGAGAGGCGCCGGAGGTCGAGTAGGGAGTCACCTGAGGTCGAGGTGAGGCGTCGACGGGGGGAGTGAAGTCCGCCCACCGGAGTCGCCAGAAACTGAGGTGAAGCGCGCCGGAGGTCGGGAGTGGAGATCGCACTCCGGAGACACCCGGAAGCGGGGAGACCGTGTCCCTGCGACGCCGGAAGGCGACATCGAGTCAAGACTGCCCGGCGACATCGAGTCGAGGCCGCCCCGCGACATCGAGTCGAGGCCGCCCGCGACATCGAGTCGAGACCGCCCAGCGACATCGATCCGGAGCCGCCTCACGACGTCGACACGGCGCCGAGCGGAGCCGATCGTCGAGGAAGGGACAGTAAGTGGTAGAGGGGGCGTCTAAGGCCCCGTGGAGCCCTAAAAGACCATTCTAGGGGCTAGAGGGGTGTTAGAACCAGCCTGGGAGTGCCAGGGGTGAACTGAGACTGGTGCAGTGACATCTGTGAGGGGCTGTGTAGTTTGGAGGGCCAGATCATTAGGTTACCCTTGTTCTGCCTCAGCTTAAGCCCCAGCCTTGACCAATCTAGGTGGGACACCACCATGCCACCCAAATGACCACAAGCTGTGTATGGGCAAAGTAAGACCAAGTGGCCTCATGAAAGTGATCTGATCTGTAATTGTCATTGATTGCTTTACCTAAATTATTGAAGGTGCTTTATTTATTGTCTTCCACTAATTTATTCTTGCACTGTATTTATTGTCTGACTGTATTTATTTGCCGTCTATATTTATTGCACCTCTATTTATTCTTTGCTTAATGATGACCTGAACCTATGTGTTGAAATTCCGAAGTAGCAATGTTTATTTGACCTGCTCTTTGGAAGGAAAATCCTAGTGTATTGTATTTATGATGTGAAGCCTGCAACTAAGAGAAAATAAGATAAAGACATATATATTTTCATCTTGACTTCCATAATTTTTACGGTGTAGTGTCGTTTTTGGAATGGATGAACGCATGGTTATTGTGAGGGTGTGACGTACGCTTAACACGGTGCCTGACCCCCAACCGCTCGAGCCAAGCTACCACTGTGCTGGGAACCTGGTGACCGCTAACCCGGTTGCCCGGTTTCCAACACAGACCTATTGTTACCAATTCTTTAAAATAGACATAGTGTAGACATTGGGTACACCAAAGGAGTATTTCACTCTCACCTCATGCTATTGTCTGTTGGGTGTATCATTCTGCCTCATATGCGCTTTGCATTACATGAGAGCCTATTTTACATCTAAAAAAATACTGAACCATTACACATTAAATTCTTTATCTCATATATACATTGCATACAAAAAACAATAATTTTAGCATTTTTTCCTCCAGTGCTTCAGGCTTTTCTAAAGTTTTAATGAGGACTCAAAATGTAAATCAGACCTTTTTGCTTTGCCATTACGTGTTAGAATGGGCAACAACTCGCACGAGCAATTGATTACATGCTTTTTAAATAGCGCAAAAGGTTATCCGGGAGGCCATCAGGATAAGAATTACATTGATAAGGTTGGAAAGGGTGTGTGTGACTCTTCTCCCCCCCCCCCCACCCTCCCGCCTTCAGTCGTGTTTGTCCTGGCTTCCTTTAGATCTTGAAAATAGAAGGTACGAAACCATATATGAATGAGGTCCAACAGTCAAGTTTCCGTGTTGGGACGGTAATGTTTCCTGCATGGTGTACTGTGATGTTCACCTGCCCGAGTGCCCAACTGTGAGCATTTGGTATATTGGTTTTTTATTTTTACCCTCGTCTCATGCAAACCTATTGTGTGCACGTAGGTCCCTAGACCAGGAGGAGTGCCCAAAGCATGCCCTCATTTATTTGACAGTGAGTGGGTGGTGTGTGAGTGGCTGTATTGGAGAGTGAGTGGGTGTGTGAGTGGCTGTATGGGTGAGGTAGTGGCTGTGTGAGTGGCAGCATAGGTGGCTATATGGGTGAGTGAGTGGATGTTTGGTTAACTTAATGGGTGTGTGAGTGACTGTATGGGTGAGTGGTCTGAGTGCTTGAAGGGATGAGTGAATTAGAATGTAAGTGGTTGTGAGAGTGTAAGTGGGTGTGTGAGTAGTTGTATAGGTGTGTTAATTGGTCTGTTGAGATGCTATAGCGGTGAGTGACTGGCTGTCTCAGTAATATATGATTAAGTGGGGGTGTGAGTAGTTGTATGGGTGATTTTATGGCTGTGTAAGTTATATGGGTAAGTGGTTGTGTGAGTGGCTGTATGGGTGAGGGAGTGGGTTTGTGAGTGTGCATGGATCAGTGAGTGGGTGTGTCAAGTTGTATGAATATGTATATAGATATGTGAATGGTTCTGTCTATGTGAGAGTGAGTGTATGAGAGACTGTATGGGATGTGAGTGGTTTTGTGGATTATGTCATCAGTGATGTCATCGTGAATATAATCAGTGATGTCACTGACCATGTCATGAGTGATGTAATTTATGCAGTCATAAGCAGTGCATTGCGGGCCTAAGTTATAGTTAGCTCAGGTAACTATAACTGCTGATTTTCACTGGGTTTGTATGAGTGAAAGCTGAGCCCAACTATAACGTCGCTGTAACTCTTGTTTTTTCCAGTGAATTTGTAAGTTTTTTAAAATTCTATTTCCTAACTGTAATGTCCCTGTAACCTTTGGGGTTTTTTCTTGGCCTGGGCGTAAATTCGCCAACTCTGCTTTCCACGGATAATGTGGAGTTACTGATAAACTCCTCAATAGAGTGGATTTTTTTTTCTGTTGGCACGCTCATCGCGTGATTTCACATTTGTGGTGAGCGCAACGAGACTTAATGGGTGCTTGCCTGCAGCTGGGCAACCATCAGCAGCCAAGGGGAGTTCTTCCCCCAATCAGTAGTACGCCAGAAGGCCCCTGTGCAAAGTAGTTGATAAGGGGCGGGCCTCCGATACCATCTTAGCAATCCAGATGTGAGGAACTTATCGCAACAATAGAGGTTCTTGGCCCCCAACAACTCTCGGCAACCAAGGGGAGTTCATCCTCCAACCAGTAGTACGCCAGGAGGCCCCTGTGCAGAGTGATCAAGAAAGAGGCATGGCCTCCGATGCCATCTCAGCAATCAGACTGTGGGGGTCTTAGTTATTGGAAGAATAGGTGTTCTTGGTCCCCAAGGACCCCCAGCAGCCGAGGGAAGTTCATCCCCAACCAGCAGTACCACAGGCGGCCCCTGTGCAGAGTGTTTGGGAAAGGGGGCGGGATCTCAGTGGTGGTCTCAGCAAGATTGTTTCTCACCTTTATTTTGTCTCCCACGGTCCCAGCCGGCTCTCCACCTCCTTGCTGTGACAGACAAGAGGCTGCTGAAAGGCAGCACCATGTCTGTCAGAGCAATGTTTTCATTTGTTTCTCGGCACACATATTTGCATGCAGAGAAACAGACGAAAACTGCACTTTCTGCACGCCAAAGCTGCTTGACAGCTCCGACTCGCAGAAGGCGGAGTTATGTTTGCTTTTGCTAGGTGGGAGCTGTCAGCTCCCACCAAGCAAAAGCAAATGGCTACCTCCAGAGGGTGAGCACCTCAGGAGGTAGCAGGAGCATGCCCTGTGGGGTGGCAGTCCCTAGGGTCATAAATGGCTTCACGAGGGGTGGCCGCACATCCTCCTCCCATCTTAAATCTTTGTCCTGGGGAGGTGGCAGTCTACGACAGACCCCTACATTTATTTTTTATAGTGCCCCGAGGAGGTGGCGGTCCCCGAGGGGGCCACGGGTGCCCCCTCGCATTAAATTACCTATAGTGCCCCAGAGAGGTGGTGGTCTCTGGCGCTGCATGGGGGGGGCCTTGTGGTTCCCCCTTATTATGGTAACAACGCTTGCCCCATGGAGGTGGCGGTCCCTGGGGGGGCATACAGCCCCCTGCATTAAACCTACTACACGTGCCCCGGGGAGGTGTGGTCCCCAAGGCGCTAGCAGGCCTGCCCTCATACACATTTATGAAACTGCCCCTGGGAGGGGACGGTTCTAGAGGCTTAAATAAATGTAAATGTAAATGTCAAGGTACTTATAGAGCGCACTGTCACCAGACGGACACCTTGCGGTGTTGCCTTTGCGGTTTCCTGGCGCTGCTACTCATACCGCTGTGGAACCCCTCCTGGCTTTCCCTGTGAAGTGTCCACTCCTGGGCACCCCCAGGGTGAGGCCAGGCATCCTTAGCGCTGTTGGGGCCGGTGTGGAGGCTAAGCAAGCTATTGCCCAGAGTTGCAGCGTGGGGCCCGTGATTAGAATAGGCACCGAGGCGAGAATAGACAGGTCCGAGGAAATTGAGCCCTAGCCCCGCCGAGGCAGGAATCGAACCCTGGTCCCTGGCCAGAACTCTGCTTCAGGGTCTGCCGCTCTAACCATTGAGCCACACTCCTCCACCCCAAATAGGAGGAGGACTCCGTGCACACCCCCCCACCCCTCCTACTTTATATCAGTGCTGATGCCTCCGGGACCTGGCCGACCCGAGGACCTAATGAAAGAAAGTGCAGATTTATTGGGGGGCTGCAGATCCAGCATGACTCCCGCTGTTTTTGTTGTTGTTGTTTTATGCTTTTTGGGCCTGTGGGACCCTCCTCAAGAGGCCTAGGGGGTCGGGGTATTTCTACCCTGCCCCCCTTTTTTTAAAAATGTTTTTTCCGGGACTCTGCTCAAGCCGAGTCCCAAAATGGCTGCCAGCACTTCCTGGTTTGAAGTGTTGGCAGCCAATCAGATTTTAGGACGGGGACTGTCAGATCCTCAGAGGACCTGCGTCCCTATATATAAACATTTGGATTTTGGTTAACCCCTTCGCTGCCAGGCCTTTTCCCCCTCCTGTGCCACGCCCTTTTTTGGCTATTTGGGGTAGTGCGCGCTGAGGCCCCTGTAACTTTTTGACCCCATAAGGTATCCACGCCAAATTTGCGTCCTTTTCTTCCAACATCATGGGGATTCTGAAGGTACTCGCGGTTTGTGGATTCCCCTGGAGGGGGTCACAGAAATGAGCCAAAATACAGCAAAATTTAGTTTTTTGGGGGGGAAAATGGGAAAAACGGGCTGCAAATGAAAGCATCTGGGTTTTTCCCTGCAAATGTTATCAATAAAGGGTTTGTGGGGCTGAAAACACAATTTTCCCAGCTTTTAGGGGATACCAGACTTTTGTCAGAAACCCAACATTTTTTACACAGTTTTGGCATTTTTCTGGGACATAGCCTATTTTTGCTATTTTTTGTGCTTTCAACCTCCTTCCAGTTAATGGTAGAAATGGGTACAAAAGCAATAATGGATCCTGGAAAGCTATACATTTTAGAGAAGTAGACAAAATTCTGAATTCAGCAAGGGGTAATTTGTGTAGATCCATCAAGGTTTCTTTATAGAAACTAACAGTTAAATATAGGATAAATTGAAAATTTGTTGAAAAAAAGCGCCTTTTGTGTCAACGTTTTCACCTGTAACTTCTTCTAATTTTGACAGCTCTTTGAAAGCAATATACCGTTACATCCGCTGGACATTACTGGTTGTGGGGATATATAGGACTTGTAGGTTCACCAAGAACCCGACGAACCCAGAGCCAAAAACTGAGCAGCAACTTGCAATGGTTTTTTTATTATGTACCGGGTATATAGTAATTATTCTGTAAAAATGTGTACATGGAAAAATCGGTATGAAAGACACCTATGTATTTATGAAATGGGAACAAAATATAGAGTTTAGAAACAGTAGATATTTGCACATTTCCGAAATTGGGATACTCATACTAGCATGAGAATTATCAGTCATTTTTTAGAATGACTTCTTTTTCACACAATGTCTTTCATTTGGAAGGCAGAAATGCATCGAAAGTCAATAGGTAATAATAGTTCCTTTACAAATCTGAATTACCCTAAGTCTCCCGATACAAATGGTACCTCACTTGTAGGGGTAGGCATAGTGCCCACGACAGGAAATGGCTCAAAACCCAACGTGAACACACCACATTTTCACAATGCAAAATTACCCTTTTTTAGCAAAGTGCCTAGCTGTAGTTTTTTAACCCTAGCTCTGCCGGCACCTAGGGAAACCTAGCAAACCTATACATTTTTGAAAACTAGACACCCAGGGGAATCCAGGATGGGGTGACTTGACTGCCTCCCACCAGGTTCTGTTACCCAGAATCCCTTGCAAACCTAAACAATTGCTAACAAAAACACCTTTTCCCCACATTTCTCTGGTGGAAAGTTCTGGAATCTGCGTGGATCCACAAATTTCCACCCACCCCGCGTTCCCCAAAGTCTTCCGAAAAAAATGGTACCTCACTTGTGTGGGTCAGCCTAGTGCCCGCGACAGGAAACGGCGCAAAACGTAAGGTGGACACACCTCAATTTCATAGCGAAAAATGACCCTTTTTTGGCAAAGTGCCTAGCTGTAGATTTTGAACCATAGCTCTGCCGGCACCTAGGGAAACCTAGCAAGCCTATACATTTTTGAAAACTAGACACCCAGGGTAATCCAGGATGGGGTGACTTGACTGACTCCCACCGTGTTCTGCTACCCAGAATCCCTTGCAAACCTACAAAATTGCCCAAAAACCGCATTTTCCCCACATTTCTCTGGTGGAAAGTTCTGGAATCTGCGTGGATCCACAAATTTCCATCCACCCCGCGTTCCCCAAAGTCTTCCGAGAAAAATGGTTCCTCACTTGTGTGGATCAGCCTAGTGCCAGCGACAGGAAACGGCGCAAAACGTAACGTGAACACACCTCAATTTTGTTGCGAAAAGTGACCCTTTTTAGGCAAAGTGCCTAGCTGTAGTTTTTGAACCATAGCTCTGCCGGCACCTAGGGAAACCTAGCAAACCTATACATTTTTGAAAACTAGACACCCAGGGGAATCCAGGATCGGGTGACTTGACTGCCTCCCACTAGGTTCTGCTACCCAGAATCCCTTGCAAACCTAAACAATTGCCAAAAAAAACACATTTTCCCCACATTTCTGTGGTGGAAAGTTCTGGAATCTGTGTGGATCCACAAATTTCCACCCACCCCATGTTCCCCAAAGTCTTCTGATAAAAATGGTACCTCACTTGTGTGGGTCGGCCTAGTGCCCGCGACAGGAAACGGCGCAAAACGCATCGTGGACACACCTCAATTTCGCAGTGAAAAATGAACCTTTTTTGGCAAAGTGCCTAGCTGTAGTTTTTGAACCATAGCTCTGCCGGCACCTAGGGAAACCTACCAAACCCACACATTTCTGAAAACTAGACACCCGGGGGATTCCAGGGAGGTATGGCTTGCGTGGATCCCCCAACGTTTCCTTACCCAAAGTGCCCTGCAAACCTCAAATTTAGCTGAAAAAAACAAATTTTTCACACATTTTTGTGTGGGAAAGTTGTGGCATCACTGGGCTGACACAAATTTCCTACCACCCAGCGTTCCCCCGGGTCTCCCGATAGAAACGGTGCCTCACTCGTGTGGAAGGCCCAAGTACCCGCGACAGGCAAGGGCCCACAACGTAGTGAGGCGACATGAAAATTGCCTACCTCAAAATGACCTGGTTTTGCAAGGGGAGTCACCTGGGTTTTTGGCCCGGTGCTCGGCGGCCACCTAGGGGAACTTACCAAACCCACACATTTCTGAATACTAGACACCCGGGGGATTCCAGGGAGGTATGGCTTGCGTGGATCCCCCAACAATTCCTTACCCAGAATTCCCTGCAAACCTCAAATTTAGCTGAAAAAATCACCTTTTTCACACATTTTTGTGTGGGAAAGTTGTGGCATCACCGGGCTGACACAAATTTCCTACCACCCAGCGTTCCCCCGGGTCTCCCGATAAAAACGGTGCCTCACTCGTGTGGGAGGCCTAAGGACCCGCCACGGGCAAGGGCCCAAAACGTATTGAGGCGACATGAAAATTGGGCAGCCGCCACCCTAAAAAAAAACTGAAAAGAAATCCCTGGTGTATAGTGGGCTTTCTGCCCCCGAAGGGGCGGATTAGGGGCCAATGCCCCATCTGCCCCCCGGGGGGGGCAGAAAGACTGTGATAATTGGGGGATGGGGTGGGGGCATGGGCCTGCCCGTTTTGGGCCGCCCCCACCCCTATTTTTATTTTTTTCAAAATTCCCTGGTGTCTAGTGGGCTTTTTGCCCCCCCCGGGGGGGCATTTTGGGGGCTACTGCCCCCACCTGCCCCCCAGGGGGGGCAAAAAGACTACATCGTGCCAAAATAATCAGGGAGGAGCAAAGGCCCTTGCCCAAGGGTGCGCTCCCCCCTCCCTGGTGTCTTGTGGGTGGATCCCTGCTTGGGGATCGCCCTCCTGCGCGATCCCCAAGCAGGGATCCACTGGGGAGGGGTACCATTGGAAAGGGGAGATTCTCCCCTTTCCAATGATACCTCTCCCATCTTTCTATGTGCTTAAATTACATTGTTTAAATTCATATTTTAATCATGATCCATTATTGATCTCATTAAGGTTCATAAAATCAATTGGGTCATTTCAAGATATGTGCCTATGTCAATGAGTCACATGTTGCTCTGTTGTTTTTTTTTTAAAGAACTCATTTTTATTGATTTTCATAGCAACAATATCAGTGCACAGGTATAACCAGACAATAACTAGGAACTGCCGAGTGCCCCCTGGCCCTACGTGACCATATTGCTCTGTTGTTTTAAGCCTTGAACATTCCCATTATTCCCTACGCTTTCCAGGATCAGAGCCCTCCTAGTACCCTAACTGGAAGATTGGGGTGTTTAGACCACTCTACTACTCTTTCCTTTGTGGAGCTAAAAGCATCACTAAATAATAGGGAACAACTAATGTGTGATTAACAAAATGATAAACTGGGGCACTGAACCACTCCTCTAACTCCTTAAAGAACAAGCATTGGCATAGCCAATAGGTCTCACTTTTGGGACCTTATAAGTATTTAGTTATGCAGCACAAAATCCTTGATGAAACAACATCAACTGTTGCATGGCTAAACACTTATAAGGTCCCAAAGGCGAGACCTATTGGCTATGCCAACGCTTGTTCCTTCTCTCGCTCAGTAAACAAGAACCACCTTAAAGGAAGCCTAACATCACCAAGACTATTATTGTCATGCCATGTTTGGCCCAGCTAGATTTACAGCCTGCTATATTAGCAACCAAGTTAACATGTAAGTTGTAACCGGTGGCATAACACAAAATGATGGGGTCCCCCGTGCAGTTATATAGCTTGATTTGGGCTTTGGCTTTTAGAACCAAGCCACACATATGGCTCGGCTCTTCTACTGAATTTGTGAGCTTGCCAACATCTAATTTGCAATTGATGGTGGGGCCTGAATTAAGGGAAGGACTAGCACATAGCAGGTGTTAAATCTTTCTTCCTGAATAATAGGTGTTTGAACATCGTCTTGTTATTTAACTGGTGAGTGAGCTGCTAGTGTTATCATTGCTGTGGGAGAAATTGTCAAAACCAATAGGATTTGTGTTTTTCAGCTTACCTTTTGGTTTTGCCTATGATAGTTTTTTTTTTTTTGTATGAAGGCACACATTTTATGACAACTGCCACCGCCAAAATGTATATATTTTGTTATGTCAACGCACACATTGCACCAGTAGTCCCTGGCAATGAGGCTGGCTTATTGTGTAGATGACTTGCACAATGTGCAAGAATATAATGCTGTCACTCACAATCAGGTAAGAATGACTGAAGTTGGCTGATCCTGTGCCCCTTGCTATTGTGGACAGAAGCAAACCAATTGATGAAGGGGGCTGACTGAAAACTCGTAAATATGTTTTTAAATTAAAAAAATACACAGCTAACGCTAGACTTAAAAATATATGTTCCAAATGTTAGCGGTGAAATAATACCGTTCCAAGATGGCCGCCTCTTTGGTGACGCTGCGGTTCACACCAGGTACATTTATCGGGAAAGTCGAGTCTTTGCCAAAGGGGGCGGTGCTTTTAAATGGCAGCGCTGGCGCGGTGTCGGTGCATGCTGAGGGCGCACGGCCCAGTATTGACATTCTGCAGATACAAATACAAGAAGAAATGGGTAAGGCGCTGTAGTTGCACCCCGGTGCTAAAAGGGATCCTACGCTTCTGTTCATGCACTTTGTGGTTGCGAACTAGCAGCAAGCAAACAAAGTATCCATGCACGGTTGATAGAAACAAGACAGTGAAGTTGTGAGGGAAATGGGCAGCGAGAAACGTGTGTTCTAACAGATTAAAGAAGGGTGAGAGCAAACCGACGCAAATGGAAAATGAGGGCTTGATGAGATTGTCGTTTTTTAGGTCTCGCTGAGTCAGCGCGCATGCGATGCTCGGAGAGACTTTAGTAGGTGAGTTTTCAAAGTGCTGCTGAAGGCTGGCGGTTCGCGCGTGCACCACGCAAGCTTGTCGCCAGCCAGCAGCACTTTGAAAACTCACCTACTAAAGTCTCTCCAAACAGGCATGCGCGCTGACTCACCGAGACCTAAAAAAACGTTTTTGCCACTCTAGAAGAGCAGAGGTCTATACACCAGAGAAAAAAAAAAAATTATTAGGAGAAGTGGTGGGAATGCTGGGTGGTAGTGCTATCTGCCTTTCCTGCAGATTGTGAAGAAGTGTGTTTGTGTGTTTTAACCAAATGTTTGATGAATGCTTTGAGAGACAAAAACTAGAGGGTTCCAGGTAAATCACACAACACTGAGGGGCATATTAGCAAGGGCCAGATCCCCGCTTTATCTGTACTTTTTGCTGATAAAGCGGCGATTTTTTTTTTAATCGCCCAATTACCAAGCTGTCGCTAACAGCAGTTAGCGACAGTTTCCAGACGATAGCAACCGGTTTGGGGCCCGCTTTGCATGTCAGCGATATTTATCGCTAATGACATGCAAAGTGGGCATACCCAAACTGGTAGCGACTGAAAGCAGTCGCTAACACAGCTATCGCCTATTAGCAATACCCGCGGCACGATAAAAAAACGCGCGCTAGACGCGATTACACCAGGTAAAATCCTGACTTAGCCATAATAGTCAATGGGAGGTGGATTCTACGGCTAAGTCCGCACCTGCCTATTAGCGAGATTTACCTTAGCGATAGGATTTTTATCGCTGGAAATCTCATGTTGATGATGAAATTCGCCGCTATCACTGGATTTTTATCGCCGTGGAGATAAACGTTGGTAATACAGCGTTATCTCCGCGATAGAATCCAGCGATAGGAGGAGATAAAAAAATCGGGCTAAGCACGGTTTGCGATAATAATCGCAAGTTGTTGCTAATATGGCCCCGAATTCCCTCGAGTTCTATTGATCCAAAATGCCTGGGGTTGGTAGGAATCCTTGGGTGCCAGATACCCCAGGCCCAAACAGTGCAGCCTTCCCACATGGGTTTTGACTCCATTTCGTATTCTGTGAATCATGCTTGGCATGACTACCATTTGGGCCCTTTCCAGGCTGGTCGGATAGGCCCCTGACACTTAAGGGGCACCATTTTTGATCAGGGCAAGTGTGGGAATGCTGAATGGTATGACTTATCACAATTTCTGGGGTTTTTGATACAGAAAGTGGAAGAAAATGTTTAGATTAACCCAAAGTGATTTCAGCAAAGATTGTGATTAAGAAAAAGTTGTGAGATTTCCACACGTTACACCACCCTCTATTAGGACTGGCCTAAAGTTTTAAAATAATATGCTGGATTGGTAGGTTTGCCTGCATGCTCGCTGGCACTAGTAACAAGCATTTACAATGCAACGGTCTCGGCATTGTTAAAGTTAGAGCTATTGGCATTGCTCATGACATTATTTTTCTTTATGTTTTTGTTGGGTGGGTCTCTCTTAGGGAATTTTAGTTACGGTTTTGCTTAGGCTCCGGTGTTCGAGCACACTGAGGAAGTTTTTACGGTCCTTTGTGAGATGAATCAGGCCGAGCAAGGGATTCAGGGGTATCAAAATCCCTACTCTTTGGCACACGCCCCTTTCATCTGGACAGGGGGCGAGGAGCACAGTCCCAAAAGCCTTCCATAACCAAAAATATTCATGTTGTTTTATGGTTTAATCCACGCCAGCGCTTTTCATCCAGCTGAACGGTGCGATTTTATAGGAAGCGTTTCAAGTTTGGCTTTGAATGCCCCGTGCAAATTCGGTCGGAAGATCCGGGAACGATTTTCAAGAGGTTGGCAGGGGATGGCTGGATGTCAGGATGAGAAGTGGCTCTCTGCAGACTGGGCGATGTATTTATGGCGTTTGGCTTAACAAGGGTGCGTCGTAGCGGTATTTGTAATGCCAGGCTCGGGGGAAGGACCGGAGGCGGCGCAGCGGGCAAGGAGTAAGGAGGTCAATGATGTCTATACCTGCCGTTGCTGCAGCGGGCAAGGAGTAAGGAGGTCGATGGTGTCTGTACCTGCCGTTGCCGGTAGTCCCCTGGACTTCCGGCAACGGCAGGTATAGACACCATCAACCTCCTTACTCCTTGCCCGCTGCGCCGCCTCCGGTCCTTCCCCCGAGCCTCCAGTGCAGTCTCGGAGGGAGACTCCGAGACTGCACTGGAAGGGTATCCAATGGGGAGGCGGGGCTTAATTTAAGACAGGATTCCCTTCACAGTGGAACCCACATACTGTGCCGCTGTGCAGAAAATGTCACGGGGGTTCACTCCAGCAATCCAGTTAGTTGTGTAGCAAGAACATATGGAGACACCACCGCCTTTCTCCGAGGTCAAGCAGAAATGCCTCAGAGAAACGCAGCTGCGTTTTCGTATTCGGGGGCGTGTTTTTCTTTCTCTCCTCTTGCCATTGGCTGGAATGTTTACATTCCAGAGGAGAGAAAGAAAGTAAAAAACACGCCCCCGAATCTGAAAAAGATGGGGCTTCTTTGGAGAGACAAAGCTCTTCTCCAATGGCTGACCAGCATTTGAGAGGCCAGCCAATGGAGAAGAGAGAAGAAGAGGGGCGGGTTCAAGCCCCTCTGCAGCCGAGACCTAAAAAGGTCCAATATTGGAAATGTGATGGTTCATCTTTTCTTTCATTTTTTGTTATTGGAACCATATGCCACAAATAATAAAATATGTTGCCACCTAAACATGGTGGCAAAATGCGAGCAATAAAAAAAGATATATATGTATAGTTTCATAGAATAGTATGGCGGCTTCCTAAAAAGGTTTAGAAACCCTTTTAGTTTTAAAGCAATCACAAGATACCATCACACAAAAAAAGAGGTACTACTGACTTAAATACTGTAACCTGAGCACAGGTTACTTTACAGAGGCTGAGATTTAAAGAGACACTATATACAGAATGACTGGTAAAATAAATTAAAAGTGGGATAACAAAGTTAAGGGGGAAAAAAAGCATTGGCAAAGTAAAGTATTGGCCTACTGACCCCAGCACTGAAGCACACTTTTTAGGCTGATGGGCTCATGTGATCAGGAAAAGTGCCACCTCTCACTCTACAAGAGCCAGTGGCTGTTGTGTGCTGATCAACTGTGCCATGCAGCGATGGGCAGAAGCAAAATGTGAATGACAAAAGAACAAACAAATGGATGAAGTTAGTCAGTTTCTAATTGAGACCGAGAGCAGCAGCTAAAGCAGTCTCTAATCAAGACTTAACTCATGTCCTGACATAACCCCGATTGTTTCACTTGGAATAATACCCATGAATTGCTGGAAAGCATAATAGATATATGGTTCATACTCCAATTAAGACCTACTTGATAATGTATACTATACTTAACAGGAGTTTACCTGGTGTTTCTGGTAAACACATCTGCGCAGCCTATGCCAGCAGATACAGACCTTTCAAAATTTTAATTGGGGGCAATTTCACATTAAAAAAGCATTGGCAATTGCAATCATTTCTACTTCTGTATTTAAGTAAACAAAAACGCTTATGCGCTAGTTTAACAAAGAGAAGAGGTAGCACATGGTAAAAATAGGCGGTCCTTGTTTATCAAACATAGGAAATATTGCCCTGGCAGTGCAGAGGTCACTGGTCTTTAAACTCTGTATCAGGAAGAACACACTCAGTCACCAGTCCTATCACTGTTTCCTCTGCCAAGACGTTTAAGCTTTGTGAACATCTTGCAGTAATCAAAAGCGAAAATGATTAGTAGCACCAGGGGAAGTCCATAATTTGAGCCGGTGGTTGCAGAAGGAGCCCACCGGCCCACATCTTTGGTGACGCGCACTTTTTCCTCATTAGACTTTGACCCAGCGCAAGAGAGAAAAGACCAAATGGGGCGAAATGAGGAGGAAGAGAATAACGAAAAATCACTGAAGGGGGAGAAAGAAGGGATGAAACGGAACCAGAATGGGTGCAGTAAAGGGACATGGAGTATGTTGTGACGGAAGAATGAGGCATGAGGTGGAATCAAGACTGAATCATTGGTATTCAGCAAGTCTGACATTCATCAGCATTGGCTGCGGGCACTTTTACATACTAAGCACTGAACAGGGGCATATTCCATTGCACACACTGAACATACAACAGCAAATGGTCGCCCCCTACCACAAAACAGTTACATGAGCTCTCCTCTGATAGACAGATGCCAAATGGGCATCAGTACAGAAAGTTTCCGTTGTGCACAGAATGTGTAGCCTGAACGTATTAAATACCAGCTGCCCTCGCACACAAAAGAAACAGATCGTAGGAGTGTGTGTGTGTGTTGGGGGAGCTGTCAAAGACAACCTGGAGCAGGTAGCCAGACACTCACAGAACACAATCACTGCACTTGAAGCAGTCAAATGCAGCTGGTAGAATGCGAGATTGGGGGAGGGTCTACCAGTAAGAGGGTGAACTTCCGCAAAGGAAGGCCTGACTTAGTTTGCCTCACTTAAGATTGCCAAACGCAACAGGATGCACTTCGAATGCATGGAGAAAACGTAAATAGCCTAGTAACTAAGTGACTGTATTCCTCAAGCTTGAATCCTGCAATACCACTCCAGAAACAATGGACAAAACGAAAAAATTCATTCACAACCTGTTACATTTATGTTTTTACGAGTAACTGCTTTATTTCCATTTGTCACCAAAACGTTGGTTCAATTCGTTCCGATTACAAAATTCTTTGGGGTTGGGCAATATATTAAGATCTCCTGTGGTAAATGTATAAACGTGTAATAAATACTCTTGTTGACTACGGTAACATACCTCAGTTAGCTACACGGCAATAGCAAAGTGCAGATATCGAAACTCCCTTAAACATCCCACACCTTAGATAGGTCTCAATATCATACCAAGCAAGGGCAACTTTTTCGCTGTGTGTCCCATTTTACAAATCGCGATAGCCACCCACGACCAGTTCAAAAGTACCATATTTGCTTCAGTGCATGCTTTATTGTTTCTATGGCACTTGGCACATGTCTACGACATTGTGAGTGTATAAACGCCCTCTTTTAAATGTTACTGTTCAATAAAAAGTCAGAACTGTACAAGGCATGTTTTGAGAAAACTACTAGGTTTCTGAAATCATCGCCTGCAGCACACTGGATCTTACGATCCTTGCAAAAGGTGGATGTGAGGGGTGTTTGCAGCACTGAAAGAGTGAAAAGTATTTAGCTTGCGTTGAGGGATATTTTAGCAGAAAAAGTTGAAATAAGGTTGAGAAATATCTAAGTCAGGCTAAAAATGAAGTCTCTTCCGGCTTAACAGGGAACACTGTGACGTGGAGGTGTGCGCGTGGACTTGGACCAAAGTATACATCATAGAGAGGGTCTAGGGAGCCTTTTCGACGCTCACTCAGACCCCGGCCCCCCTTTGGCCTGAAAAGGAAGTGACTGTGGCGCCGCCATGTCAGCAGCTAATGGCCGAGCAAACACCGCAGGGGTATAGCTCCTGGCTTAACGACTAACACTACACGTAGGTTCGCCTATGAACCCTTCAATCAGCTTTACAATTAGTCTTCTAGTATTCCATGTACTTAAAGACAACTCGAAATCAACTTAATTTGGTTGAAATAGATGGTGGGGACTCTTATTCTTACTTCACACATTGTAATTCAGCTAAAATTCTGCGAGCGCCTTTGAAAGACGTCACGTTACAGGGAATCCAAGTACTTTGCAGTCACCAACCCTGCGTGGGATATTTTTTTTCTAGGAAGGATGTTATTCACATGAAAGTATCTGTTCATATTTACCAGAGCGCGAAGAACATGATGAAATGCGGCGCCAAGGTAATGGCGTGAGTGAACATCTCTGCGTTGTAGAGGTGTTTTCCGTGGGGGTCCTCTTCCTCCTCCTTAGCCAGGTCGGAGTCATTGGGCTCGCCGCGGGCTGGCAGCAGCGCCGGGCAGAGACAGAGCAGGAGCAACAAGCACCCACGGGGGAGAGACATGGCAGCCGGAGGTGAGGGCCGAAGAAAGAGAGACCAGCAGAGGAGAGCGACAGGGATGTATTTGTAATGCCGGGCTCGGGGGAAGGACCGGAGGCGGCGCAGCTGGCAAGGAGTAAGGAGGTCGATGGTGTCTGTACCTGCCGTTGCCGGAAGTCCCAAGTTGTTGGAGCGATGACGCCGTGTGTAGGGCACCGCCGCCGGCACTGGTCACCGCATCGCCGGCGGAGGTCGCACGTCTCGCCGCCCTCAACTTCGGCCACCCTCGGCGAGCACCTCAAGCAGGTAAGCGGCCCCTAACCTCACAGCGGGCAGTAGCAAACGCACATTTCCGTTCGCAGGATGTTTTCCGTGCATGTTTGACCACTCTGGGGGAAGAGGCTACCACTTTTGAGCCGAGAGCAGGGGGAGAGGACGAGCACACCACTGCCTTTCTCCGAGGTCAAGCAGAAATGCCTCAGAGAAGCGCAGCGGCTTTTTTGGATTCGGGGGCGTGTTCCTGCTGTTCTAAAAAGGGCGTGGCTAAAAAGTGGAAAGAACAGCACGGAACACGCCCCCGAAACTGAAAAAGACGGAGCCTATTTGGAGGGACGGCTCTCTCCTCCAATGGCTGGCCTCCGTTTAGGAAGCCAGCCAATGGAGGAGAGGCAAAAAAAGAGGCGGGCTAAATAGCCACTCTAAGCATCATAAGATCTCCGGACTTCCGGTTCTGCCTTCGGCAGACCGGACGGTCCCTCGACCTAAAAACAGGGTTTTAACTCCCCTTTCAATACCTTGAATCATGCTAGGCATGTACACAAGAATTTAGAGTGCTACAAATGACTCAAAATTCCTAAACTCACATTCATGGATATATTACAGAAATGCATAGCTTTCCTTTTTCCAATCTCTATTCATTTAATTATTTTATTATGAAATTATCCATGATTGGTAAGCTGGGGGAAATTATTGTAAGCCATGGCTCGGTTGTTGGTTTTGGTTATGCAGATTTTCGGACACACTAAAAATACTATTTATTTCTGTGACAGGAAACGTCTGGTGGACATAACATTTCTATGTCAAAGATCGGCCTTCATTGCAAATATTTACAGATGTAAAACTTGGTGCCAATTTTGATAAGTTTTCTTTTTTTCCTCATTTGCATTCTCTACTTTTTGAATCAACCACTAATTTGTTTGGGGAAACCTTGAGCATGGTACACAAATGATGCTGAAGTAAGAATTCTGTCTAGTTTTTATAATGTATAGCTTCCTGGTGCATCCCTGGGTTTCACACCTGCTTCCTCCACAGATTTTAAATATGAAATACTGAAAACCACTTACAAGAGTTCAAAAACAGTAGGGAAAATGGTTTCCCCAGCTCTGCCTCCTTGTGTAAGGTGAGATGAGGGCGAGTGTACCATGGCGTATGGAATGTGGATATCAGTCTTAGGGACAACACTTTAATGTATAGGACTTTATCCCATTCTCAACCCCTCATCCTGCCTCCTTCCAAATTTTGGCATATCATGGTCATTTTCTCTGGCTCCTCCAGGGTAAATCACAAACCCTCCATAACCTTACGAACCTTAATGTGGGGGGAAAAGGCTGGGTTAGCAACTGTGTGGAAAAAGCTATCTCACATGCAATAAACAAAAGTATTTAGCACTGGGGATGCTGGGTGAAGGGTGTGGTGGAGCCCTCAGCACTTAAGGAGACAAACTAAGAAGAAAAGTTACAAACTATTATAAGAAAGATGTGTATACCAGTATAGGGTGAGTAGAAATACTGTATTTACAATTGAGTATGTGCTTACTATCACGAGGATGTACTCAAAATAAGTATGACCCCCTTTTTATTTACTCCACATCATAGGAATGTATGATTCTTATCAGTGCAAACTAAAGGTACTATTAATTGAATTACTGTAACCTGAAGACATAGTTTAAAAATTCAACTGTGATTAAAAAAAGGTTAATAAAAAAATATAAAGAATGGAAAGACAAAAGCATGGCAAAGTATTGGCCACTTGTCGTGGTTCTACAGTGCACTCCATTTAACAGATGTGCACTTGTGATCAGGTAAAAGAATGTCATTACAGTGCAACAAAGCCAATAGCGGGTTCGCCTATTACCCTGTGCTGTATGCTGTGGTGGTCTGAACCGCAATTTGAATGATAGTTTAACAGATCATTGGGTGAAGAGGGTTGACCCGAAGGCTCTCTTTATACGAACATATGCATGTATTGTTGTCATAAATGTTTCTGATTACTTAAACTTATGAGACATAAAATGGGTTTTTCCATTTGCTCTGTTCTCTCTCATGACTAGGGTGAGCTGGAAAGGCAGAGATCAAAGAACATGGCTGCTGTGCTTCCTCGTCCTCACTCAACTGTTCATTGTTTAATGTGATAGTGTCACAAAAAGACAAGTCTTAGGACCTTAGCCTCGTGATAGAGGTGGACACTGTCATTTAAGTTCATATCATTTTGCCCTTGTTTTGCCTTTTCTGCTATGAGCCCTCTACAGTGTTCATTTGCATACCTGCTCATGGTGACCTCGGACCCGATATATGTCATTATTTGCTTGTAATCATTGATTAGCTCATATGCATATATGTTTATTATCACTTAACATTGTGTGCTACATTTATCTTATACTCTGACAGCATGCAACCGATTTTTTTGTTAATTTGAATACTTGATGCTTAGAGAAAGGTAAAGTGGTTTTATTGTGAATATGTTAAGTGAATTCTCAAACTTTTTCTCCATCTTACATTTTGAACCACAAGGTTTAAAGAGTCCCACCAATTACTGTGTTGCCTGCTTTTGTACATTTTAGATTGTGCATTTGTGTTTGGTGTTATTGTTCGGATATCTGCGATAATACTTTTACATTTTTTCTGCTCTAAAATCTGCTGTAAGTAAAAAATAACCGTGTATTCTTCTGTGTGCGCACCTGGGGTAAACGGATGCGTGTAACTCGCAACAATAACTTAAAATGCCCGAAAGTCTCTGACAAGTTTTGTTACATGCTTAATACCCATGCACACATTCCAGGTTTGTTGGGAGAGATTTGGGAGTCATACCTTGGCTGTTCTTGCTCAAGCTGGTAAGCTGATAAGTTGTAACACCTATATGCCTGTCATAGGGCTAAGGAGGATATTCCTGATTGTAATTTGAATGGATTTACAGAAATTTCAGATGTATTGAAACTTATAAAACAAAACAATAAAAACAAATACATACCAAAAAAAATAATAATAGGGTTATACATCATAAATTGTGGGGGTAAAAATGAGGATATTCCCGATTGTGATCAGTAAACGTTCCTGAACAAACAATACTATGTTCTCTGGTTTATGCCAAATTGCAGTCCTACCTCTGTTCCTGGGTCATGTGCTGTTTTTTGGTTTTGACAGTCGAGTCGCTCCAGCCCATGGTCCCAGGATCAAGTGCTTGACAGAACAGGGGAACCAAGTAGATTCATAATGAGGCCCTTGGTTCTGCATGCACTCAGGCTTCATAGTTGTAGACGAAATGCGGTCCTTTCTCTTCCCTACCATGGAAACCTTGCGCTTGCAGAAAGGACGGAGAGCAGCTGAGTTGAATTTAAGATTCAAACTTTTGACCAGCAGATCACAAGAGATCTCACAGACCTGCTAACTCGCACACTTCTGCTGTGCCCTACACAGTATGTGCACTCTTCACAGTCTCTTGGTGAAAAGCAGATATCACAAGATGTACACACTGCGAGCTGAAAACCTCAACAGAGGTTCCAAGCTTGGGACTGGAGGCTCAGCGCCATTAAAGAAGCAATTTTGTGAATGATGTTACTAAAAATCTCAAAACATCTGTAAACAATCTAAAATGCTTGTTCTTGGTGATTGTGGCAGATGCAGGGCTGGGCAAAGAGAACCCTTTTTCCTCTACCGTGGATGTCCCCTATAAAAATCAATAAAGGCTTTGCATCCTCACTCAAGAACCTTCTACTTGAGGGGCACTTGTCCCCGACTCTTAAAAATCAATCCTTCTAACGGAACCCTATATATATATATTTTTTTTATATCTAGTATGTAATGCCCATTTACCAGATTATTCACATTCATTCCTATTTATTATGCATGACGTCCTTAAATCTCTCCAATTGATAGGGTCTGTAAGGGGTTCTATATGGTCTGTAGTCATATGAGGAGGAGGGTGTGGTACCGGCATACAGTGCATTTCCGTAGTCCAGTCGGCATTGCGAGAGCTTGAGTCTCTGTTTTCCTGGTGCTGGCGGGGATTCACCAGAAGATGTTGTGAAGCATGCAGAGTGTGTGGAAGCAGGAGGAGGCCACTGCGCTGACCTGGCGCTTCATGAGAACGTCACTGTTGAGGATGATGCCAAGGTTGCAGGCGTGGCGGTGGGGGGTAGGTGAGAGCCTGAGTGCACTGGGCCATGTTGTCCCATGGAGAAGTGTTATTTCCGAAGATAAGCTCTTCCGTCTTGTCCGTGTTCGGCTTCAGGCAGTTGGATCTCACTCAGGCGACAATGTTGGTAATGTTGTTATGGAGGTTGAATATGGTGGCGGAGTCTTTAGTGAGAGAGAAGATGAGTTGGGTTTTGTTGGAGGGAGGACCACCGGGGGGTCAGGGGGCCCACTCCGGGGCACCTTCCTACCGCAAAGTTATAGCCGAGCGCCGCTGAGAAGCCTCCTAGGAGAGGTCTTTCTCCTATGATGGTACTAGGCCCAGTAACACCACCACACAGGACTCCGTATCAGTTGCTTATCTAGGTACTTTATCAATAGTAGCACATTCGAAATATTTACAGGGGGATCGAGAGATCCAGAAAGAGGCTCAATGTCTTTGTAGGGACAGGGTAGCGGGACAGTCTTAGTACCAGCCTGGTACGGGGAAGCTCTGCGCCAGACCTTGCGTTAGGCCGAAGGTGGCTCCGGGAATCGAAGCGGCAGGTGCTGGTCTAAAAGCAGCTCGGACGTGGAGAGCCGCGACGGTGTCTGCAGGGCTCGGGTGGTAGTTCCGCTTGGGTCGAGCCGCGACACAGTCAGCAGGGCTCCGGTGGTAGGTCCGCTTCGGTCGAGCCGCGACACAGTCAGCAGGGCTCTGATGGCAAGTTCAACAAGGTCGGGCCGCGACAGCGTCAGCAGGGCCCCAAAGGTTCGTGAAGGTCTTTAAGCACGGTGGAGCCGCGACGTAGTCAGCAGGGCTCAGAGCGTGGTTCCAGGATGAGTCTTTCTCCGTAGGGTCAGCCGCGATCCGATCAGCAGGGCTCTTGACTCCGGGATACAACTGCTGTCCTGTTGCAGGGTCGCCCCAGATATAGGTCTGGAGCCCTTTGATGTCCGGACCCTTGCGCCCGGGGGGGCGGAGAGGCCGGGTCGGGAGCGGCCAGACGCTCAGCAGGAGAGGCGCCAGGCCCAGGAGAGCTGTGGGGCGATCGCACCTAGGTGTGGGAGGACGGTTGGGGGTCCCATCGATACTGCCCTCCGCCGGGAGTGGGGAAGTGTTCACGTGGTACCCCCTGGCCAGTTGTTGGTGCCTCGATGTCGGGGCTTGTTGGGGCCGAGGCCGGGTTGAGCGGGGTCACGTAGGCTGGTGCGCAGAGTCACGTACAATCAAAAATGGAGGAGCTCCGAGGTGCAGGGGACCTCGTGCCGCTTGGCGAGGGGGAACAGGACCACGCCACGAGGCCGGCTCCAACACGCGTCCCCCCCAGCTGAAGGCAGGGAGAGTCACCCATCTCCTTGGGGGTTCTCCTCGCCGAGGCGGAAGAATCTGGATAGGCCGTCTGCATTGGCGTGGTCGTTGCCGGGCCAGTGCTCTACGGTGAAGTCCATCCCTTGCAGCGAGATGGACCATCGCAACAATTTGGGGTTCTCGCCCCGCATATGCATTAGCCACCGCAGGGGCCGGTGGTCAGTCTGGACTCGGAAGTGGGTGCCGAAAAGGTAGGGCCGGAGCTTTTTGAGAGCCCATACCACGGCGAAGGCCTCCCGCTCGATGGTGCTCCACCTCTGTTCTCGGGGCAGCAGTCGGCGGCTGATGAAGGCCACAGGTCTGTCGAGGCCCTCGGTGTCCATCTGGGAGAGGACCGCCCCAACCCCGTACTCCGAGGCATCTGTCTGAACCACAAATTCCTTGCCGTAGTCGGGGGCTTGTAGTTCAGGGGCAGCGCACATTGCCGCCTTGAGGGTTTCAAAAGCGGTCTGACCGCGGGGTGTCCAGTGCACCGTCTTGGGCTGCTTTTTGGAAGTGAGCTCCGTGAGGGGGCCCACAATACTGCCATAGTCTTTGATAAATCGCCGGTAGTAGCCTGTGAGGCCTAAGAAGGCCCGGACAGCTGTTTGGGTGGCGGGGGGCTCCCACACCTGCATGGCATCGACCTTCAACTGGAGGGGCGCCACCTGGCCACTCCCCACCTGATGGCCCAGATAGGTCACTGATCCTTGACCGATCTGGCACTTGCTGGCTTTAATCGTGAGCCCGGCCCTTTGGAGAGCGGCCAGGACTTCTCTGAGGTGTCCTAGGTGCGCGGCCCAGTGGTTGCTAAAGACTGCAATGTCGTCTAAGTAGGCCGCGCTGAAGGCTTCTAGTCCGGCCAGGACCTTGTTCACCAGTCTCTGGAAGGTCGCTGGGGCGTTCTTCATACCGAAGGGCATCACCCGAAAGTGGTAGTGCCCATCAGGGGTGGAGAAGGCGGATCGTTCCTGGGCGCCGGGGGTGAGCCTGATCTGCCAGTACCCAGCGGTGAGATCAAAAGTGCTTAGGTAGCGGGCGGCCCCTAAGCGGTCGATCAGCTCGTCTGCCCGTGGCAGGGGGTGGGCATCGGTCTTGGTGACTGCGTTTAGGCCCCTGTAGTCCACACAAAATCTGAGTTCCGGGGGGGTGCCGGGGGCGGCGGCCTTCGGCACCAAGACCACAGGGCTGACCCACGGGCTGTCGGATGGCTCGATGACTCCGAGGGCGAGCATCTTGGAGACCTCCGTTTGTATGCAGGCTCGGACCCGGTCGGGCACTCTGTAGGCGCGGTGTCGCACAGGGGGGCTGTCCCCGGTATCCACGTCGTGGATGCACCAGGGGGTCACCCCGGGCGTGAGAGAGAAGAGGGCAGTGAAGGGTTGCAGCAGCTGCTGGCAGTCATGGCGCTGTTCTGGGGTCAGGGTGGTGGAGAGTTTGACGCCCTCCATGGAGCCGTCTTGGTCCGAGGACCCCAGGGGGTCAGGTAGGGGCTCAGAGTCGCTTTCGCTCCCATCGTCGGTAGCCAGCAGCAGGCTTAGTTCGGTTCGGGCAAAGTGGGGCTTGAGCCAGTTGGCGTGTAGGACCCGGAGGGGGTTCCTTGGGGACTCCATGTCGACCAAGTAGGTGACGGGGCTCTTCTTCTCAACCACCTTGAAGGGCCCGGTCCATTTGTCCTGAAGGGCGCAGGGGTCCACGGGCGACATGACCCAGACTTGCTGGCCCGGCTCGAACTCGATGGTCGAGGCATTTTCGTCATACCAGCGTTTCATGACTTCTTGGCTGGCTTCGAGGTTGGCTTTTGCCAGGGCCCGGAACTTCCGAGTCTGGTTCCGCAGGGTCAAGAGGTACCTGTAGACGTCGGGGGGGGCATCTTGGACGCTCGCCTCCCAGCCCTCTTTGACCAGGCTGAGGGGCCCTCGGACGGGGTGCCCATACAACAGTTCGAAGGGGCTGAAGCCCAGGGATTTCTGTGGAACCTCTCGATAGGCGAACAGGAGGCATGGCAGCAGGACGTCCCATTTCCTCCTCAGGGGCTCTTCCAGGCCCTTGATCATTCCTTTCAAGGTTCTGTTGAACCGCTCGACCAGTCCGTTCCCCTGGGGGTGGTAAGGGGTGGTGAACCTGTAGGTGACCCCACATTGTTGCCAGAGGGATCTCATGTATTTCGAGATGAAGTTCGTACCCCTGTCGCTCACCACTTCTCGGGGGAACCCCACCCTGGAGAAGATGCCCATCAGGGCCCGGCCCACCACTGGAGCTGTCACAGTTCGGAGGGGGATGGCCTCTGGGTATCGGGTGGCGTGGTCGACCAGTACCAGGATGAAGCGGTGGCCCAGGGCGGTTCGGGGGTCGAGGGGCCCCACGATGTCGATCCCTACCCGTTCGAACGGGGTGCGGACGGCTGGAAATGGTTGGAGGGGGGCCTTGACTCGACCCCCAGTCTTCCCGCTGGCTTGGCAGGTCTGGCAGGACCGGCAGTGGTGGTCCACGTCTCTCCGCATTCGGGGCCAATAAAAATGGGTCACCAAGCGGCTGTAGGTCTTGTCTCGCCCGAGGTGTCCGGCGAGGGGCACGTCATGCGCCAGGTTCAGGAGGAACTCTCGGAATCGGAGGGGAACCACCAACACACGGCCGGCTCCTAGTTCGGCGACCTTCTGTTCGCTATATAACAAGTCATTGTCCCAATAGATCCAGTGGGTTCCCGTGGGGTCCCCCGTGGCCTGGGCGGCCGCTTGCTGTCGGGCCCCCTCGAGGGACGGGCAGGCCTTCTGTTCTTGTTGGAACTGTTCGCGGGTGAGGCCCCCGTCGTGGCGCCAGTGGGCCAGCTCGGGGATCTTGCTGAGGGAGGCGGCCTCGTCGGGGGAAAGGTCGGATGGCCCGGCCTCATCGTCAGGCTCCTCCGTGCCGGAGGAGGGTGGCAGTTCTGGACCCGCAGGCTCGACGGGGGCCGCTGCAGCGGCTGGTTGGGCGGTCATGGACCGGGTGGTGGCGCAGGCCCATTCGGGCAGCCCTAGCATCCCCAGATGCTCTCGGCGCTCCACCTGGGCCCAGGGGGAGCTCTCCAGGTCGTTCCCCAGGAGGCAGTCCACTGGAGCGTCGTCGCGGACAGTTACTTTCAGGGTGCAGGACACTCCTCCCCACTCGAAGGGGATCCGGGCCATCCGGCACATGCTTTCGGTGTTGTCCGCGGTCCGGACAGGGCATAGGACATGCAGCAGGATCTGTTCGGGGGTCACCAGGTGGCAGCGGACAGCGGTCACACTGGCCCCAGTATCACGGAGGGCTTCGGCCCGTTGCCCATTGATGGTGACCCACTGCTGGTACTTCTGGGTGTTGCTCGGGATGGGGGCTCGGGGCACCATTTCTCGGGTGCCCAGGCATACGAGTGACATGGCAGCCGGTTCCCACTCGGGGGACCCGACGTCGCGGTTTTCCTCCTCTTCTTCTCTTGTCGGGGAGGGGGCCCAGCGGTCCCGTTTCGTCTGTTCACGGGGCAGGCCGGGTCGCTCGCATAGTGGACTGTCTGTTGGCAGCCGAAACAGGTCACTGTTGGTCGGGGTCCATGCCTGGCGATGGGGGTCCCCCTACGGACCAGGGTCGGGGACGTGTGGTTGGCGGCTTGGCCTCATGGCGGGCTTCGGGGCGGCCCGGCCGGGAATTCTCGACTGCGGTGGGACCCTCCTCCTCCGCCCCGCTGGCGAGGAGGTCCCGTGGTACTCCGTTGGTAGTCCCCCACGGGGCTCCGGCGGACCCGGGTGTTGACCCATCGGTCGGCTTCGGCGGCGAGCTTCCGGGGCTCGGTCAGTTTGCTGTCAAGGAGGTGTTGCCTTAGTTCGACAAAGCAGTTGTTGGCGAGGTGCTCCCAGACAATGAGGTCGAACAGTTCGTTGTACGAGGTGACCTTGCTCCCTCTTATCCACCCTTCAAAGGCTCTGCTGAAGAAGTCCACTTATTCGACCCATGTGGTACCGGGGAGCTTCTTGCAGTCCCGGAAGCGCTGCCGGTACATCTCGGCCGATAGTCCGTAGCGGGTGAGTAGGGCCTCTTTCATGTGGTCGTACGAGGTCATCACCGCGTCGGGGAGTTGCAGCAGGGTATCCTGGCCCTCGCTGAGGAACCTCCCCCATAGGCCGGCACCCCAATCCTTCCGGGGTACCCGATGGGAGGTCATGGCTACCTCGTATGCTCGGAACCATTGCTGGATGTCGTCGTTTTTATAGTACTCCTTGACGACATCCTTGGGGATATGAACCTTTGGCTCGGTCAGTGGCAGAGCGTCCTGGGATCCGGGGGTGCTGGTCTCCCCCGTTTTGGATTTCAGTTTGAGTTCCTTGAGGCCCCTCTCGTGCTCGAGGGTTAGCCGTTTCTCTTCTAGTTCTCGATGCCGTTTCTTTTCTTCGATTTCCTCCTGCAGCTGTAGTTGCTCCAAGGCCAACTTTTTCTCCTCCAGCAGGAGTTCACCGTCCAGCCGGAGTCGTGCGAGTTCCAATTCGTGTGTCCGGACCCTCTCCCGTTCTCGCATTTCTTCGTGGGATAGGCCGGCTTCCGGAATGCTTCGTCCCCCATCTGCCGGGGTCATGGTCGGCGGCAGGTTTTCGTCCCGGGCCGAGGTCCCTTCGCCTTGGGGTGGAGTGGCCTCAGATTCTGCCCAGGCTTTCAGGGCTTTCTGGCTTTCTTCCTTGGTGCCCAATCCGGTGGTTGGATCCCTTTGTCCTTGCAGAATTGTTTCAATTCTTTGTGGGTGTATTCTTCCAACCTTTCTTGCTGGAAGGTTGCGGCCACGGTTGTTTCTTGGCTGCTCATGGTTCTCTTTCTTTTTCCGTCTGGTTAGGCAGCGGGTGCGTTACTTGCCTGTACGATTGCGTCTGGCTCGGATCCCTTCGCTGGCCACCAAATGTTGGAGGGAGGACCACCGGGGGGTCAGGGGGCCCACTCCGGGGCACCTTCCGACCGCAAAGTTATAGCCGAGCGCCGCTGAGAAGCCTCCTAGGAGAGGTCTTCTCCTATGATCGTACTAGGCCCAGTAACACCACCACACAGGACTCCGTATCAGTTGCTTATCTAGGTACTTTATCAATAGTAGCACATTCGAAATATTTACAGGGGGATCGAGAGATCCAGAAAGAGTCTCAATGTCTTTGTAGGGACAGGGTAGCGGGACAGTCTTAGTACCAGCCTGGTACGGGGAAGCTCTGCGCCAGACCTTGCGTTAGGCCGAAGGTGGCTCCGGGGATCAGAGCGGCAGGTGCTGGTCTAAAAGCAGCTCGGACGTGGAGAGCCGCGACGGTGTCTGCAGGGCTCGGGTGGTAGTTCCGCTTGGGTCGAGCCGCGACACAGTCAGCAGGGCTCCGGTGGTAGGTCCGCTTCGGTCGAGCCGCGACGAGGTCAGCAGGGCTCTGATGGCAAGTTCAACAAGGTCGGGCCGCGACAGCGTCAGCAGGACCCCAAAGGTTCGTGAAGGTCTTTAAGCATGGTGGAGCCGCGACGTAGTCAGCAGGGCTCAGAGCGTGGTTCCAGGATGAGTCTTTCTCCGTAGGGTCAGCCGCGATCCGATCAGCAGGGCTCTTGACTCCGGGATACAACTGCTGTCCTGTTGCAGGGTTGCCCCAGATATAGGTCTGGAGCCCTTTGATGTCCGGACCCTTGCGCCCGGGGGGGGCGGAGAGGCCGGGTCGGGAGCGGCCAGACGCTCAGCAGGAGAGGCGCCAGGCCCAGGAGAGCTGTGGGGCGATCGCACCTAGGTGTGGGAGGACGGTTGGGGGTCCCATCGATACTGCCCTCCGCCGGGAGTGGGAAAGTGTTCACGTGGTACCCCTGGCCAGTTGTTGGTGCCTCGATGTCGGGGCTTGCTGGGGCCGAGGCCGGGTTGAGCGGGGTCACGTAGGCTGGTGCGCAGAGTCACGTACAATCAAAAATGGAGGAGCCCCGAGGTGCAGGGGACCTCGTGCGGCTTGGCGAGGGGGAACAGGACCACGCCACGAGGCCGGCTCCAACAGGTTTCATGTGCGTATGAGATGAGGGTGAGTCCGTGGGTGGGGGTGATGTAAGTCAAAGGAGTCATGTAGGCGTGAGAGATTGGGGGGATGGGAGAGGATCCTGCAGATGATGCTCTTGGGTTTGGAGGTGAAGGGCATTAGGCAGATTTTCTGTGCGCGTCCTGTCATGGAGGAAGGTGATCCACTTGAGGGGGATTCCTCTGATGCTAGTGTGGTGGAGTCTGGTGATGAGGGTGTGGTGAGATACGGTGTCGAAGGCCGTTGAGAGATCGAGGAGGATCAGAGCTGCCGTCGCGCCACGGTCGAGGATGGATCTGATATTGCCGGTTGGGGCTAACAAGGTTGGAGCGGAAGCCGGACTGGGTGGCGTTGAAGTAGATTCCTTCTCCATAATTCACAGATTTCTGCACACACAAAAATGGTTCCAGATCAAATGGGCCAAATGTTACTGCTACCAATGGCCAGAATGGGGTTTGGCACAATGTTATGGGATTTGCAGTTGCTGATTACAGTATCCAGGTGTTGAACTGGCACTAATGAGGTGCAGACTTGCCCAGAAAGTATTACTAGGTGTTAAAATGACAAAATAATTCTATTGCAGATTGTGCTGCATTAGGCCGCATAATTTGGCCCTCGATTGCCGCATAACTTCAGTGGCCCTATCCATTTGTATGGTAATTCTTTGTAGTTCCCAAACACTGCACATTAACCAATCTAATTACCACTACTTACCCTCTGAATCATTATACCGATATCCTCTGAATTTCTCTAAAAGAAATACCTTGTCTTGTAAATAATAGTTGGCGTGTTCTGTCTCTAGTAAGACAAGTAATATAGCAGGAAAACCTACTAAGTACCATGCACTGTTCACTAGTTTGTAACTAACAAACCAATATTTATAATAAATAAGCGAAATGTAAGCCAAAATGTATTCAATGAACGTTTTAAATTAGAATTAAAGCATTTCAATGCAAAAACGATAATTACATGCTCAATTTAAACATCAAGTTACAGTATTTGAAGGTACAGCACATTAATAATTCTTAATGAAGTGTACAATGTTCATGAATGATTTTCAATAATACAATGATAATTCAATTCTTCATCCGTTTTGAACATGCAGCCCGATGCATTTCAGGATAATAAAATCCCTTCGTCAGGGGCAAACCTAAAATGAATGTTTAAGGGATTACTTGTTTATACAGTAAGTCAACGGTGGAGAATATTAACATAACAGCTAATGACAGCATGCAATCATGGTGAAGAAACTTGGATGATGCCAAGCACCGTGTGTATACTCCAGTATGCAAAAAGGAAACAGAAAAAAAGGTAGAAAGGACGGCCCGTGGGGGTGCTTGTGCATTTGAAGGTCCATGCTGGCGTAAGATCAGAGAGAGGAAACCTGAACAGAGATGTGACTATGAGGAAAAGTAGTAGAATGTGTTTGTTGCAGCGAAAAATAACGGGAGAATGAAAACTCACCATAGCGTATGAGATAACTTGAGTCAATCGAGGGTAGTGGCGCAAAGAACAAAACACACAAGAGTATTGGCTAAATAGAAACAAGTTGCCGTGTGTCAAGAGAGAATGAAATGTGCGGTGGACATTGTAGCTCACCTAAAGTGTATTGGCGGTGAACGCGTCACTTGGCAGGATTCAAGAATTAGGACAGGAGGTGAAACGACTCGTTCACCTACAACAGCAATACGAGGCGAGGTGAGAACATTCAGTACACAAGTGTGATTAGCAGTAGAATGAAACGAAAGAAAGAAGGACCGTGCTCTTACCAAGTGGAAATACTGAAAAATCCTGGCAGTTCAAGATAAATCATGGAGTTTTCTCGAAGATAAGCGTGTCATGCTGGTTGAGACGCGGAGGGTTTATAAAACAAGCATTGGCATAGCCAATAGGTCTCGCCTTTGGGACCTTATAAGTGTTTAGCCATGCAACAGTTGCATAACTAAATACTTATAAGGTTCCAAAAGCGAGACCTATTGGCTATGCAAAGCGGCCATGCGGCCGCGAAAGTGAAAGTGATCGAGTTCACGATCAAATATCAAAGCGGCCGCGTGGCCGCAAAAGTGAAAGTAATGGCGGTAAAGCGCGGCGCGCGCGCACATGCACTGTGTCTCTAGGCTGGCCTGGTAGCACTTTTTGGAGCCCTCTCAATAAGTCCCGCCAGACCAGCGCATGCGCTGGGTCAGGCGAGACCTAACGAACCGGAAACTCACTGATAGCGTCTAAGTCACATGACAGACGTCGTGGAAATAAACAAAGTACTGCCGGTAGTTTTAGGGCAAAGTAGAGAGAACTACCCTGCTATAAACAAACCATGGTGCTCTGAAAGAAAACTAATGAGTGACTGTAACAGTAGAAAAGCACTAAATACACTAACGAAGACTGGAGACTGGCGGGAGGCCCCTGTGCTACATGGCGGGTGATATATGCATAAACGATGCAATGTGAGTAATGAAAAAGAATAGAAAAACTACCAATATGTGGATGAACCAGAAAGACATGCCTGAAGGGAAAGTAAGAAACGTGGGGGTTAATAAAAAATATAAAATATAAAAAGTAGTCTCGTGTATGAAATGATACAAAAGACCATGTAGTAGGTGTTCAAGGTAAATATCCCAAGGGCGAAAAAATACTTTAACTTTCGAAAAAATATATGCCAATGAGATTAAATACAGAATGCTGAATGTATACGATGTAATGAAAAGGAGAGTAAATTGATAGAGTGAGGAAAAAAGAGAAAAAAAAGTATGATGATGGTCCTACGGTAGAATCTAAATGCAGAATCTATTACTAGCCACTACAAAAGTAAACCAAGTTAAAGATAACATGCAAACAAAGTGAGGAGCGAGTATGTGGTGCAGGAAAGTGCCGCCAAAGAGACCGAAGTAGACTGAGTTGTGTGTGAGAGCTACGTATGCAGTAGAAATGGAGGATCACACATAAGATACATATAAACCGTACTCTTAGAATATATGACCATAATGATTATAACAGTAAGCACTGGTACAAAGATCAATAATACCAATACAATGTGACATGTTGATGACTCAAGTTCAAAGAAAACAACACATGTTCATTCGGTCATTAAGCCCTAATGGCATCATGGTGTTTAGCAGTTTGATCCAATAAACCTCTCTTTGCAGAAGTTTTTTGGTGATGTCTACGCCAGGGCGAGGAATGACAGACTCAACAATTTAAAACCTCAGTTGTGAGATAATGTGTCTAGACTCATCCCAATGTGTTGCTAAAGAGGACATTGAACTGTGGTTTCTGATTTTACTTTTATGCTCTGTTATCCTAATTTTAATTTTTCTTTCAGTTTTGCCAATGTAGGCTTTGCCGCAAGGGCATTTGATACAATATATAACATTCTTAGAGTTACAATCACTCGTGTGTTTAAGGTTTATTTTTTTGCCAGTCGATGAATGGGTGAGGACATTGCCACTAATGACATTATTACAATGGATGCAGTTGTTGCATTTGATGGTTCCTTTGTATTGTGCTACAATCGTGGTGTGCGTAGGAAATGATAATAGTGTCCTCAAGTTGTTCCCGCGTGTATATGCGTACAGGATTTTTTTTTTTAAATGCCATTAAAATCAGTTTCTTATTCAAGCATTTCCCATCGAGAATTGATGATCTTTTGAACTAATTTAGATGCTGTGGAATATTTAGAAACGAAAACCAATTTGTCTGATTGTTTTCTGGTTTGTTGTTGTAGTAACTCTTGCCGATTATGCTTTTGTGCTTGTTCCAGACAGTCTTCAAGAACATCATCGGGGTAACCTCGGGCTTTGAAATCTTGTATGAATTCTTGTTCTTTTTTTGTTGTAGTGTCAGGATTTGTACATATGCGCCGGACTCTGATCAACTGTGAATACGGAAGGTTCCTCAATAGACTCTTAGGATGAAAACTAGTGTAAACCAGTGTGCTGTTACGGTCTGTGGGTTTCTGATAGACTGAAGTTTCAAATCTCTGGTTATCTACGGATTTAGTGACGAGGACATCCAGGAACTGGATGCTATGATGCTGAATGTTGTGGGTGAATTGGATCCTTGGGTCAATAGTGTTGAGTTCATCAATCATAGTCTTGAGTTTGGTGCTAGTATCTGTCCATAATATGAATATATCATCAATGTATCTGCAGTACATTTTGATGTCCTGCCACCAATCCATGTTCATCATAATGTTTTCTGATTCGAAGAGATCCATGAAAGAATTGGCATATGCAGGGGCTCCAGAAAAGCCCATTGAGGTACCGGTAAGTTGAGCATAAAAACGTCCCTGCCATTCAAAATAACTGTGGTTGAGGCAAAATTGCAATAACTTCATGATGAAGTCTTTCGGTATCAATATTCTCTGTGTTTAATAGTGCCCACTCAACCGCTTCAAGACCAGCTTGGTGTGGTATGGACGTATATAACGCAGTGACGTCTATGGTGCACAACATGATGTTCGAGAGGTCCATATCGTTAATGCTTGTAAGCTTTTGAAGAAAATGTGTAGTGTCCTTCACATATGAGGACCATTGTTGGACGAATTGTTGCATGTAATAATCCAAATACGTCCCCAGAGGGTCAAAGATTGATCCACATCCAGATGCAATCGGACAAAATGGTGGGTCCAGAGGGTCTTTGTGTATCTTTGGTATCATGTAGAGTCTAGGTCTTCTCGGGTTTTTGGTTGTGAGGTAAGCTTTGGTTTGGTCAGTGATCCAATCTTGATCAGTAGCCTCGTCAAGTAAATCCACGGACCGTCCTTTCTACCTTTTTTCTGTTTCCTTTTTGCGTACTGGAGTATACACACGGTGCTTGGCATCATCCAAGTTTCTTCACCATGATTGCATGCTGTCATTAGCTGTTGTGTTAATATTCTCCACCGTTGTCTTACTGTACAAACGAGTAATCCCTTAAACATTCATTTTAGGTTTGCCCCTGACGAAGGGATTTTATTATCCCGAAATGCATCGGGCTGCATGTTCAAAAACGAATGAAGAATTGAATTATCATTGCATTATTGAAAATCATTCATGAACATTGTACACATCATTAAGAATTATTAATGTGCTGTACCTTCAAATACTGTAACTTGATGTTTAAATTGAGCATGTAATTATCGTTTTTGCATTGAAATGCTTTAATTCTAATTTAAAACGTTCATTGAATACATTTTGGCTTACATTTCGCTTATTTATTATAAATATTGGTTTGTTAGTTACAAACTAGTGAACAGTGCATGGTACTTAGTAGGTTTTCCTGCTATATTACTTGTCTTCTCGAATTTATCCGATGTGACAGTGGATATAGTACCATAGCACCCATTACAAATATACCAATAGGCTATTTAATATTTGATTAGATTGGAGTGCACCTTTATCCTATAAATTCACTGTCTCTAGTAAGCACATGATTGATTTTTTTCTGGTATTTCCTCACTCACCTGAAGTGTAGCGCTCTAAAGCCCTGCTGGGTGACGTCAGCGCTTTATCACATAATAAATGAGCCATGGTCGTGGATTCAGGTGACTTCGGGGCAGATTTCCAAGCCCCTTGGGTCACTTTTTTTTACGCAACGGCGGCACAAACAATGCGGCCAAGTTACAATGTGACGCATCTAGGGAGATGCGTGACGTTGTAAATCCCTGCATCACATTATACCTGCACCAAGTATATTGTATGCAGGGTTGGCGTTCCCGTGCAAAAAGCCATGTAGAACTGACGCAGTGAATTTTATAACATTTCACTGCGTCACTCTATGCATTCATTGCGTCAAAATCCCTACGCCTGCTAAGACCAGGCATAAGGAATGACGCAGGGCATCCATGGTGGCGCATAGACATTTGGCAATGGCGCAAGGAAACTAACGCATCTACACAGATGCGTCAGGTCCTTGTAAATCTGCCCCTTCATGTTTTAGGAAAGTGTAGAGAGGCTTCTCAGGCAGCATTAGGCTCAAGTCCCTACCACTTTCATTATGCCTTCTCACTCATTGAAGAACTCGAGACCCCGCCTTTCTCTCTGGGTCGCAAATCCCGATGTTTTAACCTCTGTATTTGCCAGGGTTTCAGTTATTTGCATGACACATACATGACGCGTAAGTGGGCAGTGCTTCGCACGAGGTGGAAAGGCGCTATAAAAATACCGAACTAATACAAAATGGTGTCTGTCACTGTTCTGCTCTGTGGTGACTGGGTTTTCAAAAAGGAAGGTTTAGCTTCCCAGAAACGGCGTGAAGGTCTGTGGTCTGCTTACACACACATAAACACTTGCACACACATAAGAGGGAGCTTCCGCCAATCACATGGGAACAAAGGAAATGACGCACTAGATGGCGAGTTTGGTCTATGTCAGGAGGTGCTTTGGGGGCTGGTGATATTAAACACTGTCTCTGAGGGGGGGGCCCATTCAAGTCTTGATGACTCGGCTGCGACTTGGGCAGGGCTTGTTTAAAGTGTAAACAATGGGCGAGCCCATGCATTACAAACGGGTGACTCGCATAGGTAAAGCTGGGAGGGCTTTACCACCCTCCCCAGTCAATTCTAATCTGCCACTTACTCTCTTTAACAAAGGTAGGCAACTGGGAGAGGAGTGAGATTAATGGCGCTCGGTATTTACTTGGGGCAGAGTGCAGACACGTTTATTGCAGAATTCTCTCACGTGGACTTGTACGTGCAGCCAACTGGTTACCCGCATCAGCCGAGCCCTGCCGTTCCGCCTAGATTATGTGCACATTTTCCAGCTGTTTTGAGAGGCAAATGCATGACAAACTGGATTTTAATACAAAATATTCGAAAAGTAATTAAAATCAACAGTCACGCTCATACTATCCCCGACCGGGGTGTACTTACTCGTCCAACATTGTTTGGGGGTCAATATAGCGTTGCTTGAATTACGATGGAAAACAAAAAAAAATAAAACAATTGTACGGCGATTCTCTGTCGTAGATTCCTCAGTTGGTCTGATCGCTCAGTACAAACACGGGCCTTGGCTCAGTACAAACACGGGCCTTGATTTAAATTTACTAAGGCAGTGTTTAAATTGTATATAGCGCTTACTAATCCTGCCGAGGCGTCAACGAGCTTTACAGTGCGTCGCATGCTACACAGGAAACCGAAGTGAGTGGTCAGCCTAACCACTAACGGGGCGCTTTAATAGTAACCTCAGGCTTTGAAAAACACGTGGAAATTGCTGGTTTTCCAGGGCGTTGAGTGAAATGCTGCACGCACCCCCTCCCCGAAGGTATGAACCAATGTAGTGTCGACCACAGCTGAAGGCGGCAAACCTTGAATCGGTGAAGAGCGCCCCCTCGCAGGCTGCTCTCTCTTTAAGAGAAGAGTTGATCCTTTTCAGAAGGGAGCTGTTCCCTGCAGCAGCCGGGGCGTGTTATCTTGTGCACTCCGAGCACACAAGGCAGGTGACGACAGAAGCATTCCTGCTCGGCTGTTCACGGACAAGTAATTCCAGCTGGTGGGGGGGGGGTGGGGCGCTGCAGGAGGGGGAGGGGAGTTCTGAGTTAAATCAAGAACCACACAGGCGATCAGACCTGATATTGCAAGGAAACAGACGAGACTTTGTGTCCACGAGCTGCAAAATGAATAAAACGAGCTACGCTTTGTAGCCGCCAAAAATGTAAACGAATGTAAAAGTTGGAGTCAGTTTCTCCCCTAGGCTATAAAGAGAACCCCAGCAGATGTCCTATAACGCAAAATAAATGAATACATAAGCAGTCTGCCCAATTACTGGCGTTGCCCAGTGCTTATTTTTATGACATAGTCATATCAGAATCGTTTATTCCGAAAGATGTGTTATGTATTCGAATTCAAGAAGCAAGGCTCACTACTGGGTTTCAATTATTCACCGGATTGTGTACTATGTTTAATATCCAAATAATACAATTTTGATGGAAAGCGGCTGTGTTCTGTTTCAATGTGGCCACACAATTAGAAAACCAAGCGGTGGTCAGTGGGGACATCGATTTTATAGGTGAAACATACCCTTTTATTGAGACATCAAAAAAACATCCTTGGGCATCGCCTCACAGACTACCATTAAGCCTCACTTCACAACTCAGCTCCTAAACAACACCCCCCACTCCTAAAGAACACCTTTACACCTAGCAAAACATGTGCCCAACACCACACGTACAAACCCTTTTCTCAATCTCCACACCATCATACAAACCAGCTCCATATGTTGCATAACTAGTGGCGGCTGGTAAATTTTAAAACTGGTGAAGCAGAAATGACAGACCCATGTATAATGCTTGAGCAAGCGTAGCAAGAGAACCCAAAGTGAAAGAGGAGGGCCGGGGGCCCCCCTCAAGAAAAGTTTTAAAATACCTATTCAAATTGTGGATTTTACAGCATACATTTACTACACATTTTTGAATGAAAATTGAGCACACTTCTTACATCTATTTATATCCAATCACCCTCTTTACCATGTGCATCAGTTATGTTACGTTGGTTCGTCAATCACTGCTAATCAGGTAGGGTACCCATGCACTGGACTAGTCTCCTAGCACTCTTGTTATCAGTCCACCAGACTTCTTTCAAGCCCTCCCAGTCAAGTATTCCTATTTGACACCCATCATACATCCTTTCATTCATGCATGCATGCACTGCTCTTATAACCCTTCCCACAACCATGAACTCTTCTTGCACTGCCCCCAACCAGGCACCTCCTACATTCCTTCTCACAATCATGTATGCGCCCATTCAGCCTGTCTGAAACCTAAGCAACCAATAATACTTTTCAGTGCTAAGTGTGCAACCCTTCAAAGGCCTCCTGAGCAATACACTGCTCTCAAGGCACATACACCCCTCTAGCAGCCCATCCTCCATTTGAGCTGCTGAGCCCTGCTCCTACTGCCATTATCAAGGCACTTACCCCCTTTTAGATCTAAGGTTACCAGATGACGCTATGGGCTTTTCTTTCACAAATGAAAATTTTCAGGTGCTTGTTCACTTGCATGAACCGAACTACCCCTTGACTACTACTCTCAGAATTCACCCGATGCTTAATCTGAAGCCTGGGAGTACAGCATTGCGAACGTCAGTGACAAAAGAAATCTGAGAACCTTAATTACGGACATTAAAAAGCCCAAACGGCTCTTACAGCCCTTCAAGAACCATGTGATCCTCGTACTATCCACTCTCCCACAGCTCCCACCATTCAGGTCTACCATGCCATCCTTCTCTCGCGAGGTTCACCCATCCGGGGCAACCCATCAATCAGAGCCATAGAGAAAAGGGGGAGCTCGCAAACTATCCATGACTGGTTTGGTCGGCCCCAGAGGGACGACCAAACAGTCTGGGCTCACAACAGTGGGCAAACCACTCCCGCCCTGTCCTCGAGCAGGACCACCAACATGCCCCCAACCAGGCACTTCTGCTTTCTCAGTCCGAGAAGCAGAAACATAAAATGGTAGTTTTACCATTTTATGTTTCTGCTTCTTGCACTGCGAGAAAGCAGTGGGGTGACGCTCCTCGCCCTAATGGAGGAGCCGTCCCTGTGCATAACTCAACTCAAACTCCCAACCCCACACCCGTCTCACCCCATTGCAGCGTAACAAACATTCACCATACCTGCCCCCCCCCCACACACCCGCTACAACTGAAAAAACAACCTTTAATATGCCCCTGTGTCAAACAGCTAACCCATCGCCAATCTTCATACAAGTCAATCCTGCATGAGGGCGAGAGAGTTGGCCCTGCCTGCTCCCTTAGTGCGACTGATGTTCTGCCCGAAACATAAAGAGGGAAAAACTACCTCTAATGTTAACTGTCCTCCCTTGCCAACCCTGCAGTCATTTTTCGCCCTAAGTGGGACGGGTATGCCCAGAGGTTGGTTCCTTGCTCGCTGTGCCACTGGATTCAAGCTAGCCCGGCTGATGAGGGGGTGTTACCCTGAAACCGGTCCCTGGATGCTTCTTTCTGGTCTAGTGGCGTAGAATTGGGGGGGGGGGGTGCAGGGAGGGCACTCCGCCCCTGGCGGCATGAGTTTTGGCAGTGGCACCCCCGCTGTTCCATGCGCTTGCCGTGGGGGAGGTGCAATTGTGGGGATATCGCCAGCACCCCCCTCCCCGCTCTTACGGACCACCGTGGGTGGCAAATTGGCTAGCTATGCCACGGTTCTGGTCCAGGGAGGACCCAGCTTGGCAGTTCGGCTGGACTGTGCCCATGAGAAACAGGGTCAAGACTGATATGCATATGGCTTGGACCAAACTGGGGTGGCTTAGTGAGCAAAAGAACAATGGATTTTACCCCGAACTCTTAACTGATTAGCCTTGATGCTGTACCCTGGGCTCCTGCCCCCCCCCAATTCTCTCCCCACTGTCAATACTACCTGTACCCAAGTCGTACTAGACCACAGCCTTTTCAGCTCTTTCAGGTCCTGCTTCATATCTTTTATAAGTGCAAAACTCAGGGCCGGCTTTAGCCCAGGTGACGCCCGGTGGGACAATCTTTTTTAGCGCCCCCACCCATAACCTCCTCCTCAGATTCCCTCACTACAACCCAGCAAAAGGGCCCCTCGTCTCTCTATTGCCCCTCTCTGCATACATTTAATTTGTTTTAAAGCTCTGGTAAAGGCTGGTGTTACTAATCCACTCAGCTAGCCACTTTAAATGTTTTTTTGCAGCAGATATATTAACCATCTGCGCTACTTTATGGCGAGCCACTAGACAAAACTCAATCTCTCTCTCTCTCTCTAGCAGGAACATTAATCACAAGAGTTATCTTGACATTTTTATTGCTGCTTGAAATCTGGATGCACAAGGAACAAAGCAGCAGCTGCTTTTAAATCATAGGTTATTCCTAAACACAGCACCCCCACCTGAGGTCAGCATTTCCCCCCCCTCCAGGTCCAGGTCAGCGCCCAGTGTGGCCGCACCAGTTGCACTGCCATAAAGCCAGCCCTGGCCAAACTTTTCAACTGCACCAAGTCATTCTCATGCAGGTGGATCAACAATAACTCTGGGCAACCTTTATGTTTAAACAACGCTGCAGAGGAGCAGTAAAAAATCCCTACATCTCATCTCCCATTTTCCCCCACCGCTGAATTTCCCAGTCCAGTTGCCTGCCAAAAGACATCTGATTAGCATGGCAAGCTTCCCATTTTACAATGGAGTTTTTAGGTCTCGCCGGACCCAGCGCATGCGCTGGTCTGGCGAGACTTATTGAGAGGGCTCCAAAAAGTGCTACCAGGCCAGCCTAAAGCTACAGTGCATGTGCACACGCGACGCGCTTTACCGCGATTACTTTCACGGCCGCTTTGATTTTTGATCGTGATCGCGATCACTTTCACGGCCAGTATTTCGTTATGCAACTGTTGCATGGCTAAACACTTATAAGGTCCCAAAGGCGAGACCTATTGGCTATGCCAATGCTTGTTAATGATGCAGGAACTCCGGATAGTTAAACAGAAGAGATTAATTCGGGTAGAAGATAATCACCTTAGCCACCAATTGCCTGTGCTCTCAACGTCCTGGTTCAAAGATATACATTCCAACTGAATTCTCTATGGGAACAGAGTGAGTGGCATTCAAAACGTAACACTCAATGGCATTACAATGCCAAGATACATAGCCATAAGATATAACATGCTTCACTCCTTTTCACAACAAAAAAAAAAGATTTGGCCAAACAATCATAAGAAACACCTGAACAAAATATAAAATGAAACACCAGCGAAAGGAAAAAAAACAATAAAATAAAAATTCAGGTCTCTTGGATGCTTTCAGACTTCTCAACACTTTTCATCCAAACTTGCACGCATCACACCCTCTCTGGACTTGCCCAGAACGTGCTTTATCTTTACCACATGCCCCCAAATTCCAAATCTTATGATCCTTGGTCCTTACTGCTTTATCAAACACCTTGATGACTTTCAGGGGAGATGAATAGTTGGAACATATCTTTGAGACTACCACCCTGGAATTCTTAATCTTCACCAAATCCCCAATTCGAACCGCTGTTTTCTTACCAGCATAGTGACAATGAAACCAAGCTTTCCTTTCAAACACCAATTTTACCCTCCTTCAATTCTTTCATCTCCGTCTTTTGTTTCACACTCAAATTATCACTCACTTTTGCATTCACCCACGATGTACAAATCAAAGTATTGGGTTTTATCTTCCTGAATAGTTCAAAAGGAGAGAATCACGTGGTGCGGTGTCATTCTGTAATTCTTCACTTTGCTCAACAATTCATGTTTCCAGCACACATTTTCTGCTATAGCCCTCTGAATGGTCCCTTAAGACTTTGTTTAGTCTCTCCACCATGCTATTGGTCTGAGGATGATATAGGGTTAATTTCTTATGTTTGATGTCCCTTCCACCCAGAAATGTTTCCATATCACGAGAAACACGTTGAACGCCATTGTCCATAAGTATATACATGGGAAATCCTTCCCTTTCAAAAATTTGTTCTAAGAAACTTATCACTTTACATGTTTCTAGTGAATTAGTTATCACCACCCTCTGGCCATCTACAATACATATCAATGAGTACCAGCACATACTTATCAGTGTTGGTGTGCCTTATAGGACAAAAAATATCTAAGGCAACCTCTTGCCATGGCTCTTTACGCATTTCCCTGTTTATCATAGGCTGCACACTACACTTTAAAATGTTATCTGCAGTGGCACACTCACACTATTCTCTCACATTCTGCTCCACAAAGTCAAGTCCGGGTGGCGATAATTAATTCGATAGAAACATGTGATAAGATTCTTATATATATATTATTTTTTTTTAAAGGGAAGGACTATTGGCTTTGTCATTGGTTGGTAGCTGTTTAAGGTAAATGAGTAACAGCGTGATTTGTCGTAAATAATTAGTATAAAAAATAATTTACTTGTGAGACTGAATTAAATATTTCTCAGGCCTGTGGAAGGGGCAGAGGTCTCCAGAGCATATCAGTCACTCCGGTTATGTTCACTCCATGTTGCATATGTACTCCACTTTTTTCTCCATGTCTTGTCCATTTGCATATCTTGCATCTCATCTATTTCCTCTTCAGCACACTCTTTTCACACTCCTGAATGCGCTTCCTCACATCTCCTTCACTTTACTTCACCACACCCAAACACACAACTCATCCACTCATGTGCAAGTAGTGCAGTTTATTTTACTCTTGCCATGTCAGTATTTTGACAACTGCATAGTTCTCCATCACACATATTTCTACAGCATCACAACTGCAACTGGACTACGTGAACATTGCTCTGTGTGCTCTGCACAAAGCCCAAGTTTTAGACGATCATGAATTCTGTGAAAAACGTCACGCTACCTTCAGCCTCAACTCCAGAGCTCTCAATCATAGCCGCTATAAACACCTGGAGGGGACTCAGTTCAAAGCATGCACTATACTAGAGTTATATCTTACATAAAAAAAATACATAAACACAGCATCCTGCACGAAGGGATGAAAGAGGTAGCCGAGTGGATGACGACCAGCCGCCTGAAACTGAACTCGGACAAGACGGAGGTCCTCATCCTGGGCTCCTCACCCTCCGCCTGGGACGACTCCTGGTGGCCTCCCGCCCTGGGCACCGCACCCAAACCGACAGACCATGCACGCAACCTGGGCTTCATCCTGGACCCCTCCCTCTCCATGTCCAGGCAAGTCAACAACGTCTCCTCGGCGTGCTTCAACATCCTACGCATGCTACGGAAGATCTTCTGGTGGATCCCCACCGAGACCAGGAAGACCGTCACCCAGGCCCTCGTCACCAGCCGACTGGACTACGGCAACGCCCTCTACGCCGGTACCACCGCCAAGCTCCAGAAGAGACTCCAGCGGATCCAGAACGCCTCAGCCAGACTCATCCTCGACATCCCACGAACCAGCCACATCTCCGGACATCTGAGAGACCTTCACTGGCTCCCCGTCAACAAAAGAATCACCTTCCGCCTCCTCACCCACGCACACAAAGCCCTACACGACCAAGGCCCGAGCTACCTCAACAGCCGAGTCAACTTCTACGCTCCCAAACGCCACCTCCGATCAGCCAACCACGCCCTCGCCGCCGTCCCCCGCATCCGAAGAGCGACTACAGGAGGAAGGTCCTTCTCCTACCTGGCCGCCAAGACCTGGAACTCCCTCCCGACCGACCTGCGCCTGACCCAAGACCACCTCTCCTTCAGGAAGAAGCTGAAGACCTGGCTGTTCGAGCAGTAGCTGCACCCCCCCCCCCAGCGCCTTGAGACCCTACGGGTATGTAGCGCGCTTTATAAGTGTCACTGATTGATTGATTGATTGATCCTAGAAATAGTGAACAGTGAATGCAAGATTAAGTAAAACGTATGAGATCTACACAGAAATGAATCGCTGTCTTGGATTACCTTAACATTTTGTACAATCTTTGTTCAGAAATAGTTTGGTAATCAAATAATAATAATGATGAGATTTCTACAGTGCATAGCTACCTCATGAGAGGTGTCCCATTGCTCGGTAAGGAACCCACCCGTCTGGGCAGGTTTCAAACGTCCATACATCCTGCTCTGAAGATCAATGTTTTAAGTTTTTTCCTGAATATTTCCTTTGACTAGGCCTGCCGAACTGCTAAGGTCAGGGTATCCCACAGTTTAGGTGCTAGGAAGCAGAACGACTTTCTGCCCATCCGTGCTTTCCTCACTGTGGGCGCTATGGCCAACAGCTCCGTTGCGGATCTCAGATTCCTCTGGGTATGCAAGGTCTCACCAGCGGTTGCAAGTAGCATGCCCCTAAATTGTTCAGGGCTTTATAACAGAAGCATAAGGCTTTAAAGGCTGCTCTCTGTCCCAAAGGCCAGGGTGTTTTTGCAAGTAAACGTAAGGATATGAACATAGGGCCCCACAGGGACCAGTTTCAAGTCTGTTTTAATTACTGCTGTGTCTGAGACCCAAAGGGATCCAGCCCTCTTAAAGCCCTGCCACTTCCCCTCTTATCTATGTTAGACTTTTGCAAAAGACTGAGGCCCTAGCAGCTGTGTCCCTTACATCCTTCCTCCATAAACCTCTATACTCATGGATCGCAACAACTCATACATTGTAAATGCCACCAAAAATAGCCACATCAGCAGCAATGAAAAGAGTAACACCTCATTACCATTAGAGCACACCAACACCATAATTGGCACAATCCTCTGCAGTAATGTCACAGTTATTGAGCACTTTATCCCTGGTTTCCTCCTCTTCGCTGTAGCCCAAACCTCCAAAATCCTGGGCCTTAACTCCTCTGCCGAACCCCAATAGAACTTGCCCAAAAATTCTATCCCTGACAACTTGCCACCGATCGTCACTAGAGACCGCCCAAAACAAATTCTCGCATCAACCTCTGCAAGCACACATCCCTAGCTGATTTCCTGTTCACTACATTGACAACTGGCTTAGCCACATTGAAAGCCATCTTGTTCTAGAACAAACACCCCCACAAAACAAGGGCAACCACCAAAGGAAAGAACTCCAATAAGGCAATGATCCTGCCCTCACCCCCATTGCTTTGGCCACTGCTCAGCACTCCACACAGCCCTTGCCAGTGCAAACTGAAATGACCCCTGCCAGCTACATCTGATAAATTTGAATACACCATTCTGCCTCGCCACCCAGTTGTTGCAACACCACTCCTTTAGACCTGCACGGAAGAGCTGCCCACCTCCTCAAGTTGACCCCTGCAGTCAAATATACCCTGTGGTGCAAAAGCGACAGCCCCACTAGGGAAAGAGCCAAATGCCTGCACTACCTGCCACACAAAATTCAAATTGCCCATCAACACCTGCACCTCCCTCACCTGAACCCTCTTTTTCTGCTGCATCTAATAAACCAAGATCATCACCATCTTCTCCACACGGAACCTTGCTTCTATAGCCGCAGAGACAATTTCTATGCCTAAAAATGTCAGCACTGTAGCTGGGCCTTCCATCTTTTTGAGTGCTAGAGGGACAACTACACCAACCATTAATCCACAAAAACCTCCAATTTCTCCCTGCATCTGTTGACCTAGTGCCCGAAATCCAAAGAGGGTTAACTACCCTCCTCGGTGACCAAATTGCTCTAGTATCAGGTGCTTCAAGTTGATTCAATTTAGAACAGTGCGCTCATGTTGCAGCAGTCTGATCCTACATAAATATGTACTAAGAAAAAACTTCTTAAACTCCCAACTAATCACATCTGCTCCTGAGAAAGAAGAATGAATCATTTCTCCGCCTTAACACCACTGCTTCATTATGAATATGCCAAACGCTTTACCATGCCTTAACATCTGCTAATACGATTTACCTCTGCACTGCAATATTGGTTTAATAATAACTTAAGGAACACATTAATTCTAGAATGTCTGCTAATTTTAATGTATTTTCAAAGCACAGAAGCCATTTTATTTAATGTCATTCAATTTCACATTTGCTGCAGCAGATAGTAAGCGTAGCCTCTTTTTAGGTCTCGCCTGACCCAGCGCATGCGCTGGTCTGGCGAGACTTATTGAGTGGGCTCCAAAAAGTGCTACCAGGCCAGCCTAGACCTACAGTGCATGTGCGCGGGCGCGCGGGCCTCGCTTGACCGCGATTATTTTCACTTTTGCGGCCGCTTTGATGTTTGATCGTGATCGCGATCACTTTCACTTTCGGAGCCACACGGCCGCTTTGCATAGCTAATAGGTCTCACCTTATAAGTATTTAGTTATGCAACTGTTGCATATCTAAACACTTATAAGGTCCCAAAGGCGAGACCTATTGGCTATGCCAGTGCTTGTTTAAGTGAGGCACCAAAAAGTAAACATTTGAGAAAGTAAAAGAGTCGGCCCTTGTTTCCTTATCTAGCCTTCAAGAGCTTTTCATATTCTTTCTCATGAGAAGATACTGCCATCTTCTCATTATTTGGTTTCGCCTAAATTAATGGTATCAATCACATGCGGTCGCTTCGATTCACTTGTATTGAGAAAATCTCAGAGTGTCTGACATTGGGGGTACCAGCATTTTCACAGTAATTTACATTGATTCATTGCTTGAGTACCAGTTTCTACCACACCTTGGTTCTGATGATGACCCTTTTCCAAATGTTTTGCAAGGGTCGAAATGTCGACAAACTGCACTAGCGGATGGATAATTATTATGATGTACACAATGTACTCTTATTTAGTCGCATTGTTAAAAAAAAATATTTATATCATACCCTAGTTTTGTACATAGGCCTGTATATAGCACCAACGCACATTTTTCACATTTGTCACTATTCACTTTTCACTGCGCCATTTCGTTGGAACACCTGTTTGACAACACAATGTGTTTTCATATCATTAATGAAATTATACACTTAATAAATGTAACTGTATTTTTCAAAAACTTGGTCTGAATATGATTAGCCAAGGAAATCTAGGCATACACTTCCTCCAGGAGCTTCACCCCACTACTGCTACCCAGCAGAGGCAACGGTGAAAAAGAAAATGATAAAATGATTTTATTATTATTTGCTTTTTCACCGTTCCCTCTGCTGGGTAGGCGAGTTGAGGGGCCGGGCCGGGCCATCCTCTTGAGCTTCAGGAGGAGGAGTTGTGGCACTGCTTAGTGAGCATGACCGTTTGGCCAGCTGTTTCAGGCCGGCCAAACCGTCATGCGCACTTCGCATTCCTCCATCCGCCTGTGTTGTACAGCCGGGTGGAGAAAAACCACAGGCTCCCAAGCACTGAATGAGCAACGAAGCAGGCCGCTCAGAACATTCGCAGCATGAGAGCAGCGCTGGAATTGCCATCTGGGAACCTGCGCAGTGTGCGCAAGTCAGGGATCAAGAGGAGGAAGACGCAGCGGCAGGTAAGTTGCAATTTTTTTTTTAAATATTTGCTTAAAATGCATTTATGTCCCCCTCCCCTTGCCACCCTACCACTTCGCACCATTGCGAGCTGCCACAAACTTCCTCCAAGGGGAACACTGTCTAGGTTTAATTAGTACTATCCCCAGGTTCCTAGCAATGCAGGGCTGCCCCATAACTACTTGCAGGGTTGATCCTGGCAATGATGAGCGTTGAATGCTGCAAAGGATGCATTGTTGAATGCTGTGGCTAATGTGTGTCGGATGGACTGGATAAAAAATTGAAAGCAGAATAAGGCCGAAGAGCTCTTGAATCACCTAGACCGGCTTAAGGATCTGTCTTAAAGATTTTCGGGCACAGACCGTCCCATAGAGATGACTCCGAAAGCTATAGGTGCTGCTTTTGTGCAAGGATTTAAAAACAAACAAGCTGTCAGAATTAGTAACCATTGCAAAATTACGGTGTGGCGTCGCAAGAGAGAAAGAGAATATTTAATCAAAATTGAAATGAGAGAAATGCAGCAAACAGTGGAGAATCTTTGAAAGAGTGGAACAAAAAGGGGGGGGGGGGGGGGGAGTAAATTGGAGGTAATGGAGAAGGGAGAATAGCAAGGGGTAATGGTCAGGGCGAGGTGAAGCTCAAGGTCTTTGTTTTGCTTGTGGTTAACTTGGCCATTGAAAGTGAGATTGCCCAAGTACTGCTTCCCATGCATCAGATCTTGCTGATCAACCTGAATTTCATCAAGTTATTTACAATTCCTATCCTGAATTTCAGGATAGCCCAAGAGGTTCCGGCTATGTCATGGATACCGTTATCACAGTAGATCAGAAGGGTCCTCATGTAGATTGCCTTATTAATGGTAAACGCACCAATTGCCTGATTGATACTGGCACCTCAATACCTCTCCCAGATTCAGTCGGTATTTCTAACCAACAGGTTCCTCACCACATTTCTTACCCAGTCTCTATCCCCTTGGGACCCATCGCTGACAAACATTCATTTTACTGAGTCCTACCACACCTGCAGATCTAATAGATTGAGATAAATTGTACAGTGTTTTGTGCCCCAAATGGAGTCTATTTAAACATACCCCAGCACATGAAAATGAGGTTTTTGCCCTCTTGTCAATCCAATAAGTGTGCATATATAGCGTCCCCAGATTTAACCAACTTGCTTTCCCGGGTGCCTCTCTCATTGTGGTCCACTAGTGGCAAAAACGTGGGGTTAATATTGTCAGTGGAACCAGTAAAAAACTAAATAGACCCAAAGAAGATGCTATTCAGAGTATCTCAATTTTTGTTTAAAACAGAAGGAAACGCAGAATCCAACCTATAACAGCCAGCTTGTTTAAACAAGGAGACTATTGCCAGCAGGTGTAATACTCTGATTTTCCAATACACACGGCAGGTGAGGCCTACATGTACCAGTTTGTCCAAAGTCTTAGAGGGATTAAGAATGTGGGAATTCCAATCTTCCTTGTGGTTCCCATACTCGCTAACATTCTTTTCTGCATCCCCACGAATGCCCGCTGATTCACTGGGGTAGGTATTTGCTTGGCTTTGTTTTCTATCCCAATAAATTAACAGAATCAGTTCCCATTAGCTTTCTCATTCTGAAGGTCTCAACTTTTGTGGCGAAGGCTCGCCTAAGAATTTACGGCGTCTACCTTAATCTTTTCCCGAACCTTAAAGAAAGATCTGGGCCTGTTTTTTTCCTGGGATTCTACTTTGGTTCAATACGTTGATGACTTGTTATTGGCATTTTTTGCTCTGGACTATTACAAGGTGAACGTCATCTACCCCCTCCCTGAATTGGCTAAGAAGGGACACAAGACTTCAAAGGAAAAGCTATACTTATGTCCTCTCCAAGCATTTTACATTGGGCATGACATTTTTGCCGGTTAACATCATCTGTCTCCTAACAGAGTTGAAGGCATTCCTAACTTGCCCCTTCCTATGACAGTTCCCACATACAAAACATTTTGGGTGCGGCCAGGTACTTTAGACAGTGGATCATGCTATTGCAAAGCCCTTACAAGTGAGAAAAGATACAACCGTAGCCTAGCAGTGGTCTAGGGAAGCAGAAAATGAATTTGTACAGTTGAAAGAAGCTTTAACTTCTGCTCTCACTTTGGGGCTTTCCGATTATGCGAATTCTTTTACTCTGTACGGTCATGAACTCGATGGGTTCATCCTTGGGGTGCTAGTTCAAGACCATGGGGATCAGAAAAAGCCTGAAGCCTAATAATCTATGGCCATAGACCCGGTTGTGACTTGGCTTCTGCCATGTCTCTGCACTGTAGCTGCAAATCTTGTTGAAGCCTCTGAAAACAATATCTTGTGCGCCCCATGTCTAGTACTGAACCCCCGTGTTATTGGGCCCCTTACCGCAAAACTCAGCAACTCTGTACAGACACATTATCCGGATATGAGATTTTGTAGTAGTCAGCCTAACACAATAAATTCACCAAACGTGATGGGGGGAATGCTTACAGTTTATCCAACCACGGGCAATCACTCAGGATAGTAATCTAACCCATCGTCCTTTTGCGCACCATGCCACCTCACTTTGGACCCAGCCTTATGCACATCAGTCTTAACTCTGCTCTAATCCAAATTGCCCAGTCTGAATGGGCCGGCCAGGACCTCACTGAACCGGAACTTAAGCACCCCAAGATCGGTTTTGCCCTAAGTGAGGCTCATTAGTCGAATGTGTAGCTTGGTTCCACCGGCAAAAAATATAATTAGTTGGAAAGCTGGTCCTAGATCCCCGATAGCTGTTGATTCTCATTCCATATTCTTCCGCTCAGATTTCTGTAAAGCTACTATGGATAGAAGATGGCAAGTGAGACAGCTAATCGACCCATTAAAGAACATGGGGGCTCAAGTTTTTTTGCAGGAGCCTGCTCGATTGAAGATCATGAGAGGGGGCAAACTTACTTCCTTTTCTCTAAATCAGATGTGAATGAAATGTTGCAGAAATGGCAAAAGGAGGGGGCCGCTTAGATCTAGATTGTTTTGGCATTCTCTCTTTTTATCTCTCATATCTATATTTACTTCTTTATTGTTGACATAAAGTGGGGAGGTGTGCTATTTCGGGAGCCAACGCGGGGACTGGGTCCTAGATGGCTGCCACTCCAACGGCAGCTGAAAGAAGAGGATGATTCCTCCTTCTAGAAACAGGGTGGGGGCGGGAGGTTTTGGGTTGGGGGACTAGGTGCTGGGTGGGGGCAAAAAAATAAAATCAACATGAGGATATCACGAAATAAGGGGACAAAGGTTCGGATGGCTATAGATTCTATCAACAGGGAAGAAAGCAGAGGATCACTAGCGAGATGGAATGGGTGAAATGTCTAGCCTGGAATGTGGCAGGCTTGAATAGGAGGAATAAGAGGCGGCTAGTCTCGGAAGAACTCAAGATGTATAATCCACAGATAGTGTTGCTATCAGAAACACACATTTCTTATAAAGATCGAGGTTTACTAAAGCAACTAGGATATGATGTAGTTGTTAGCTCTGATCAAAGTGCCTCAATACGAGGAGTTGCTATTCTAAAACATAAGCGATTTAGAGCGGATGTTGGCAAAATAATCACAGATAAAGGGGGCAGATGGGCTATAGCACAGATAGGGATAGAAGGCCGTAAATATGTTTTTTGTGTACTATATAGCCCGAATATAGACGATCCTTCATTTATAGATCGGGTAAACAGAACTGCTAAACTGGGAAGGGGAACGGGTGGTAATGGGGGATTTTAACTGTATTATGAATTATGAGATCAATACTACTAGACGATGGGCTTTCCAGAGGATGCTGAAGATTCATGCCGCAATCAAGGAACTAGGCCGACTACATGCTATAAGGGATGTGTGGCGGGTATTATACCCAAATATAGCAGGCTATACTTACTACTCGGCTGCACATAAGCTATGCTATCAAATAGACATGGCCTGGGTTTCTGATAAAATCTTAGAATCAAGCACTATGGAGATCTGCCCAAGGGTCACTTCTGACCACACTCCCATTCTTCTGCCATTTAAAATGTCAGGGGAGAGAAAGAGACCTTGGTCTTTCTCTTTCCCCAGATATTTACTGTCAGATGAAGATTTCGTAGTCCAGATTAGGAGACATCTGAAGGAATTTCTTGAAATAAACATTAACTCAGCCTCGCCTACTGTAGTATGGGATGCGTGCAAGGCCAGTATCAGGGGATTCTCCCAGCAATTTATTTGGAGACAGAATGATGAGCGTAAGAAGGAAACAGAAAAGACTATTACAAATATTCTTATGGTTGAGAATCAACAGGCAGAGGCATTATTAAGGGGTCTTCCAAGCGTAGAGGACCTGGGATACACTTTAATTGATCTAAAGTCTGCATTGAAAAAGACATTTAGGGAAAAAAGTATAGTTAAACTAAATAAATATCGGCTATCCCAATATGAGGGTGGGGGAAAAATAGGGAAGATCCTGGCGTATAAGGTGGCAGATGATAAGGCTAAGACTCTCAAAGTTGATTAAAGGGCTTAACAATGCGGTCTATAAGTGCCCAAACCAGATATTAGAGCAATTTGCTAATTATTACCAAGAATTGTACACTCCAGAGAATCGACCTGAACTGGATGATATATATAGGTATTGTTAGACCTGGCACCTTGGCGTGAGTTTCCCTTCCACTTTTTGATGGTGTGCCTCGATTGTTTTGCTGGTGTTGTCCGCTCAGGGCACTGCGCCACGGCTAATCCGTGCCGCAGTGCAAGTGCTCCCTAAGTAAAGTGTACCTGTAATTGATGTCCATGATTGGTTTATTGGATTCACTGTCAGTCCCCAGTAAAGTGCACCAGGGGTGCCAGGGCTTGTGAATGCCAATGCTGCTGGTGGGCTTGCAGCGCTGGTTGCGCCACCCACGGAAGCGGCCTTGTAAAGTGTGTCTAGGGTCTGCCACCGCAGACCCTGTGCGCGGTCCGGGACCGTCGCACTGACTGCGCAAGTGCCCCCACTTGCCAGTCCCTAAACCTTCCCTTACCTACCTATTAGCCACCCCTCTGGTAGGCCCAAGGGCAGGGTGCATTGTAGGTATAAGGTAGGACATGCCCTGATGTGTGTGGCATGTCTTAGTAGTGAATTATAGCCATTTTCGTTCTTCACTATTGAAGGCTACCTGCTCTCCATAGGCCAGAATGGGCTGCCGGGATCACACCAACGCTGTGACCCCAGTGGACTCAGGGAACATGGTAGAAGTGTCGAGTTTAGTATGCCTGAACTCAGGATGATAAAATACTTCTTGTAGTCAAGTTTATTTTAATATCCTGGGTTTGTAAATACTACTTTTAGAAAGTTAGTATTTACTGACCTGACCATCTCAGTCCGCCTCTGCTGTGTGTATGTGTTCTGCCTGGCAACAGTAAGGAAGCAGGGTTGGGGAATCCCCAGAGACAGGTTGGCTGCCAGGTGGTGGGTAGAGAGGTGACACCTGGATGGGTGGGAGGAGTACACCTTGACTCTTGAATAGACCTGTGCTCTGCCACCACAAAGCCGGCGCCACCCCCTGTGGGGCGGCTGATGTCTCTGCCCTGCTGCTGAAAGGAAAGAGCAGAGTCACCATAACAAAGTGCTCCAGAACTGGACTGAGCCAGGCCTAGGCCCCCTGGCGCTAAAGAACAAAAGAATCATGGTATAAAAGTAGGAGCCTGGCTCCTAAGAAATCAGAATCCTGTTTACCACAAAGAACCTCTGCCCGACTAGAAGGAGAAGAAGACGCCGGAGGAGCTGGCCTGCTGCTTGCCTTGCTGAGAAAGGAGAGGAAGAGACTTACTGAAAAGACTTTGCTACTTTGTGCTTGAACATTCTCCAAGGGCTTGATCTGAGCTTGCCCCCTGAACTGAACCCCAGGACCAGTGGGTTCTCTGTGCTTCTTGCTCATCCTCCAATTCGAGCCGTGTGTGCATCCCGCTGGAAAAGAGACTGCGCCCCTCATCGCCCCTCCTAGGGCCGTGACACTCAGAAGCTCGCCTGCCTCAAACCCGTGAGAGCCCCGCTCCGTCCCGAGCCGCTCTCTGTTCCCGGGCCAGGCCGCCTGCATCCCTGTCACCGCCTGCTACTGGAGCGCGCTGACCGCGCTATCACCCCTCCCGCCGGAAGCCGTCCGACGACTGTGATCTACGCCGGGTCATCCAGCTGCACTGACCGTGCCCTGCGACCCCGCTTCGATATCCCCGGACATCTCAGGCCGCGCCGCCCCCGCTGTGGAGACCCTCCTGCACCGCCGTGCTAAAGAGTCACTGGCCGCGCCTGCCTACGTGCCCACACCTGCTGATTGAGGACACAAGAACACGTCTGAAGCCGAGAGTCGCACCGACCTGTGCTGACTCTCCACCTCACGAAAGAAGTTCCAGCATCGGGCTCGGGGCCCGCAACGCCTTATTTCCCCATTCGCAGGAGTCGATCTCTGTGAGTACTGGAACCACAAGTAACATTTGCAAGAGAACTACAAAGTATCCATTTGAAGCTACGAACAACGAACATTTGCCCGCTTTCCCACCTGGTGGCACAGCGAAAACGTTATTGGTCTTGTGATAAGTCTGCTGAGATATATATACCTTATTTTTACATAAAGAATCGTATTTTTATATATATCCAAGTCTGGTGTCCGTTTCTGGGGGGATTGATGTATTTACTGTGTGTATGATTGTAAGTGCTTAACCAACAACGCCTGAGGAATCGCCTTGGCTGCTCACGCCACGCACCTAGAGGGTGAGCAAGGGTCATTCGCGAGGGGTTATCCTGCGCCCTGACGTGGAGGAGAGGGTTCCTGCTTGACACAAGGGCAACCTTGCGCCAACCAGAGATCCCCGACTCCAACATTGGTGGCAGCGGTTGGGATTTCGGATTTGCACTTGTAATTTGCATACAGTGAATTATTAATCACCAGATAGTGAGAGCAGACCAAGTAACACAGCCACAGGTTTTCATTTTTGGAACTTTGTTGAGACATCTGCCATTACTGCAACCATGCCTGGCTCGCTCTCTGCTGGAAGAGCGCTCTCTGTGATTTCTGGAATAGATGAGGTGGATTGGGAGAGACTGGAAGGTTACACAACGGAGCAACTGAAAGGCTACAGTGTAAAGTTCCCCATGCTGGATTCAGGAAGAAGAACCAGTACCTCAAGGCGCTGAGAGCCTGGAAGGAGTCACGAGACCCACGGAATGCGGGGGACATCGTTCCACCCGACAACCTTGAGGAGCCCAGCAGAGTCCGGTCGCCAGAGGAGCTGGCAGACAGGGCAGCCGACAGGGCGCATGCAATGGAGATGGCAAAGTTGGCCGGACAAATGGAAATGGAAAAGCAGAAGTTGGCCCTGGAGGCACAACAACGCCAAATGGATCATGATATAAGATTGAAGGAGTTGGAGCTGAAGGCGAAAAGTTTGGACACCGCTCCTTCTGGTGGCAGCGCTCCACCAGCGCAGGTAGAGTCCAAGGTGTACATCCCCAAAGATGTAGTAAAGGAGTATTTTAGAAAGGATGACATAGGGCAGTGGTTTAGAGCCTACGAGGTGGCCATGTCCTCACACCGGGTCCCTGAGAAAGACTGGGGAGCGGGGTTGTGGGGAAGGTTCCTTGCGGAAGGGCGGGACACACTGTTAGATTTGCCCTTAGAAGTCCAGACCTCATACCCCCATATGAAGGAAGCTTTAATGACCAGGTATGGGTTAACTCCTGAGCTATATAGACAGAGGTTCAGGGAGACCAAGAAGATCCCTGAGAGTACGTATGTGGAATATGTGACCTTTTTCTGCAGAGCGCTGGATGGTTGGGTGAAGGGTAGCAAAGTGAATGATTATCAAGGGCTGCTTGATTTAATTGCATGGGAGCACTTGTCCAGTCAATGTTTTCCTGAGCTACGCCAGCACCTGATAGATAGCAAGCTGTCCAACCCGAGGAAGCTTGCTGAGGAGGCGGACCGCTGGCTCAGCACCAGGGTCCACAAGGGTCAAGTGGGAGACTCCGCCAAAGGTGGGCAGGGTCCCCAGCAGAAGAGTGGGGGGGACAAGGGTAAACAGAAGGGGTTCCAAAAAGGCCCCCAAAGTAATTCCCAAGGGAACCAGCAGAAGGGTTCTCAGCCTCCCCCAACCCCGCAGCAGAGCGGGGCCCCGACAGGTAAACCTGTTCCGAAGGGGCCCTTCAATTGTTATAGGTGTGGTGACCCGGGTCACATTGCCTCTGATCCTAAGTGTCGCCTGTTTGGTAAGACCGCACCCACTGGTGCTCCACCCCGGCAAGTAGCTAGTGTTAACTTTGGGGAGGAGGTAGCAGTCCAGGAGGGTGGGGGTCCCGGGCAGATGACCCTAGTCTCGCTAGGAGACAGTGAGATGGTCCCTGTAACCTACCTGCCCTCTAACACTAAGAAATATGGGCAGGTGGTGACCATCAATGGAAGGAAGGTTGAGGCTCTTAGAGATACAGGAGCCAGCGTGACCTCGGTGAGGCAACACCTGGTGTCTCAAGAGCAAATTGTACCCAATGCCTACTGTAGGGTTGTCAACGCTGACAACGTAGAGAGTCGTTGTCCAATGGCTCAAGTTCCCTTTGAGTGGGGGGAGGTCTCTGGTACTCTACAAGTCGCTGTGAGAACTGACATGCCTGTAGACTGTCTGCTAGGGAACGACCTGGAGAGTTCCCCTTGGGAAAAGGTGGAGAAGACCACGCATCTGAGGATGGTGGGTCTACCCGACTGGGCGTGCGTGACCACCCGGTCCATGGCAGCCAGTAGGGGTGTTGAGAGGGTCCTGGAGCCTGAGGGAAAGGTCCAGGAACCGGCCTTAGGGAGAAGGCGCAGGAGGCGCGGGAAACCGGCCCCCGAAGTTCCCACGGCCCAGGAGGAAGCAGACCCGGAGGGGGATGCTCTGGAGCCTACCGGGGAACAGATTGCCGAACTGGGAGACTTGCCTGAGCTGACCCATTGGCAGCAAGAAGGAGGTCCCTCCAGGGAGGAATTCTGCAGGGAGCAGAAAGAATGCCCTTCTCTCGTAGGTATGCGGCAGCAGGCTGCAGACCAGGCCAACGGTGTTCAGGCCAAAACACACTACGTGTACTGGGAGAGTGACCTCCTGTATTCCGAGCCTAAGGCTGCTGAACCTGGGTCAGCCCGTGTGCTGGTGGTACCCCAGAAGTTCAGAACCTTCCTACTGGGGCTGGCTCACGATGTGCCTTTAGCAGGACATTTGGGGATGGACAAGACCTATGACAGGCTTGTCACCCACTTTTACTGGCCCCAAATGCATAAGAATTCAGATTCCTACTGCAGAACCTGTCAGACTTGCCAGGCAAGTGGTAAGAGCGGAGGGAAGCACAAGGCTCCTCTGCAACCTTTCCCTGTGGTCGGTACGCCATTCCAACGAGTGGGTATTGATATTGTGGGGCCTCTGGACCCCAAGACAGCCCTGGGCAACAGGTTCATCCTGGTCTTGGTGGACCATGCCACCCGGTACCCTGAAGCCATCCCTCTGAGGACAGTGACGGCCCCCGTGGTGGGACGGGCACTGATGGGAATTTTCTCCCGAGTGGGATTCCCTCTAGAGGTGGTGAGCGACAGGGGGACCAATTTCATATCCACATATATGAAATCCCTGTGGAAGGAGTGTGGGGTAACTTACAAGTTCACCACTCCTTACCATCCCCAAGGAAATGGGTTGGTTGAGAGATTCAACCGAACCCTCAAAGGCATGATCATGGGCCTGGACGGTCCAATGAGGCGTAAGTGGGACGTCCTCTTGCCATGCCTGCTCTTCGCTTACCGAGAGGTGCCGCAGAAGTCTCTAGGGTTCAGCCCCTTTGAGCTTCTGTATGGTCACCCGGTAAGAGGATCTCTGAGTTTGGTAAAGGAAGGCTGGGAGCAATCTCCCAGGAAACCTCCCCAGAATGTAAATAGTTACATGCTGGCCTTCCGAAACCAGACTCGGCGTTTCAGGCAACTTGCTGAGGCAAATCTGGAAGCCAGCCAGGAGGAGATGAAGCGGTGGTACGACCGGAATGCCACTCTGGTAGAGCTTCAACCTGGACAAAAGGTGTGGGTCTTGGCCCCAGTGGAGCCTTGTGCACTTCAGGATAAGTGGACAGGTCCATTTGAGGTTGTGGAGCGCAAAAGTCCTATCACCTACTTGGTGGACATGCGGACTCCCAGGAACCCTTTGAGGGTCCTACATGTTAACCGCCTTAAGCCCCACTTAGAGAGGACCGAAGTGGGCATGCTGCTGGCCACTGATGATGGAATGGAAGAGGAGACCGAGCCTCTCCCTGACCTCTTAGTGGCCTCTGAGAAAGATGGGTCAGTGGATGGAGTTAACCTCTCACCCACCCTGACGCCCGAACAACAGGAAGATTGCCGCCACTTGCTGGGACAGTTTTCCGACCGATTCTCCCTGGTTCCTGGTGTCACAGATTGGTGCGTCCATGATGTGGACACAGGAGACAGCTTACCTGTAAAGCACAAGGCTTACAGGGTAACTGACAGGGTCAGAGCTTGCATTAAGGAGGAGGTCTCCAAAATGCTTGCGCTAGGGGTGGTTGAATCCTCCAGCAGTCCTTGGTCCAGCCCCGTGGTCTTGGTCCCCAAAGCTGCTGCGCCGGGAGCCACACCTGAACTCCGGTTCTGTGTGGACTACAGAGGACTCAATTCAGTAACGAAGACTGACGCGCACCCCATCCCCAGAGCTGATGAGCTCATTGATCGGCTGGGGGCTGCCCGGTTCCTCAGCACGTTTGATTTAACGTCTGGGTACTGGCAGATCGCCTTGACCGATGGGGCCAAAGAGAGGTCCGCATTCTCTACACCAGATGGGCACTTCCAGTTCCGAATCATGCCATTTGGGATGAAGAATGCCCCTGCCACCTTTCAGAGGTTGGTCAACCAGGTACTGGTTGGGCTGGATGCGTTCAGTGCCGCCTACCTGGATGACATCGCAGTGTTCAGTGCCACCTGGCCCGAACACCTGCGCCACCTTTGGGAAGTGTTGATGGCTCTGCGCCGAGCAGGCCTCACGATCAAGGCAAGCAAGTGCCAGATTGGGCAGGGTTCCGTGGTGTACTTGGGACACCAAGTGGGGAGTGGCAAGGTGGCACCCTTGCAACCCAAAATCGAGACCATCCTGGCTTGGGAACCCCCCAAGACGCAGACCGCAGTGAGGGCCTTCCTGGGGCTCACTGGGTACTACAGGAGGTTTGTCAAGGGCTATGGAACGATCGTTGCCCCCTTGACGGAGCTGACTTCCAAGAAGCAGCCCAGGAACGTGATTTGGACTGACACCTGTCAGAAAGCTTTCGACACCCTGAAGACTGCCATGTGCACGGCGCCCGTGCTCTTGGCCCCTGACTTCTCTAAGGAGTTCCTAGTACAGACAGACGCTTCAGAGCATGGTGTAGGGGCTGTTCTCTCGCAGATGACTGAGGAGGGCTGGGACCAACCCGTAGCCTTCATCAGTAGGAGGTTACTTCCACGGGAAAGTAGGTGGAGTGCAATTGAGCGAGAAGCATTTGCTGTGGTCTGGGCGCTGAAGGAGCTAAGACCCTACTTGTTTGGGTCTCACTTCCGGGTTCAGACGGACCACAGGCCCCTCAGATGGTTGATGCAAATGAGGGGTGAGAACCCGAAGCTGTTGAGGTGGTCCATCTCCCTACAGGGTATGGACTTTACGGTGGAACACCGTCCTGGTACAGATCACGCCAACGCTGACGGTCTGTCCAGGTATTTCCGCCTTAGTGACGAGGAACCCCCTGGGCAAGGGTAGTTCTCCCCACATTTCAGCTGGAGGGGACACGTGTTAGACCTGGCACCTTGGCGTGAGTTTCCCTTCCACTTTTTGATGGTGTGCCTCGATTGTTTTGCTGGTGTTGTCCGCTCAGGGCACTGCGCCACGGCTAATCCGTGCCGCAGTGCAAGTGCTCCCTAAGTAAAGTGTACCTGTAATTGATGTCCATGATTGGTTTATTGGATTCACTGTCAGTCCCCAGTAAAGTGCACCAGGGGTGCCAGGGCTTGTGAATGCCAATGCTGCTGGTGGGCTTGCAGCGCTGGTTGCGCCACCCACGGAAGCGGCCTTGTAAAGTGTGTCTAGGGTCTGCCACCGCAGACCCTGTGCGCGGTCCGGGACCGTCGCACTGACTGCGCAAGTGCCCCCACTTGCCAGTCCCTAAACCTTCCCTTACCTACCTATTAGCCACCCCTCTGGTAGGCCCAAGGGCAGGGTGCATTGTAGGTATAAGGTAGGACATGCCCTGATGTGTGTGGCATGTCTTAGTAGTGAATTACAGCCATTTTCGTTCTTCACTATTGAAGGCTACCTGCTCTCCATAGGCCAGAATGGGCTGCCGGGATCACACCAACGCTGTGACCCCAGTGGACTCAGGGAGCATGGTAGAAGTGTCGGGTTTAGTATGCCTGAACTCAGGATGATAAATTACTTCTTGTAGTCAAGTTTATTTTAATATCCTGGGTTTGTAAATACTACTTTTAGAAAGTTAGTATTTACTGACCTGACCATCTCAGTCCGCCTCTGCTGTGTGTATGTGTTCTGCCTGGCAACAGTAAGGAAGCAGGGTTGGGGAATCCCCAGAGACAGGTTGGCTGCCAGGTGGTGGGTAGAGAGGTGACACCTGGATGGGTGGGAGGAGTACACCTTGACTCTTGAATAGACCTGTGCTCTGCCACCACAAAGCCGGCGCCACCCCCTGTGGGGCGGCTGATGTCTCTGCCCTGCTGCTGAAAGGAAAGAGCAGAGTCACCATAACAAAGTGCTTCAGAACTGGACTGAGCCAGGCCTAGGCCCCCTGGCGCTAAAGAACAAAAGAATCATGGTATAAAAGTAGGAGCCTGGCTCCTAAGAAATCAGAATCCTGTTTACCACAAAGAACCTCTGCCCGACTAGAAGGAGAAGAAGACGCCGGAGGAGCTGGCCTGCTGCTTGCCTTGCTGAGAAAGGAGAGGAAGAGACTTACTGAAAAGACTTTGCTACTTTGTGCTTGAACATTCTCCAAGGGCTTGATCTGAGCTTGCCCCCTGAACTGAACCCCAGGACCAGTGGGTTCTCTGTGCTTCTTGCTCATCCTCCAATTCGAGCCGTGTGTGCATCCCGCTGGAAAAGAGACTGCGCCCCTCATCGCCCCTCCTAGGGCCGTGACACTCAGAAGCTCGCCTGCCTCAAACCCGTGAGAGCCCCGCTCCGTCCCGAGCCGCTCTCTGTTCCCGGGCCAGGCCGCCTGCATCCCTGTCACCGCCTGCTACTGGAGCGCGCTGACCGCGCTATCACCCCTCCCGCCGGAAGCCGTCCGACGACTGTGATCTACGCCGGGTCATCCAGCTGCACTGACCGTGCCCTGCGACCCCGCTTCGCTATCCCCGGACATCTCAGGCCGCGCCGCCCCCGCTGTGGAGACCCTCCTGCACCGCCGTGCTAAAGGGTCGCTGGCCGCGCCTGCCTACGTGCCCACACCTGCTGATTGAGGACCCAAGAACACGTCTGAAGCCGAGAGTCGCACCGACCTATGCTGACTCTCCACCTCACGAAAGAAGTTCCAGCATCGGGCTCGAGGCCCGCAACGCCTTATTTCCCCGTTCGCAGGAGTCGATCTCTGTGAGTACTGGAACCACAAGTAACATTTGCAAGAGAACTACAAAGTATCCATTTGAAGCTACGAACAACGAACATTTGCCCGCTTTCCCACCTGGTGGCACAGCGAAAACGTTATTGGTCTTGTGATAAGTCTGCTGAGATATATATACCTTATTTTTACATAAAGAATCGTATTTTTATATATCTCCAAGTCTGGTGTCCGTTTCTGGGGGGATTGATGTATTTACTGTGTGTATGATTGTAAGTGCTTAACCAACAACGCCTGAGGAATCGCCTTGGCTGCTCACGCCACGCACCTAGAGGGTGAGCAAGGGTCATTCGCGAGGGGTTATCCTGCGCCCTGACGTGGAGGAGAGGGTTCCTGCTTGACACAAGGGCAACCTTGCGCCAACCAGAGATCCCCGACTCTAACAGGTATCTACAAACTAACTCAATGAAAAGCATGGGGGATGAAAATATCTGACTCATTGACAGTTGATATTACGATGGCAGAAATTAAATTGGCAATTGCTGCCCTGCCGTCGGGTAAAGCATCAGGAGAAGATTCTATACCCCTTGAACTATATAAGATTTGTATGGACGAACTACTCCCACTTATTAGCCAAGTAACTAGATTTATCAGAGCAGGAGGAAAGGTCAATGATTCATGGAACATTACGCAGATTGTCTTCTTTAAAAAAAAAAACAAAAAAAAACCAGCGGAAGAATGCAGGCCATACAGACCAATATCACTTATAAACACTGACGCAAAAATTTCCGCTCAAATTTTGGCGACCCGTCTTGCTCCGATAATGTCTGGTTTGGTGTCTCCTCATTAACATGGATTTATCTAAGGGAGGGATACTACGGCTCACGTAAATATGGCCGTGACAGCATTCGATGTGAGGTTCTGTAATTCTCGAGACTGACTCCATTTTATTGTGCCACCATTTTGTGTTGCCCTCACGTAGGCCTGTGAAGGTAGCCTGGCGAACAAAGTGGACTGGCCTTCTTAGTCCATGTATACATTAACTAGGTTTCTTTCGGACTCTGGAATGAACTGTAAGAAACTGACCTCTTCACCTGAAACTGACCTCGCAAAGCCAATTTCCCTGATTGATCTTTGTCTGAGATTGCCAATCAAGATACAGTACATGTAATCATGCCATGCCCTGCAGTGCCATCTAAATCAGATTAACCTTTGTGAACTATGTAATTATAATGTTTTGCCCATATCCTGCTAAAACCCCAAAGGCTACTCACCTGCTGACCCTCCAGATTTTCCATTTGTTTAGGAATGTAATTGGTACAACTCCCTTACATGCCTGGGGCAGGATAAAGAGTATATAAGACGTGAAGTAAGACCATTCTATGGACTACCTCATTCAGTTGCTACGGCTTCTGTGTGACGTAGTCACACTCATTTGAGTTTAATAAAAATTTTCTTTTATATTTCAGCTTCTGTGCCAAATTCTTTATTATTGGTTTGAATGGACTAAGTATTAGTGAGACCCCTGAGAAGGAAATCATATTTCTTCAGATGTTGCAAAGACAAAGTCAACCCCACTCTGTATGATTTTATTAGATGCTGAAAAAGCTTTTGACCCAGTGGGATGGGACTTTCTTTGGGCCACACTAGTAGCATTCGGTATTAAAGGCCAGTTTCTGCAATGGGTTCAAGCTCTATATGACCATCCTAGCGCTAAAATAATATATGCTGGATTACAATCCCCCATCTTCTCAATTTCTCGTGGCACTCGTCAAGGGTGCCCCTTATCACCTTTATTGTTCGCGCTGTCTATAGAGCCATTTATCCTGGCCTTGCAAAATCAGTCTCGAATAAGGCCTTTTACATCTGGGATAAATATTCTTAAAGTTACGGTGTATGCAGATGACATCACAGTATACTCAATGGATGCTGACGAAGCACTGAAGGGGATAGTTGAGGAGGCAAAGAGGTTTGGGGCAATCTCCGGCTACAGACTAAATACTAATAAAACTCAAGTTCTGCTGAACTATAAACCCCCAGTTCCAGTGCCGGCAGCTTGCAGTGTTGCTACTTATCTAGGGGTTAGAGTATCTGTCAAAATAGACAAGATAGCTGCACTAAATTACGAGGCACTACTGAAAGAAACCGTTAAATCACTTAAAACGTGGCACAAAGTGCCTATGGGTATCAGTGGGCGAATAAATACAATAAAAATGAAGATCCTGCCCATATTCCTTGATCTGTTCCGGTCCATCCCCTTACGAGTGAATAAATCCTTCTTTAAACGTTTAGATGGGATTTTCAGCAGCTTCATCTGGGGCTACAAGAAAGCGCGTCGAGCAATTGATTTATTAAAGCTCCCATCAGGGGTGCATGATTTTCCTGATTTTAAATGATACTTTTGGGCAGCTTTCTTGGGCCGTCTTCGCAGCTTAATAAATCCTAGGAGTAACATTTTTTTTCATAAATTTATGCTAGGGGAAGACTGTAATATGTTTCTTTTTAGAACCAACGACCCGAATTACTACAAGAGGGTCAAATTTGAGACTGCACGTGATATTGTAACCATTTGGCGTGCTATTCTGTCTAAATGTAACACATTGTTCTATCATGCCAATCTTCCCTTGTGGGACAATCCAGGTCTTCCAGAAATCTTTCACGATGTGGTGGGAAAGTGATGGGCTAGCTCTGGGATTAAATATCTCGGGGATTTGTATGATTACAGTGGGTTTATCGCATTTGAAAGATTGAAGATTTTATATAAACTCTCAGAAAGCATGCAGTTTAAATATTATCAGATTCAAGACTATTTTATACGCAGTCTGAAGCGGACAACCGTTCTGGATTCTGATCTATGGAACCGCTTGTATGCTGCAAACGATAAATCGTTGATTAGCATAGGGTATAAAAGCCTTAACACCTATAAGGAGGATGACTGTGCTAGACTAGCTGACCGCTGGAGCCAAAGCATGGGGATATTGATCTCGGCTAACACTATTTTGCTTGCTCTCAGCAGCATCAGCAGGTCTGTACACTCATCCAATCTGAGGCTGCAACAGTATATAGAACAATATGCTTATTATATTATACACTTGAAAGAATATCGAAATGGTCATCTAACAATTCTGCTAGGGAACCGGACAAAGTGCCCAAAATGCGATCTACCGGCAGCTGATCTAAAACATATGTTCTTTTAATGCACTGAGCTAGCAGAATTCTGGCAGAAGGTTGCTCAAATACTGTCCCAGAAACTTGGGAGATAAATATCGTTCTCAACAGTAGATGTAATGATGAGTGGGCAGAATATGAGCTCTAGCCAGAAGGATCTAATTACCATTTTATTAGTATGTGCTAGGCTGACAATTGCCCGGCTCTGGATCTCACGGGGTCCTCCGTCAGCTATGGAATGGTAGGGACTGGTCAAAGAGACGTATGACATGGAACTCGCACAGGCTAAAATGAGGGGACCCGCTCATTATGTAAACTTAAGAAAATTTGGGGATCCCTGTTCTAAAACTCAAGGAGTATTACTGTATAATTAAGATGGACTTCTGTTTTAAAATCTATTTTCTTACATAATTATTCTTTTCTTCGTTAATCAATTAATTTTTCTGAAATGCGCTATAATTTCTTATTGCCGTTGCTACTTATTGTGATTGTTTATCTTTCTTTTGTCGTTTCCTCATGTTGGTAAATAAAAATAAAAAAAATAAAAAAAAAAAAGGAATGCTATCCCGAGCAATTGCCAGTGATTAGACTTATTGAAAGAATTTCTCCCACCACCTTTTGTATGTTTGATGCAATGCTTTAAGTGGCAAGGGTAGGCCCAGATGTAGGTGCAGTGCTCACTGTGCCACTGGAACCAAACTACACCTGACTGACAAGCCCCAATAAGGGTGAAACCAGTCTTGGGTTACTTGTGTTCTTGTTAAGAAAGGGCCTGTCCTGACAGTTTGGCCTGGCCTGTTCCTATTGATGCAGGGTCAAGACAGATCTGCATATGGCTGGGTCCAAACGGAGGTGGCATGGGCTGGAACGCTACCTTAAGTGATTGCCAGAGGTTAGACTTATTGCAAGCTTTTCTCCCATCACCTCTTATGTGTTTGAGCCCCACACAATACCTTTGTCTGTTGCCCCACTTTGAACCCTGCTTCTCTAATGCTTACCCTCCAGGAGGAAGAGCCCCGTGACTGATACAGCTCATGTTACTAAACCTTGCATTGATTTAACGGATGTTCCTTTTCTCAATTTGGATATAATATTTTTTGACGATAAAGCTGGTCTTCTAAGGAGGGTGTTTTGGTTACAGGTTATTCAGTATGCACTGTACATCAAACAATAGAAATTTGCGGATTACCAAATTTGAAATAAGCCCAATAACGAGAGGGCTGTGCTGTTTGCCCCAGGGAATTGTTGCTGCCGCATGCCCCCGAGACTGATGGCAGCCTGCTGGTGTGGTGGGCCCTTGATGGAGTAGATATGGCCCTGGACCGATGCTGAATCCAAGAAGTGCTGGAATGAATCCTGAGCCGCTGAGCCTAGCAGCTAAATATAGTTTTGCCCCGGGCACTCCTATTTGTAAAACCCCTAAGCGGATCCCTCTGTCGTGCACTCATGGGGCCTCCCTCCTCTGTCTGGCTCCGGAGGGAAAGGATCCTCGGGTAGACCTGCTGAGCACCCGGGACGCAGGGGTGGAGAGAGGACATGGCCCGCCTCCAGCCCCACTGCGGCGACCTCCAACTACAGCTAGACAGCAGGGACACTGCTGCGGTCTTTTTTTGGGCAGATTTATATAGCGCAAACTCGACCCGAAGGAATTAGAGCGCTTTACATGAGCACCGGTTACATTACACAAGTACACATTCATTTTTAGGTCTCGCCTGAGCCAGTGCATACGCTGCTCTGGCGAGACATTTAGTGAGTGGGCTTTAAAAAGCCGACCACAGCTTTTTGTGTGGCCTAGAGCGTGCGGTTACGTGCACAGTTACGAGCAGAGGCGCCATCTGGCTTTCCTCTCTCGTCATGGCTCATTAAGTGCATCGCTCACGGGCACCCTTACAGCCTGCGATCACTTTCAGTTTGACGGCTGTGTCACTTTCTTAACTGCTGGTTACTCATGTACTTTTGCCCGCATTAACAAAAACTAACACTTTACCACACCACACCTACTGCTTCCTCCCTCCCTGCCTCCCTTTCTTAAGCCCCTTCTGCTTTAGCTACATGCCACTCCTATTTGCTTGCCATCTTCGCACTCCTAACACCCCCGTTTCCATCAAATCCTGTTTGTTGTAATAATACTATATACCATTTGCACACCATACTACCTTACTCTTACCCAACTGCTACTCCCTAGTTCTCTCCCTCCGTCTCTGCCTAGTACAGCATTCATTTTAATGTAACAATTTGGCGCTTTACTGCAACTTTTATATTTGTGCTACTTGTCGTTATTGGTCAATTGTTTTTAAATGTTATTACCATGCTGCAATTGTTCGTTATTTCTGTTAAACAATACTACTACCCGAAAAACATTTCTTCATTTTCCCTGTACAAATATGCTCAAATTTTTTTGCCTGCCATAATTTTACTATCAACAACTTGCCGCTCTTACCTCTTTTGCCCCCCACACTCTTCCTGACCCGTACTCTGCCATTCACCCATACAATCTTCCTTCACACACACAAAACATTTTATATACCATTCTCACATATTACGTTTTAGCGCTCCATACTAACATGCATTTTTGCTGCATACTCCCACAGTCCGCCGCAGGTTAAACTCACACGTGCTATAAAACTCCATATTGTATTAAAGTAGCAAAGCACTCGCCAGCTGCAATTAACCTCCTCATCTAAGTACTCCCCTCGCTCCCCAACAACAGTAACCCAGCAAACTCCCTACACGGCCCTCCAATCCGCCGGCGGACTCTTTCTGCTTTGCGCCTCACCTATAACACTAACAAACAATTAAATCCTTCGCCATCCTGCAAATACATCCCTAGGTGTCCCCCTAACCCTGCATGCCCCCTCAACACTCACCCCCTCCATGCTCCTAGCTACCTCTCATAACAATACGCTACCTGAAATCAGCCACCTTTCTCCTTGCTCTCAGTTCCTAGCACAGCCATTATCAAGCTGTCCCATGCCGCAAGTGTTAAACTAATAAAACAAACTCCTCGTTACTTCTCACTTTTAGCTTAAGTTTGCGATCCACTGACAAAGCTACTGACAATGTTCAAAGTAGCAACGTTCAAGTACAAACTATAACCTCACTTACACGCTCAAAACCGCTGCCCAAACCAACGCCACTTCACTATAAACACTCCGCAACACCGCTTATCCAACCACCAAAACAAAAAACTCCACTGCGCATTAACGCGAGCCCCAAAACTCTGCACGCCACGTGTCACACACTTACTTATAATGCTTTACCAAGGACTTGCTGTTTAAACTGCTTCTCCAATGCTGCTCAGCTTCTCGCCACCCGCCCAAAATTAGTGCACACCTACAAACAGCAGCAGTTGTGCACACGTATAACTCTGTTAGCAGAACTCACAGGACAGGATATGTGCACGGGTACGGCACGCGTCACATTTACACGCCCCCACCTTCTTCCTCGCACACGTGCAGTGGCGTTAGCAAAACTCAAAGCACAAAAAAAAATGCATCGTCATTGGATCCTTTTTCAAATATATATATATACACGTGTGCGGCGCACCTTCATCATCACACTTCTTGCTTGCTTGCTCGCTCCCTGGCTCTCTGCCACCCCTCTTGTATTATGGTTCAGCTCTACAATTATCCTGTAATACTAAGTTTACTGTTTACACGTACATCGCGTTAACCACCAAAAACACGAAAATATATGCGCCCGTCCTGGAATACCTATTAGATATATAAAACTTGTCCTGCGCACGGCATCATAACACTTCCTGCTCGCTCGCTCCCCAGCTCTGTGCCATCCCATATGTGTTATAGTTAGCCTACATAGCTGCCAAAGTATCGGATTGCTATATGTGACCTCTTCTTAATTTCAAGGTAATTATCACTGATACTTTCTCGTGAGCAAACTTAAGCAGTGAACATTGGGAACACATTAATATCAAAATGTAATCCATATAAACAACAAGGAACTCTAATACAAGTCACATCATAAGCCACAACCTGTATTACTTTGTTGTCTGCCCTGGTCCTGCATGCTGCCCACTACCTGCAAAGTGCCACCATCATACCAGCCGCAGCCTCTCACACAAAGCTACACAACAGGCTCTTCTGGCACAATAATGCTAGGCGCTCTCAAATGTTTTGTTAGCAAGCACCAATGTAGCTCTCACAGTCACCTGACCCAAAACAAGTTAGTGCAAGCAACTACTAACACAGCTTACTGTCAATAAGAAAACACACTGATGTGTTCAGGACTGTAACAGGGTAGACAGGGCAGCTCAGAAGATAACTGTGGCACAACAACAAAAAACGATTTTTCATTAAATACGGACCTGTCAGAATATGTGCTTTTGTGCCACACGTTTTTGGTAGGCACGGGGAGATTAATTGATTTGCCCAGAAACACAGAACGTGGATGCGACCCCGAGGCTCGAACCTTTGTTTCCCAGCTCCAAAGTCGGCAATCGAGCCGTCAGACCACATCCTCTTCCCTAGCTTTATGCAAAGGGGCTCTGCGGCGGCTGACACGCCCGTCCCTGGTCGTTCTTGCAGAGGCCGCCGGGCTCCCCCAAAGGGGGAGAGAGGCTCAGGGGCCGGCGCCATAACCCACGCCGCGCCAAAGGGTGGTGAGAAACCGGTTCTGGGCGCCTACGGCGACCAGAAGCGGCAGGTGGGAGCCCCCGCCCCCGGGCCATCGCGGTGGCGACAAACTCCCCCCCACCTCATCCAATGGGGGGGCGAAGCGAGGTACGAACCCCCCAATGGGGGTGCGTTGCACAAACGGCGGGAAACGTGGGGGGATATAAGCAGACGCTCTCCCAGGTAGCTCCTACCTTCGTGGAGCAGGGAGAGCGGCGCACCAGGAAGAATTTTCGGAAGGATCGGCACGGGGCGAAGCGCTGCCCGGGGTTGCAGAAACCGACCAACTGATTGGAGCGAGAGGAGTGGGTTCGGATACCACCGCTGAGAGTGACTTCGAACTGGTAGCAATCGCCTTAGCTTGGGCCGTTGCGCCCGCTCACTGTTTGGATCCCGCCCACTTCCCAGCCGTCGCTGCGTCCGGCGCCGACCCCGGGGAGACGCCCGAGTACAACCCCTACCTACCGTACCGACATCGTGGGAGCCGGCAGGGAAGACTGGCCCAAGGGACGCCGGTCGATATCCACCATCGCGGCCGGAACTGCAAGCACAGCTACTGAGCCCGCTCACCGTGGTGCGCCACAGGCTTGGTAGCACTGACACCCGGGAGAGCATTCCCGCCCTCTTCACCGCGGCCGGAGCCGCAACCGCACCTGGGGGCCGGAGGCGGAGCGCACCCTTTCCCTGCATCATCACGCACGCTTGGCGAAGCGGAGCGCAAGCCTTAGTATCCGACGCCCAAGCTGGCACCCGAGAGAGCCTTCCCGCCCTCTTCACCGCGGCCGGAGCCGCAATCACACCTGGGGGCTGGTGCGCGCCTTTTTCTGCGGAGCCGGATACAGCAGGACCGGGTGCCGTAGCAGGCAAGCTGTAACTGACCGGCATCTGATCTCCTTCTCGCGTCAGAGAGCAGGTGACTTCCCCCCGCCCCCACACACGATCCGGGAGGTGCCCGTGGGCTACAGCGCCCAGTAGCGGAGGGAGAGCGCGAACATACCTGACTCAGGACTGGGTGAAAGGTCATCCTGGTCGCTAGGGTCAAACCCTGATCGAAGGAGTGTTGGAGCTTGCGTTAGCTCAGTGGGCGAAGCGAAGAGAGGAGCAGCTACAGTTGGTGCATTGGAGGGCGGCAGCACCCCGCCACCAGAGATGGCAGAAGGGCAACCTGCGGAGCTGACAGAGCTCCTCCAGCGCATCCGGGAGGCATCGGCAGTGCATGGCAGTGAGTGGCTGCAGCCACATCTGGGCCAGGACGGAGGGGAGAGGACAGAAGCTCGGGGTACGGACGAGGCTGGCCCGTCCTCCCCCAAGAAACGGAAGACGACAACGCCCGCGCAGGCGCAGAGGAAGGTCCCAAGGCAGAAGCCCCAGAGGACGAAGCCGCCGCCAGGGGGCGCGACGGCAGGCCAACACAGTGGAGACCCCGGCAGAGCACCAGGCGGTGAGCATGTTACAACCATTGTGCAGGAATGTCTGAAATCAATGGCCCCACTGTTACTTAATGGCTTAGGGCAGGGGGCAGGGGGCTGGGGAGACGGGGGCGCGGCGCGCAGATGATGTGACCGGATTGCCTTGGCATTTGATAGACCCGGGTTGGGTGCGCCAGGCCAGGCTGCACGGACCAGGAGGTCAGGGTGGCACAGGCAACCTAGGGTCCCCTTTAGCGGCATGGGGGTATGCAGGCAACTTAAGCAGCCCAACGCTGGAGGCGCCAGCCGCAGAGGCCTACACCAGGCCATCACCTGGCCCTGCATCCTTGACCACAAGAGCCACCGGCTTGGCAAGCCTCATCCCGGTGGAGGTCAAAGAAAGAATATGGCGCAAAGAGTTTATAGATATTTTTTCCCTGCTAGAGGTACAGTTAGAAGGGTTGGACCTCACAACCTGCGACAGGAAGGAGGACGATAGGAGGGAGAAGCGCGGCGCAAGGAGGGAACGGAATTTTGATAATTGGCTGGACGCGTTTAGAATTATGGCCTGCATCATAGTCAAAAAGTTCCCGTGCTGCGCAGCAGATTTGTGGCTCTATGAGTCTAATATTCATTGGGCACAGAGACAATTCCCAGGTGACGCATGGTTGGAGTATGACAAGGGTTTTAGGCTAAAAATGCAGAGGCACCCGGAAATGGAGTGGAACGAGGAGGACGTGTCCGGTTTTATACACAAAATGCTAGTGGCAAAGGAAGTGAAAGCCTGGGCAGGCAAGAATGACCAGCCCTTTCGGAGCTCCTACAGAGGGAGGGGGAAGTCGTTTCACAGGCCCAAGTTTAGCACGGGGAAGCTGCCCTCGACCAACGGGCCCCCAGCGATTTGCTGGAGGTTTGATGCTGGGGAATGCATGTGGGGTGCAGCATGCAAATTCCAGCACGCATGTTCCAGCTGTGGGGGCGGGCACCCGTCAGCTGGGTGCCGGGGCAAGCAGGAACAGAATGGGACAAAAAGGATAAGAAAAGGAAGCACTGAGGTTGCGGTGCGGGGTGTTGGTGATTGCCAGCTAGCCAGATCCCCAATTAATACATTTCAGCTGCGCAAACTAGCGAATAAATACCCCAACAGAGCAGACGCGGCTGTTTTGGTGGAAGGTTTTGAGGACAGTTTTATGATACCATTCAGTGGTCCACTCCCCCTAGATGGGGCAGATAACCTGAAATCCGCGAGGGAACACCAGGGGGTGGTAACCAAGAAACTGGAGAAGAAGTCCTTAGGCAGGATAGAGGGCCCCCTACCCCTGCACCTGAAGAAGGGGCTGGTTATTTCCCCCCTGGGGGTGGTCCCCAAGAAGGAACCGGGACAGTACAGACTTATACACCATCTCTCCTTCCCCGAGGGGTCATCAGTTAACGATGGGATAAGTGCAGAGGCCTGCTCTGTGAGCTATGCATCGGTAGACGACGCAATTGATCTGGTAAGGGCTGAGGGGCGGGGGGCACTCATGGCGAAGGCAGACATCGAGTCCGCATTTAGGCTGCTACCAGTACATCCCTCCAGCTTTCACCCATTAGGTTTCCAGTGGGGAGGGGACCTGTACATAGATAAGGCCATGCCTATGGGCTGCGCAATATCCTGCGCATACTTCGAGCAGTTCGCCACCTTTATAGAGTGGGCCTTACATGACAGACACCCAAAAGGGGGGAAGCTACATTACCTGGATGACTTCATGTTCACAGGTCCCCCCCGGTCACCAATCTGCGGGAGCACCCTGGCAGCATTTGAGGAGTTGGCAGGGATACTAGGGATCCCCCTGGCATCAGAGAAAACGGTAGGCCCCTCCACAAAACTCACATTTTTGGGCATAGAGCTGGACTCAGTGACAGGGACAGCTAGGCTCCCGGAGGACAAAGTAGAGGATTTCAGGGCAGAGGTACGTGGCCTATGCGGCCGGAACAAGGCGATGCTGAAAGAGGTCCAAAGGCTGATTGGGAAGCTCAACTTCGCAGCCAGGGTAATACCAGTAGGTAGAGTGTTTGCCGGGCGCCTCACACAACTGACCTCAGGCCTCACCCACAAGCACCACCACGTGAGGTTAGGGGCGGGGGTCAAGCAAGACTTACTGATGTGGGACAAATTCCTCACAAACTTTAATGGCATCCTCATATGGAGGGAAGGCTGGGTGACAGCCACGCAGATAGCACTGTATACGGACGCCGCTGGTAGCACAGGTTTTGGGGCTATTCTCGGCAAGAAGTGGTGCGCAAGCAAGTGGCCAGACAAATGGCATAGACTGGGCATCACAGGCAACATAACATTTCTCGAGCTATTCCCCATTATAGTGGCACTGACTATATGGAAGCAGGAGTTAAGGGACATGAAGCTTACACTGTGGTCAGATAACAAGGGGGTGGTGCAGGCGATTAACAAAGGCGCAGCAAGGTGCCCCGACATTTTAAGGCTATGGGTCAGTTGGTTAAATTGCAGCTGGAAGGAAACCTGGACTTGAAGGCCCGCCATGTCCCAGGGGTGGACAACACAGTAGCAGATGCATTGTCCAGGTCACAGATGAGCCTCTTCAGGGAACTGGCACCTGGGGCAGACAAAGTCATAACCCCTTTTCCGTCGCACCTATGGGACCTGGGGGGGTAGATCTATCTATATTGGTGAATCAAGCCCTCACCCATGAGGCAGCTAGACGTTACAGGAAATACGCCACAACAGTGATGGAAATAGGTGGCGTCAGATCCCTGGCCAACAGGGACGAGACTCGAGGGGCAGTAGAGCGATTCATACAGTGGGCGTTCACCAACAAAAAGACAAGGTCGTGGGCACAGGCCCACTTGGCGGCCATAGCCCATTTTGCAAACATTTATACAGGAGAGGATCCGACAGCATCCCTGTACCTCAAAGTGGCCATGAAGGGGTGGAGGCGTGCTGAGGGGAAGAAAGCCGATGGCAGGCGGCCCATAGAATTTGAGAGGCTTGGCCAGCTGCTGGAGGCCCTGGTATGGTGTACAAAGGATAGTTTTGAGCTTCTCCTCTTCCAAGCTGCCTTTTCCACAGCATTCTTTGGCGCCTTTCGCATCAGGGAACAGGCGGCACCCAGGAGACAGGGGTCAGCGGGGCGATTCCTTCAGGCCGGGGACGTCAGACGCGGGGCCGCCTCGGTGGAAATAGTGCTGCGTAGATCGAAAACAGACCAGGCGGAAAGGGCACTGTGATACGGCTGCAATGCATCCGGGGGAGCAAGTCTTGCGCGGTGTGCTGCTTGCGCAGATACATGGAAGCACGCCCGGCAGGGGAAGGGGCACTTTTCAAACATCAGGACGGAAGCAACCTGAGTAGATTCCAATTTACTGCCCTGATGCGGCAGGCCCTCGCCAAAGCCGGGCTGCCCCCGCAAGCATTTGCCCCTCACTCTTTCAGGATCGGCGCAGCAACAGCGGCGTCACAGCACGGTATGCCGGAGGCAAGAATCCAGGAAGTGGGCTGGTGGCGGTCCAGGGCGTACAAAGCATACATCAGGCCACAACTGCTTTAGGCCACACTGGGGAAGGGTCAGTACCACTCACTTTGGGATGCCGAACGGCAGGGTGAGTGGCACAGCGTGGCACCTTGGGATGCCGCATGGCAGGGGCCACGAAAGAACCAAAAAAAAAAAAATGGGGAGAGCCGGTGCTCCTGAGCTGCATAATGACTGTCTGATGTGCGAATCCTTTCTTCAGCAGGAGAGCGCCCCCGGCTGGTGTGGGTAGTGGGCCATTCATTCGTGTCCAGGATGCGGACATGGTGGCAGCAGACAGGCCACAGGATGGCGGGCAAGCCCAAAGACCCGTGCATCCGGTGGCTGGGCCAGCCAGGGATGAAATGGAGCCAGCTGAGGCCGACACTTGAAAACCTGCAGGCGGATGCAGCATGGCACCCAGACATCCTGATCATCCACCTCGGGGCCAACGACTTGACCCAGATGGGAAGGAAAGGTTTAGGTCACGCCATCCAGGATGACCTCACGAGGGCATCTGCAGCCCTCGGTGGCACGACCATCATATGGAGTCAATGGAAGGGTGCTGAATCACACAAAGCATTAGAAAATGCCAGAAGGAAATTGAACATCGCGACGCACAAATTTTGCAAAATCAACGGTATGGAATCCATCAGACACGGTCTGATCCACCCCGGGCGCCAAGAGTTGTATGGCAAGGACGGGGTCCATCTGTCAGAGGAAGGGTTGCAAGTATTTTGGTACAACCTTTGGGGCGTAATGGCTCTGGCAGGTTGCAGATAAAAAAAAAAAAAAAAGCCCACAACAGCAAAGGGGGGAGCCGCAAGAAGACGTGAGCCTTCCTGCGGCGTGGCGGAAAAAACTGTACAATGGTTGGCTAAGGAGACACACCGACAGGGCGGTGTGTAGAAGAAGGCCCTCTAACCTTGGGATGCCGCACGGCAGGGTGAGGTGGCCGGGCCAAGGAGGAGGGTAGCAAACGGAGACGGCGCTCGCGGCCCAGACTCGGCCTGTCGGCAGAGCACAAAAGGTAGCAAGTTGGGGGCCTAACTCCGGGGGAGAAGCTACCCCTCCCGACACGCAAAGGGCGTGGGTGACCAACCAAATGGTGGTCCCCGTGGTAACAGGACAAAAGAGGACTACCAAGGACTAACAACAGAACTGGTTGGGGGGCAGGTACGAACTGGATGTACCACAACAGGAGCTGCTAATGCAATGTGGACAAGGCTTTGTGACCAAAGACATGGCAGTTCGCAAATAACCCCAATGTGACGGATAACCAGTTTGTGTGTAACCATAATAAAATCTGCGGCCAACAACGACCACAATTACCATCCTTGTTGGCTGAGTTTCTTGGGATGCCAGTGGGGCTGGGGGCTAGAGAATAAGTTCCACCGGTTGGGCGCAGTGCGGGGGTTATTGCAGAGGCCGCCGGGCTCCCCCAAAGGGGGAGAGAGGCTCAGGGGCCGGCGCCATAACCCACGCTGCGCCAAAGGGTGGCGAGAAACCGGTTCTGGGCGCCTACAGTGACCAGAAGCAGCAGGTGGGAGCCCCCGCCCCCGGGCCATCGTGGTGGCGACAAACTCCCCCCCCCCCCCCACCTCATCCAATGGGGGGGCGAAGCGAGGTACGAACCCCCAATGGGGGTGCGTTGCACAAACGGCGGGAAACGTGGGGGGGGGGGATATAAGCAGCAGCTCTCCCAGGTAGCTCCTACCTTCGTGGAGCAGGGAGAGTGGCGCACCAGGAAGAATTTTCGGAACCCACCCACCCACACCTACGAAGCAGCAGTGTCGCAGTGCTGGACAGCAACACGAGCGTTAGCGGAAAAACTGTACAATGGTTGGCTAAGGAGACACACCGACAGGGCGGTGTGTAGAAGAAGGCCCTCTCACCTTGGGATGCCGCACGGCAGGGTGAGGTGGCCGGGCCAAGGAGGAGGGTAGCAAACGGAGACGGCGCTCGCGGCCCAGACTCGGCCTGTCGGCAGAGCACAAAAGGTAGCGAGTTGGGGGCCTAACTCCAGGGGAGAAGCTACCCCTCCCTACACGCAAAGGGCATGGGTGACCAACCAAATGGTGGTCCCCGTGGTAACAGGACAAAAGAAGACTACCAAGGACAAACAACAGAACTGGTTGGGGGGCATGTACGAACTGGATGTACCACAACAGGCGCTGCTAATGCAATGTGGACAAGGCTTTGTGACCAAAGACATGGCAGTTCGCAAATAACCCCAATGAGACGGATAACCAGTTTGTGTGTAACCATAATAAAATCTGCGGCCAACAACGACCACAACAATTACCATCCTTGTTGGCTGAGTTTCTTGGGATGCCAGAGGGGCTGGGGGCTAGAGAATAAGTTCCACCGGTTGGGCGCAGTGCGGGGGTTATTGCTGGCGAAGTACGGTACCTCGCAGTCTTTCACTCCCTGCGCCCACAGGCCTCTACTCTGTCTGTTTGGCCCTGGGGGTGATGTGACCGGGCAGGAGCTAGCGGCACATACGGCTGCCTCCTTCCTGGACCCTGCCTGCAGGGTGTGGCTGCGCTGGATCAGCCCATAGACATGCAAAATATTGAGGATACAGACTTCCACCTTCCCTCCACATGGCCCAGACAATCCAGACAATTGACGAGCTGCTGGGCAGCCCCATACCTGATCACAGAAGCACGGGGGACTTGCGGGCTGGGAGGAATATTAATACACAGCCAGAATATAAACCACCAGGCCTCACCTACAAGCCCATTCTCATCCTGACTTGCCCGCACCTGTGGCTTCCCTCCTGGAGTAACTTGTGGTGTGAGCCCCGTTGTGCATGTGCTCAGTGATCGCCAGCATCAAGTACACTTACCTTGCTTCTGACTAAGTCTGAGAGAACACATGCATTGCAGACAGACCCCTGGCGGTACCTGCCAATCACATAGGAGTGTGCTGCCTTGCCCTGCCTAGACTACCCTGCCCGCTGAGCACTCAGGGGACACCCGGAGCATGACCTCACTCCCGGGCGACTTCTCACCAGATGCCATACGTTTGTAGTGTTTCTACAGAACCTCCCTGGTCAGAGCACAGATCCTAGAGGATGGAAAACACCATAACTAATCCCAGGACAGTAATAAACCTATCAATGGAATAGAAGAACCTTGGTGGCATAAACCGAGCATTTAGCGCCCCCCCTTTCTGAATGGTTAGTTGAATCTGACGAAGCGGCCGTCTATATGGGGGCCCCTGTGATTTTGAGGCCCCACTGGTGGTGACTGGCCGGGAACTACAGAGGCAATACCTGAAACTATTACCAGACAGCCAGCACTAGTTGCATAGCCTATTGCATGGACTGTAACCCGATCTCCGATGGACCCCCTCTGTTTTACCGGCCTGTATTGACTATCACTGAACACATTCGGCGGAGGGCTTTAGGGACTGGCTCAGTAGATGGGAATTGACAGACCCCTAGAGACTGCAACATAACCAGACACTAGAATATTCCTACTACTCTCATTCACCTACTCCACACCCGGCTATGTCTCTTTGCTTGCTCCAACAGATTCAGTACATTTTTAACATATACAGAATATCTGGGCCGCACCTTGTCAGACCATAGCCCCTTGTGTTGGGGTTTTGACCGGTAGCAGACAGCCCACCAACCCTCCCACGTGGCGTCTTAATGCTTTGTCATTAGAAGATTCGTGCTTCCAAGCCTCACTGGGGACCTCATTACCAACTTCTTTGAAGAGAACACTGGCACTGCTTCCTCTAGTCAGGTCAAGTGGGAAGCCTTTAAAGTGGTGGTTCAGGGGTCACTGCCTGGGTCATTTGGTTGGAGTTAATAGAGAGTTGGATAGGGAGTTGCAAACACTGGATGATACCCTACATGACCTGGACAATGCTCTTTACAGAATCCTTAATGGTTAGGATCTTTAAGCAGTGCAAGGAGGGGACAAACTCCATCGCAGAAAGCTTCTGAATCATTTGTTTCTCTCACTCTTGGATCAGAGAGTGAAACCCTACTGCACGCTACAAACCAAGTACATTATTGGATTAATTATGAGCGACTAGGAGTGCGTGATCCTCTATACTTCAGTGCTACCCTTTTGTTGTTTCGGCAGCTGGACTCGCTGCGCTCCGGGACTTAGTTTGGGATGGGGCCACCATAGGGTCTCCTTAGCGATCCGGAGATGCCCACCTGATGAGGGAGGGTCTAGGTGCACCTAATTTCGAGATGTACTTCTTGGTGGCACAACTCCAGTGGGTCACTCAGTGGCTCGACGGGACCAGGCTGGGCACGGTAGAATAGAATGGTAGAATAGCTCATGATTAGAGCGCATTACTGGCCCGATAACTTTGTCCAGCAATGGCAATTCCCGAACCTATGGTGATGCTGGCAACAGCCCTGCGGTTTTGGTAATGATCACAACAGACTATGGGGACGCCTCTTTCCTTCTCTGCCCTGCCACTGATCGCCCTCACCCATGGTGAACCACTTACATTCTTCACATCTGGGAAACTCTCAACATGGACAGAGGCCGGATTGCTAACAGCTGGAGACTGCTTCCAACTGGGAGTCCTACTTCCAGTGGAAGAATTGGTGACTCAGTATGACCTTCCCCAATATATGAAGCTCTGACACAGACTTTTAAGGACCAATGGGCTTGCAGACGAGATGAACCTCCCACACACAAAGTACTACCCATGTTGGTGTCAATGGGTTCAGTGCACCATTTGGTGAAATTGGGTTGAATCCATCATCATTCTTTAGCTCACTTTGCCACCTCAGTTCAGACACAGCTATATGCAAATCAGTCTTGGCCCTGTGCCTCATTGGAACAGTCCAGCCCGAACTGCCAAGCCAGGTCCTCCGTGAACCGGAAACAGGTGTCCTGGGACCGGTTTCTGGGTAACACCCTTCATCAGCCAGGCTATCTGAATCCAGTGGCAAAGTGAGCATGGAGTGCTCCTCCACTTCTCCTCATATTGGATGTCAGCACCTAATCCTCTATCTGTTCAGTCCTCCTCCTTTTCTTTGACTCACTGGCATGTGCAAACACCCAAGAAGCCTTTTCTTTTTTGTAATTTTTTTTCTCTCTGTTATTCTTAATATGTATGAGAGGGTTTAAAATTCCCGATCCAATGTAGGAAATGAGACTTAATCTGCATATTGTTAAGAACATATGGGAAAGAACAGATAATTCTCTCTACTACATGTTAGATATTTGCAAAAACAAACAGTTGAGGGACAAAATGTAGAACAATGTCATACATTCACCCCAGTACAGAGATCTGGGCCTAAATCCATCGTTTTTTTGCTTACCATGCCATTCCAGTTTGAACTCAGCCATATGCAAATCAGTCTTGACCCTGCACCCAATGGGAGCAGTCCAGCCCGAACTGCCAGGCCAGGTCCTCTCTGGACTGGAAACACTCATCCTAGGACTGGTTCTGGGGTTTCACCCCTCATTAGCCAGGATAACTGGATTCCAGTGGCATGGAGAGCCTGTTATCTGTGACAAATCAGATATGGAATCCTTACTGATTTGATCTTACCTGCTGTGACAATTCAAACTCTTAATCACATCCCCCATGACCCACATGGGGAAAACATGTAACATTTGTACTCATGGTTCATATTTACATGTTAGAAAATATTCTATTTATCAAAACCTGTTTCACTCTTAACCAAGTTCTTATTTAGAATGCGAAACCTCTGTATCACTGCACAGAATGTTTTAAACGTCAACAAGTAGGTTTAAAAAATAAAAATAAATCCACGTGAAACCTATCACAGACTGCAAACTAGCATCATCCATAGATGTGGAAAACGCCTTACCCAAAAACTCAACTAAGCACACCTGACAGCCTCTGTTCACTGTTGAAGAGGTGGGAATCCACAGGGAGATATATATGCTTCATATACTTTGGTCCTGCCCCATTCTCTCATTCTCCTGCAGGATGTTGAAAAATCTCTAAAGTCAAATGGGGCAATACATTTATCTTTCCCCAAAATTTGTCATACTTCATGACACCAAAGACATCCAGGACTGAACTAGGTACCCAAAATACTGGATAGAAAGTTCTATGGCGGTGGCAAAACTAGGCTTCCTCAGGAAATGGAAATGACCCCCCCCCCCCTCTCCATTTGATAACTTTCTCCAAGATATGTTCACAGTAGCATCATATGAGCGTTATATATCGCCTGACAGACCAGCAAACTATCTTCGGATCAATACAGTCAATGTCGTTGGGTTGCCTGACCAAGGACGTCTTATCTCTCTTTCCTTGACCACGTTCTGAACATGCCTCTGTTTAAAAGGTCAAAAATCATAGAGTGCTATCAACATAATCCACTAATATACTGCAATACTGAATGCTTAATACTACTAAGATGTGGTCTTCTGCTTGAAGCCCAACATTCAGATCAACATGTTTACTTTCGAACATTGTTCACTGAAACCTTGAACTGATATTTTAGTCGATTCCGACTGGTATACATTTTGCTGTTCGGTTTCAACAAATGTATTTAACTGTAATATCATTTATTATTGATACTTTCCATTGCAAGATGGGTGTAAGTGATTTAGCCGCTTAACCGTACTGTTTAACCGCTTACTGTTACTAGATGTATGATAATGGTATTTAATATGCATTTCTGTTTAAAAACCACAAAGAATTGCTAAACAAGAAAGAAACAATGGACCCTCAGGAATAAGATAGCAAAGAGATGTTCTGAAATTGAAATGGCCCAAAACTCTACCCTTAGAATTATGGTCCATCAGAGAAATACCCTATGAGATTGTGAAGGGGTGACCTATGAGTTTATCCTCAAACCATTCAGTCTCTGATGCAGAGTATGATCTAGAACTGAACTATGATGCAGTCTTAAAATACTGAAGAAAGCTTATACACGGTCTCTACAGTTTTTCTTCTCAGAGCTAAGCTATCTTACCCCAGTGTCCTACCAGCACCTGCCGCTTGCCTTCAGCCTAAAGATGACATCTATATTAAAGTGCACCAGTGGAATACTCCCCTTCAATCAAACTGGCACGGCCCAAAGTTCTGCTTCTCACCAATAAGGCTGTTAAATGTTGTGGTTTTGCATTGTGGATTCTTCCCTCTCGGCGCAATGCAGAACTGTACAGCCCAGAAACGACAACCCTTCTTCATCTGCTTCCGGACCTGCAACCGGGGGTTTGGACCCTCTGCTTGTACTGTTTCTGCTGCTGCACTGACTAGTCAGTGGGCCATGCCAGAGTCCCACTTCTATGTGTACCCCATCACAGACATGCAATGTTGCACCCATTATACCTCGTACCACCTCTGTCTGAGGTAAGCCACCTGCTCCCGATACCAAATCCCTCCGAGGGTCTGGCTTGCTATCTTTGACACTGTCTTGAGTGTTACTTAAGTTCAATATCCCTTAAATAACAGAACATAAGACGCATTTGGCCAAACAGTAACAGTTTGTTAAATTAAACATTACGGCCGGGAGAACAGCAACAGGCACAGGGTCTGAGCACTGTCTCAGTTTACAATCTGTAGGTGACCTTCTTTTATACAAAACATGATGGGTTGTAAAAGTTTCTGGCATAGCATATATGGTAAAGAATGTTGGTTGCTGCCTTTGGAGTCATACATTAATTGTCTAATGGTTACCAAAGGTGGGTCCCTACCTTGGGTGGACACAATGTGGCCTGTGGTTTACGTGTCCAGATGTCTGGCAGGGTGAGCGCGTGATTAGTGCATGTGCTATGTCCTGATTGGCTATGTGTTCCTAACTCATGCGGCATCTGACTTTTTTGGTGGTTTAGGAGTGTGGGTACCCCCCTCTGGCCATGTGCGCATTATTGGGGCAGTCTCCCTGGACCCTTTGTAATGTCACTGCACCCATCTGTGGAATTTACCATGAGTTACCTGCCCGAGTCTTAGCCTGCCAGCTACACACTTACCCACCTGTGACCTATCAATTAGCAATCCTGTGCGTAGGATTCATGGCCTGCTTGACTACATATTTGGGAGTCGGAGAGGATGTGGAGTTCACAACAGGCGATTCTGTTAATAAGAAGGCGATTTCATTTTCATTGATTTCCATATTAACATGAGCATCTGGCTGCTGACTGAGTACATCACTGCTGTGGAATTGGGAACTAATGAAAGTACAAATTATACTGAACCTGTCCTTGAGTGGGGCCACTGCATTCTTAATTTGAACAACTCCCATGTGCTGCTACTTGGGAAATACAAATAAATAACCTCTCTTCTTGCAGGATATACACTTATGTGCCTGCTGATGTGGGGGGGAATGTGCCCCTTGAAAGTAAGAAAACTTGTCTTGATTGGTACGATCATGGGCACGGTCTGCAAAAATGTAATGGAATCCTCACTCAGTCTTTCCTAAGACTTGAAAAATACTGCTATCCCTTTGGCCTTTTGTGGCCGATGTTACTCATCTTGCTATGTTATAATGGTGTGTAGTTTGTGAGCACTGCAAAGGCTTTGAAGCCTGAAGGGCAGCGGCAATAGATCCGCTTCGAGTTTTCTGAAGCAAACATATTACTCTCCATTCTCTTTCCCTACATTGTGCAGGGCAGACTATCTGAGAAACTAGATGCAAAGCTGGAATAGTGGAAGAGGTAGCAAACACAATCGCAATTACATTAGGACTGATTACAGATGCTCATAAAAGCATGCTCCAACTGAATTGAATGGCAAATCATTCTTTACCTTGTACTGATCCCATTGGGGCAAGGTCAAGACTAATATACATATGGTTGGGTCCAAACCGAGGTGGCATGGTTAACATAGAACGATGGGTTGGGATGCTACCCCGAGAGACTGCCAGTGGTTAGACAAATTGCAAGCATTCCTTCCATCACCTGTGTTTGATAACTATTATATGCCGCTGTTATCATATATGACAAAGAGAGTTACATCTGAAACTGCAAGGTGCCACACGGCAGTGCTAAAGTCTGCTACGAACGGCTTTCCAGATCATTCTGATGCCTGGGAGGATATTCCTGAGGTGAGAAATCTGGGCAGATGTATCCATTAGCAGTAGTGTTTAAGATTTGGATGATCTTTAAAGAGTTGTAATAGAGACCCAAAACAGACCTCAATCATACCACTTCGCACAACAGCCTACCAATCTTAGTGGTTCTCTCGTCCCTAAAATATTTTTTCAATGTAAATTTGATTAACACCATATTGGATATTTCACTCCATTGCCCCAATTCTTGGTATGCTAGGGAAATGTAACATATGACAGACGTTTCCTTACTTGTTTTGAAGTTTCATGAATTCTTTTTTACTGCTGAACCTGTACAATGGCACACAACTTTTGCGAAACATAATTAAATGTAGAATATTGTATGTATTAACATTGATGCATAGTAAGTTCAAACATAGCCGTAAAGTGAATCCTAGTTCAGAATATGCAATACAACAGATGGGGCCGCACAACTCTGAAAGGCCATCTGAAGTTTTCAATTTAAAAATAAAGGTTTGAGAAGGCTTTAAAAAAAAAAAAAAAGTCTTTTTTTGTAAGCTTCGCTGACTCTTAATAGGTTGAATCGGTCTTGCTATTTTAATGTTAATAGAAAAGCGGAGGAGTTCAAACAACATCACAGCCATACCCATTTTGCAGAGATCTTGAAAAACTCAAATGAGTACAACAGATTTCAGGTTTTTGACTGGATACCAGCAGACGTCTGAACCTAGACAACTTTTGGTTTGCCTTGGACGTCCAGTGTCATTGCAATGTGAAACAAATACTCTTTTCGCTTTGAAGCAAAGTCTCATCCGATTCCATAAAATCAGAAAATAAACCGGTTTTCATTAAAGCCTAAATGAGCATCCACAGTTTATTACTGTGCTGCAACACAGAGAATTCACTTTCTTTGCACCAAATAGCAAGCAACCCAGTAAGGAGGATTAACAGAAGTTATGTTCAAAACATCTTGCTGCATTTCAGCAGGCTGCCAAAGACCATTTACCACATCTGATCTGGTCTGTAAAGAACAGCAATTGTACAGGTTTATCTTCCCCCCTACTTTTTGGTTTCCACCATTCTCATTTTTTAGCTGGCTGTCGATTTTGATTTGAGCGCAGGTTGCTTACAAGCGGTGGTGTTTTTTTGGTTGCATACGCTGGACTCTTCTTTAGGCGCTCTCCTCTGACGTTAACTATGTGTGGTAAAAGAGGAGGCTGGCGTACTGTTAGGGTTGTTCCCTTTGGAGTGTAGCACCTCAAATGCAGACGGTCTTCAGAATGAGCAGTGACAGCGACCCAACCTGAATAGAAAAAGAGCAAGAGAAAAAAACATGATGAAAATAGGCAGAAAAGTTTAATTTGCTAAACCGTTTACATTTCCTTTCTGCGTCACTTAACACTTTTATGGAAAAAAAACCTCTGCTCTTGAAAGACATGGTATTGACCAATTTTCTCGTTTTCTAACCAGGTTTTTAGTTCGAGTCCCGTTTGAATAGGAGCATATAACTGCATTTGTACCTCTTATTAATTGGGTGCATAAAAAGTTATAATTTTATATATGCTTTTTGCCCATGATGGTAAATAGAATACAAGCAGCATCTTGGAGGATATTCTGCATATCCAACTTAAAGCTCAAACTGGCTCCTGTTACTAAATGGGTCAAAGTTTCTTTGCCTCATGCTTATTGGCCTACGTGCCTCAACCTCCCTTTACCTTAGAGAATTAAGTCATTCCTAAACCCCTAAATGCACTCTAAATCCTAGTAATCCGACTCTTCTTCAAGTATTAACATCCAAATATGAGTGGGCACAAGGTAGAAGATTGTCCGTGATCGCACTTAAATTCTGAAATGCACATCCCTTGAACACTAGATTTGTTATAGATCGCCAGTCCTTTACAAATAACTGTAGACACCTTCCTTATTATGGAGTTAACCGCTTTTGTAGGACTGCTGATAGTATCCTTTTGGATGAGAGGGTTACAAATGCATCGACCCAAAGCCATTGTCTTGCATTTAGGACTTTTTTGGTCATACTGCTCACAGGCACTTTCGCAAAATTAAGTGGCTCTCAGAATTCAGCAGAACAAGTCATGCAACTAATTTTCTCATTAAACAATTATTTCCTGGCAGAATCCATGTCAGATTAGACATTATTTGTACAGTCAATAACCAAAATTATTTTATAAATTGAGATTTAAATCGACATTTAATGTGGGTGACAACTGCGAAGACAATGTAATCTGTTTCCTTCAATTACAGTACCACAAAAGCTACTTGACCTTCAACTTTTTACATGCCATACACCTATGGAAGACCATTTGCCTATCTGAAATGACCATTATAGAAATATACATGGGTAAATGTAAATAATGGGGATTTATTTTATGGGTGTTTTGAGTGACGTCAAATAGACAACTTGACCAGAGCTTAAGTTGTCTATGACGTCACTCACAACACTGAGGGAAATAAGATCCTCTTTATTTACACTTACCCATCTTAAACTTTGTTATGTATGACCCCTTCATTGTGTCTTCCCATGCTGTCTTCATCTGTAGGAGTACAGGAGTCATGAGGTAGCCATAGATATGAAACCATGCATCCTTCCACCAACCTCATCACCCTCTGACCATTCTCCCTCACCATAGCATCTGGCATCCTGCCACGCTCCCAAACTACCCTAATCATTGACCTTTCCTATCCCTCCCACATATTGAACAAAAAGGTTTCATGCCACCCATCTCGGATATCCTTTGTGCTTACCCTCCGAATCTAACCCAAATGGAAAAAAACCTGCAATCCAGCCATACCAACATATACAGTTAACTTCCCACACCTAAACTGAAAGAAAAAAAAAACATAGGTTACCTGCCACCCACCTCACCGCCTTCCTCTTTCGGCCCTGAAGCTGTGCTCTTTGCTCTCCCTCGCAGCAGATAGCTCTGCAGCCTTTAATTCCCTGTGACGTCACAACAATGGAAAACTATTTTTGTTTGACGCATTAGCAGTAAATAATCCCATTTGGAAGCAGATATTTACGCTACTGGCTCTCTGCGAGAGACGTACAGAATAATGATGTTTGCACCAACTGTACTGGTAGGGATTCTGTATGTGCATTTGTCAATCTTCCTGTCACATGCTTTGAAATCTGGGAACTTGAAGGACAAATATGTTGAGTTACCTGCGGAGGAAAACTTAATATCAGCCACTGCCTCTTTCGTACTGATGCCCTGCAGTGTGATCTCTTCAGGAACAAGGGGTGGGAACTCCTTCATCCGTTCTTCTCCTCCCATTGGGACCTACAATGTACAACAGTGTGTCAAAAGCAGGGTGCCTAAGAAGACAATCATGCAGTTTGAATGTAAACAATACAATAGGAATCAAATGTTACCCATACATTTGCAATTATATTTATTCTTTGGCGATCAGGTTCAGGGAATGAGGAATTTAAAGCATACACACATTATTTTGAAAACTCCATTTCAATTTTTAAAGAAAACATGTATTATTAACCTGTTGTTAACTATAGATCTCCAGAAAGGGTAGCCTTTTTAGACTAAAATGCTTGTTAAACATTCTGTAGCCTTGCGAGGAACAAAGCTGAATACCTCAAGGTATAAAATTGCAAAAACTTCCAATTTTTTAAAAATAAAAAACATTTTCTTTACTTGGTCCTGCTGGCATCAAACATCTCCTATAACCACTAACACTTCTAGTCTAATTGTGGACTTTTTACTTAAAAAAACAAGCATTTGCAATGCAATAAGGTCTCGTATTTACGCGAGTTTAAGCTATTGGCATTGTAAACGAGCATGCATTTTATTTAAGTTTTAAAAACGAAAACAAAAATAAAAGGCATTGTTATTTTCAATGTGAAAAGCTCAAACTCGCATAAATGCGAGAACTATTGCATTGCAAATGCTTGTTTTGTTTGGTGCCCGGGCCTAATTTTGATCCCAATCCGACCCTGGAGTTGCATCAAAAAACATGTGTGGTTGCAAAGACATCCCAATGTATGCTCCATAGGAGCAATTTAGCGCAAAGTGCTACTTTATGAAACTTTTAGGATACTTGCCAGCGCCCCAAAGTTCCGGGTAACACGAAGAGCTGACAAAACCGTGTTAATTTTATGTACATTTTGATTAAATCTTGGATTGAAATATTTTGCTGGCGGCACACATCAATCTACAGGAACGCTTAAACTACCGCTCCGTAAATTATGCATTCACAGCCATCACTTGTGTGGGTGAGAAACAAGTATATTTAATGAAAAACCTACACGCGACGCAAGCTCTCCGTTAAGTCGTGCGCATGCAGGAATCCCTCGTCTTTAATACCTTGACAATCACAGCAATAAGTCAACTCACGACATAGATTGGAACACATTATCCTACACTTGCTTCTGATGATACACCAACGGACATACCAATGCGGATGGGGAATTGAAACGCTCTAAAAATGAAAGAAACCACCGGTTGAATTGAAACGTTCCGGAAGGTGGCGCTGTTTGATTAAGTGACCCGCATCAGCACAGCGAGATTATTGCTGAAAATTGCCCAGAGAAGCACAGTAATTACTCACCAACTGGGTATAGAACATCAGAAGTAACAGGCAGATAGAAAGCACCCAGGGGGGGGAGAAGGAAGAAAAGGCAGTCTCACGTGTGTCTCATGTTCTGTCTTGGAGGTGGGGGGGGGGGGTCTCTTACCCTGTACGTCCAAGGCGAGCTTCTTCCAGATGGGAGCAAATTTCTGGCAGTGACACCAGGACGCGTAGAACTCGGCAAAGCAGGCGCTGCTGGAGTTGAGCAGGTGAGAGCGGGCCGAGTCAGAGTCCAAGATGACTAGCGGGTCTTCCCGGGAGTACATGCCAGCCAAGCCGGGGGCCCACAGGGCCCAGAGGAGCCACAGCACACGCATCTTGGGCATCATTCTACCGGGACTAGCGCTGCAGGGCCGGTCGGAGAGAAGACATGGAGAAGGCGGAGCGTGGGCTGAAACGCCGGAGGGAGGGAAAGCAAAAGCACGCCATGCGCGCGTTGAGGGAGACTAGTACGCGTGCACTGGCTGGGGGCGGCTGGTGCGTGTTTGTTGGCGCAGTTACTGCATGCAGCTGGCTTGCATTGACGGAAGGGGGACAGGAGATGTGCACATCGCGCGTGTCTGTACCTGCGTGTTCATGGCCGCGTTCACATTTGCAGTCTGTCCTGCGCGTGCACATCTCCGGTCTCCCTTCCGAAGCAAGTCGGTAACAATAGATCTCGCTAGCGACAGCTTTCGCGCTGCGTCGCTAGGCGAGACCTAAAAATAAAAAGTACATCTTGAAACACCAAACAAGTTACCATGCTGGCAAACATGGTTCCAAGTTAAATGCTTGCCTCTTACATCTCTTGTAGCCTGAATCTGAATATAAACAGTCATCTCAGCCTGCCAAGGGAACCTAAATGGGGTACCATTACATTTGCCAATAACTTCCGTTATTCAGAGCACTTGGTAAAGCACATGTGTGACATGAAGCACGGTTTACAAATTCGCCATTATGCAACTTTCCTGTACGCATAATTCCTTAGTCACATATTAGAACAGAGCTTGGGTGTTCAACGTTGGACGCGAAGGCCATAGTGGTGTTAACATTATCCATTCGGAACAAATGTACTTATATTGAATCTAGATTCTTAGCATTTATACGTTTGTGGTACGAAACTAAAGTCGAATTATTCACATTATCGTGGTTATCCGGAAACTTTGCTCCGGTTCAATGATAGGTAAGAAAGGGTGAACTAGTTTCCTTATTTTTGCCATTAACAAAAAGACTGCATTCTTTAGAAACGATAGGGAGAGACTGAACAGGCCATCTCATTGGAAGATCTAAGAACATACCTAATGGCATGCCCAGATTGATAATCTAACCAAGGAAAATCATGACACCAGAATTCAAATAATATTGAACCTCGCACCGGCTTAAGATAAATGTATCTCTGGCCCAATCTTCCTATGACCGTGGACAAGTATTTTATATACCATAGGATTTTAAGACTCTTCTGCCTTTCTTTTGTCGGCTTCTCACATGAAATATGGTAGGATTAACCGCATAAGGTTTCCCCATTTGACTGCTAAGCTATGAAACGCACTTTCTCTCAGTCCAGTTACTAACTAAGACTTCACCATTACCACAATGCCTTTTGGAAAGCCCTTAAAATCTTGCTCTTCTCTTCCTCTGTGCACTTACTGCAGCCCCAGTACCTGTCCAGTCTACTATTAGCACTTGCATTAGGACATCTTTTATGATAGCAGCACGATTTATGTATCTGGTTCAATCATTTCAGCTACAAAGATCAGAAACCTGCAAGAGGGGCACAGACCGTCTTCGGGATTTTCTGCGCATGCAGGAGACTAGTCCTAAGATGGCCGCCTTGTGGCCAGCAGTCCTCCTTCTTCCACTGGTAATCATCTAACCGCAGCATCCTGCTTGTATTCTCATTAGGGGTCTTAGCTGCATGGGTCATGTCATCATTGACCTTCATGGGCGGAAATCATTGCATGGGGTTTGTTGCTGGGAGGATATCTACTGCTTTGTACAAAGGATTGAATGCTCCTTTGAAAGGACACCCATGGAATAACACTTTGACATCACAGTCATGGATAAACAAATCTAATGTACAGAGTACCACTAAGTACTCTGCAATTGTTTGACTACTTAGTCTGTCTTCTTTACCTTCCTTTGAATAGCACACTGACCCAGCACATCCCCGACGCTCTCCTCTATTTACCTCCACTGAGGTATCCTGGATAAACCCATTACACTGAATGAACAACCCAACAGCAGTGAATTAAAAAATACCAGTAGCTTGGAGCCAGACTCTTCAAACACTTTCCCATGTCCTTTCCTTCCTTCTCCCATTGTGAGACGTCCCATTTCATTGCAAGGCTTCCACCTTCCTCTTTTTCTAAACACTTTATTTATGAGTTTTTTTATTTCCCACACAGGTACAGCACATCCTAAAGCGACAAGCATATTTTTGTAATAAGGGCAATACAAACATAATCGCCCCTTCCCCAGGCAGCAGTTCCCTCTGTCCGCCATGCACCTCCAACCTCCCCCTCCCACCTCCCTTGGTGGACGAGTAGCGGGTAGATCCACCCCTCCGGTCTCTTGACATGTATATTTGAAACACTCTCCTTAATTTGTCAAATTTCGCCTGTGTGTACTGAATAATGGCTGAAAGTTTCTCCATTCCATAATCGCAATGAGCATAGCACATCAACAAACATAACTTTCAAGCGAGTCTTCATAAATGAAACATCAAGAACTTTCAATTTTTTCAGCAAATAACCAATGCTTTACCATTGTCTTCATTTATGTGAGTTTACAATTACTGAAGAATTTCCAAACAAGTATGGTGGCTTACCCCGAGTAACGTTTTTCCAGCATGGTTTTCATAGATGGCATCTGCTTTCTCCAAATGTGTGATATGTACTGGCAACAGGTTAGAAGCAACCACAGAGAACCAGGCGGACTTTTCTCCCTGTAAAATCATAGTTTGGATATTTCTTAAAAAGTAACTCACTGAAAAAGCTAGAGTTTTTCTCATTAAAAGGCCTAACTCAAAAGTCTATTTTCTTTAACTCATACCAAAGTTTCATTAACGTCACCTGCCATAATCACTTTTCAAGGAGGAATTATTCGGGCACTTCACCAATGATATTCTTTTTTTCAATATGACGAAGACACTCAACACTCATCTATCAGACAGCATAACTTCCTATTCTAAGAATAAAAGGCTACGAAATGATGGTTTGACCTCTTTAAGGATTACTCGTGGTGGAAGACAACTGTTTATTTTTCATAACTAAGATTTTTTTGCACAAAGAAATTCTTATTTTCATTTTTCCTCCATAACCAGTGTACTGTACACATTTTCTTGTTTATCTTACTTGAGACTCGTGAACACGGTAGTTAATATTTATGCTCAGCGCTCACAATCAGGTCCATTTTTTTAATTCTTTGTGATTATGAATTGGAAAACCAAATAGCGCTCTTGTGGCATTAGTTCAGACATGTACTTCATGGTCAATGTTGCCGATTCAGAAGGTGAACTAGGTCTTCAGATGTCTGATATATGCAACACCAATGACTTGGCCTGGTCAGTGGCGGCTGCCGCCTATTTAAGTTGGTAGAGCGGCTGGCGGGGGGTTGTTAGTCAAACATGGTGACCACATCGGACACTCTTTCAGGTCCCGCGCTCACTGTGCCACTGGATTCAAGTTAGCCTGGCTGATGAGGGGGGGATGCCCTGAAACCGGTCCCAGGATGCTTGTTTCCAGCCCAGGGAGGACCGGGCTTGGAAATTTGATCTGGACTGTTCCCATGAGGCACAGGGTCAAGACGGATTTGCATATGGCTGGGTCTAAACTGGGGTGACATGGTGAGCAAAAGAACGATGGATTTGACCAGTGGTGGCTGGTGACATTTTAAAGTGGTGGGCGTAAAATTATTGACGTACTGCACTCCGGCGAGCGAGCCTAAACAACCCTAGAGAAAATTTTGAAAAAAGAGTGGACAAATGGTGCCTTTTCAAGCAAATTTGAGGAAGCAGGAAGGTCAATAAAGCAACATGATTGAATTATTTATCATTTAAGAAATTGCCAATTTTTATGAGCTATAGAGGACAATCTTTGCGTATGCTGATGTTATCATTTGCCCATATTAACTTTTGAACACACTGATACACTTGAAATGGTTTTAACTATACAATAAATACATTCATTGACTGTGTGGTGCTGTACATCAATATGATGACACTATTTCCTTAAATTCATTTTCTGTTTTCATGCAAGAAACAACATTTTTTTAAAGTGCAGAAAATATGAATGCATTTCAAGTAGTACTCTGTGTAAAAAATGCCTGCTTGTAACAGCAAAGGCTTCCCATGTTATCTTTTCCCCAAATTCTCAGTAGAAAAGCCATCCCAGGGTCCAAGGTAGGACTTATAAGCTTATTTTCACTCTCTGGTCCCCTGAGGCTCCTTATGTTGGTGCCCTTGAAATCCTTCTCAATCTTAGGCCACATGATATCCCTGTTCTCTCTTATGCCATGTAGGTCTTGTGCACTATGCCCTGGAGACTCTACACTCCCCATAACACATGTGTCCGCAATGAAACGGTGCAACGCTCCCTCGACATGAATGTTGGACTGACAATTTCCCAGATAATTCATCCAGTGAGCGCAGCACACTGTCCTCCAGCCTACCAGGGTATTTCCACGTGTACTAAGTCATCATGTAAAAATCAGACACGGTGGGAATGTGATAGTCAAAGAAGAAATGTGATCTCACTGTTTTAAAAATAGGTGACATGCTACAACTACAGGAAAGCAATACTGCATGAAGCGCTCTAGCAGAATGCAATGATTAAATACCTGTTGGCGTGTAATATAAACTGTGTAATAAATAATGTTCAGGGTTTGTTGCCGTCAGAGTAAAAGGTGCCTCGCACTGGGCTGTCCGAGAAACTAAGATGATAAGAAACTAAGAAAAATGTGCCGATATTGCAAATATACATCTGTGCACTTCCAAAAACACAATATCGGTATTATTAGTCTAAGCATTTGAAAATATCTTAACATTTGCATTGTGACCGATCATATTTTAGTATTTGGGCAAATCATGTCCACAGTCCACAAACTTTACCTATAATAAAATAAGCAGAAAAAGCCTCGTAGTTTGAATACCTGTTCTCCACACATACTCTCAACTTGAACCACCTAAGGCACCGCTCGTTGTATGGCAACATTAAGCAAGGTTCCTCACTAACATTGCAAGTTTCCAATAAGTGGCAAATGCAGTATTTGTGAATTCAATTCGCCTTTTACAGCCTGAGGAACAACAACAAAGGCTAAGCTTTTAGGAGCAGGTTAAAATGGGACACTGGTCGCGCAATTACAGTTCATGCTGACAAAAAGGAAAACCTCTTCAAAATTGTATGGGGCATCTCGGCGGTGCCTCCCTAAAACCCAGTATTTGTCAGAATTTACTGGCATAATATCACACAAGAACTGGACATGAAATAAGTGGACGTAGCATACATAACCTAACACAACAGACTGAAATCATTTCTGCCTTTACCTTCTGAACATTACATATCAGATAATGTCAGAAGAGTGAATAAGATTGGCAATATTTTCCATTGTAGTATCTTAAAAAAAATAACCCCAGATGGGTCCAACAGCAGAAGTACCAGCGACCCCCTTGCCCCATGCACAAAATCAGTCAAGAAAATGTAATTAACACATAGACACCGAATGTAATTAACAACACAAACACTGTTGCACATCTTTTCAAATGAATTGATTGCGAAATATAAACTCAATAGTCCTCGTTAAATTAAAAAATAAACACATTCCTATTGTTTTAAAAACAGAACAAAGAGTGGCCAGCTGGTAGGCCCTCGTGAGGCCATGGCTTTAAGAATATATGTAGGTAATTGCTATCCATTGAAGAACCATGAAATCCCATCCCTCGATGTGTGCTCACTGAAAGAGGCGCTGTGCAGCCTCACCACGGGCTTCAATGGGAGCTGGAACCAAGGGTATCCGGTGTGTGGTGCCAGTCGGGGTGATGGACCCTCGGAGGCAGGGGAGCATCAGACACACAGCACTTCACCACAACGCTCGTGCGTGCCCCAGGGCCCGACGGAGGGGGCATGAGTAACTGCTTCAGATAATCCATAGTTTCCTAATCAGAGCAGAACCATCTCTGGAACATGTTTGTGTTCCAGAGATGGTTCTGCTCTGATTGGGAAACTATGTATTATCTGAAGCATTTACTCATACCCCCTCCGTCGGGTCCTGACCCCACGGCCGGCTCCTATTACGTGAAATTAGCACTGCATGACGGGAGGGGGTCGCGGGAGGCGTGTGGGGTGGGGGGTGGGGGGGGCAGGGAGGGAGTAATTTAATTAAAGAAAAAAAAATAAGAAAAACTTACCTTGCCTCCGGGCCGAACTCCTGCTTCGCGCTTCCCACTCTGTGAAAACAGGAAGCAGTAACAGGCAGCCTACCTCCTTCCCCTAAGCCAATTACAACGCTGCAATGGCAGCGTTGTGATTGGATAGGCCGCCGTCCTTACAGGACTCTTAGGGGAGGCAGTTTTTTTCATGCAGGCTGCGCAGCAGCCTACATGAAAAAAACAGATAGTGCTATGACTGGTTTGGTCGGCCCTGGGGCCGACCAAACAATCAGCGCCCATAACATTGGGCTAGCCACTCCTCCCTGAACCGCCCACCCGCCCGCCCCCATCCAGGCAATCTGACATACCCTTCTGCTTTCTCGCAGAGCGAGAAGCAGAAACGTAAAATGGTATTTATTCCATTTTACATTTCTGCTTCTCGCACTGCGAGAAAGCAGTGGGACAACACCCCGACGCCCACGTGGTGGAGCCGCCACTGGATTTGACCCAGATCTATTGACTGGGGAAGAATGTTCGATTTCCCCTTCATTCCATCCATCATCTGTGTGTCTTTTGCCCCCGAATGCAGAGGCATGCCACGATTGCTGTGTGTGTGCTTGGTGTCCTCGATATAACTGCGACGCTGAGCTCACAGGGGCTGCCTGGGCAGGTCCTCTTGAGGTTCACAGAGGCCGGAGGAGCAGAGCCCAAGTCACTGGTGTGACTAGGCGGAGAAAAACTGAGCACATGCCCCAGCGCTACTTGTCTGATCTTGCATCTGGAGTGGTGTCCGCTTAGTGCCCTGGTAGGGACCGCAGAGGTGGCGGCGTGGTCATCGCCCCCTGGCTTTTCAGTGGCGCTGCACCGGGAGAGGTAGAGAGACTGCAGAGCTGGACATCTCCCACTCTGGAGCGGCTGAGTGGTATCCGGGGAGTCTGCTGGGCGGCAGTGAGGGCTGAGCGTCCTCAGACTGCCGGAGAGCGGTGATGATCCCGTGCCAGACACCCCTGCAAGGAGAGCTGCTGAGAGATTGGGCCCGGACTTCTGCTGCAGCTGGATGGAAGGCCACTGGACTGCCCTCTTGGGGATCCCTGGTGGCTGTTGCTGGCCCAGTGGGCTGCCTGGCCTGTGTCGGGACTGTAATTTCCTTGTGCTAGAGGATTGCTATTGTCGAGCTATGGAGAGCTCTGTTGAGGGTCGTACATGGTTGAAGGCACCCCATGGATCACTGAGTCTGTGCCCGGGGCAAGCTGGGGCCTCCCGTCTGGGCCCCCAACCCCCCACCTCGAGCCCTGCGATAGACCATTTCCTGAACTTTCAGAATCGGGACATGATCCTCACTGAAGTCTGATGTCTGGGATAGGTCCATCATGAGAATTTCAAAATTCTGGTCTTCCCTGATTATACACATGAAGTCCAGCTGCAACGGAGGATGATGCTTGGGAGTGCCAGGATGAACACCCCAGGTTGTCAGGACAGGGTGAAAGAAGGGCTGAGTTGCGATCCCATAGTGGCGAAGGGTCCCAGCCAAAAGCACAGCAGTGGATCCGGAGGAGGGGCTGGCATCCACCGCTAGGGATGGAAAGGGAATCTATGGCATGGTGAGCAAGAGAGCAGACGGCTAGCGGACTCCTCAGACTTGGAGGGGTACCGGCTGGCAAACACCAAGACGAGCAGAGAGGAAGTCAAGGGGGGGAAAGACCACACGGCTACACAGGGGAAGATCAAGAGACTGGGTCTGACACCCCACATCCCCTTGCGGTGGCCAATGACAATTTTTAACAAGATCCTGAGGCCCTCCCCCCGATGGAACAGCTTCAGGACTACAGAAAGAAGTATAGCAACAAGAATGGCGTTTTGATCCAGGCCAGAGAGCTGTGGAACACGTCTCCACGGCCCTTCGCGGATTGTTCAGAACTGAGCGCAAACCTTTTGCTACACTGACCAGTGGGCCACCGCGCACAGGGACGGTAGGCTCTGGTTGTGTTTAGTTATTGTGTGGGATTGGATTTGTGGGATGGGTGGTGGGCTACAGACCTCTCAGTCTTCCCCCAGGCGAGTAGTTACAGTTTAGTTATGGGGTAATACACTCGTGGGGGTCCTTGTGGGGTAGTGGATTGTGTTTTTGGTTCAGGGCCTTATTGGTTCAGGTGGAGGGACACAGATACTTCAGCTGCGCAGCAGTCTTTTAAGAGGGAGCACAGACAACATTTATCAACACTGAGTCATGGCACGTAATCTACCCTTAGACACCAAGGCCATTGTGGTTCTGTCCTGGAACATTAATGGGCTTGGGGGATATAATTAGGTGTAACCTGGCTACCCAATACATCAAACTGCTGCAGCCTGATGTCATTCTTGTACAAGACACCCATTTCCAGAGGACACATTGTCCATTTCTGGGAAAAGGAGTATAGACCATACAGGCACATGCCGAATATAGCACTGGCTCCAGGGAGGTGGTGATCCTGATTACAAAGAACTCCCCCTTCTAGGTAGTGAACCAATAGCTTGACCTTTACAGCAGGTATGTGGGAGTGAAAGGGTTCTGGGGCCGCAATGAGGTTACTCTGATTAGTGTGTATGCCCCCCTGTAGCTGCAAACATCCACAATGGTGAAACTTAGAGGTATTGCTGGCTCACTCCTCGATGCACATAATAGGCAGCGATTTCAATGATGCCATGGCAGGGGACTTAGACAGGTCCAGGACACGGGGATTTTCTCACAGGACACCCCGCTCTCACACTGTTACTACACTGTGTCTTTCAAATCTGTGGCCTCAAAAACACCCCACAGACAGACGTTATTCGTACTTTTCGGGGGGCCCGCAGGGTTTTCTCCAGGTTAGACTATCTCTTTGCCCTGGCTGGGGAAGTGGACACCATCCAACAGGCAGACCACTTGGCAAGGGAACTCTGATCACTCCTCTCTGCTGGTCAGGTTGGGCAGACCAAGTAGAGGTGGGAGACTAAGATGGAAACTCAGCGCCTGGGATCTGCAGGACTTGGAAGTGGCAGTGGGGCTGCAAGTGGATACAGAGTTGTATTTCAAGGAAAATAAGGGCTCAGTTGCTTCCAAAGTGGTATTATGTCAGGCATATAAGTCTGTTCTCCGAGACAGAGCCCAAACCCGAAGTGATCCAAAAGAAGAGGAAATTGACGGAGACTCTGGAACTCCTTGAACAACAGCTTCTTGAGCTAGAGGGAGACCCCGAGTTGAAAGCCTTTAGAATTAGACAACTAGAACTCATGAGAGCCAAGCATTGGGACTTGGAACAGGAAGGGGCATCGAAGCAAATGCTGGCCACCTTGCATCACTTGTACAACAATGGGGATAAGGCTGGTGGACACCTGGTTTAGCTCAGTAGGAAGAATTCGAGGCCAGGTGGAAGTGGCACAAAGTGGGACCTGATGGGGAGATTTCGTATTTGGATGGATGCTTCGCCGGTACTATAGGCAGTTCAACAGGGCTAGACCACTGCATAAGGCGCACCAGATAGCTCAATATCTGGCATCCATAGATATCCCCATGATGGACGCAGAAGCCAGAGGCGCACTAGATGCTGACATTACACTGGCGGCGGTTCAGACTGCCATAGCAAAGCTGAAATCTGGTTAAGCCCCTGGGCCAAATGGAATTCCAGCAGAATTCTATAAACGATATGCCGGCATGCTAGGACCCCATTTATTGCATATGTTTTGGGAGGTCAGAAGCAAGGATTGCTTCCAATGGGCCACCATTGCGGTAATCCAAAAGGAACGTAAACCGAAAGAATCAAGTGAGTCATACCGCCCTATCTCTCTGCTTAATATCGAGGTCAAACTGCTGGCTAGTATACTGGCCTTGAGGCTCATACAGGTCATTACGTCCCTGATGCACAGAGATCTGCCAGGCTTTATGCCTGGCAGGTAAATGAGCTATAACCTAAGATGGGTACACAATTAGATGAACGAGGTACGGGATATCCAGCCCCCAACTTTATTCTCGCACTGGACGTAGAGAAGGCGTTTGATGCAGTGCACTAGCCCTTTTTGGAACAAATCCTGGAGAGGTGCAGCTTCAGTCCCCAGCATCGGAAGTGGGTAGGGATATAATATCAGGCCCAGAGTGAAGCAGTGAGGGTGAATGGGGTGGTGTACTTGGATTTCCCCATTGGTAGAGGGACCAGGCAGGGATGTCCCTTACCCCCCCCGTTAGCGCTTACAATAGAGACTTAAGCCTCTATAGTGGGGTGCCACCTGGGGGTGTCTGAAATCACTCTCTCTGGCATTGAGGAGGGGGGGGGGGATGGGTTGGGGAAGCCAGAAAAAAAACTCGCTGTATGCAGATGAGGTCCTGCTCTACATTACCAAGTTGACCACTTCCCTCCCGTTGATCTTTCATCTCTTTGAAGAGTACGGGACTTACTCTGGTTATAGATTCAATTGCGATAAGTCAGTAATGTATCTTCCCAGGGGCCAGATAGACACGTACTGGCTCCAAAGCGGTCTGATGCTAGCAGTAGATTACTTCAAGTTCTTAGGAATTTTTCTGACATTGGAGAAGGAGCTCTGCAGAAATTTGGGGAGAGTAGCGAAAGCCTTTTGAGGTGATTTGGGGAGGTGGAGGGGGCTGCCCCTCACTTTACTGGGACGGGCAGCTATGTTTAACATAATCTCCCTCCCTAAACTGTTGTAGGATTTACAGAATACCTATACCAGATTCCCCAGGAGGTTTTTAAAAGCTTGGCTGGGGATGTGTGCTCCCTGCTCCGCAGAATAGCTCTATGGACACAACAGAATCCTTACAATTGGGGTACAGCTCTCCCTGATCTGGAAGCTTACTATTGGGCGGCCCACCTAATTACCATCAATAAGTGGATCTTCACCACCCCCCGCGCCCTCCCGGACCACTCCACTTTCCAACTTGAGCAGGCATAATGGGGGGATATGGTCTATATGGGGAAAAGGGTTTGCCACCTCTACTTCCAGCCACCCAGGTAGACATAACAGAATGGGGCAAAGCTACAAAATGCCTGGGATGGTACGGTAGGAACTCTCAGGAGACACCCCTATGGGAAGGGACTTGGCTCCCGGAGATGGTGAGGCTAAAGGGACTTAGGTCGTAGGAAATCATTGGGATCTCTAGGGTGGGAGATTTGTTGGAAAAGGGGGATATAATGCTGTTCTCTTCACTATAACATGAATATGGGAAGAGTGACAACCAATTCCTTGAGTATGCGCAAGTACAACATGCGTGGCAGGCAGAGGGGCTGCCTGGGGAGGGCACCCAGAATAAACTCCACTGGAAGGCCGGTTGTTTACTGAAGAATTGGGTAAAGAAGCAGTTTCCCTCACATATAAAATGTTAAGCAACAATATGCCGGAAAACTTAGTTACACTGCGGGAGAGATGGGTGCGTAATGTAGGAGACATGGATGTAGATTGGAAGGCAGCCCTGATGCACCAGAGAGAGTTAGCAATGAAGTCTTGTCTACGTTTAATCCAATACAAGGCATTCAACCGTGCTTACTATGATAGACCATTACTACACAGCAGGGAAAGGTTGCTGTCCCTGAATCGCCTGCAGTGCAGAGTGGAGATTGGTTATTTTTTCCACACACATTCTGGGGGTGGCAGTTGATTCATGACTACTGGGTTGCAACTATAAGGGAGCTCAGTAATATCCTTGAGGAGTGGGTCCCACTTGAGCCGAAATTCATAGTGTTGGGGATCCCTAATGATGTATATCTTCCCAGGGCTAAACTAATATTCTGTGGCCTTGGCCTGGTGGTGGCAAAGAGATATAGCCCGACACTAGGGAGTGAGTGGCTTCCCTATGCCCAAAAATTGGAACCGGCGCATGGATATTTATATGGCAGAGGAAAAAGCCTTGTATGCTAGTAGGGGATGCCCCTCTGAATTTCTAGAAGGTCTGGGGTGGCTGGTTTAAGTACTATTACCATGAGTTCTTGGGAGAGGGTGTGGGATGGAGCTGAGATGCATTGGTCATTTGATCACAGGTGTTGTACTGGGTGTACATGTGTTATCAATATATGAAACTTTACCATGGTTTCTTCTACCTTCTTTCCTTCTCATGATCTGGTAAATGACTGCTACATGGGGATGGGGGTTAATCGGTTTCTCAATGTTTCTGCCTTTCCAGGGGTGCATGCCTGATGCCCCCTATTGCTTTCTCGTGTTTTGAAGCAGAAACAAATATATATGTTTTTAAACAAAATGTTTAACCCCAAGTACAGGGAATGCAAGAATACCCTTCTCACAATAGTACTAGTCAAAAACAGTAAATAAGACAGACACTGGAAAGCAAAGCAAGAGTACTAGGTAAGAAAAGGAAAGGAGATCGATCCTGAAATGCCCATGTATCAAATGTATGCAATTAACGCTTAAAACCTGATGCAGCACGATCAACAAACATAACGTGTTGGCAGATCCTAAATTTACACGCTAAGAGGCATCCTCCTAGCGCTGATATTTTAGAGATATTTTTGTTTCTCTTGAGAAGACCTTCCAAGAAATCAATTTCTGTACGTTTTTAGTGATTTAGAGTTTGTGATGGTAGTCACAGATTGAAGAATTCTGTTGATACTGCAGGAGACCTAAACATTTTTGGAGGTAATTTCTATAATATATGAAGGATGCTCCTATACCTATATATTGAACACATGACATATTGTCTTCAGGTGTTACATGTGCACCATTTGATGGCCTATATATTATACTATGAAGTACAAGAGGAGATGGTAGGGGACCATGGTGACTTTCTAAACTATACCCAAGTACTCAAACTTTCAGTGATCTCAAGTGAGATGCACTGTAATGGTAAACTGTAACCCCAAGTTAGACAGAGATGGTTCATGGATAACCTTAGAGGGGAGAGGGGAATCTCGAGTGGAAATGGAACACGGTTACCAAACAGTAATGGGCATAATTTGCAAATCCCTCTTTTTAAGGCAGCCTCGTTTAACTAGAAAGATTGCTACTTCACAACCACTTGTCATGTTATTGTTGCCAACGTAAATCTCACCGCAGCCCTTATTTTCCAACCCTCAAGGTCACTTCCTTCGCTCTCATGTCATCCTCCTCTCCTTCCCTATTTAGTTCCTCCTCAGAGGTTTCAAGCAAACACAAGCAGTCAATGACTCACAATGGAGTTTTAGGTGTTGTAGACCCATCTTTCAGAAGCAGATATGTATGAGGAATTAAAATGGTGAACTGTAAGAGCTTCTGTTTACACCAAAAAACTCAAGAATACTGGTATGTGCTATGATGAAGAAAAAGAATATAATGGACCTCTTTGCCTCTCCCCGAATTACTAACCCTCCAATGGCAGGGCATATACGGGCTGTTCGGCACATGAATGCGCTGGCAAGTTTACATAAACGGAAGCATTTACAAGTCTTTGTTGCACTTCTCACATTAATGGACTAATGAACACTTGCTACACATATGCAATATTTTAATTACACTTATGAAACTTGAAAATGTATCAAAATTTCAAAGTATACAATGTTGCATTGTTGTAAGCAAGTGCACACTTCCATAAAAAAGTCTCTTGCGATAACAGCAGAAGACTGGTTCTCACAGAAAAAAATCACACAGACATTTTCTGCTTGAACCGTTCTCCTGCTGGCACCTAGACTTACTTCTGCATACTCGCTTAAAAAAAAAAATCCTGCAAGATATCAGTAAACCACATTTCACTCTGGAAGCATTATTTTGCAACATTTTGATGACATTTCTCGAAATTTCACAAAAAATGCACAATTTCACATGCTATTAATAGTAATGGGCACAAATGCAAGGAAATCGATTTCTCATTCTGATCTTGATGTGAATGTCAATTTTACAATGCTGTTAACTGTACGACAGACAACATGGAGTACAAATACATGTGTAAAACTGGTGCAAAGCCTTGCGTTACTTGGTGCAGGAAGTTGTACGTGCAATTGACAGTTTCCTATAAAATGATAACTGCATTAACAGACAGAGATAGAATACCAAGGGAACCTGCTTCCCTAGAAGCACATTTCATTTGCCTTGCCCGTACATGAATCACTCAAGGCTACCTTCAGCCTTATTATTTCGCTGAGTAGTCATGGTGAATGGGCGGAGCTTTTAAGGTTTCTGAATTCTTATCCTAGTCTTTAATCGGTCACTTGAGGTGAATAGTCTCTCACAGCTTCCTGTTACTATCTTGCCAACAGTGAATCTAACGTGCAACTGAACAGCAAGATTTATTGAAATTTGGCAACATCTTGAATAGTTTAGTTTAATATACAGGCATGCACAAAATGGTTTGTGTATATGCATGCCAACTGGCCCATGGATCTGAAGAGTCTGGTGGTCCTGAGTGGTGAAGAGGCATGGTGCCACAATGCCCACTGAATGTGGCATGGCATAATCTTCCTCAGTGTAACACGGGGCGGCTGGAGGAAGAAGCGGGGGGCAGGAAAAGGGGGGGGGGGACCAGTGGTCGAAGAAAATTCCAGTCAGCAATTAAGCTTCTGTGGTGTTGCAGTAAAAGGGCTAACGCAAATAATTACAAATAATGTTCATTCGATCTTTTGGGACGTTTTCCTCCTCCTTCATCTGAGTATCCAGCACCTAGACACCTTTGGATAGTAAAGTGCTGTGCAAATCTAAATGTCATTTAATTTCAAAGACACATGCAAGGTCCAAATTAATGAGGCATGCCAAGACAACATAAAAAGGGCAGGAGAAGAAGAAACCAGAAAACGAATATGGAATATCAAAAAGATCGAGGTTAAATTAGTCATTCCAGTTTAAGAGTCAGAATAACAATATGCAAGACTCAAGCGATGTACAAAGAAACAACCTATTCAAGAAGTAACAGCCTGTCTGCCACTACACGGGTGAAATTAGTAAAAGTATTTATAATGAGGAATATTGTGTACCTGTTAAGCACAGGTTTGCTTGCTGGGGCATCTCAGCTCTGCATAAAGGATTTTATGAGCTCAACTTTTCAACTCTCAATTAGAAATATCTGCAAACTGTTTACCAACGTTATTTAGAACATTTAGCGTCAGCGCAGAAAAACATAAATATCGTTAATGTTTACAGAGATTACAAAATCACGTAAGAATGCAATGGACAGTCAACATAGCCGTTTTGTGTGGCTAAAAGGGGGTGGAAGGTTAAGGCAGTACTGGGGAGCGGAATAGGCAGCTTGGGTCTCCCCTTTGGTCTTATTTATATGGGCGTCTGATGCATCTCTTACGGTCTAGAGCAACCTGCTCAGCAGCCCTTCTCTAGGGCTTGGATATTGGCAGCACATTGAAAACCCGCTTACATTAAACCCGGAGGGCCTTTAGACTTTGGCGGCAGGCAAGAACTACAGTGCCATACCTTTTTTGGTGTTGCCATGCTTATGGATAACAATGCTGAAGGTGGCGCAATCTTATGGGGCCCTCAATATAGTAGTAATGACAACTCATGCAACCTTTGCATTAATTATTCATGCATGTGTGCATGATTTATATGCGTTTAACAATATTATATGAGCGATAGGCACTGGTGCATGTTAACACAGTCTTGTTTATACACTGAAAGGATTAGCGTGGAAGGTTTAATACACATGGCTTTGCTAGGCCTCCTACACCCGTTACTAATGTTTGGGTTCAAGCTTTATTTCTAGTGCAGATAATCGAGTGTACACGTGCTGAATTGTCATGCAATACTGCTGCATGTTTTCTCCTGCTCCATTTTTCCATTCTCTGCTGCATGGTGTCTAAATGATTGCTAGCATGTCGACCATGAGCAAGTTCCATGCTGGAGGGACTAAAAGTTACATTATAGCAGTTTCCATTTGCTTCATAAACAATTAACGGAGTACTTGCCTTCTGACTTGTGCAATGAAGTGCAGGATGCAAATGCGAGGAACCCCTTGCTTGCTCCTTTGGTCTTGATGTATGAAAAGGTTATTAAAGGCTCTAGCGATCGGGGTGGGACAGACAGACAGACCAAACGCTGGTAAGAGATGCTGATGTTAAGGATTCCAGTTGGAGGCCTACTGGCAATCTGATAGGCGGAGGCCATGATATATAAATTGGCAATTAATATGCTGAGTGAATAATAAAAGCTGTGAGCCATCTTAGTATAATAGAGTCAGGCAATTTTACTAATAGCTTACACGTATGTGGTGAAAAATGTTTGGGGTGTATCTAGGTTCACCCTTATTTCCTTTTTAATTGTTGAGATATTTTTAATTACACTTTTTGTTCACATTTGTTTCTTGCAAAAATAGCATGCAACAGATTACAATATATTCCAAAATACCATTATTTGTACATGTGCTAATTCAGTATTCCGGGAGGGGCTTCCAACTTCTAAAAACCTTACCTCAAAATGTTACAGAGTGGGAAGGATGAGAGACCCTGCTAGTTTTCCTTTCCTCAGAAAAGATCAAAAAGTCCATTTGGGGGAATCAGGAAATCTCCAGGATGTGATGCCAAAACGTTTGGTGGGGGCTTAGGATGCTAAAATTAGCTGTTGCCAAAGTTCTGTTGTTTCCAGCTTCGCACCTATGGCAGCTTCAATAGGGCCTTGGAGAATGTAGACTTCAATGGAGAGAAAACAAGGGAGGCCTGAAAAATAACAGATTGAAATGGGGGCATACCTTCCCCTAGTCACAATTATGACTTTACCCACCAACAGTGCGCACCTCCTGGACCAGAGATGCCAGATCAAAGTACCTGGCTTGTTACTGTTCAGAAGTTTCCTTTTTGAATAATTGGGGACATGCAGGAAGTCATTTTGCATTCCCAGGAGAAATCACTGCCTGGACTCCACGGCAGTGTCTAAACCTTGCAGGAAAATAGACCCCTGCAGGAACTTAGGACTTTCACCATTCATTGCCATGGTTATACGTCCGAACAATAAACTTGCGCCTAGCAAATGGGGCATTAAGACCCAGATGATCAAAAGCACTTATGTTTCTCCTTTCTCAGGTTAAAAAGAGACACAAAGTAAGTGGGGGCAAAACCCACCCAATTCAGGGTCTTCATAAAAGCCAGCAGGCCAGACACAATATACAAAAGTGCAAGATGTGTACAGTACTAATAAAATAATCTTGAATGATGACGGTGATCCCAAGAAGGGACCCCAGTAGGGTAAAGCAGTGAAGGCAGGCAGGTTTAATGTCCATGACAATAGGAAGGTCAGTAGGAAGGCATCGGACTCACAAGGGCATGGGGAGGTTTCTGTATCACAAATGTAGTGGATGGCGCCCATTCTTTCTAAACCACTGAACTTAAATGGCCATGTCCTGGCAGGAATTAAGAGGAACATTTGGCAAGGCAGGTTTGCTGAAATGTTTTCCTTGATAAAGGAAAAACGGAGGGATTTAGAAGTAAAAGAAAACCGAGTTTAGCAAGGATTAGAAAACGAAAGTGGTATATAACATCATGAATAAACTGTATTTTCAGGCAAGAAACCCAAGTTAGCAGTAGGGATGGTATACTATGCGAATAAGATACTCAGTGCACACTACAACTATGGGGAAGTGCCTGGCTTGACTCGGATCAAGATTTTAGGTGGCTAAAAGCTGACAACCCCGGCACAGGGTTGGACCAAACGGAGGTAAAAGTATGGTCCGATTCAGTATCATGCAGGATGATTGAATAGGCAGTTGGGTACGCGACCATCAAGCATGTGAACGTTTAAACATGTTTGTTCGTACTGTAACTTCCCTTCACATCCTTAATTTAAGTGTGTAAACAAGCCAAACGAGAAGGGCAGAGAGCCCAAATAAGTCCTGCAATCAATAAGGCACCCTCTGTCACCATTCAAGATCTAATTTTCGTTGCCTAGGCTTAACAGGTCGCCTTACAGAAGATTGGAAGGGGGACTGTATTTTGGTTCGCGACCAAAGCTTTAGGATTCCGGCTGTGGCGAGTGGTAATCAACAGCATGTGCATGAATCAGTTTCTGTACTCACCCACCCTGCAGTGGTGGCAAATAAACTCAGAGGGAATCCAGCTGGTCCTCTCAGTAAGCCTCCTTTGGATTGGTTTATTTGCTCTTTTCTAAGAATAGTTCCACAGATGGTACCCAGTCATCGTCACTGGATCTACACTCATCTCCAAAAGCTGCGTCTGTTGATGGCGCGATTGATACACACATTTGGTTAGTTCACTGTTCTTCTATGGATCAGGCACTACACAAGCCTAATCCAGGGTTTGGGTTTTTGTTTATGCACTTTATAAAGCGCGCACATACCCGTGGGTGTCTCGGCGCCCAGTTAGCTAACGGGGACACATACTGAACTGACTTTCTGGCTACTTCCAGCTGACACAGATTACTTCTGTTTGCTAGGCTTCCAGTTCAAAGGTGCTTTTTATTATGGCAAGTGCATGCCAATTGGGTGTCCTGCACCTACTTTGAAAAATTCCGCATATTTGTAGAGTGAGTCTTCTAGCAATAGTCTAGTGATTGTTTTCACCAATGTTATTCATTAACTAGATTACTTTTTCTTTATGGGAGTGCCACTGTCCGGCAAATGTTTGGCTGCATTAAGGAGCTTCCTTCACTGAGCTAAAAAGATGGTCCTCAATGCACACTAGAAGACCAGTGATTCAGCCACAAGCGTTACCGTTTTAGGGATCGAGACCGACTCCCAGGCTGGCACATACAGGTTGCCATCAAGCAGAGTTCAGCAATTCATTCAGTCAACTGAGATGTGTTTAGCATAAAGAAATGTCATCTTACAACAGCTTCACGTTTTGGTAGGGCTGGTGAGTTTCATGTTGAGGAGCATCACAATGAGGTATCACCAGGCTAGCCTCACTGCAGACGTTAAGGAAGTTTTGAAAATCGAGGGCAATGCAATTTGTTGACCACATTCCCCAACACCCCTCCCAGTCCATTATCCAGCAGAGCAATGGGCATATACTCAGATTTGGTTGGCAGTGTGGGCTTTTGTGCTATATTGGATGTTGAATGTTGCCGGAGAGAATTGCCAAGTCACTGGGTTAAATTCAGACAGGTAACAAACACTGCTTTCCAAGACCTCTTTCCCATTCTTGTAGCTGCCTGAACATGGCAAACCCAGCGTAGCAAGAGTTCCATCATCTCTTTTTTCTAGTCTGAGAACATGGCAGAGACGAAGGTGATTAACATGCAGACAGCACCTTGCGAATGTGCCTTGGGTTTATTAAAACAGCTGGTATTGCTATGCTGGAGAGCACCTCGTTTTGGGCAAAAAAATGTCCCAGGCTTTCTTTAAAGGTGCTGATGTTTTATTTCATACCGTGTGATCTACAGGCAACTGAGCATATGAAGTAAACCTCAGATGAGCTATGGAAGCTCGATGCCTCGTTATGGCAGAATCAATAATTGCCTTTTTAGCTACAAAAACATGCAGCGCATTATGAGGGCTTTTTAGGCGTAGAGCATGTTCTTGCACTCAAAACGAAGGGAAAATATATTTTCTTTGTAGTTCTTTAATTTGTACATAAAGGAGTTGAAGGAGCAGATGGCTATATATGCAAGGGCGCACCCGACAGCAGTACTGAATTGAAAATACATTTATATAGCGCTTACTACCCCTGATGAGGCGTTGATGTGCTTTACGGCGAGTAGCATACTACCTGCGAGCCCAAAGTTAGTGGTCAGCCTATTGGTTATTTGGGTTAGTCTTGCATGCTAAAGAAAACAATTCTGTGCATTTACTCCCGTCCTTTGTGGTATATTCGTGACTTAGGTGTGCCCATTAGAGGGATTTTGTGATAAGTAAATGCTTGCTGGAATAGATATTGTCATGGTTTCAAAAACAAGGAGCTTAAGACAGACAGACATGAGATTTAGATTAACATTTACATATACACACAAAATAAATAAAAGATGCATACTGAAGATAGAAGGGAAGCTGAGGTGAATTCAAAATAAACAAGGGAGGGGAAACTACGCAAAAGTTTGATTGAAGGTCAATTTTTCATGCAGTTTTTAAGGAATATAGCAGGTGGAGACGTTTTGCGATAGCATGCAATCTGTGCATGTAAACCTGTTGAAAGAAACAGTTTTGAGTTCTGCTCTGAATGAATGAGCCTTTTAACAATCGTTCTAGATAAACTTAACTTTAGAAAAGTGGCACAGATACTTGCCTCACTGCAAAAAGCAAACCCAGTGATTTTTCAGACCCCTTTACGAATGACTGTCAAGCAGTGCGACACTTAAGCACATCCCATTACAAGTAGTTACAATCTGATAACTGCGCCATCGCCCCAATGCATGCAGTTTCAAAGCCAGAGAAACCACATGTGTACCTACTGCAGCTGTACATTCAATACCATAACATATTGTTAATGTTTATGCAAATTATTTGACACGGTTCATAAAGTACACATACAATATAAACATGTTATGTAATCATCTACCATCTTAAAATATAACAAGGCAGTTGATAAACACATTGCAGCCATCATCATTAAGTACGTCTGTTGTAAATTGAAACCACGATGTGATTAAGCATTTACTAAAGACATGAATTCTCCTTCCTTAGAACATGTCTCTTTCGTTATGTTGACTAAAGTCTGGACTCCATTTTGTATTGTCAAGTCTCCACGTGCTCAACATGAGAAGAGTCCTATCTTCGTGTTAGTTGCTCTTGTAATCTGCCTAGTAACAGTCTATAAATAGTTCCTTTGTCCGCCTGGCGCATGCCCAGGCTTGACCACATCTGTTATCAGTTAGTCCTTGCTTGACCATGTTTTCGCGGGCTCAAGGAGTGTGTCAGCTCCGCCCACATATTGATCTTGTATCGAAAATGTCCATAAAAGGTAACATTCCTTGCCTCATGTTGTATCCACCCACTTATGAGCCCCTCTGTTGTGTATAAAAGGGGACCGTGTACGCAAGTTCTTTGTGCTACTCTATGCAATACTGAAGGGTGTTGTATGGATTGTAGGACCACCCTTAAGGGTTAATAAACTTTGTCTTTGTACTTTGCAGTTTCCGTGCCAACTTCCTTATAGATTCCATTGCAGGAGAGCGAACCCTTGTGTCCTGCGGGCCTAGCTGGGGCCTGTAATCATCAATTGGCGCCCGTCACGTGGGGCTCATCGGCGACTCGGATGCTCGAAGGATTGGTCGCGACGAAGGTGAGGAATTTGGCCGGGGATGTGATCACTGCCAGAGGCACTTTAGTCCTGGCATCCCGAGGTTTTTCTTCCTTCCCTTCCGAGCTGACCATCTGGGTGGCGCCGGTCCTCGACTGAGACCTCTTCTGTCGGTCCTGCCGTGACAGCCGTTTGGGCGAATTTTGGAGCTTGGCAGTTGGAATCTGGACTCTTGATTGGTAAGAACCGTTGTACGGTACTTGCTCCGAGTTTTTGAAGCCTGGTTTGGCTATTTGAGTTTGATTTGTGATGACCGGTCATATCTTGTATTGATTATTGTGAGAATATATGCGTTGCAACACATATAGGCAGGTAATGTGGAGATCTTTCTCCGGAACTGTGTAACTTTGAACGGCACAACGTTTAAGTGCCATTTTTGATAATACTGCATATTTTGCATTATTTTTGAGCATGCCTGCTTTTAGCGCACTCCGTAAGTGGTGCTGCTGCTTTGGAAACCGGTTAAACCTCGAGGAATCTGCTCCAGCTCCCCCAGAGGGGACTCCTAATAGGGATATGTATGTGAAGCATGGTCTTTCTTCCATAATGTACAGCACAGTATGGAGGAAATATACCAGAAAGGATCCTGAGTTACGGTGGCCGTTGTATGGGTCGTTTGATATGCGTAAGATTGAGTATGTGGAACAGTGTATGTGTAAACGGCGTGCTCGTCAAGACATGTTTGAATGTGTGCGATTGTGGGTGAAGGAAGTGCGTGAGCGAGAGAAGCGTGAGAAAGCGCTGTTTGATAAAGAGCAACGAAAGAATGATCATGTGAGAGCGCAGGAAGCAAAGCGTCGGGAGGAAAGAGAACAGGCGGAGAGGCAAGAGAAAGAGCGTAGGTTGCAAGTCTCGGGTCAATATGCTGTTCGTCAGTCACTTTATCCTGTCCTTGATAATCATGACGATGATTTTTATTTATTAGATCGTTCTCCGCCTCCTTATGTCGGCGCGTCTGCCCCGAGGCCACAAGATTCCGGATCGGGTTCGGGTAAGGTAGACACGCGGTCCAGGTTATCGGCTGACCGAATGGGTGAGCTTCGGCAAGTTTCCTATCGTGCACTCAAGGGCAAGTTATCCCTTGCTGAGTTGTTGAATTCTTGGGAGTTGTGGCAGGATAGAGAAAAGTTGTATTTTTTGGGCCACTTTTCTGAGGAAGTGATTGCTGCTTTCCGGAAATATTCCAGTGTTTTTGAGCCTGACGATGTGGTATTAGATGCTAAAGCATTGCGTAATGGTGTTTTCTCTCCCTCTAAGGCGCCTGATGCGGTTCGGCGACTGTTTGCGTTGCGGGATGCGGCGAGGGACCTTAAAGAGAAAGCACGCCAACAAGCTGAGGAGGAGAAGCAGTCGGATTCGCATACCGGAGATGGCCACTCATCCACCTCTCAGTCAGATAAGAGCGACCTAGTGCATGCTAAACCAATGCGAGAGGCGGCGCCTTTGTATGTTCCTCCTAAAGGAGCGGGGACTAGCTCGGATATTACCTCCGCCGATGCTAAGGGATATCTTGTGTATAATTGGGTTTATACTCCCTGGCACAGGGCTGACGTCATGGCCTTAAAGAATGCGTTGCCTGATCCCCGCAAGAATCCAGCGGCCTTTTACGAAGAAGTCGAGGGGGCCTTGAATTCTTGTACTATGACCTTAGCAGATATAGATTTGTTCTTTGGGCTTATTTTACCACCAGATATGTGGCGATCTGTGCGGAAGGTGGACGATGTTGCCGCTTTTAAGGCTCGGTGGTCTGAGCTTGAGGATGAGGATAGGGAGAGGAAGCCCGCGCAGAAACCACCTCAGCTTATCTTAGATCTCCCTGCTGCTATTCTGACTAAGTTGAAGACAATCATTCCCCCTAAAAAGATTGACTGGAATATGCTAGCCTCGTGTAAGCAGAAAGTTGATGAATCAGTTGCAGATTTCTTTACGCGCTTTGAGGAGACGTTTCATGATTTTAGTGGTCAGTCACTTACGGATGATACGGGTCGACACCTCTTTGCTGATAAATATGTGGCGAATTTATTACCGGCGATCGCAGCCCGCCTAAAAGCGAGTGAAAGTTCTTGGTCCACTGCGACCCCGACAGCCCTCCTGACTATAGCTCAGTACTATGAGCGCCAGGAGCAAGAAGCGAAGGGGCAGGAGGAGAAGAAATCGAAGGATTTAAAAACGAAGGTGATGTTAGCACAAGTATATGGTCCGCCCCGCCGGGGTGTAAATAGAGGTAGGGGAGGATTTTATGGTCCTCCCTCGGGCCGATCTGATTTGAATAGGAATCAATGTGCGTATTGTAAGCAATCGGGACACTGGGCCAGAGATTGCCCGGCGTTGCATGCTTCGCGTCAGGGACACAATCAGGGTGGCCCGAGAGGTAGAGGGGGTTTCTCGAATTTTAGAGGGAATTCTAACGATCACGCTCGTTTTGACCCTGCTGGGCAGCAACGAGATAGGTCTAATGTTTTCGATCGACAAAACCAGTATCAAGTGTCGGGGATTGACCGTTCTGGGTACCATGATTCTCAGCATGCATAGGAATGCGTTGGATGGGGGTTAGAATCAGTTGAGGTGCCGGTTGATCAGAAGGGTCCTTACGTATCAGCTGAGGTTTTGGGTTCTACGGATCAGTTCCTAGTGGATACAGGAGCGACTCGTAGTGCGCTGTCTAAACAATTGGTTCCGAGGGCTCCCCCATCTGGCTTAATGGTTACATCGGTAGGGTTTGATGGTACACTCTCCCGAAGCCCTCTTTCGCGGCCCCTTACATTTCAGGTTGATTCTTTTTCTGCACCCTGTCCGTTTCTGCTTGCCCCGAACACGCCGGACAATATTATGGGCCTTGATATGTTAAAGTACTTCAGAGCTACGATCCGCTGCTCCCCTGCTGGAGTGCGGGTGATATTAAATGACAATTACCCCCGGCCTGAACGGATGTGTGTGGTTGCAGAAGATGCTGTGTTAGCTACCCTCCCTTGTGCTTTGTGGGCCACCTCGGATACTGATGTGGGACAGATGGTGATTCCGCCTGTTCACATTAGTGTCCAGGAGGGGGCGGTGTTACCACGCCTTCCACAGTATCGTATTTCGCAGGAGGGGGAAGAGGCTCTTATACAGATTGTGCAGGATTTGATTAAGGTGGGAGTAGTGGAAGAAGTTCCCTATAACGTCTGTAATATCCCGATTTTACCCATTTTGAAAAAGGATACGGATGCTAAAGTCTATCGGTTTATAATTGACTTGAGAGAAGTGAACAAGATCGTGATACCTCAGTACCCAGTGGTTTCTGATATCACGACGTTGCTTACTTTGGTCCCGCCTACGGCGACCGCGTTTTCAGTTATTGATTTGAAAAATGCCTTCTTTTCAATTCCTATTCATCCCGATAGTCGATACCTCTTTGGTTTCACTCTAAATAATAGGTCTTACCGATTTTGTAGAATCCCTCAGGGTTACACGGAAAGCCTTAGCATTTACAGTCAAGCTTTGAAAAGACAATTGGACTCCTTTGTTCTGCCCGAGGGTGTCGCCCTCATTCAATATGTCGATGACATCTTGCTGGCGGCCGACACTCCGGAGTTGTGTGAAACGAGTACGTTGTCTTTACTTTCCTTTTTGGCATCCCACAATCACAAAGTATCTCGGAAAAAGTTACAGTTCTGTAGACCAAAGGTGACTTATCTGGGTCACCTTTTGTCTAAGGAGGGGCGTGCACTCACACCAGATCGTGTCCAAGTAATTCTGGACACGCCGACGCCGTCCACGCAGAAGGACGTGCGTGCATTTTTGGGTCTTGTTTCGTTTTGTAGGCAATGGATACTAGGGTTTTCACACATAGCTAAGCCATTGTTAGCCCTTTTGACAAAAGACACACCTATTCCGCTTCCTTGGACGAATGAGTGTGACACTGCCTTTCAGAAATTGCGACAGGCTCTCTGTTCAGCACCAGTGTTAGGGACTCCTGATTATACCAAACCTTTTTCGCTGTATGTGCATGAGAAAGATGGATGTGCATTATCAGTTTTAGTGCAGATGCACGGCGACAAGCAGCGCCCTTGTGCATATTTTTCGGCTGTACTTGATCCTGTTGCCCGAGCATTGCCTGGTTGTTTTCGCTCGGTTGCTGCGACAGCTGTGTCAATACGCCAAAGCGAGGGAATTGTGTTATCTCATAAGCTGTTGGTATTAGTCCCCCATGCTGTTGATGCCCTGCTTAATCAGACAAAGACGCAGCATTTGACCAGTGCCCGTTTAACGGGATATGAGCTGACACTTTTGGCTCCTCATATTACGTTAAAGAGGTGCGTGACGTTAAATCCGGCCACATTGTTGCCATACCCCGAGACTCAGTCTGAAGCACGGAAAGCACATGATTGTATTCTTGTGACCGAGGAACAAACAAAGGGTCGTATTGATCTCCAGGATACGCCCTTTCCAGATGTAGATGGAGAACTGTGGGTGGACGGGTCCTGCCTGAAGCTACCAGATGGTACGACTTCAGCAGCGTATGCAATTACCACATTGCAAACAATAGTGGAGACAGCACGCATACCACAGAAATCAGCTCAAGCAGCGGAACTGATAGCATTAACACGAGCGTGTGAACTCAGTACAGGATTGTGTGTGAATGTTTATACAGATAGCCGGTATGCCTTCGGAGTAGCGCACGATTTCGGCCTGCTCTGGAAGGAGAGAGGGTTTTTAACGTCACATGGAGTACAAATAATGCATGGGGAGTTAGTTCATAATCTTTTAACTGCATTGACATATCCGAAGAAAATTGCCATCGTTAAATGTAGCGCCCATAGGAAAGTAGTCGATAAAGTTGGAGAAGGGAATGCGTTAGCAGACCGGGTGGCACGGGAGACTGCGATGCAGCCTGGTGCTACTGCCATGTATGTAGTGAAGTCGCAAGTAGAAAGATGGCACGATGCGAAGGAAGAAGTGCGAGAAATACAGAGGACCGCTTCTGATAAAGAACGGGAGCAATGGTCCAGTGAGGGAGAATTGGATGATGAGGGTTGCTGGAGAAATAAGCAGATGGATAGATGGAAATTACCCACGACTTTTGTACAACCTATGGTTCAGATGGCACATGGGCTAGCACATGTTGGAGCTTCCGCAATTGTAAAATTGCTTACCCAAGTCTGGGAGCATCCAGAGATTGCTAGCACGGCAAAGAGGGTGGTGCAGACCTGTATGATCTGCCTGAGGTACAACCCAGGAAAGGCTACTCGAACTCCAGCAGGAGGATTTGTAACACCTACTGCACCCTTTGAGGTTCTGCAGATGGATTACATCCAGCTTGAGCGCTGTAACAATTTGAAGTATGTTCTAGTAGTGGTTTGTGCCTTTAGCAAATGGGTTGAGGCATACCCTACGAAAGACAATACTGCAATGACTACCGCCAAGATGCTGTTGAAGGAGTTCTTCCCTCGATATGGCGTTTGTAGACTTCTGTGGAGTGATAACGGACCCCACTTTATAGCGGATGTTATAAAGTATGTTTTGAAGGGTCTGGGCATCACCCAGAAGTTCCACGCAGTGTTTCACCCTCAATCTGCAGGACTAGTCGAGAAGTATAATGGTACACTGAAGCTCAAGATCGCTAAAATCCAAGCTTCGACATCTTTGACTTGGCCAGATGCTTTACCACTGGCGTTATTGTCAATTAGGTCGGTACCGCACTCTCGAACCGGTCTTACACCGTACGAGATTGTCTTTGGACGCCCAATGAATATTTGGGGTCCACCAAAACCTAAGACTGTGTATAATGTACCTTGTGTAATGATGAATGATTATCTGGCGCAGTTAACGGATAACTTGGTTTCTATTCATCAACAGGTCCGGGAGGCGCTCCCTGATCGGTCCACCGGTGAAGGACATAGTCTCCGGCCTGGCGACTATGTCATGATAAAAATCTTTGACAGGACGAACAGCCTGGAGCCGAGATGGGTTGGTCCTGAGCAAGTCCTACTTGCAACGAGGACGGCTGTGCGAGTTTCCAACAGAAAGAATTGGATCCATTCCCTGCACTGCCGCAAAGTACCGCCCGGATTGGTGGAGCCTGCTGTATTGACCGATCAACGAGAGATTCTGACCACAGAGAAAGGCCGTGCTGTGGAACCGAACGACGCTGAGGAGCTCTTTCCGGACCACGCGACTCCTGGAGGAAAGCGATATCATCTCAGGCCAAGAAAGTGAATCCTTCAGTATCGGGACATGTTGTCAGAACGGCCCTTGGGTTAGTGAAACGGAGAGCCAATGAGGCAAGGGGGGGGATCAGCCCTGCATTAGTGTAGCGACACCCGTCTTGGCCCGTTGGTGAAGAAATCGACCGCTGCCCAAGGGGAAGAGTTCTGACAAACCTTTTTAGTTTCAGGAAGATATTGATTCTTTATTCTGACATGGAGAAAAAGAAAATTCTTTGTGCAACAGGTTTTATGCTCACAGTAGCTATTGTTGGGATAACCACATGGTTTGTGGAGGATGTGACTCCTGCTCGAGAGTTACTTGTGTGGACCACTCCAGTGCCTGAGGAGCACTACTTCTATACCCTTCCGTATCAAGAATTGAAGCATCGTCAGTCTTATTTGAATAACACTTTCATCCAGATGTTGCATCATACCCACGTTGCCACGAATGCCACGAACTGTTGGATATGCGGTATGATGCCAGCTCATCAGAAGAAAGGAGGAACGCCATTCATACCTCTTCCTTTCTCTCATAATGGCTCTTGTAGAGCATGGTACACTTTGCTTTTTGCCACCCGGAAACCCACAGTGGGACGATTACTCTTCAGACTCAATAAAGAATGTCATCAGGATAAAGATGGATATCCGCAAGCGAATGGGACAATTTGGGAATGTGAAGAGTATCGACCAGACAATGAATCGATTCCTTATATTTTCACGAACACCAGAGACACTGTGGGAAAAGACAGATTTGTGATTCAAGTGGCACAAGCTCAAGCGGACCTGTGTGTCCAGAGTGTGGGTTATATTCCTGTTGGTGTTAGTGATTGCATTACCATATTAAACATCGATGGGCTGAATAACAGTACTTTCTTAGCATCCCATAATACATACTTCGTATGCGGAAATAAAGGTTATTACCGTTTGCCAGCCGGTTGGTCCGGAGTATGTTATGTAGCATTTCTATTGCCTCCTGTATTTTTGGCACCTGCATCCTATCATAAGGATTTGAAGTTGTTAAATAATGTGACTGTAAATAGGTATAAACGTACTCTATCAATTGATGATGTGGATCAGACTGACACCAGTCTGCAGCAGTACATTGATTTTAATTTAGGATTGTTTTTCTTCGTTGGAGCTGCCCTAAATAGTAGGAAAGTTCGAAGGTTAACAAGAGTGGTAGAGGCTGTGACAAACCAAACCGCTGCTGCTCTTGGGAATCTTACGGAAGAATTGCAGATTACTAGAATTGTTGCATTGCAGAATCGTATGGTGTTAGATGTTATGTTAGCTGACCGAGGTGGAGCTTGTAAAATTATCGGAAGTAGTTGCTGTCTGTTTATCCCTGACCACACGCCGTCAGTCTATAATGCAATCAACAGGTTGCATAAAATTGCAGCTGAAATCCATACAGAAAACGGCACTTGGTCCTTTTCTGGATGGTTTTGGGCATTGATCACTGCTTGGGGTTGGAAGGTTTTAACTGGTCTCTGTATAATTATAGCAGTTCTGTTTTCTTGTTGCATCTGTGTCCAATGTGGTCCTTTGCTCTGTTCCTTATGTGTATCATTCTGTATTCCCGATAAGAAAGCTATTGCCAATGTCACCTATCAGAAACGTTTAGCTAAAGAAGTAGAAGAAATGATGACAATTGACATATACGATGATTATCCTAACAAACCGGATGTCTTCAGTAAATGCTGAAAGGGTCGTCTGTTGTAAATTGAAACCACGATGTGATTAAGCATTTACTAAAGACATGAATTCTCCTTCCTTAGAACATGTCTCTTTCGTTATGTTGACTAAAGTCTGGACTCCATTTTGTATTGTCAAGTCTCCACGTGCTCAACATGAGAAGAGTCCTATCTTCGTGTTAGTTGCTCTTGTAATCTGCCTAGTAACAGTCTATAAATAGTTCCTTTGTCCGCCTGGCGCATGCCCAGGCTTGACCACATCTGTTATCAGTTAGTCCTTGCTTGACCATGTTTTCGCGGGCTCAAGGAGTGTGTCAGCTCCGCCCACATATTGATCTTGTATCGAAAATGTCCATAAAAGGTAACATTCCTTGCCTCATGTTGTATCCACCCACTTATGAGCCCCTCTGTTGTGTATAAAAGGGGACCGTGTACGCAAGTTCTTTGTGCTACTCTATGCAATACTGAAGGGTGTTGTATGGATTGTAGGACCACCCTTAAGGGTTAATAAACTTTGTCTTTGTACTTTGCAGTTTCCGTGCCAACTTCCTTATAGATTCCATTGCAGGAGAGCGAACCCTTGTGTCCTGCGGGCCTAGCTGGGGCCTGTAATCATCACGTCTGTGCATGTATACGTAAACCATTCACTACTTGGTTCGAAAGGTACTGCCCTCTGAGACCAGCTGAAGAGAACCAGGGACCACAGAACAGACACCATACATTGCAGAATGGAAAAGTCTGAGGTCACCATGACCCTCCAGCAACCACCATGCTTCGTAGGAAGCATCTAAGTAGAATCAGCCACACTTGGTTCTGGGGTTCATAGGAAACAAAGACCATTTGTTGTTTTGGAATATAAACCTCTCAGACGCCATCCTTACCTGCAGGAAATCGATGCGACCCAAGGCACCCAGAAACAGAGTCATGCCAGGCTGCAGCACGAAGGTCCTTGGGATAATGGCACGTGATGGCAAAACTACCTTCACTTCTTTGTCTTTTAAAAGAGTAAGGACCTGGAATGCAAAGAGCACAGCGCCTTCAGATGTCAGCAACTTACGGATGTTAGAGTAACAGGTTTCTGTCCGTAACAGGCTAATGCGAAAGGGGTACACAAATGCAAATGCATATTTGACTCTTTCAGATAGTTCACCACTTTCATTTTCCGAGATGCAAACTGGTCAATATCTTTTTTTTTTTTTTTTTTTTTTTAAGACTTGGAATTGTTGCAACCTGTGACCAGTGGGGCACCCTTGACAGACCATCCAATGTGCCATTTTTGCGGATAGAGGAACAATAATAAGCATTTGAATAAACAGCTCATCGATGAGAAAACAACTACACTTCTCACACATTTTGCATCGCATTTTGAAAGCATTGCAAAGGAGACACCTACAACCATTATCAGTGGTTTCAACTGTATAAAGAAATCACATTAGATTACAATCCCAAGAACTACAAGCGACATGTGAAACACTGGTTTGCGTCATCATAAGAAGACAGGATTCTATATATGTGAGGAAACATCAGTCAAAAAGTCAGTACTGTGCTTGATTGTAAAATTATATATGTACTCTACACTATCCAGATGAAGGGGACACAGTATTTGGAAATAAAACATCACAGAAAGTGTTGTTGGTTCTGTCATTGACTTTGTGGCCTCAGGTGAGTCAGCTCAAGTATGCCTGTGGACCAAGGACAACAGGTTCAATCATCTCTATACATACGCAGCTCTGCACTCATCTCAATGCAGAGGGTGGATACACATTGGTGTTAGCCAATGAAATTGGAAAATACATTAGTTCATGACTCTTACTGAATGCATGATGCCATCTTAACTGCAACTGGTGCTGGGACATATAAATGACGTTTGGCGATGCTCTGGGCAACCTTACCTATGTTGATGTCAACAGCGTAAGTGTTGAAAGCTTTAATTAGGCAAAAGAAATCTATGTCGGCTGAAGAGAGAAGTCGACTAAGGAGAGTTAATATATTTTATGAACTTTACAGGAAAATAAACACTGATTAACTATCACTATGAGTCTTCTGCACATTACAGGTGATTCGGGCGATGATGACCAACCAGGCATGTACATGTAGTTAAATATTGATGCTAGATTTAATACACTCACTGCAGCAGGAGGTACTTCTTGAATGGTGTGCAAGGTTGAATCCAACGGGCGGGAGCCAGAGAGAGTAGATTTAAACACAAATCAGGGTGGAGGTGGAAATATTAGAAGAATAATCTAGATAAACAAGGATCATGGAGGAAGTCAATGATGTCGGTGCTATAACCAGATAGTTAGTCCCCTCATCAGTAAGACGACAGAGGCTGTCCCACCCTGAAACAATACGCATGTCTTTGTGAATAACTTACTGTAGATCGATGCCCCCTTCATCTGACCACAATCTGCCCATATGCAAGTCTTTCACAATTGTGTTATTGAAAACAGGAGGGACAAATTTGCCTAGCATACCGTCAAGAAGTGTGCATCACATAAGTGTTTACCTTGTCATACAGCTACTAATTACCATGAGTTGAAGCACTTCACAGTATCATGGGAAAGCAGCCATGTGCATCGACACGTCAACCATTGAAAGATGGCGTAGGATTTGTTCATTGTATAAGAAAGTCCACCGCGCATGCAGGCACGTTAAGTGGGCTTTGGAACACCACATAACTACAAAGGATCAAATGAGACCGCAGAATCCTGACTAGGAAACAATGCTGCATCAGTTTGCATATAATCTGGCAAACTAGTATTCATCTATTTGGCTTTCTGATTGTTTCCTCGCATGCATGGTATTCTGCCTCATCACCACTGTCTAGTCTAAAAATATACCTCTTGTGAGATCTGTGAATTTTGGAATGGTTAATGGACCATTTTTTTCCTCTGAGCAGTCAATAGCTGATTTAATTTAGTTATGTCAGAGCAACTGGCTACATTGATTAAAGGGTGCAATGAGGAATTCAAATTCATTCTCTAGGTCAAAAAATATTTTCTTTTATTCTAATGGTTATTCCTACTTTTCCTTTGCCCCAGCGAAGTGGCATCTACTGCAAAACTTCAAAAATCTGTGGCCTACAAATGCAATTTCGGTCCCTTTGCATTGCCCTATGCAGTTCCTATTCATTTTTGCGACAGAAAAAATAATTATTTGCTTTAAGCACCCCATTTATGACAATATTCTAAAGTGCATGCAATGGGCACTTTTTATATGACAGGTAGAGTAAACACCTAAATGAATAATTAACACTATTCCCGAGTGGTCATTCAACTGTTTGCTACCAGGGCGGTAGGGGTTTCAGGGTGTTTTTTTTACCAGCATTTAAAAGTTAAACACTATTCTCACAAACTAGAAGCCCCTGGAAAAAAAAAAGTTGGGTGAGGGGATGGAGGTTCAGGGACAATGTCCGGCCTCTCATATATATTTACAAACCTCTAAACTAACTACTGGGGACTGTCCGCAGTGCAGAAAATCTGTTGGGAGTACATATGATGCATTAAAAAAAAATCCTTTTGTATCCATAGGGATTTTTTTCCATGAAGAGTAAAGATTTTTTCAACACCTCCTCAAAATATGTGTGTTTTTTGTTAGTTTCCTGCCCTATCTGTTGTCTTATATCAGTCTTTTTAGGGAAAAGGTTACATGAGCAACTCAATTTGGTAAAGACTTTGGGAACCTTGAAAATACCTGCAACTTACCACAATTACCACCTGTGATCCTCTTCTGCACCCAGAAGATTTTAACCCAAAATTTTAAGCACACCCAGGAACTTCTTGGAATAGCATATAGCAGAGAAAAGCTCATCTGGTCCCCAAAATGCATGCCCTTGAACAATAATCTTCCTTAAAATAAGAAATGTTTATAGAGAACTGCCGAGGAAATAGAACATTAATCTATTTATAGGCCCATTTTAGCTCCATATCCCTACTTATAGTAGTTCTAAAATTGCACAAACATTAATCTAAAAAAAATCCTTACACAATTCTCTTTGACGATTCCTGGGGTGTCATAAAACCAGTTCGCATGTTTTAACTCATCAGGTGTAAACTCCAACTTCTCAGCAGTTTTCTTAGATAAGGAAACTGGCTTAGAATCTTCTTCCTGGCCGAAAGAAAGTGCATCAGCGTCAAACTCTACAACGTCCTCGTCTGTATTTTTCTTTTGAAATCTGAAAGTTCTTCCAACTCTTCCTAAAATAACAACACAAGACACACTGTAAACATTTCCAGTTATCACTGTGCTACAGATCTCGTCATGATACAAGTCAAACTACTAGGAGGAATGAAAGCGGCATAACAAGAATGGACCCTCAGCAATTCATATTTACTTGCAACTCAAAGTATGCCTTTAATTCCATGATTTTCAACCACTGTCCGTGTAAATTACCCTAGTAACGGGTTCTCTGATTTTTGTTTTGCTCCAACAAACTTTACGGTGTGTTTTCAGTATATAATATTTTGTGAATTACATAAAGCATGAATTGTTAGTGAGATAAGATAATACTATACATGTAGGCATTAGTGCACTTGACAGAATTCCATTCAGGATAGAATCAAGGGTGCTAGATATAATCAGCATGGGGTCATCATAATTGATCTATGTATCCATAATATGATAAGTTTACATTCACACTTGGACACTTTACCTAAGCCCATTCAGGGTCCAATGGAAGGAATCAAGGATTTTTAAGGACAAGGAGCGACTATTATATTGAAGGAAACAATTCCTTTTGGGATTGCTTGTGCATGAAGTCGCTTTATGTAATATTAGTCAATAAGTTTACAGTGGCACTTAGACACTTTACCCAAGCCCATACAAGGCACAATGAAATTAATTAAGGGATTTTAAAGGTCAAGGAACGACTGTATTAAGATTGGTATATTCAAGGAAATAATACCCTTCTGGACTGTTTGTGCATAAAGTCACTCTATGAAATATCAATTAATAAGTTTACAATGGCACTTAGACACTTTACTCGAGTCCATATAGGGCGTAATAAACCGAATTATTGGGGTTTTAGTGCACAGATTTGCTTTATCAAAGATCACTTGAAAAGATATCAGCACTAAGACACTTTATCCAAGCTCATTTGGGGCGTAATGGAATGAAATATGAAATATTTAAGAATAAAAGGTACAGTGTTTTTGCAATGTATGTCGATGGTATAACAATGTAAATACATATATATCATTACTGTTTTAATTTGCAGAAGGATGGAATATGGAACACAGAGTATGTGAAGATGAACATTTCTTTAAAATGGCTGCCCTGTTTACATTCTACAAAGCTGCAATTGATACAGAGGTCCATTGTTGATTGTGATGATACACTCTTTAGCAGAAGTAAAATGTTCTGAAGGATTAAAAATGATGGCGGATAATGAAGATGCTGAAATTGACAAAGGCCGAAACGCGTTTGTCAGTTTATGGTGTTTTTTTATTTTTTTTAAAATAAAGTTTGAAAGAAGTGCGCTATGTTTTCCTTTTAGAAGTTCACAATGGTCTGTGGGATCGCCTCTGCGAGTAGCTGCACCCGTTGAATGTAAGAGAAAACACACCACAACAACACACACACACACACACACTATTGTATCAATCTCAAATATGCATTTTTAATAAAAGTGAAATGTCTCAGCAGAGCTGTTATGTAGTTGTATACAGTAACTGGAGAGTTTTGATTTTAAAGTCACATTTTCTCTAGACGTTTTGGCTTGGATTTTGGCATTTTGTGTTGGCCGAGTGCCCTATTATATAATAATTCCAATGTACACAATACGATACTTAAATATCACTGATAGCCATATACAATGGAAAGTGATGCAGATAATAGGGCCAAGTGTCCAACTTCATATTTGTTATAATGTAGTCAGACTGCTGGTAGTCGAGTATTTAGTTGTCTTTGTACATGCGCTAATTCATGATTTAAGGTAATTCCAATTTCCTTTTCACTGCATTTATCACAAATGTACATACATTTCTTTGTCAGCATTTAGCCCAAAGAGAAACTTGGTATGTACTCTCATTATGACGTAAATTCCAAACGGCATAGTTTTTGTGTCCTATCCCCTCCTCTCTAATTTTTGGGGACACAGGCAATCCGAAGCATGGGGACCTGGGACCTTTACATTCCCCCACACCCCTCTCCTGGACTCGCTATTCTTGTGTTCGCCCAGCCCAGCCCAGAGTAGTTCGGTCTCACAGTTTTCTAGTTGGAATGGATATATCCTTCCACTGCTAAATTCATTAAACTGTTTAATATTTAGCACCCCATGAGAGTACGTGTTCCCTAGCGCTCACCCATTCTGGTCTCTCTGCCTCCTCCCTGTGCAACCCTTGTATTCCGCTCGCTCTTTCCTGCTCCTTGATGCTTCTTGTCCCACTTCCATTGTTTGAGAAAAAAAAAAAAGGACTAACGGCTGCAAAGTGCTACATGGCTGCTTGTTACTTGCATTCACGCACATTTTCTTTTTGACTTTTTTTTATTGTTCAAAATAAAATGTTAGAATAGTAAATTACAAATAGTAAAATTGCTGCCATGTGACACAATGCATGCATGCTGGGGTGCATGCATGTGCATCGATGTCCATCTTGGAATGGATTTGCTTTCATAGAAAAACAAGTGCAAGATTTCCTGCCATGCATGCGCACGTGGCACATCATTAACAGTTTGCATGTGAGGGGCAATGAAAAAAAATCAAAGTCAATAGTTTAGCCTTTTAGATACGAGGCCTTCTGACTTTGCCTAAGCTGGTTTCACCATTCCTCAGGTATCCGATCAGTAATTTTCATTCTAGCCTATTGCATTATTGCACTCTGTATGGCCACTAGATACCTTGCAGGCCTGAGGCCCCACTATAACTGCAAGGTAATTTCAAAGGTGCACTTTTCAGTCTAATGCTCTTTGGATGAAAGGAAACATTTACAACAGTAGTGCCTTTTCTTGGTGAGCTCAATGGCTACGTGCCCTTCAAAACAGGCTTTCAGCAGCCCATGAAATTAAAATCAACTGCCACGATGAAGGGCAATTTTAAAAATGAATGTTTTAAATTTTTTCTAACAAGAAATTCTAAGAGGCAAAAGGAAAATGCTACTTACCAGTATGCATCTGTTCTTGGCATGTAGAGCTGCAGAGATTCATACTTGTGCATAGATCGCCATCTGGACTCGGATGCTTGCACCTTGTTGTTGTCTTGGAAGAAGTCTTTTGTAGTCACAAGATAGGTGACTCCTCCCTTGGACGATAGTGCGCATGGGCAGCGACTCCATCCTCAGATTGTTTTTCAGCATGATGGGAAGTGATGGAGTTTGTAAGAAACAGAAAAGATGTCCATGTGAATGTATCCAAGTAAGATAACACTGGAGCAGATACAGGTTCCGGGGAGGCGGGTGGGCGTATGAATCTCTGCAGCTCTAGATGCCAAGAACAGATGCATACTGGTTTGTAGCATTTTCCGTTTGAGGCATATGAGCTGCAGAATTCATACTCGTGCATAGACTGTACAGCAGTGTCTCCCCTAGCGGTGGTCACCTGTATTGGCTGCAGTGGTTTGAAAAAGTGTCTTAAGAACAGCCTGGCCTACAGAAGCTTGTTGCTTCGCCTGCACATCTACACAATAGTGTTTGGTGAAGGTGTGTGTAGTAGACCAGGTCGTTGCCTTACAAATGTCTTCTAGAGGAATGTTCCCTAAAAATGCCATGGAAGCCCCTAGTTTTCGTGTTGAATGCGCTCTAGGGGGAATTATTAATGTGCGTTTTGCTTTCTGGTAGCATATTTGAATGCATTTGACTATCCACCTGGCAATCCCAGCTTTGGAGATGGGGTTGCCTTTATGAGGTGGACAGAAAGCTCCAAACAGTTGTTTAGTCTTTTTAAAGGCTTTAGTCCTGTCGATGTAATAAAGTAAAGCTCTTTTGACGTCAAGCATGTGAAGAGCTCTCTCCGCTACAGAATCAGTGTTTTGGAAAAATACTGGTAACTCTACCGATTGATTAAGATGGAAAGCAGAGATTACTTTGGAAGGAATTTTGGATTTGTTCTAAGAACCACTTTGTTACGATGTATCTGTAAGAATGGTTCTTGTATGGTTAAAGCCTGGATCTCACTTACTCTCCTGAGAATTGCCATTTGTCTAAAGGCTCAAATGGGGGACCCATGAGTCTAGTAAGAACAATGTTTAGGTTCCAAGCTGGAGAGGGAGGCAGTCTGGGTGGGATTATACTTTTAAGGCCTTCCAAAACGGCTTTGATAGCAGGTACTCTAAACAATGACAAATGTTGTCTGTTTTTTAAGTAAGCGGCAATGGCAGTAGATGTAATCTTATGGATGAGTATGCAAGATTACATCTTTGTAAATGTAGTAAATAACAGATGACTTTTGAATGGAAGCATCTAGCGGGTTAATTGCGTTGTTATTGCAGTAAATGACGAATCGCTTCCATTCGGCTGCATAGCAAGCTCTAATAGGCGGGCGTATGGCCTCTTTGATAATGTTCATACAGTCGGGTGGGAGGTTAAGGTAACCAAACTCTGGGACTTAAGGAGCCAGATTGCTAGGTTCAGTTGTACTGGATCTGGGTGTCTTATCTCTCCATGGTTCTGCGTCAGTAGATTTGGGGAGAGACGCAGCTTTTGGTGTGGAACTACAGAGAGTTCGATGAGTGTTGTGAACCATGGTTGCCGTGCCCATGCGGGAGCAACTAGGATAATTTTGAGAGACCGTTGCTTGAGCTAGCGTAATACTAGCGGAATGAGTGGAAGTGGCGGAAAAGCGTACACAAATCTGCCTAACCAGTTCATCCATATCCCATTGCCTTTGGACAACGGGTGTGGAAACCTGGCGGCAAAGGTTGGGCATTTTGCATTTGCGTGTGTGGCAAAAAGATCTAAGTCTGGTTGGCCCCACATTTGGGAAAATGGTTGAAGAACTTGAGGATGAAGATCCGATTCGTGTATCTGCTGTGTCCGACGACTTAGCAGATCCGCAATATGGTTGTGGACTCCTGGAAGGTGTTCTGCCAGAAGATATATGTTCTGCGGAATGGCCCTCCGCCATATGCTTTGCGCTAGAAGAGACAGTTACAAAGAATGCGTTCCTCTTTTGTTCCTGTATGTGATACATTGCTGTCATATGGTCTGTGCGGACTAGGACAGGCTTGTTGAGGAGATGTGGTCGGAATGCTTTTAACACTAGAAATATTGCCTGTAATTCTAGGTGATTGATGTGGAGCACTTTTTGTTGAGTGGTCCACCAGCCCTGGATTGTGTGGTTTAGGAGATGGGCTCCCCAGCCGGTGAGGGATGCGTCCGCTGTAAGCACGATCTGTGGAACTGGCTCTAGGAACGGCCGCCCACTGGAAAGGTTTTGTGTGTTCCACTACTGCAGAGAGCGATGTGTGCGGCTGTCCACCAACACCAGATCTGTAAGTTGACCGTGAGCCTGGTTCCACTGACGTGCTAAGCATTCTTGTAAGGGGCGCATCTGTAGTCTTGCATGAGGTACTATGAAAATGCAAGATGCCATCACTCCTATGAGCTGCATAAACACTCGAGCTGTAAGGGAGTGTTGTGGTTGAAATTTTGAGATGAGAGTTTGCATACTGGCTATCCTGGCTGGATTGGGGCATGCTACAGCTCTGGAAGTGTCTATTGTGGCCCCTAGATACTGATGTATGTAGGAGGGCTGTAGATGTGACTTGGAGTGGTTGATTGTGAACCCTAAATCGTGTAGCAGCTCAATTGTTTGGCGAGTGTGGTGAACACACTGACTGTGTGACTTGGCTCTTAGGAGCCAGTCGTCCAGATATGGAAACACATGAATCTGCTGTCTTTGCCATTGTTTGGCTACTACCGCAAGGCACTTTGTGAAGACCCTGAGTGCTGTGGTTACTCCGAATGGGAGAACCTTGAATTGATAGTGTTGGCCGTCCACTGTGAACCTTAGATATTTCCTGTGAGCCGGTGTATGGGAATATGGAAGTAGGCGTCCTTGAGGTCTGATGTGGCAAGGAAGTCGCCTTGTTGAAGCAGAGAAGGACTTGCTGAAGAGTGATCATGTAAAAATGATCTGACTGTATGTAGAAATTGAGAGGTCTGAGGTCCAGTATTGGTCTGAGAGTCCCATCCTTTTTGGGGATTAGGAAATACAGGGAGTAGACCCCTGTTCCTTGATGCTCTATAGGGACTGCCTCTATTGCATGCTTTTGAAGCAGTGAGAGAACCTCCTGTTTCAGGAGCGTCAGATGTTCAGCGGACATTGGACGTCATTTGGGCGGTATGTTGGGGGACTTGCAGTAAGTTCCAGGCAGTAACCCTACTGGATACTTTGTCTTACCCACCTGTCTGTAGTGATGAAATTCCATGCAGGTAGGAACTGTGAAAGTCTCCCTCTGACCGGAGTGGAATGGTGTGGAGGGAAGTCACTGTTTGTTAGTGGGAGAGGCACGAGTGTTGTTACCTCGGCCTCTTCCCTTATTATTTCCCCTGTACCCTCCTCTAAAATATCCCCTGTTGGGGGATGTTTGTGTGGGGTTTTTATAGGAGGAAAAAGCAGTGTCTGTACGGATTGTTTTGGATGGGCCTCTATAAAAGGAGCGGCAAAAGGAGTCTCGTGTAGATGGAGACTGTTATGCTCCCATGGATTTTGCAATCTGTGTCTTTTTTTCATTTTTTCTAAAGCGGTGTCCACAGCCGAGCCAAAAATTTGACCCTGATTGAACGGTTGATTCAGGATAGTAGTTTGCACTTCCTGTTTGAACCCTGAAAATGCGCAACGAGGCATGCCTTCTTAAGAACACACTAGTGTTGATTGATCTAGACGCGGTATCTGCTGCATCAAGGGCGCATTTAATGGATGCGTTTTTGATAAACTTGCCTTCCTGAATCAAATCATTGGCTTTGGCCTTGTATTGGTCAGGCAAGTGCTGCTTGAGGGTCTCAAGTTCATCATAGTGAGCCCTGTCATATCTGTAAAGTAATGCCTGTGCATTAGCTATCCTCCAGTGATTAGCTGCCTGGGAGGCATCTCGTTTGCCTGAAGCATCTAGTAATTTCGACTCTTTGTCTGGAAGTGGAGTATCACCGAAGGTTTGAGTTAGCATGCTTCCTAGCATTGGACACTACCAGGGAATCCAAGGGGAGTTGGCCTTTAATGTAGGTGGGATCATTAGGGGCAGGTTTATATTTTTTATCAATCCGAGGATTGAGAATTCTGGTCCCGACTGGTTCTTTGAATACGTCTGGAGCATGTTTGATGACACCTTTGAGCATGGGCAGTGTTTGTACTGTCTTTTGAGACTGTGCAAAAGTGTCCACTAGGAAGTCTTCCTCTGTGGGGTCTGTATGCATTTGGACGCCATGATATTGGGCAGCCCTATCAATAAGCGGACTAAACCCAATGTTGTCGTCTGGGGGAGAAGGCCTAGTCGGGTATCTGGATAAGGAAGATCTGGGGGATCTACAGGAACATTGTAATCATCCCATGGATCTGGTGGTATGTCAGTGTCATCATCAGGATCAGTGAAAGGGTCATTATTTCCTCCCCCACCCCCTAGGTCATCATCATTCTGTGGTGGTAAATATGGGGGAATTATGGGAGACTTTGGAGGAGAGAAAGCCTTATTAGGAAGAACAGGAGAAGAGGGTCTTAAAGGTGAAGTTGCACAGCCACTTTTCTTCACAGGCACCTCAAGGATGTGTGGGGTGTCCAATTTCCTCCTCTTGTGTGGAATGCTGACAATATGGCCTGTCTTAGGGTCCACATGGAGAGTTTTTTGTTTTGGATCGATGGGATCCAGCAGAAATAGTTCTTCCTCTTCGATGATAGCTTTCGGCGCCGATGTTTTCGGTTCCGAACGTGGTCTAGATTTTGGATCTGGAGCTGTAGAAGGGGTTTTTGTGTCCTTCAGCTTTGATGTCATGTCCGAAATCTTTTTCAGATCTGAAGGTTTTCGAGGTGCCTTCGGATCCGAGGGCTTTTGTTCTCTGGGTGCCAAGGCCTTTTTGGAGCCCGCGGGAGTAGGATGTGCTCCCGCTTTCGGTGCCGGCACTGTTTTTGGGGCGCTGGCGTGCGTTTTGCTCGGTCCCGAGCCGCCGGAAGGCTTCTCCTTCGTCTTCGGAGCCGGGTCCGTGGGCGGGGCTTCTGAAGTTTTCTTTCGGTCGCGACTAGGACCTTCATGCAAAGTCTTGACTGGAGCCTTTTGTTTTTGGGGTGGGGTTGGGACAGGGGCAGTTGTACTCACTAGCTGACCTGGAGTGATGTGGTAATCGGAGTGGGAGTCATCTGCTTCGGATACGATGTCGAGATCCTCCGAATCCTCTGCCTCTGGAACGTCGTGGCCTTCATCGGAGTTGTCCTCTGGCACCGGAGCAGCCTGTTGCACCATAACGTGTCGTCGTCGAGCCCGGTGATCACAGATCGTCTTCTTGGACTGGAAGGAGGCGCAGGCTTGGCAATTCTTCTCTCTGTGCTCGGGCAAGAGACAGAGGTTACAGACCTTGTATTGGTCACTGTGTGGGAATTTAGCTCCACACTGGGGGCATTTTTTAAATGGAGTCCTTTCCATTAGCCGTAAGCCGAATGGCGTCGATAGTTCCAGTGGCCCACGTTGACGACCGGAATAGAGTATGTGAGCTAGCGCGTCAAAAGGTACGCGAGCAAAAACAATACCGTCGAGTTTGCGATGGTTTGCGCGTCGAAAGGTTTGAAAAATACGGTACCGAACCGGAGCGCTGAAGTTACACCCGAACCCGATGGAGGAAAAAAAACAATCTGAGGATGGAGTAGATTCCCATGCGCACTATCGTCCAAGGGAGGAGTCACCTATCTCGTGACTACAAAAGGCTTCTTCCAAGACGACAACAACAAGGGTCAAGCATCCGAGCCCAACACAAGTATGAATTCCACAGCTCATATGCCTCGAACTCATTTTCCTAATCGGATAATATGACATTTGTCATGTCATACTGTAGTGGAGGCAGCGTTTTAGATACATACATTGCTATGTTAGCATAAGTGCGTTAGATGTTAGAAACACCATCTTGCCACTTTTGCTGCTTTTGCACACGGCACTACAGCGACATATTATTTGAAAACTGCTTGCTTGCCTTTTCTTCACATGAGAACGGTCTGTTGTTCACATCCCTAGACGTGCACTGTGACCTTGGTCTGAACATTGTGTGCAGAAACACTCTGAGCCGCCAAACAATGTCGGTTTTTGAGTTCAGGTTGATCGGCCCACTCTCTAGCCATAATACGCACACAGCTGCAAATACCTGAAAGTCGAGAGCCTTTAATATTGCAGTTTGCATGCATTACATACACATCCTGGAGAAGGACTTTTCCAGGCGCAGAGCAAAGCTGATCCTGTGATGTGATTCACCTAAGCTGATCTTTATGGAATGGGGTTCCCCATTCATACCTAGAGACTTTCTATTAGTCTAATAATACTAGCTTAATAGTGAAGGGAAGGTGGCTGTATTCCACTGTCATTTATACTATGATTTCTCCCTTCATTTTCTATGGTATTGTAACAATGCTGATGGTTTTAATTTTAAACATTTGTCTGCTTATGTTAGCCAAAGTACTGCATCTTAGGACACGTAGTTTACAAAATAAACATTTTAAACTTTACAGTGTCTCCGATTACTCTTGTTGTGGACTGATATGAGAATAATAACAAACAGGTATTTCTGATTCCCACCATTCCTGAGAGTACTCTAAGTCGCTTGTTCTGGGTTGTCTATACATTGGGAGCTCCGAGAGAATACGGATAACGAATGGGACACTGATGCTAGTCGGATTGGGGTTCTGGGTACTGAGGTGAGTTTTTGGTACACCACAATTCACTGAGGTCCTGGTTTCCTGCGCATAGTTCTGTGCATGAGCAGAATCCCTGCAACATGGCGCACCTAACGTTTGGTCTTCTGATTTGAAACGCCTTAGTAGTGCTTATACTAGTCCACAACACCCTCACTCTTGTTTCCGGAAAGCGGGAGTGACGGCTATAACCTACCTATTAGTACGATAGGTTCTCTCAAGCTTGTTAATTAAAAAGGTTTTTTTTCTGAACCCTTGTGCTACTGTACAATCCATTGTTGTTTCTTTCTGTGTCCTTATGGCAGTCGATATTGCAGCGCATAGCCGTACACCTCTGCGGCGTCATTTGACGCAGTTTGGGGTGCCGGACGATGGGATGGCTGTTATTTTTGTGGTGAGTGCCGATGCGTCCTACCCCGATGAGTTTTTTACTCTTGGGTGACGCTGCCGGCAGTAAATGCGGATGATGGTACGTTTTATTCCTATACTCACACGCGCCTCCCAGTAAACTACACGCCATATAGGACGCAAGAAATTCCTATTTCGGCCTGGCAGCATCGCATTTGGTTTAATGGCGCCCTTCCCCATGCGGTTACACCGGTTAGAATGGGCCCTTTGTCAATTCCAGGGGCCACGTGGCCGTGATGGCCGGATTTACACCTCATCCCCGCTATTTGAATGTTGCGGTGGATGAGTTGAGTGTCCTCCATACAGCCCTGATTACTGTATATAGGGCTTTGGTGCAATACATTTCGCGCAACGTGCAGGTGGGAGCACCTGCTGTTGCGGGACAGCCAGCTGGCCAAGCCGCGGTTGTTATTAGCCCCGTCATGGTTAATTCGGCAATGGGCAAGCGTCCCCAGAATAAGGATGATTTGCCTTATTGGCTTGCTGAGAAATTTGACCAGCTGGAAGCAGTATTTCCGCACTCTACTCCTGTGGAGAAACACAGGATCCTCACCATTAGTTTGCAGAAAGACTTAGTCCCAGAAGTGTCCGATTGTGTCAAATGGGGTAAGGTTTTTGCAGCGGCCTACTCGAAGTGCTTTGGCACCCCATCTATGGCGGTGCTTCCCTCCGACATTAAACATGTTCAAGATCACCACGGTCCGGAGGCGGCCGTCGAGTTGGGAATGCGGCTTGTCTGTGTGTTCACCGTGGTTGCCTCTCTCGTCCTTGGTAATCTCAAGGGAGATGCGGTACAATTCCAAGTGGCTAATGGCTTAGCCCGCGTCGATGAGCTCGATAAGCCCCGAGAGTTGCCTAAAATTATTGTGGAAGCCTATAAGACTATTGGCCGCAGTATTTTGGGGATTAAGCCAAATATTGTAATTCCAGACTTGATACAGCAGACTAAGGTGAGCTTGTCTGTTAAAGACGATCGTCCAACTTTTCCTAAACAAAATTGGCGAACAAAGAAACAGGGGAAGCAGCAACAGAAACAGGGGTCTCGTCCTGCGTCTCCAGTTCAGGCGACTGGTGAACGCACATACGATTTGTGCGATCCCACTTGTATTAGGTCACCTGATAGATTTCAGGTTACTGAACAACGTTCTCCTCGTTCTTCACAGGAAACATCGGTCTCGCAGTCCAGTGGCGGAGAACGTGGCAAAGGACGGGGTGCCCAACAAGGACGTGAGCAACCCCGTCAGCCTGACGGTAAAGGCAAGCAGGACGAGTTTGCACGTCAACGTCCCCCGTTTCAGAAGAAGGTTGCTGCACTAACAGCAAGGAATACCACAGATAGTGAGAACGCAGCTTCGGAACCTGACATGGGCACGAACGCTGCTCGACAGCGCAGCGAAGGTTACAGTAGTGCGGCAAGCACTGTGTCCATATCTGGAGGCGACAGCAACTGACACGTTCATTACTGTAGAAACTGCTGACACTAGAGTGGCTCCCCCTGACAGACTATATGACATAGTCCTCTTAATTGAAGGTGACATACAACATACAACACAAGGGATTTTTTGGGATAATCTGACCCCTTCCTATGACACTCTCTTGGCAGAGGCGGACTGGCCCCCGGCTTTCATTTTAGATGCTCCTAGAGGGGAGGAGGTAATCCTCCCGTCCTTTGTGCACAACAGTGCCAAAGGAGCACGCTGAAAAGTTTGCTGAAGAGTGGGCTCAGGTGCTTGTACCGGCTTTGTATCGTACTCAGGTGGGCTGGGATAAATTGTCTCCCAGCCATGAGATTCCCTTGCGGTCTATGCTCAACCACAACCCCAATATCCCATGCGCCGCGAAGCTAGATCTCACGTCTCGGAAATCCTTGAGCAATTGGAATATCAGGGAGTTATTGAAACATGTGTGTCACCAATGAGTAATCCTTTATTCACTGTAACGAAGCCTGATGGGTCGTACCGCCTAGTTTTGGATTACCGGCATTTGAACTCTCATTGCCGGACGTGCGCGGTACAGAATACCCACAGTTCTGCCCTCATTGATAGTCTCGTGAGAAAAAGGTTTAAGACCACGCTTGACATATCCAATGGCTTTTACAGCCATAACCTGTCCTCTATTAGTAGTCAGTGGACAGCGTTTACTTCTGGCGGCAAACAAAAGCGGTTTAAGAGATTAGCTATGGGCTATAAAACAGCCCTGGCGTCTTTGCCGCACGTGTTGTCTCTCTGTTAGAGAGCATTGACTCTGAGGCGTACTCTTATGTTGATGATATCTAGCTCACGGACGACGAGTTGTGGCCGCATCTGTGTCGCGTTGATCGCATTATTGTTATGTTTGCAGACATCGTTACAAATTCAACTTTGCGAAGTCTCACATTGCAGAGTATACAGCGTTGTTTTTGGGCTACGAGCTCAACAATGAGGGTCGAGGATTAGCTCCTCACTTTCTGGAGAAGTGCGCATGCCTGCGTGCTCCTACAACATTGAAAAAATTAGTCTTTGCTGGGCTTTCTGAATTTCGGTCGTACGTACATTCCCGATTATGCCCAGCGCATCAAGCCACTGTATGCCTTGGTACAACCTACTTTTTCCAAATCGAGCTGGCTGCCAGAGCATTCAGCTATTTTGCAATCTTTGCAGGCTGATCTTCTTGCTTCAAAATATTTACTGACATGTGATAACCACACTAACCTGGTGATAAGAATTGTGCCAGGTGGAGTGGGTTTCACGTACTTAACGTTCAATGAGGGCGATACCGTCCCCATTGCAGACAAATCACACTTGTACACTTCGGCTGAACTGCGCTTTTCCACGGTTGAAAAGGTTTTGACTGCGGTGCAGATGGCGATTCTTAAAGAACGAGCGCTGTCGCAAGGAAAACGCATGTTAGTGGTTACACCATATCCTGCTCTAGAGGCAGTGACGAAAGCCAGTGTACCTAATTCTAAAGCTTTGCATCCGTGTTGGATACAATGGGCCACTTCTTTGACATCGCCAGATGTCACCTATATCTTCGATGCCTCATTGCAGACTCAGGAGTTTTTGCAGCATGAATTTGTTCATCCGGCTCCTCTGTCTTTGCGCCCGCTCGAAGATTACCATTGTGTCATTTACACCGACGGTTCGGCGCAACCGAAGCATGCCTATTCAGCAGCCTGCGCAATTGTGGCGGGTACTTTTGTGAATGGTGAATTCCAGTCTGATGTCGTGCATACGCAGTCATTGGGTGATTGTACCGCACAGTTGGCAGAGCTCAGTGCTCTGGTGCTTGCACTGGAGTTTGCTGATCCTCGGGTCACTACTCTTATAGGGAGTGACTCGTTTTACTGTGTTCAGTCCTTTAACGACAATCTATTCTTTTGGTCTCAAAATGAATATAGTGATTCCAAGGGTAGCACAATCAAGCATAAAATGCTTTGGGTTCGAGTGGCGGAACTTAAACAGCATCTGCCTCTCGTGAATGTAATTCACACTCTTGGTCACCAGCGAGTTGGTGTCCATGCTGTCGGCAACAGCTTAGCTGACTAGGCAGCGAAAGCAGCAGTGGCGACATATCTAGTAGCAGCAGTTACAAGATCCAAAAGTAAGATCGATGATGACATTTTGGCAGCTATTGCTGCTACAGAGAAGGGAAGTAATTACCCGAGAGGTTTCCCTTTTCGGTACCATTATCACTTAAGTCCTGATAACGTCCCATTAGTGAAAATTAACGATGTTGGTGATAGATTGATTCCCAACGCGGACTGCAGGCCGTCCTTGATAACAGCGGCTCACGAGGGTATGGCCTCTGCTCATGCCGGCGTTGCAGCAACTGTTACTCTGTTACAACAGCCTTACTGGTGGCGCGGGTTATATAAACAGGCCCGCACTTATGTTCTTGACTGTGACATTTGCCAGCAGATTAAACCTTCAACTGCTGCGCGCCAACAACAAACTCAGTTGTACATATCTAATAAACCACTTGGGTGTGTTTATCTAGATCACTGCGGTCCTTCCTCCTCTGATACTGCGTACAAGTACATCTTCGTTGCAGTGGATTCGTGCACACGTTTTCTTTGGGTATGGCCACAAAGGAGTGCTGATGCTCGTACAGTAATAAGGGATTTGCGTGTCTTTATGGGAATTTTTGCGTGTGGTACCTTTCATTCGGATCAGGGCCCTGCGTTCGCCTCGAAGGCGTACAGAGAAGACATGAGATCCTTGGGGGTCCAAGTCAAATTTTCGTCTCCATACCGGCCTGAGGGTAATAGTGTAGTGGAATGAATGAACCGTGACTTAAAGCAGTCCTTGACAGCCAGGGTTTTAGGCACTGGCCGGAACTGGATAGCCCATTTGTATAACGTTCAACGTGCACTTAATAATCTCCCTAGAAGGTCTCTGGGTGGGCGGACCCCATACATGATGCTCTTTGGCATAAAAATGTTTGTCCCGGACCTTGATGGTCTAGACATGGCGGCATCTGCCGCACCCTTTGACGTAGATGATCACTGTGCTGTGTTACAGAGTCTACAAGAGACCAGAGACAGTCTCGCGAAGGAACACTTGCCCTCCACATCCGATGCTGCGCTTCAGATTCCGGTAGTCGGCTGGCTACCTCGAGTTGGTGACCTGGTCTGTGAGAAGGTGGAGAACAAGAAGGAGTTCGGCCCCTCTTATCGTGCCCCGGTTCCAGTGCTTGGCGTGCAGGGTACAAGAACAGTCATTTTACCTCCACTTCCTGGTCGCAAGGATAACAGGTACATCTCCATTGACAATGTCAAACTACAGCGAGTGGCCGATTCTTCTTAGTATTACTCCAGCGGTCTCTTGCCCTGCGATGCTGAGAAATTCTGTTTTGGCTCCGGCTTCTACCACCATGCCTGATATTGCCGTCGAGATGCATACAGTTACTGCTCCTTTTTTGCTACAAACAGCTGGTGGTCTACCTAAAGATACTGAGTATGCTTATCCTGCAGATGTAACATTGCCTGTTTTACAATCAACCACAGTTACCCAGTCACGTTTCTCCTTTGATACTAACTCTATGACTTCCAGTGCCCCATCAAAAGTTTCTATTTTTGCTGTTTGGTTTAAAAGACATTTTTTGATTCCCCCTTGGACTTACATTTGGCTGATGCTCATATGTATTTTTTTGTTTATGTCCATCGGATTTGTGGTGGTATTTTTTCGTCTTGTGAATGGACACTACCTAAAAGAAAGGTCGACAATTAGACTAATTGATGGAACTTTGGCCCCCACTACTCATCACACATCATGAAGAGAGACCAGGCCTTTGTGAATATTACTGCCTGGCCTGTGTTAGATGGGATTGCGTGGGATGCTGTTAAATTTCAAATTCATGGACCCACTGAGGTTATTAATATCCAAATGTATTTCGCGTTTCTATGGGTGATGTGGTTAAACAAAACATCAGCTCTGATGATTGGGACGTTCAGGCCATAGAAGCACTGTTTTCTGATTTGAAATATTATGCCGCTTTTGATGCTGAAGATTTCTATTTAGATGCTGCTAATTACGGGGAGCTGTTTTGCTATCAACATTATGGCAAGCATTTCCTACATAAAGCCAATACGTATCGTAATTTTGTGAATTATACGCAATGGGAACATTGTCCAACACCTATGCTAGCCAGCTCCAGCACATTGGTGAACAAATTTGCCTATTTTACTGATTTCAGGGTTTCAAAACCTGCCGCCTTTTATTTTAAAGTGGCAACGGAGTCTGCCTCGAAGGGTAGGCTGACACACACTAAATTATTGTATTCCAAATCCTTTATGGATGATTTGGCGGTCAGGGGTTATGATCTGTGGAAAGCTACTATTGATCGTAAATCTGTTTGGGGTTCTAAACCATGGCAGGTACAAGGAATGGAAGCTTTGCATCGTGCCTGCCTCATCCCGGACGACATTTTTGAATTCAACTATTTTTCAGACCACCTGTTTTGGATTGGCTACTTCTAAAAAGCTGAATTCCCCCTCTATTCCAGATCTGGGTGCTTATCCAAATTGGGATAATCATACAGATCTGTCCCTTGATGGTTTGCAGTCATACATTACTAACACATCATTCAATATTTCCAAATTAAATTCCGAAAGATGTTTAACTTGGCAGACAAGCTCAGATTCCCGTCAACATCGTTTTTTTGGGTCTGCAGCCTGGGTATACGCAGGTTCGTGTAGACCCCCGCTTTGAATCTTCTCATTCTGTTACTACCTACTCTGTTGGGAAGTTATGCCAATCTTGGCTGCAACATTCCACCTTGGCATCTGTTGAACTTCATTTATCTAAATTACATGACAAAATAGATTTGAATGATTTTGTTAAGGGTCCTGTGGGTGGCAGGTCCAAAAGATGGGCGTATGCTATTTATAACGAGGTTTGGAAGTTATCACAAATAGACGCTGCTTCCAGATTGAGAGCTATTGATCAAGCCAATTTGGAGAAAGTATTAGCTGTTATAGATAATAGCATTAACACCCTTTCTTCCAGAATTTACACGTTAGATAATATTGTTTCATCTGTCGTTGATATTGTGCAGGATGATATTTCTGTTTTGTATCATGGTCAGAAACAATTGCGTTCTACAATGCAGTTTGCATGGACTTTGCAAACGTTAAAGGCTGGGAAAGTCCCCTGGGACTACATGAATACTTCATCTTTATTCCTTCCCTTTAATCTAACTACGAAACAACAATTCATGTCCATGAAAGATGCAACATACTCATTACTGCATATTGAAAAGTTAGAACCTTTGCCTTTCTCAGTGGCCGAATTGAACTCAGCTGTGTGGCTTATCCACGGGTTAATCACATTGCCATTTCCTTTGTTTAAATTCAGTTCGTGCATGAAACATTATGCCCTAGGCAGATATGAACCGTTGGGTACTGCTTTCCTGCATGAAGTTTGGTCACTCCCATTTACATACAGGTACATGAGAGAAGGTAAAGAAGTTTATTTGAAGGGTGAGGAATGCTCTTCCACACCTGATCACTCTGTAGTCTGTAGGCACATCCAATTGCATGGCGCGTGCAATGTGCAAGCGCCTAATTTAGCGTGCGTCATGAAAGGGATTCCAGTGCCAGCTATTACACCCTCTTTCACGTGGTTAGCTAACGGTATTTATTTGCTTTTAAATAACGAGGCTACATTGTGACTGTATCGCAGAGAGTAGTCGGCTGTAAAAATGTCCTTTTCCCACCCCCGCATGGGCGGCTGGATGTATCCATCTGGCCTTCCATTCCAACCTTGAAAGCAGAGTTCAACAAAACGAGCAGAATAAGGGCTCTATTGTCTCAAAAAGAAGTCGCTCTGACTTCGTCCCGTGAAACATTTGTCCTTCACGTAGCCAACACCCGCACCGAGGTGCAGGCGCTTTTAAATGCGGATTTCCCACTTCATTTTGGTGCCCTGATTCAGGCTATATTTAATGCCTCGTCAACAACTGGCTTGGCGCATTTTTTCAAAATTGTGGGCTCCGGCCTCGTGACATCCTTCCAAACTATTTTTGGTGTGATACCGGCATTTTTTCATTCTATTTTTTCCAGCGTCTTTGGCGGGCTCCCGTTGATTCTCGCCCTCGCGGCTGGTGTGCTGTTGGTCTGCTTACTGCGCAATGGCTGCACAATTTGTGTCACGCGACAGCCTGTCCCGGCTGCTCCATCTTCGTAACCGGATGCTTGAATATTGTGGAACTTCCCCACTGGCAACCCTGAGCATAGCCTATGGATTATCCTTCCGGTTTTCCTACTTTACGTCCGTACAACCTGTTTTTCATTGCCTAGATTGTCCTTTTGAATGGGTTCTGGATTTTTGCTTGTCAAACTCGGTGTCTCCTGCCCCGGATTATGATCGACTGATGAGTCCATTAGTGGCTCATGAGTTGGGCTGTTCTGGTGTCAGGATTATGGCCTGTGGAGCGGCACATGGAGTCCTAGGGAATTGGGACATCGGAACGGCAGCGTATGACTTCTTGGCAAGAAGTTATCTTGAAGAACACGCCAGTTGTCCTCTGATTGTGCTTGAGGCCCCAGTTGTCGAGGAACATATATGTTCGTTTACCTTATTAGACTGGATGGCGGACACTTTTGCAAATCGTTCCAATGACTTCCTCTTGGAAGCCGTCGCTACGTACTCTGCTTACACATTGATGGATTAACTTGAATGTCGTTCAGCTTCCCTTGCACAAACCACACATTTTTTTGTGTGTTCCAACATCTGGGCTCGTTGAGCCTAAGCATGATGTATTGACTTACCATTTTTTTCGAATTTTCACTCCTCTTTATTTGGATTTCCAATACATGCACTTGGTTCCGCTCTGTCGAACTTGAACTCTGCGTTCCTTTCTTGTATTCCTAATAATTCGTGGTCCGACCAAGGGGGGGGTGTAGTGGTGGCAGCGTTTTAGATACATACATTGCTATGTTAGCATAAGTGCGTTAGATGTTAAAAACACCATCTTGCCACTTTTGCTGCTTTTGCACACGGCACTACAGCGACATTATTTGAAAACTGCTTGCTTGCCTTTTCTTCACATGAGAACTGTCTGTTGTTCACATCCCTAGACGTGCACTGCGACCTTGGTCTGAACATTGTGTGCAGAAACACTCTGAGCCGCCAAACAATGTATGTTTTCGATTTCAGGTTGATCGGCCCACTCTCTAGCCATAATACGCACACAGCTGCAAATACCTGAAAGTCGAGAGCCTTTAATATTGCAGTTTGCATGCATTACACACATATTCTGGAGAAGGACTTTTCCAGGCGCAGAGCAAAGCTGATCCTGTGATGTGATTCACCTAAGCTGATCTTTACGGTATGGGGTTCCCCATTCAAACCTAGAGACCTTCTATTAATCTAATAATACTAGCTTTATACTGAAGGGAAGGTGGCTGTATTCCACTGTCATTTATACTATGATTTCTCCCTTCATTTTCTATGGTATTGTAACAATGCTGATGGTTTTAATTTTAATCATTTGTCTGCTTATGTTAGCCAAAGTACTGCATCTTAGGACACGTAGTTTATAAAATAAACATTTTAAACTTTACAGTGTCTCTGATTACTCTTGTTGTGGACTGATATGAGAATAATAACGAACAGGTATTTCTGATTCCCACCATTCCTGAGGGTACTCTAAGTCGCTTGTTCTGGGTTGTCTATACATTGGGAGCTCCGAGAGAATACGGATAACGAATGGGACACTGATGCTAGTCGGATTGGGGTTCTGGGTACTGAGGTGAGTTTTTGGTACACCACAATTCACTGAGGTCCTGGTTTCCTGCACATAGTTCTGTGCATGAGCAGAATCCCTGCAACAATACAAGTATCTGTAGTAAATACTAAACAGTATGTGTTTCTTCTATTTTAACAGTGAGCGACGGCGGATCACACACCATACTGCAAGGGGCAGGAAACTGTACTGTAGAACAAAAGATTTTATTTCATGAAACGGAAGAGGGTGGTGTGTGTGGGTGGTGTGAGTGTGTACGTGTACATGTGATTGTGTGTGTGTGTAGGCTTCCTTCTGCTCCAAGCAGTTCAATCCTGACTTTCTATGAAGCCGGTTCACTGGAATTCGTGTTTTTGTACAATCTGACCTAGACATTCCATAGACCTATAGATTACTGAGCTGCTTACAGTGGTAAGTGATGCGCAACACAGAGCGCCTTTACCTATCAAATAGCCTTGCTTTTTAAGGTGATGGAGGCGTTTTCGTTCCTCTTCGCTCAAGTCTTGTTCACGCTGCAGTGCATCAGCCTTTAGTCTCTCCATCCTCCTGAACATCCTGATTGGCGTAGGATTAACAATGGGAAACTTCAAAAGGTTCAGTGTTGTACCTGGTAGGCAGAGGAAAGTAAAACCAGAGAGATGAAATGGTAAAATGCACAACTGATCCACTGTCATAGTCGAAAATGAGTACTAAAGAGAAAATTAAATGCACTCTAATGACAAACACTTGGTCAACTGTTTTTTTTTTTTTTAGTTTGTTTTACTATTCAATCTACTTTACTGAAATTATGCAAAATAACAAAGGCACTAGTATCAGCAAACCTCATAAGAGAACATTCACTGTATTACTACTTAATAATTACTTCAGTATGACGTTAGAGATGCACATCTGTAAACAATCCAATTCTAACATGGTGATGATGACAATGATAATAAACTGTAACATGCACACAAACAGCTGTATAAACGCTCTATTCAAGTAAGAATTATAGAATAAGTATAGTAACAATGCATGAGTAGTTTATACACAGCAAAGAGAAAAGTGTTGTCTACTTTAGCAAAGAAAAAAGGAGAGTGCCTAACTTGTCAACCTATGGGGCAATGAGACGGTCTGCATCAAATTTGTTTCTACTTAGACCTAAATCATTCCCCACCCGTACTCGGGAGAAAAAACATATTTTTGAACCAAGTCACGATTTTCCCTGTAAATGAGCTGCATTTGTGGCAAGAATGGGAAAAGGTGGTTGTGGATAGAGTGGTTGTACTGATTAATACCACCAGAGAGCACAGAGATTATCTGGGAGAGTGCAACCCTTGTAGACCATCACTAAACAGATGAGATTAGGTTAAAGACTACAGGATATGTTCTCACTCTTATGAAGGATCCTGGACTTAGGTCAAATATTCTGAAATGGGCCAAGAACCAGCACGTTTCACACTTTGCACCAGTTCTTCGTATACTCCATTCAGTTTAGCAAAGAAGGTGGCACCAGTTATTTTAGGTCACCAATTGCACCAGCACGCACTGAATGTTTGGCGGTACTGTAGACCATTCCTTTCTTTGTATGAGGTGTAGCCATACAACAAATTAAGAATCATGACCGAAATACAACAATTCGCTACAAACCCATTTCTACCAAGAGACAAATTTGTAAACAAAGTTTATGAACTGGCAGTTCAAGAAAGTTAATCTGTTTTCCAGCAAGTAAGTTCTAAAGCTTGGAAGCTGACAGGCCATGGATTGTGGGGGTGGGGTTGAGGATAGGGGGGGGCAGGTGGGGTGCAGTTACTTTTGGGGGGGGGGGAGGGGCAAGCAACGTAAGGGAAGGGTATCGGGAGGGAGGGTTTGAACAGTTAGCCTTCTTTTGCATATCTGGAGATGGGTTCTGGCATAAAGACTAAACAGCGTTGATCGGTAGGTGCTAAGTCAGTGACAACTCCCCACTAAGAGGGTACGAACCCGGGACCGAGGCGTAATGGCTTGGTTCGCGGTTTGGACGGATGTGTGTTGTAGACCTGCACTTATGGAATTATTAGAGTCCGCTGATTGTTTTTTTTGATTGTTTAACAACGTTCTTCTGTCATGTAGTGTGCGTTAGTCTGCGATAGAAACGGTTCCCCTACCTACACCAGGCATAGGCAGACACACAAACTAACTAACCATTCACTCAAGATAACCTCCCGATATACTAATAATCTCCACTAATATATAGACTTGGAATGTCTGGGGCATTAACACACCTGCGCACAGGAATTCTATTTACTCCTACCTTGAGCGCCATTCTGCCCATATCGCCTTCCTGCACGAAACACTTGTCACTACCCGAAATAGCCAGACTCTGAAGAGGTTTTCGGGGGCAGTTTTTCGCCACCGGCTATTCTGCATATGTACAGGGGACGCTAATATGGGTTAAACCGGGGACACCTTTTACATCGAACGAAACGGTCATAGACTTAGAGGGGCGATACGTCCTACTGAAAGGCTGTCTGGACGGACGGCATATACTATTGGGCTCAATATACGCACCGAACTCTGACCAAACCACTTTGACAACTTGTCTAACAAGCATTTGCAATGCAATAGGTCTCGCATTTGCGAGAGTTTAAGCTATTGGCATTGTAAATGACAATGCCTTTTATTGATCTGCTTTGAAAACCAATATACAAATAAATAGCATTGTTAATTTATAATGCCAATGTCTCAAACTTTTACAAATGCGAGACCTCACTCCAAGCACACTGAAAGGGAGGTGGTGGAGGAGGGAAATGCTGCCAGGAGGGGGGGTGGATTTGGGGTGGTCATGGGTGGAGGGCAGAGGGGGAGACCTATGTGTTAAAGGGCGGTGCTCCGCTGTGCAAGCAGCGCCGACCAAGTGAATACGACGAGCTGCGTTTAAAGGAAGGGGCATGGATGCTATTAAAGTGAAAGCGCGGCATGGGGTGATTTCACAAAAGAAAGCATTTGTTTGTCAACTTCACAAACAAATGTATTTTTTTTTGTAATGGCGCCCCATGCTGTGCTTCCATTGTAATGGTGGGAGACATTTGATATTAGCAGATAGGGCAAAGGACCCTACAATTGTGTCAGTCTTCAGGCATTAGGGGCCTCCAGAGAGCTGGGATTAGTGGGCGAGAGTAAATAACTCTGCTGTCTCCTGGCTGGAAACCGGTGTGGGGGAGGAGGCTGAGGAAGGATGGAGCAGAGAGGGTGGCCACCGGCTTTCACATTGAAGGATGGCTTTCTCCGAAAACGTGCAGATGCACAATAAGTGCGTGTTGTGCTGTGTTTATGCCTCCCTGTGCCGGCTGCAGTGGAGATGCGTGTCAGAATTGTTGTTGGAGCTTCAGCAGTGCACTCTGTAGTGTTAAATAAACCCGATTTACAACAATCTGTGGTGTAAGGACCAGAGATGCCGACTTTGGAAGCGGGGAATCGGATTGGAGTCTCAGCGCTGGCTTAACGTCCTGTGATTCTGGGCAAATCACTTAATCTTCCATGCCTACAAAATAAAAAGATATATCCTTGTGTAATGTACTGGTGCTCATATAAAAGCCCCAATACTTTCAGGCCGAGTTCGCACTATACAAAACTGCAAAAATAGACAAAAATGCTACCACAGCTTATTGTGAGCCGCATCTTGTGACAACACTCAGAAAACACACGCTGTTTGCCCTGATTGCGTCTCGTTGCATCTCAGGCCCCCAGCTTCAGCACATCATACGGTGGAAGCACCGCGTTAGGTGCTGATCAGTTGCGGCTTGTCTGCACGCACGTACATAACAGAATGCACCCTACTTCAGTTGCACTATTCTAGGGGTAGCAAGATACGGTCGGTGCAAGGGAATACTTACGTCAGAAAGGGGAAGGTTTACATCTCACAGCATCCCCCCCACCAAGTCCCTTATATGGATGATACGCAATCCCTGTCTTTCGATTTCCAGGGCAGTGCGCGTCTTCAGCATTGCTGTATTGTAGCATGCAGTTTATAGTACCCTGGGGGCACAAGTAGGGGCAGACTACAGTGGTCCTGTATTAGCATGCAGTCTGCGGTCCCCCCGGGGCACAAGCAGGCATCCATTCCGGTGTGCTTTTCTTCTGAAAACGGGAACACGAAAAGAGAGAGGACGGCAGACGTGGACACCAGTAAGGTTTTTAAGCTGTGTGGTTAGTCTAATTGTGTCTCCCTAGGCTGCAGCTCGATATGAATGTATTAAATAAATATATGGGTATTAAATAAAATATCAGGGTTAAATAACATGGTTTCATCATATTCGGCCCTCGCGTTAATTTTTAGAAGGAATTGGTCCTCTAAAAGGGCAAAACTCATTTTGGGGGCCACAGCAGGTTCAGCAGAGGGGGACTGGCGGCGACAAAGCCTCAAACGCTCTGTTAAAGATCATAGAACCCTGAGGCCTGACATCACATTCCAGCTTCCCTTCTTGATTCACTTGTGTGATCCTAGGCAAATCATTGTAATTCCTGTATCTGTCAGTTATTAGCAGCAACGCTTTGTATGCACATACACGTGCCAGCGTATATCACTCATTCATAGTGTACTTTTCAACTCATCAAACCCAGTGGACTGTTTCAGAAAATCATACAGACATTTTGCGACAGCTGTCCGGTGCAATGAGGCTCTCCCTGTAGTGGTCGCTATTTATAGACAGCCTCGCGCATGGGGACTGACAGAACTTTAATGAATCGTTTCTGCAAAGAGACAAACAAGGCTGATATGTCTCGTCTGTAGCTCCGCAAGCGAGGGGCCGCAGACTCAGTTTAGATGGGAGAATGCGAGTTGAAGCTCCCCGATATCCTTGTAATGATCCCAGAATTCCCCAAGCCTCATCTCACCTGCGACTGAACCATGGCAGCATGAAATTCAGGAGAGTATCGAACTCTAGGGAAGTCATCCGGCCTCTAGTAAAATCAGTCTGTTGGGGCCTGGCCGAGCGACTTTAACGATCCTTGTATACAGAGTCACGGCGCTGCGTGCTCTATAAAATAGATACTGTGGTAAAGGTGGCTATCACATAACGCAAACTTACAACCAAAGTGTCTCTAGGTGATTGAATAGTTGTTATTAATGGTTAACTCAAAGACATTCGTCATCATCCTCTGAAAATGGAAAGGCTGAGTCAGCGCTGCCCGCTGTACTGTGAGGGGCTCGTACCCTAGAACCAATTATATGTATTACGTGTTATTACTACAGTTATGCGGAAACAAAGTACCCAGTTACACCGGAGGGCTGATTCAATTATGCAGAAAGAACATTCAAATTGCGTTGCATATTGCGCAACTGAAGGTACTGTATACAGGAGCGTGCACATCGGCTGTCTGAAAGAGACGCCGTGAGCGTGCACATGGGCTGTCCGGGCACTAGCAGGTAGAGACACCATGAGCGTACACATCTCCTGTGCCCCTTCGGCCACCAAACCGACGACAATAGGTCTTGCCAAGGCGAGCAGCGCATGCACAGCATCGCTAGGCGAGACCTAATAAACTATCCAGTTGGCATGGGCTACCGTGGTTAATAGGTGGAGATTTTAACTGTGTTGTTGATCCAGCCCTGGATTGCGCGTTTCCTCCAGTCCAGGGACACCCACGGTCTGGCGGCAAGGGTGCTGAGCGAATGGCTAGAGCACTAGCAGTTAGTAGACGCCTGCAGCATTGTCACCCCACAGATAAAATATACTCCTACTTCTCAGGTTTACACCAACGGCATGTTCGGCTCGACAGATTAGTTGCACATCTTCGATTGCCTTGTTGGTGACTAGAACTGAATATATGGGCAGGACCCATTCCGATCTCACCTCACAATTTTTGCAACTAACGTGGAATGCTGCTGTGCCTGCAATTCCCACGTGGCACCTGCAACCAGAGACAATGGAAGACCCTCCTTTCCGAGAAGCTCTGAGCACAAGCCATAATCACCTATTTTAGGGGCAATGATCTCACCTCTTTCTCGCACCTTATAGAGTGAGATGCTGTTACAGTAGTAATTCGGGGACACTGCTTAAGTACACAATATGGCCTACGCAGATCTATTGAAGAAGACCTTAAGCGGGTAGAAAATGAGCTTCTCTGTCAAGAAACCGGAGCTGTAACTACTACAGCAGTAATATGTCAACAGGTGAAACAGAAACAACGGCCACAACCTAAACGCCTTTTGGAGAGACTACAGTGCTTAAATTATACAGCACATTCTGCCCACAGGCACGCTACAGCTGACTGAGCTGTGCAACTACTGGCCTGGATCATACACCAGGAAGATTTCCGGTCACCCATTGCGGCGCTCCGCTCAGCCGATGGCCCGTTGCTCTACATGCGAAAGGAGATACATGCAGGTTTCATGCAACACTATTCAGAGTTATATCGGTTGTCGGGGGCGTGGCCTGATCGAGCACCAAGATGGTGGCTTGACCCTGAAGCTCCTGGGCAGCGGCACTGAAAAAGCTGCATGCTGGCGCATCAGTGGGGAATGCGCAGCCCTGAGCAGCGGCGGTGAGGAGCGGAGACTGCCGGGTACGCAGTGACGAATGCAGATGAAGTGAGGGAGTCCCAAAGCAACCGCATCGGTGCTCTTGCGGCTGTGGCCTGACTCGGCTCTCTGAGGCCCCGCGACGTTAGGGGTCGCAGGTGAGCCTGAGGGCGGGGTCGCGGGTGAGCCTGAGGGCGGGGCCGTGGTTGTAGGAAGGTGGAATCTGACTATATGGTTGCCCCCACTTTTTTCCTGGTGTTTGAATGGTTTTTGACTAGTCTGGCGGGGATCCTGCTATCCAGGACCCCAGCCTATCTGCTTACTCCCTTAAACAACTTGGTGTGCATATTAGATGCACTAGTGATTGGATACTGTGGTGCCTTGTGAGCCCCTAGTATATGGTACCTTAGGTACCTAGGGCATTGGTACTTCACAGGCCTACCAGGGGCTGCAACATGTATTATGCCACCCCTGGGAAGCATTCACAATCTTACACCACAGGCCTGCTACTGCAGCCTGTGTGAGGTAGTGTTAGCACTCCTCACGGAGGTATAGGTTCCTAGATCTCACCATACACACACATATAAACCTATCAGTCACCCCTATGGTAGGCCCTACCAATCCCAAGGGCAGGGTGCTTGGTTTACTATGTGAGGGGGTGCTTCTGCCTGAGCAGGACCCCTCTGCAGCTGGCAGAGTCTATTCTCTGCTGCGGTCTGTGGATGCGGTTAAACCATATACTCTTAAGTGCATTATAACCACGCGGTAAATGCTAACTTTGGAATGACTGCATCAAAACAGGTCGTGTTTGGTGTCAAACAACTTGGAATCCTATCCCCACACCAGTAACTGGCATGGGAGTAGGATCCCACCCTTCTAGAGGGGACGGCATGTACCCACTGTACTACACGGTAGAAATCTTTCAGAGCCCTGGAATCACAAAATGGATGCCACCAGCACAGACACCGGGCTGCCCTCCTGCTGCTGACCGAAACTCGGAGTGGAGGGAGCCCAACAAAGGGTTTCCTGTCACAGGGAGGTGTCACCACCTCCCAGACAGGATTTAGTGTATTGGAGCTGGGTGGGTGCACTCTTCGAGTGCTTTGAAGTCCTGCACTGGGGAGCAGTAGGCTCCTCTGTGTATATGCCAGCTCAAACCGGTTCAGGGGCTACCTGCCCCTGCTCTGGCGCGAAACTGGACAAAGGGAAGTGGGTGTAACCACCCACTACCCTGACCCTCCTAGAGGAGTGGTCATAGAGCTAGTCCCTCCCATCTTTTCACTATAAGATACCAAGCATTGCCAATGCAATTCAGATCACACCTGGACGACGCTCTACATAGAAGAATCCTGGCCCTTCGACGTTCCACTATCTCTGGAAGACTGAAGAATCTCCCTTGGAGTCAAGGAGTGACTCCCCTGCTTGGCAGGCACCAAAACTCTTCGACAACGGTTGCAAACTTTACCGCTCCCACCGGAGCGCGAAGTCTCTGCGTCCCCTGAAGCGGATTTCCCGACCTCTCGACGGCCATTTTGAATCCCCAGCGAAGCTGTGGCATCTGGACCCCACGAGTGATGAGGAACAGCAATACCAGGGAACCGTGCACGGATTTCGAGTGCAAGCCCTAATCTACGTCCAACGAAGTTGTGCTTTGGACCACTTGTTGTCCAGGTCCTGAGCAGGTCTAGTACCGAAAATCAGCGGCCTACCCGTCCCGAGTGACCATGGGCTGTTGGTAAACTTTTCCTGCAAAGGCGTCTTCGCGGTTGCTTGCCCGTTGGCTAGTAACTCACCTGAAGACTTCCACATCGACTTCAAGGGCTCGCCTGGTTGCTCTGGGCCTGCCCTCACTTACCCTCGCTGGGTAAGTCCATCAGACCTTGCTGGTCTGCACCATTGCCAATCTTCACTCTACACGAGACTTGCAGTTGCCAAGGCTTGTTGGCTCCAATCCGGGTGCCGACACCGTCATCAGCTGCAGACGTCGTGGGAACCTCCGAAGCCAGCTGCTGGTCATCTTCGATCCCTCCTGGTCCTCGTGAGCGAAGAGACAAAACACCATCATCGACCTGAAGAGACGCAACAGCTGTGGTCATCCATCTTGCTGGCCACCGGTCACTGGCAAGTGACTCTGAACTCTGTCCCCTCAATTTCTAGGTCTTCTGCAACTCCAATCAATCGTCGGATTCGAACGGACACCTCTCCAGTCGTCACAAGCAGCAAGTCTTCAAGGATCTCCATTGAAAACAGCATCTCGACCTGACACCAAAGGACACCTATGCACCCGGCTTCCCTGGGTGAGGTAACTCGTGCACTCCAGTGCCTAAGTGTGTGTTGGCCCTCGAAATACTTACCCTGTAAGTTGCTTGCTTGTTGACTTTTGCAAAGTGCCCTAGAACTGTAAAATACAAACCGCGACATTTGCCATTGAAACGTATTGAAAACCCGCGTGTGTGTTTAGACACTGCACGCGCCTCCTGTGGGCTGATTACTTACCTGCTAACACTGCAGAAGTGAAGCCCCAGCGATTCCCAAGGCCCTAGGCCTCTTCATTTTGCAAGTCGAGTTTGTTACACCATTTTTTTAGTATATGGTCTGGTACGCCCCTAGGGCTACAGCCATATTTGTGCTTAATTTATTGAGAACTGTTGATCTTTTGAATGTTTACCTGGCTCTAATCTCTTAAAGAGATTAGTAGAGTATATTTAGAAATAAATACATATATATTTGATATATATACACCTGTGTGGTGTCTTTTCATTTGGTAATTCAAGAGATTATAAGGTAAAACAAGCTGCTTTACATTCCTCAGAGACTTAGCCTGAAGGCTGCTCTCCACAGCTACCACTAGGATAGCTTTCTTTAAAAGGTTGTCTTTAAACCTATCTACCAAGAGTCGAATTGGACTGGTGCAAGGTGGCCACTATAACTAGTGACCAGCATATGCCAGGCCAACTTCTCACAGTGGTCGACTGCTGATATCACCTGAGCCCGGGGATCGGCGGCCTACACCCAAGTGGCTGGGGAAGATCTGTTTCCCTCGGACTTCGCGGCAGATGGTGCGGTGAGATCTAGGCTGCCATGTGGGGACTACCCCTTCTGTAAATACTGATGGAAGGGGGCACCATATACTATGACGAAGGGCTGGGAGTGCCAAGGTCTATTGCAAACTAGCGATGGCACCGACTTCATGGAGAGGCTGCAGGAGATCTATTGTGCAGTTATGAACCGCTTATGCTTCAGATTACTGTTAAAATGGGCGCCTCTGCCTGGAGTGTACCGTGCTCCTCAATCAACAGGGTGAGAGACGAACTTGTGCCCTGTGCCCCGCCCTGAGTTGTAGACCTGCAGTGCCCTTTCTGCTGCCCTGTGCTCTGCGCTGCTTTAGTTGAATTTGATAGCTGGTTGACTGCCTCGCCATTGCTGCTGATTAACCGAGGCAGCTTACCTTTGAAGTCTCCATGACTCCCAGAAAGGAGCCTGGGGACGACTGGCCACGGGAAGATCCCCCTGAGCGTGCATACCATTCGACGACTAGTGGCGCAGCAATGAAGGGGACAGCTGCCATCATGGCTGAGTTGTGTGCTGGGTTCAATGCCATAGATGCGCGATTTGATGAGCTGGGTGCACGAATGGATGGCATGCACGGCCGTCTGGAACATCACGAGGCATGCATAGACGCAGCAGAAAAGCATATCTCCGACACAGAGGATTCACACGCCGCAATGAACAAGTGCCTTGAACGCGTGGAGCGCCTTCTGAAAACCACAGCCGCGAAGGCAGAGGATCTCGAAGCGCGATTGCGCCGCAAAAATTTGAGAATAGCAGGGATTGCGGAGTCCACCAACACCGGGCCCATGGAAGTGTTTGTGGAGCGGGTTCTGGTAGAACTCTTTGGCAGGGACAATTTCTCATCCACATTTGCAGTGGAGCGTGCCCATCCATCCCTAGCCCCCAGGGCGGCTCCTGGTGCACCTCCCAGTCTTGTTATTGCGCGATTGTTAAACTATCAGTACAGAGATGTTGCGCTCTGGTGGGCCCGAGAAATAAAGGATCTGCAGTTCCAGGGAATGACTCATTATACCCAGACTTCACACCTATGGTGCAGGAGGCCAGGCAAAAGTATCAAGACATCAAGCGAACATTTAGAAATTAAAACATCCGATATGCAATGTTATACCCGGTGTGCTTACGTGTGCAGCTTGGCGGCAAAACGTTTATTTTTGACACGACGGCGGAAGCTGCATAGCACTGGAAGCGCGAAAAGTCGGATAGGCCCACCTCACCGGGAAAATAGACACAAGTATGTACTATGGAATGAGGTACCTGGCTGGGCGCTCTTTGCCTCCTTGAGGTGATATTGAATCTCTAGCGAACTGACTGTTACAGTGCCCTTTTATTTCTCCTCCTTTTTTCCTTTCCTCCCTTTTACTCTTTTACTCACTCCCACTCTTTGTCTGGGACACACATGATATACTATCTTTGCATGCATGCAGTTACTTATAATCAATGGTGTAATGTTACAATGATTTGCGGTCTGCTTGGGGCGTTGCTGACCCCCTGGGAGATCTCCCACTACTCGCACTTTGTGCGGGGTTTCGTTGGTTTGTTTATTCTGTTATAAGGATATGTCTTGGGATTCACCGGCTACAGTTTGGGTGGGTGGGAGGGAGTTCCGATTAATCTTGTTTTTTTTCTCTATTTGTACACCGGTCATGGCCACTATAGACATTTGGTTATCCAATCATAGGTGTACTGTTTCAATAAGACATTTAGGAGTATGCCTGGGATGACGGGCGCGGAGGGCGGACTGGAGGATTTGAATTGTGATGCAGGACGTGGAACGTCAGAGGGCTCTCAACCCCGCACAAGGGCTGACAGGTACTTACATATCTGGCTAGGCATACGGTGCATGTCGTAATGCTGCAGGAGACCCATTACGCTCCCCCTAACTCGAGCAATAGGTTTGCGGCTACATGGGGGTACAATTGCTTCTTTACGGGGTATAGCACTTATTCCCAGGGAGTTTGCATAGTGATCCGTAAAACACTACCGTTCGCTGTTTAGAGTGTGGTGGAGGACCCAGAGGGCCACTATCTCCTGGTGGCAGGATCCATGGGCGCGCAGCGATTGCTCTTTGCGAGTGTCTACGCTCCCAATGTGGATGCTCGTGGCTTCTTTGCTAATATTTCAGCGCTTGTCACTGCCATACCGTTAGACTCTATTATACTTGGAGGGGACTTTAATGTTACTCTGCAGCCTGGGATGGACAGTACTGACGCTGGGCACCATACTAAACCAAGCTCGGTGGGGGAGTTACAGGCATTAACGAATACACACTTGCTTGCAGATGTCTGGTGACACCGATACCCGGCCGCTCAGGGGTTTTCCTTCGATTCAGCACCGCATGGGAGCTGGTCCAGCATAGATCGTTGGTACGTTACCCCTGATTTGCTTATCAATTTACGGGAGGTGGATCACCTACCACGCACTCTCTCTGATCACTCATCAGTCCTTTTGTCGTTAGTCTTGCCTGCTATTGTGCGTCTGTCCATGGCCTGGCGCTTCCCTGCTGAGGCACTTCTTGACACTGTTTTTAAAAGTGTAGTACGGGATGCAATTGTGGAGTATTTTCAAAATAAATACCGGGTCGGTATCTCAATTTGCCACCTTATGGGAGGCCTTTAAGGTCTACATTAGGGGTATTTGGATAGCTAAACAGTCTGGGGTGCTTCGAACAATTCGCCGTGAGTTAGAGGTCGTTGAGCGAGAGTTAGATGCAGAGGCATTGACTGGTGGGGGGCTGGCTCCGCTACACCGGCGCGCCATACTATTGAGTGAGTTCCAGAAACTGGCACAACGGCAAACGTCTTATTTGGGGAAAAATGCCCGTGCCCGGGATTATGGTGAGGGGGAGAGGCCGGGCGTGCTTTGGCATGCTTACTTACCCCCAGAGACCATTCCACATATAGTACGCAGCTCGAAGGGACAAATGGCGTCCACATTACGGACGGTGCTGACATTCAGGCTTGCTTTTTATCCTATTACACTAGCTTGTATACCACATGTTCGCCACTGATCGGTAAGTCATTGACGGAATATCTCAATGAAATAGCAATGGTGTGAATCGAGGGAGGGAAAAGAGACTTCCTGGCCTCACCTATTAGCGCAGATGAAATTGAAGCCATAGATGGCCTGGAGGGCTCGCGGGCCCCTGGCACGCATGGCCTCACTGGGCCGTTGTATAAGGCTTACAAGGAGCAGCTAGTTTCGCATTCATTGGAGGTCTACGCGGAGGCACTGGAAGCAGGTGAACTACCCCCACACAATGCGCAAGGCAATCGTAACTTTACTATTAAAACTGAGTAAACCGGCCGACAGCTGTACCTCGTACCGGCCGCTGTCCCATCTAAATCAGGACTATAAAATATTGGCTAAGGTGTTAGCCACGCTCATTGTTAGAACTCGGGGTCTCTAGTTAGCTGAGGTAGGTACCTTAGTCCAAATAGGGACCCTTGTTTCTAGCCAGGGAAAGGAGGGACACACTCTCAGATAACCTCTGCTCACCCCCGGTAGCTTGGCAGGAGCAGCCAGGCTTATCTCCAAGGCAATGTGTAAAGTATTTGCAACCACACTCCCAGTAACACAGTGATAACACCACAAATGGACACCACACTGGTTTTTATAAAAATAGCGGTATCTTTATCAAAAGGGATAGGATGAGACCAAACAATAGAAATCCAACATATGCGTATTTGTAATATTTCACTTGCCGGTTATTAGGCCAGCAATCACTTGTAGGTTCTTGTAATAATGAGCAGTTCACAATGATCTAATGCAGTGCTATGCAGTTTGTAATGCAGTTCGTAATGTAGTAATAAGACAGACCTTAATGCACGTACTAATGCAGTTCGTAACGCAGGAATAATGTAGGTCATAATGCAAGAATAAGGCGGTTCGTAATGCAAGAATCATGCAGTTCGTAAGTTCGCAATGCAAGAATCAGGCAATTCGCAATGCAAGAATCAGGCAGTTCGCAATGCAAGAATCAGGCAGTTCGCAATGCAAGAATAATGCGGTTCATAATGCAGGAGAGTTCGGAGCACTGCTGTACTCCTCCTGCACACCTCCCCAGGCCACACACGCTTGCGGCTCCCGACCAGAGTCCAAGCCTTACCTGGGGGGTGCGCTACCTCGCTCTCTCTCTGCCCACTCGGACGTCCTGCTGGGCTTCGTCCTTGCAGCTCCGTTGTTAGGCGATGCTGTAGCCGGACGGGTTACGGCACTGCCTTCTCCTTCGTTGACGATCTTGGGCAGATTCCTCTTGGCGAACAACGATTACAATCCCTTTCACAGGCTGATTTTAACCATCTAACATGGAACTGTCCTGCTGTATTGGCATACTGGGAATCAGTGTTTAGATATATCGAGCAGACGGTGGAGGCTGTGCTTTCACACACACCATTACTTGCCCTGTTGGGATATGTACTCCCGTTGAGTCGGGGGATCAGATGCTTTACTGCCATCGCGTTAGTATTGGCCAAAAAATAGGTTTCACTAAACTGGGGAGGCACCGCACCGCCCTTGGTGAAAGCGTGGCTCAGAGATATGATATACTGTGAGATGACAAGCAATGTGTACTCGTCCCTGCTTCTGCTTGCCGCCCGCCCCAAAAATATCTGGCAGCCACTTCGCTCCTATTTATTATCACACCCTGAGCTAAATGATTGAAGTATTTTTTTTTTTTTTTTGAAACCTTTATTACAGAATGCAAAAGATATACAAAGATGGGCCTACAACCTTCGGGCCGGCCGCTAGCAAACAGTAAGAGCATAAAATACAGTTAGTAAACACACGCTGCAGCGTGAGAGAGATCACAGGAGTTGAAAGAAGCGTTGGCGGCCACACCGTCCGGACCCCCCAAATGGCGGTTCCATTTTTATATAAGAAACAACAAACAAATCCACAAGGCAGCAAAAGTCAAAGCAGCAGTACGAGCTCCCCTGGGGAGGACCCTACCGATCCACAGGAATAGCGGGGGGGATAGGCCGGGGCGGAAACAAAGTGGACTCAGTTCCCAGAACCAAGGCGACAAGCAGACTAGGGAGACGGGGCCAGTGCCAGCTCAGGCGACTGATTGAAGTATTAAATAGAATGTAATGATTATTGGATCAGCCATCCGGTCCTGCGGATCGGGCTTGCTAAACTGTCTTTATTTTATGTGCCTGTGTTGTTTTTTTGTACATTGAAAGTTTATTGTATGGTAATTGCATTTATATAACGCTTACTACCTCTGACGAAGCGCTTTTTTGGCGAATAGCACGCTACTCAGGAACCCATAAAGGATTAGTGTAGTGAAATATGAAAGTAATTCGAGTGGTGGATGTTAGTTAGTTATTTGGATTGAGAAGGATAGCGCAGGGATAGAAGCGGGTTAGCAAAATGCCTACCAGTATGTAGCCAAACAAGACTTAACTGCTCAAGAACTGCCAACATAAGCTGTTTAATCGGTCAGTTTACTGATAGCCAGAGAAGAAAACTGCCAACATGAGAGAACCATCAGTCTGGGAAATGCAGACCACTAGACTAAGATCTGTCAATGACAAAAAGCCCATCAGCCACACCAAACATACCACCAATTCCAGACTATCCATCAGAGACAACGGATGCTAATCAGTGCAAGAATTTCCATACACTACTTATTCAGCCTGGGAATTTTCAGACAACTGGCCATCGGTCTTAAAAAAAAAATATGATGAGCTCATCAGAACAAGAACTGACACGGATCGCAAGACCAAATGCCAACAGTAGAATGGATCAATCAGCGTTAAGTGCGGATACATTTATATTAATACTTGTCAGTCTGTACTTCGAGTAATCCGCAATGTGACAATGACAATGTATCCTTTTTCTAATGTTTTTGTATAATTTGATGAAAATTGCAATAGAATCGAGTTAAACAAGCATTGGCATAGCCAAAAGGTCTCGCTTTTGGGACCTTATATGTATTTAGTTATGCAGCACAATATCCTTGGTGCAACGGCATCAACTGTTGCATCATGGCTAAACACTTATAAGGTCCCAAAGGCAAGACCTATTGGCTATGCCAATGTACTTGGGGACTTGAGTATGCCTCCGACAAAAATTCCTTATTATAGGTCTAATGTTTCTTTGGCCATGTTCCTTTCAGAACACTCGCCAGCTTTTTTCATTTCACATGGGGGATGGTAGGGGTTCAGTGTATAGAGCCCCAGAGTTCTCTTCACCCAGCCTTGCATCATTAACCATCACATACCGGCCTTCTATAATCTTCCTGTGTTTAATATCAACTGAGTTTTTGATACATATTGTGACTTTTTTCACGAGATGACCTTTTCAAAGCACAGAGAGAGGGGCTTTGGGAAGCCATGGCTTCCATTGAAGCCCTGTGGCTTTAATGTGGCTGCAGCTTTGTGATCTTAAGATGTTAACCCTGAAAAGCCTGGCAAGCTGCTTCCACGCATGCCACCCAAGAACACTTTCCTTCCACTTAGCCATGTAAATACTTGTAATAAGGCCACCCTGTAGATTAATGTAACATTGTTGTTTTCATCACTGGCAATGTGGCACGCTTAAATAATCCCAATGAAAAGACTATCGGCAAAACATCCATTAGTGCCTTCCAAATGAAGAGGGGAAACAAAGCTAGCTTGGCAGGAAGACAGCGGCAGGAATATTGCATTTCCACACCCTTAAAGGGCAAGTATGCTCGCACAAAACAGAATTCATACATTTGACTGGAAAACGGGGTCAGGAGGTCAGACATTCTAGGCAATTGTACACACTTGCTTAAAGTTAACACCCAGAAGTCTCGCTGCCCCCCACCCCCTCCTCGAAAAGTGCATATCGAGGGCCCCAGGAGAAAGGAAGGTAACTAAAAAAAAATGATAATAATTGTTGTATCGGTTGTCAACTGAGGCCACCCTATACGAGATTAGTTTGTACCTATCTGCAATAGAGCTACCGGGCCTCACCCCTGAGCCGATGCTGGAACTGGATGAGTCGATTACTCAAGAAGAAATTCTGTCCAGTATCCAGGCTCTAGCTACTGGGAAGACTTTAGGCCCGGACGGGCTGCCAACTGAATTTTATAAATCTCATACTACATTGCTCGCACCACAGTTAAAACTTTTGTATGAAGAAGCTTTATTGACTTCCACCCTTTCAGGATCTCAACGCAAGACCGTACTTTCTCTTCCTCCCTGAACCTGACAAGAGACCCGACAGAGCTAGGGTCTAACAGACCACTTGAGCTTCTCAACATGGATTACAAAATCCTGGCGAGGATCTTGGCTGCACATCTGGCTCCATTAGTTCAGACTCTGTTGCATCCGGATCAAAACGTATTTGTGCCTGCACGTAGCACATCCTTAAATCTCCGCCATTTGTTCAGAATGCAGATCTTGAGAAGGTCTTTGAATACTTGGAATGGCATTCTTATTCACAACACTAGACCAATATGGCCTTAGAGTGTGTTTCATACAACTGGTAAGACTGTTATATGCACAGCCTCTCAGAGTAAGAGCTGGCCCGCTAATATACGAATCAATATCGATTGGCCAAGGTTCCCGGCAGGGATGTCCTCTCTCGCCTCTGCTATTCTCTCTGGCAATTGAACCGCTAGCTGCAGAACTTTCCATGAAGGGCACAAACTGGGGCACACGGCTGGGCGATGGCCTGCACGTTGTCTCTCTATATGCAGACGAGTTACTGTTATACCAATGGGATGTCTGCAATGTGCTGTGTGTGATAGCGGACATTCTGCATCACTTCGTGAGGCTGTCAGGATTTCGGGTGAACTGGAGGAAGTCCTGCCTGTGTCATTTTGTCCCGGACCTTTCGGACCCAGGTCTAGTCTTTAATGACATAGTGGTACCCTGGGAACCTACCTCGTTCCGCCACCTGGGCATTTGCATATATCACTCATCAAACGATATACTTGAAGGCAACCTCACACAGGTATTGTCCTCCATTCAATCTCAAATGGGGTTCTGGAAGACGCTACCAATATCTGTAATGGGTCAAATCGCCTTACTTAAGATGGTGGTCCTTCCTAGATTGCTGTATTATTTTTTTTTTACCTGCCCACTTACGTCCCAGCTAATACTTTGTGACTTTGCACAAAAAAATGCTCACATTTATTTGGAATACTGGGCGTTGCAGGGTAGCATTGAATAAATTATATGCACCTATGGCGTAAGGAGGGTTAGCAGCACCAAATATGGAATTATATTATCTGGTGGCTCAACTGCAATGGGTGGCCAAATGGCTATCAGGCCTACAGTTGTCCGACACTGCCACTACGCTACCGGCCTGGACAACTCCTAATATTCACCACCTATTCCATCCGATCACTAAAGCTACTGCACCAGGATCTATGCTGTTAGCTGTCACGCACCGCTGCTACAGACAGAGCCTATATCTCACACAGACAATCGTGTATGTGCCTATTCTGCCCCTTCTAGGCACACCAAGGCACAGAGCTATCACGTCTGGAGCGGAACTCACATCCTGGCATCGGCTGGGCTGCACACACTGGGCGACTCGTATCGAGATGGCATCTTGTTAACCTATGAAGAACTGGCGGGGGTGCAAACCTGCCCCCGGGACAATTTCTGCTACACAACTCGTTGTTGGCCACGCTGATGCGAACATGGGGAGACCTGACAAATTAAACGCAATCACACTTAGTAGTACAATACTGATATGGGTATATATCCATACTTCTACCTGGACAGCTGTCTTATCAAAGCATGACTTCCAGAGGAAGCCGTTCAGAGTTTTATCGGTTTGCAACACACCACAGCCAGGACTTTTACATCATCCAAAAGAATTCTCCTCTGATTGCTTGTCAGACTTTGCACTTTGTAGGAGACCTTGGTAACACCTCAATAAGGATCTGCTTTCGTTCCTGTAAGTAGCTGGTCACTTTGAAACTGATTGCGTTATCAGCACTTTTAGGAAGGACTTGAGTTATACTGACTTCATCACACTGGAATGTTTTTGACTGTGTTCAAGCACGTCGCTAGAGAACCAGGTATTTTCCTCCAAAAGTGAAATTTCCGAATTCTTAGTAATGCGTTAATGTGGATACAGTAAGAGGACCAGAGAGAGCAAAGGATTCATAGCATTTCGGTGTACACCCAGTACCTCTGGTCTGAGAGGCTGAATGTTTGTAAGAAACTAGGTGTTTTTGAACAAACCCAGTACCCTGAGGGTAGTTGCAGACATTGCTCAGGAGAGAGAACGAGACAGTCTGAATAATTATTGTTAATAATGTTGCGACCATCAACTGGTGCAGGAAGGCACCAAAGTTTTAGGATGAACAACCTTTAATACCACTACTGCTAAGGACAGTACCAGTGTTGGTACTGACTGGCATTTGTCTCATCTTTTCTTTATATTTTCCATGCACTTTAAGGGTAATGGGCCAAAAGTGCTGAGGTTCAAAGAAGGTCAAGTATCAGCTACTGAACTTGCATTTAAAAAAATATATATATGAAACACCATTTATGTGCTGATAGAGGCAGCTGCAATAGACTTGGTAGAGGGCTTATAGAAGGAAAGCAGCTCTACCTCTGAATGAAGGGATTTAGCCATTAAATTATCAACCTGAACGGGAGATGCGGCTGAGGAGACCTGATCAGGATCAGTGTGTCCTGAGCAAGTTTAAACAGTAACTCAGGGAGCACATCCTCTGTAGTATCATCACTATCTTACGAAGTTAAAGGTATCCTTAAAGACCACCGATTTCTTCAATATGGAAGGCTATGGTTCCTCTCGAACTTATTCAAATTCCAGCATAGAAGGTGCAAGAATACAACAAGTGACTGCTTCTCAGACACAGCATATAGGCAGGGAGCAAGGAACGTTCTGGTGAGGCTTCCCGACTTGACCAGGCATCCGTGAACATGAAGGACGGCAGACAACTTTGCAGAGTGCACATCTCATTGCAGTACACCTTGACAGCCTTCGGAGCTTATGGGTTTGGTTTTGTTTATATGTGATGCTGTCTTGCTATGACTGACTAGATCTAAAAAAAAAAAAAACTCATAGATTGTGAATCATCCCCAGAAACGTTGTATGAATATCCATTGGTGAGTGATTCTTGTGGCAGAAAATTACAAGTGATACACCACTTTGTGAATGTAGTTTTGGCACCCATCCAGGTCTGTCATGCAGTGACTCTGCTATTGGAGGGGATGACACACACATAGAACCTGTTTCTCTGCTGAGACTGCAGAGGTTGAAAGAGTTCCAGATTCTGATCGAGAGCAGCCTGCAGCACTCTGCGAACAATGGAACTGTTGAGGTTAGAAATGTAGAAGAGGTTGTGAAGTGTACTCTCTACAGGGAAGCACGGCTTTAGAACTATATCTAATACAAAACCTTCGCTGCGGATAGTTCTGAACTGTTGTTGACCATGCAGAGTTGGGGTTTTAAAGCACCACATCAGTGTTTAGGATGAAGAAGGTTGTAGGTGAAATCCCATCTAGATCCCTCACTTTCCCTCCCCCACACCATGAGGCAGCTGGACAGGCACCAGGATGCATACAGGTAAGACCCAGAACCACATACACAAACAGATGCTGATAGAGGCAAACGCTGAGGTCAAACATGCCTCAATGCAACAACATCTACCCATAGTTAGAAAATTATAGGAAACAAGCATTAGGAAAGCCAACAGGTCTACCCTATGCGGCAGAATTTGGCTTTGCCAATGTGTTTTAGCCATGTTGTACACCAATGTTCGAGTACAGTGTTGTAGAGTGGTGTGTCAGAATGCTAGAGTATAGTGGAGTGGCACAGAAAGGAGTACAATTAAGTCATATGGCAGAGTGGATTGGAGTACATCGGCGTGGAGTGGAATGTTGCAGTGCAGATTGGAGTGGCATAGAGTAGAGTACAGTGGTGTGGAGTAGAGTGGAGTGTTGTATCTCTTCTCACTGAAAGGAACTACAGACGTCTTCTGTGAAAGACAGAATGGAACACAAGCCCAAACAGCTTTTATCTACACGACTCACTTTGCAAATAACTTGATATTTCTGCTCATATGTCAACAGAACACTTGAAAAATAAGTATTTGATTTACTAATGAAATGTGATACTTATTTTGCACTTTCAGAAAATTCCTTACCCGGCCATGGTGAGATAGTTGCTCTATCAATTATTTCAGAGGCTTTGGACCGGCAATAATCAGATTGCAGTAGAGTGTTGAAGAGCGTGGATTTACCAGCATTTGTTGTTCCGACTAAATACACATCACCCATGTACTTCCACGATCTCTGCAGCTTGGATATCAATTCCTCCACTCCATACCCAGTTTTGGCACTGACGAGTTGTACATCTGTGATGTTACCTTTGCTGTTGATGCCTGCTTCATTGCAGTACTCTAGAACCCTCTCCTTAAGGCGCTTGAGGTAGCCTGGGGAATCTCCAGGCAGCAAATCAATTTTATTACCAAGGACCATAATGTGTTTGTTTTCTCCAATAATCTGAGTCAGATCAGGAATGACCGAATTTGGCAGATCAAGCAAGTCAACCATGAATAAGACTAGAGCCTTTTGGTCACGGATACAGCTCACAATCCGCCGGTACTCTTCATGAGGTACAGAAAGATCCAGCGCCTTCTGATGATAGACAAGTAGGTAGCATCGCTGACACACAGCTTTCTCAGGCCTCTCCCCATCCTCTTTTTGCTTCAGGATGTGACTGTATTTCTCACTTGGCAGGTATCCTGGCAAAGCAGGGTCCTTGCAATGCATCGCGGCTCCACAGCCAGGACATTGTTCCCCACTTACAGGGGCCAGTGGGTCTGGGGTTCCAAATATCTTATGCTCCCCTTTCTTCTTCTTTGGTTTTCTGGGCACAGACAGAGAATGTTTATCGGTTAAGTCGATGTCATGCTTGGGTAAAGACTTGCAATTAGCTGGAGTGGTAAAGTCCTCATCAACTTCCCTCAGGAATGGCTGTAGTGCTTTTGCCTTCATAGCAAGAAGAAAAGAGAAAATAATTAGTTTCTCATGTTATTGGTGTAGATGCCAGTTATTTTACAGCGAATCTAATTTTAAAGATAAGCTAAAACCTGAGTAAATTTACAAACTGTGTGGCAAAGATCCTTCAATAGTCCTTACACTGGCTAAGGTCAATTCTCCTTTTGCTGACATGTTTCCATGCCCATAATTCCAACTTTACTTTTAATGCTGGTAGGTATGCCTTATATCATTCTGGTGCCCTACAGGTGGTCAATTGTTTCACCACTCTACCACCTTTTTGGTTCTGATGTTCCCATCCCTCTGTTCAATGGGTTTTGGAGGGTCATCCCCCCGAACAGGGAGCACTACACTTTGCTCCTATTTGGCTAATGCAGAGAAGCTGCCCTGCATTCCAGGGGTGCAGTACTGGGTGAAGAGGAAAGACTTCCTCATGGGCACAATAGCAACAGTATCGTGGTCTTACCAACAGGCTAACCCACTGGATTTATGTGGCACAGGAGCACCAAATTATGAATCAGGTTTGACTTCCTTATACAGCAAGAAAAAGCAAATTATGTAGCACAATGCAGCACGTTCTTATATAGTATTGCTCATTATTTTGTAACTTGTACACATGGTCATACTGTCTGGGCAAATAGGTCACCTCATTAGTACCAGTTTAACAACTAAATACAGAAATAAGCAACTAACTATGACCATTTAACCTTTGTGAGATGCCTTCCAAGGAGTGCAAACATGTCACGTTTGTAGTATCTTTTGATCCGTTTGAGCTAGAAACATTGTTTTTGTTAAAATCTTCAGATTATGCAACAGACGATGGATTATGTGGCAAATTCTTAATTATGAGAAAAAAGACAGTTGCAGAATCGCATAATTCCAGTGGCCTTGCCTACAGGCACCAACAGTTTTTTTAAGAGGAGAAGCAGCATTGGTGGTTTCCCGTTAAAGCAGCTCTTGACCCAGTGCTAATGTTGCTCTTCTAGAGACCACAATCTCTTAAACAAGGGCATTGATGCTGCTAACACAGGGTAGCAAAGGGCCCCTCTCTGTGAGGAAAGTGCAAATGTGCCATCTCCTCCATTTGAGGAGTTGACAAAGGAGCAGGCTCACAGATACATTCAACAAGTGACAGGATGGGGTAGCTTTGTTCTAAAAGACGCAGACTGCTACTTCACGCCACAGCAACAGTTCACTTCTGTTTTAAGAACACGGTCGCTCATAAAATCACTATGCCTTTTCCTTTGAACATGTATAGCACTCCACTAATTTTCAGCTTTAAACCTTTCAAATGTTTCTGCTATAGGAACAGTGCATACATACAAATAAGGTAAACCTCAGTCCAAAGGCAGAGTTTGAAGTAATTCTCCAACCAGTGACATGCCACTGCAATACTTACTAAACTGAGGGACAGTCACCCCAAAATCTAGGTTTCAGAGTGAAAGAATTCAAGGAAGAGGACCACCACCTTGTATGATAGCTATAAATGACCACATTGTGAGGGGATAGGTGAAAAGTCACTGTTGCAAACGTACAAAGAGGATCCGGGCTGCAATCCCTTGATCTCAGAAGACAAGGAGATGCTCTAAGATATGGGCCTGTTATAGCTGGTTGTAACAAAGTTGTCACAGCTGCTATCTGTGCACTCAGGGGCAACATCCAGTGGAGGTGTCACCAGAAGGCAAGGGGAAGATATGGTGCCCACCTAGCAAGTGATTGAACTAGGGCCATGCCGTTCTAGAATGATTCGGGGAAAGCTACATTATGGGGATGGAGGGAAAATATATGGACTACTTGCGGAACTAAAGGAGGAAGGTACAAGTACTTATGAGAAAGGGCTGCAATGCTTTCTCCAAAGAATAAGAGGTGACCAGAATTAAACAACACTTTAACGGTCAATGTATCAAATGACACCATTAAAAAGCTTGATAGGCTGCTTTAAACCTGTGCATTATGTGACATTGCAAATCTGAACATCATATACATAAAGATTTTTGCTAAATCAGAACCGCACCACCCTTTTTAGTAAATTCAATTAAGTGTCCACAAAGTTCTCATAAAAAAACTATTCGATGCAAGAGAGGTCTCTTCATCCAATCGTTGATAAGCAATTTTCTTTTATTATCCAAAAAGATTTCTTCCAGCCAACGCGTTTCGTCCTACACTGCTAGGACTTCTTCAGGGCAAACATCTTGACGATCTGTGAACCAGGTATCCACAAAAGTACTACAGATCCAATTATGACATATTAAATAATATTCTCCAAATTAATGATAATTCTCAATTGCTCCACTTGTTGCCTTATTAGGAATAATAAATAAACGCAAAAGATGGTATCCTTCCAATCTCAAGCAATGTTCCAGTATGATAGCCAGATTATCAATGAAATGGATCAAAGTGCCATATTACTGTGGTCTTTTGGTGGATATTTTAGTAGGTATTCCACACCCCACCACCGATGAGTCCCATTGTGCGCACTCGTCCATGTGTTCCGCTATTATTCCCGAAGATAGTTCCACCAAAAGACCACAGTAATATGTCAAGAAAATTGTTTATCAACGATTGGATGAAGTGACCTCTCCTGCATCGAATATTTTTTGATGAGAACTTTGTGGACACTTAATTGAATTTACTAAAAAGGGTGGTGCGGTTCCGATTTAGCAAAAATCTGTTTGTTTCCTTTTTTAGATAACACCTTTTGGACAGAGGGTGTTTTCTGAACCTGCACACATTTCAGATACTTGTGTTCAAATATTGCTGGTATTATTTTCCATATTTGGAGCTGCTCTAGCTCTCTAACCCAACTGTCCTTCTTTTGTGTAAGTATCATGTACATAAATTAAACTATCACTGCATGGCAATGTGCATTTATAGTTTTGGTACAAGCAAAAATATGATGCGGCGATACAAAAAACTAGATGGTAAGAGTGAGGGAAACGAAAGTGGCAAAAATGTATAATATATCAGTCAATTAAAAAAAAAAAAAGCGATCACTGATTTTTATTCAGTGAATCACTGGAGAATGGCTTCCTTTTCGCTCCAGACTAAGGTTGTACTTTGAGTAAAAGGCCACTTGTAAGGCTTCTCTTTAAGGAGGATAGGGAGACAAACACCCACTAGTGGACGGCATACTATTAGTAAGGTGCAATTTGAGCACAGGACATAAATTAGGAAAAATCTGGGCGTTATATGGTGTGGTCGTGGAAAAATCTCTCACCAGGGTCTCGAATGGTGCTTGACCGCCACACGTAAGAGGGATCTACATGTGGAGAGACTCTGACGATGGTAGAGTCGGACTGTACATATTGTTCATAGGGCCACCTGACCTACACAACTTATTACTGCCGCTGCGTACGGTTGGTCGAGAGCATGGGCCTAAGTATCTATCTTTAATTATTATTTACGCAAGTTTTTTCAGCAGAGTGACTTAATATCATGGTCCTGATGAATGCCCCGAACATCTAATGTCGTATAGGGCAGAGAGATGTTGACCACAACACAGGGTATACATCCATAACCCTGTCTCACATTGCTTTTAACCTCTATCCTCTAGGACGTTATAATAACATTTGTTGTTCCTACTGAGATAGTTTTAATACACTTTTTTTGTTGCACTCTGCCCCTCAGCTCTACCCTAGAGGTATTCAAACATTAACGTGCCCCTTAAAAACACTGAGCTTCTTCCCCGAGGGGAAGTTGTAGCCCACACTGGGTACTTTGCGGTCCCAGTGTGTTGGAGGAACCCAATGATGAAGCATGTCACCCTCGGGTGAGTGAGAGTTCTCGTCCATACACTTGTTGTGCCCAAACTGGTCACATCTTTCTCTCTTTCTTTAGACACCCTGCTACCCTATACTCTGTGCAAGTTATTTATGGTTATTGAAAAGACAGGAACTGTGGTGGGGGTCAGCTGGGTGTGCCTTCAATCATTGCCTCCGCAAGTCGGGTAGAGGTGAAAGCATTTACTGACGCCAAAACCAGGTGCTGGAAATTGTGCAGTGACCAGAGGTAGGCCAGGCAGCCAAAGATGATAGGAGAGGTGGGTGTACGTTGCAATGGATAAGCCATACAACAGAAGCAACATTTTGATGTATTTTTGAGGGCTGGAAGATTAGAAGGGAAAATCTAGGAAGACGACGATTACAGTAGTCCAGTTTGTCAAGGAATAAAAGGATTTTGGTAGGAGGGTCGGGTGGGGTGGGCATTTTGTGGCCATTCAAAAACAGGTAGCCAACTTCCTGTCCCTGTTAAAGTCCTGACGTTGCAAACAAAAAGCAACGTGGGAAAGATCTCAAGAGAAAAGGAATATGGGATCTCAGTTATGGGAGAAGTTGACGATGGGTATTAGTGGATCTCAATCTCAGAAGGGTTGACCATATAGCAGTGGGTAGATATCCAGCAACACAGTCCGTGATGAAGTGCTCGTCCCTTTTCCGTTACAACAAACAAATGATGGACGGAATGCTGACAATGCAGACATTCTCCCCCAGTCAAGAGATCTGGGTTAAATCCATCGTTCTTTTGCCCACTACGCCACCCCAGTTTAGACATGGCCATATGCAAATCAGTCTTGACCCTGTGCCTCATGGGAACAGTCCAGCCCGAACTGCCAAGCCATGTCTTTCCTGGACCGGAATCAAGCATCCTAGGACCGGTTTCTGGCTATCAGCCGTCATCAGCCAGGATAGCTTAACTCCAGTGGCGTAGTGAGCACGGGTCCCACGACTGGGAATACCCATCCCACTTAGGGCGAAAAGCGTTACAACAAACAAACCGGTCCTAGGATGCTTGATTCCGGTCCAGGGAAGACATGGCTTGGCAGTTCGGGCTGGACTGTTCCCATGAGGCACAGGGTCAAGACTGATTTGCATATGGCCATGTCTGAACTGGGGTGGCGTAGTGGGCAAAAGAACGATGGATTTAACCCAGATCTCTTGACTGGGGGAGAATGTCTGCATTGTCAGCATTCCGTCCATCATTTGTTTGTTGTAACGCTTTTCGCCCTAAGTGGGATGGGTATTCCCAGACGTGGGACCCGTGCTCACTACGCCACTGGAGTCAAGCTATCCTGGCTGATGACGGCTGATAGCCAGAAACCGGTCCTAGGATGCTTGATTCCGGTCCAGGGAAGACATGGCTTGGCAGTTCGGGCTGGACTGTTCCCATGAGGCACAGGGTCAAGACTGATTTGCATATGGCCATGTCTGAACTGGGGTGGCGTAGTGGGCAAAAGAACGATGGATTTAACCCAGATCTCTTGACTGGGGGAGAATGTCTGCATTGTCAGCATTCCGTCCATCATTTGTTTGTTGTAACGCTTTTCGCCCTAAGTGGGATGGGTATTCCCAGACGTGGGACCCGTGCTCACTACGCCACTGGAGTCAAGCTATCCTGGCTGATGACGGCTGATAGCCAGAAACCGGTCCTAGGATGCTTGATTCCGGTCCAGGGAAGACATGGCTTGGCAGTTCGGGCTGGACTGTTCCCATGAGGCACAGGGTCAAGACTGATTTGCATATGGCCATGTCTGAACTGGGGTGGCGTAGTGGGCAAAAGAACGATGGATTTAACCCAGATCTCTTGACTGGGGGAGAATGTCTGCATTGTCAGCATTCCGTCCATCATTTGTTTGTTGTAACGCTTGTCCCTTTTCCAGCACTCTCAGGTCCAAATTAATTAAAGAACAATCGATAATTTCTTTTGTCTGAGTTGTGCCCGATGGGGAGTAAGGCCTAGCATACCATACCTAGCATCTAGGCTAAGCAGCCCATGAGAGAAAACAAAAAGCCATTTGCGAGTGGCCTCATGAGTGTTTCCCTTATTCAAGCTCTGTATGTAGGACATGCAGGTCTGTGTGTGTAATCACAACAATGAAATGTATATAGCATACAACAGAACCAAAATTATTTTTCCACTTCAGCAGTTAAAGTTAATTACTTCCCAACTCAAATGTGCTCATTTTATTAAACTTAGAAGAACAAAAGAGTTCAAACCTGAAAAGATTCAAACGTGTGACTTGCAGGTTAGATGCAGATTTTTGTAGTAGACACAATAAACCACTTACCTATATTATTAAGATTGCAATTTGTGGCATGTAGGTTAACCTCTTCTGCGCCCATGACGAGATGGTCTCGTCATGGAGCACAGTCGCGCTGTGCCCATGACGAGACTATCTCGTCATGACACCCACCCACTAGGGAAACGCCAGGCACAGGAGGGGGAAAAGGCCTGGCACCCAAAGGGTTAAAAACATGGATCTCAACATAAAAATGCACTTAGCCACGAGTTAAAATTTTAGTACAGAAACCTGTGGCTAGAGCTATTTTGTGGCGATTCAGTCCAGCGACTAAATAATACACACTGATATGACCAAATATACGCTGACTAGCCAGATAAAAATAGGTGGATAGCACTGGTGATTACATTTCGAAGTTGTCTTAAATATGGTCTTTTTGTTTATATATCAACACACGATTTAAGCACGAGAGCGAAAAATGTTTTTTGTAATTTTCTACTGCATAAAATTATCTCTACTTAAATTCGACGAGGAACCAAGTGCTAACCTGACTATTTTTTGCAAAATCTTCCTATTTGCTGTTCCCAAATGTGGGCATGAAAGTATATGTGACAGAAAAAAAACAGACAGCTTTACTACTGCACTTCCTTTAGTCAATTAATTGGGAAGGTGGCATCTTAGTTGGCATCTAGTTGTAAGTCCACTTTATCAACACTAGCCTACAATCAAACTTCTAACCTGCAACTCTCCAAACCTGCTCTACACTGGAGCTGCGCTGGCTCTTACTCTTCTGCACAATCTCTTGTAGTACATTCACTCTTGCACAACACTTAATGATATATAACTTGATCAGAAATATGTTATCTTGCACATACGCACATACATACAGTGGGGTACGAACGTACACAAGTGACGCAGGACTCTTTTCTATACTGTTGGTGACCTACGCTAAAGTTCTCCAAAGGAACCTTTTAGACATCCGCACGACACATATGGGATTCAAGGGGTTAATATCCCATTGGGGAACTCATTCTCCAACCATGGCTTGGTCACTTGTTGCATTCCCCAGGTCTGCATCCTCTCTCCTATGTTGATTTTCTTGTAAACAATACCTCAGAGAATCTTGATGGAGGAATCTGACATTTTCAGTCACAGATATGCGGATAATACTAAATTCTCTATTGAAATATCCTCCTTTGAAGATGAATGTATACTAAAAACATAGCTATCAAATCAACATACCTGTATGTCGACCATTTTCTTAAACTCAATCCATAACAAGTGAATTTATGGTAATATCCACCGTTCAATAATTTTTTTTTATACAGAATTGCTGTTAGAATTCTTAGTCTTTCACCCAAGGTAAAATATCTGGGCTTTTGAGTGAACTAAACCAACGTTTATGCATGTACTCAGTTATCGAACACTCACTAAAGAATACCAGAGCCTCACTGATCTGTTACCCCCAAAAAAGCACACACGCCTCTCTTTCCCTTTAACTGAAGTCTTCTGCTGAGTGGTATGGTCTTCATGAATATCTTGCACGACTACAGAAATCCTACCGTAGCTGGTCTTTCAAAAGCTTCAAATCATACCTCAAAGCTATTTTACGTTCTGCTTCAAAACTTTATATCATAAAAGGAAAAACGTTAAATTCAGACTAGCCTTTAAATTCTTCAGGACACTTCATTGTTACACCTCTCCTGGCTCACTTTATCTTTGAAAATCTCAGGAGGCAAAAAGCAAAACCTCAGGATTAAAGACAATCTAAGACTTAACTAGGACGTTTAATTCTCACCTAGCCAAATCAGCCTTTCTGAGGAGCTGTTCTCTGGAGTGGAACTCTGTTACTAAAGATGTCTGGTGTAAAGATCTTCAATTTAGGAGGAAACTGAAAACAGAACTATTTAACCACTTTTTTCTGCACCTACTATTTTACCTCTCGCAGCACCAGCCCTACATGTCCTACAATTCAATCTTATGAACATTTTACACTCTACATGTTAGTTATAATTTCAAATAACAGTTTTTCTTTCTGCTGTCATTCTCCCTCACTCGTGTTTGGATGATCATATTGTAAAGAAAACTCCTGTATAGTGTTTTGTATGTGTGCCACATACATCTAGTACTGTGTAGCAAACTGTGCATGTCTTTGCATCTAGCCTTACTGATCAGGCAATACACAACAGTGAAAGGTCTCTGGTATTTGCGTGGAATGACTACATGCATCTCTTCAATATTTCGAGTGACTGTCTGCTACTGCCCTATGTCGATTAATTGCAGGGAATGGTTACCCAGTGTGATATGGCTGGAATACATTGTCATCGAGATATATTGATGTGTTTGGTTTACAAATGTGCATTTTAACCACATATTACACAAGAGACAGGATGTAATCATTATCATGTACCCACGTAAAGAAGAAAAAACACTAATTGACATTACACCATTAATGCCTTTTTGGACTCCACACTGTGTAATTGCTTTTTTCCTGTCTGTAGAACTTCAGGGTCTCAGTTCGTTGGGATATCATTGATGCAACACTTCGAGTTGAGCCATCTCATCCAACACATGATGAGCTTCACTCAGTTGCCAGCCTAGGTCAAGTTCATCACGTAGCATCAGATCAATCTGTCCAGTCATGAGCTTTTTAACTGGTCTAACTTAAACTCCGAAGTGTTCTCCAAGAAAGCACTACCAACAACAAACTCTGACTCTGGTGCATGTAATTGAAGTTGCATTCGATGCAGCACAGGCTAAGTTACTAATACCACCCTCGCACCTCTTGTGTTTCTGCCGGCCCATTGGTGCGGATCTCCTAAGAAACTTGGAGCGACCCTAATAAACTGCTTCCATTTTTCCTGCAGTTCTTCTGAGCACAAGCGATATTCCAGGAGAGAAAAATGTCAAGACTCTGCTATCTGTTAGGACCCTTGCACATTCCAAAAAGTAAGGGAACCTGCTGATTAATGTACTCATTGTTTACATCTAAATGTAGGATTTGTCCATCCACACAATACTGGACTGGAGGCCTCTAACTTTGATTCAGAAGCTGTGTCTGCCATCCCCTATGTTTAGGATTCCTTCACTATGTACATGAGCCCCACGGACGCACTAACACATGCATGTCCAACTTAGATCCAGGAGGACTAAATCCATGACGGATTCTTCGGAATGATGAATTTATATAGAAGTAATTTAAAGGGACAGGTCTGATTAATAAGTGCTTGTCATGAAAATCGTACGTCCCGTACCTATGTTGGACACCTGAATGCTGAAACACTTACATGCCCAATGGGTACATGAAACTTGTGGGCAGTATTCTAGGGGCAGACAATTGGTTAGATCTAATAATCTACCTCGCTCTCTGACCATATCTCAAACCTTATTCTACTACTCATTCCAATGCACTACCCTATTTCTCTCTCAATATATCCTCTACCCTCTCCTAAGCCAAACCCCATACCACTACTATGATCCCCAAAATAAACCTTTCTAGACTCTTCCCTCCAGTACCCCTCCTTGCATCATCTCATACCACTTTTACTATTCAGATCTCCCAAACAATCCTTTCTAAACCCTTTCCTGTGACTCTTCTCCCTCTCCTTTACTCATCCCAAATCCCCTCCTACTGCTATGAACTCTCTCCCCAAAAACATTCTAGACCCTTACCCTGTTCTATCCCTCCACTATTCCTTTTCAACCCGAATAACAGACTAACATGTCCACCCCTCATATTAATTTCCCTATACTAATTCACCACTAATCCTTTTTGGGTTCCGGAGTAGAATGCTACTAGACGAAAAAAGCCTCAACACTTCATCGGGGTAGCAAGCGCTATATAAATGCAAACCCTTCCCTCTTCTATCACTCCACTATCCTTTTCAATCCAAATAACAGACTAACATGTCCACTGCTCAAATTAATTTCATATTTCCCTAAACTAATTCAGAACTAATCCTTTTTGGGTTCCAGAGTAGCCTGCTACCCTCCAAAAAGTGCTTTGATGCCTCATCAAGGGTAGTAAGCTGTGTATACATGCAATTACAATCTTTGTAAAAAAAATAGCACCTGCGTAATGACAAACATCAGGCTGGGTGGCACTGAATCTGATCCTCGTGGACCACCGCCTAGAATCGCACAGTTATACTTTTTGGAGTATTTATTTTCTAATTTCAACACTGATGGTCAGAACATAAGGGCATTTTCAATAACGTCGTAGAGCTCCATTTACTGAGATTCTGAAACTATGAGGTAAGAACTACATAGCCAGCAATTACGCCCATAACTCATTCCCTCTATCTTCTTCCCTCATTTGCCCTCCACTGTTCCCATTGTTCCATTACGTCTCTACTGCCCGCGCACGGTTCAGCGCTTCGATGTGGCATTTTTGTGAATAAGGGGCAAGCACAAACAAGCATTGGCATAGCCAATAGGTCCCGCCTTTGGGACCTTATAAGTGTTTAGTTATCCAGCACAATATCCTTGGTGCAACAACATCAAGTGTTGCATGGCTAAACACTTATAATGTCCCAAAGGCGAGACCTACTGGCTATGCCAATGCTTGTTTTGAGTGAGTGGCTCGTGCAGGTATGCCACTGCGAGGTAGAGATGCTGAGAGTGCTTTTACAGGAGCCCCTGTGACATTGCGCCTCTTCAAAATGTATCTTGGGTCTGGTGTAATACTTCTAGCCCCTATTCCCATCTTCTCGCGCCCAATGCGCCTTAAATGTCCCATATACAGCCGGGGTTGACACTCCTATTACCCCTGCCTTCTAGTGACATTTTACCTGGTTTACACGGGTGGTGGTGGTGGACGTGGTGGTGGTGAACGTGGTGGTGGTCGACGTGGAGGTGGTCGACGTGGAAGTGGTGGAAGTTGTGGACGTGGTGGTGAACGACTATTGGGTAGGAGGGTGCTGGCAGAATGCGGATGGAGAGGAGGATCTCGAAGAGGGCAAATGGGAGAGCAGAAAGAGGCCGAATATTAGATACAAAAACCAGTGAGCAGATACAACACGAAACAGATTTAACGGGGTGGTCCCTTCTTATAGCGCATGTGAATGTTCCTTAGCACCCTGTTTTTAGTAAACCATGGGGAGATTAATTGATTAATCACACATGATGATCGCGTGCGACTAATTGATTAATCACGCATGATGATCGCGTACGGAAGCTGGTGGTGTTCGAGTCACGGCGTTGGCTTACCAATGTGTTATTCTGGGCAAATTAGTTAATCTCCCGTGCCTTCCATAAGGCAATGTGTTCCTGTGTTAATGTGCTCTTGTGTAATGTAATTGGGTGTTTTGTAAAGGTCTCTACTACTCGAGTTCAGTTTGAGCTGTATGAATTTGCAAAACAAATTGCCAACAGACCTTGTAGAGCAAGAGCCTATTATATCCGTTCATGTAGCGCACGCACAGCAATGAGGGCTCTGTACAGCCCAGTACTGCACACTACACAACAAACAAATATCCGTTTATGTAGCTCACGCACAGCAATGAGGACTCTGTACAGCCCAGTACTGCACACTACACAACAAACAAATATCCGTTCATGTAGCGCACGCACAGCAATGAGGGCTCTGTACAGCCCAGTACTGCATTTAAAATGTAAAGCGCATTAAAGCGCAATGCTCCATTAATAAAAAAAAAAAATACGCCGTGCCTGCAGTGAGAGTGGCTCACAAAGAAAAGAAACAAGCAACGGCATCGTTCTGGTTGATGTTTGGGAGGTGGGAGGGTGTTCTGTGCAGAAAGGCATTACGGCGCTCTAGTAAATAAATAAAACAAGCGCGGTACAGGAAAGTGAAAGCGACCACGTTTGAAGCCCACAGTGCACGCTGTGCTTAATGAGCCATGACGAGGGAAGAAAGCCGCACTCTCTCCCGCGGACCCGAGGCCATGGCAGAGAGAAGGTGGGACATGCACCCGCCTTTGCCAATTGCGTGCTGGACACATGCAAAGGCCAATAGCGGGTGAAGAAAACAAAAGCACACGCACTAGCGTGTGTTCCAAAGTTTAAAGCCCTTACTAAAGGTCTCGTAAATGTCTCGTAGCGCAGGCGCGCTGGCTCAGGCGAGACCTTAAAACCTAGTTTGTTTTTCGGGTCGTTTATAGCCCATCAACATCATTACATGAACTGGTGCATCTTTTCGGCGTTTTTGATGTGCAAGTTTCCTTGCCCACCAGAAAGTGCAGCTCCACAAAACGAGTCGTGCTGCAGTTGCCTGACCCTCACCTGCAGCCGTAGTCCGCGGAGGTACACCTGTACACTGCTGCTTTCCCGCGCTGCCTCCGCCTCCCGCCGACGCTCGTCCTCTTCTTCTTTCCGCCGCAGGTACTCCTGCTGCAGGCGCCGCTCGTAAGAGGTAACGTCATTCTCTTCCTCTGCAGGATTCTCTGTTAGTTCCAGAAATATCAGCTCCTCGCCTTCTCCCTCTGCCCTCGACAGACGCTTTTCCTGCGCTCCTGTTCGCCTTCCTCTAAGTGATCCCGTTGCAGCGCTACATAGACCACGGGTGGAGAGAAGGGGGAGCTGCGCCACCCGCAGAAGCAGAGAAAGCCGGTGCATGCTGTCTCCGAGACAGCTGTAGGGGCAACATAGACGAAGGACAACACGAAATGCAGGCATGGTGACCTCTGGGCTATTTGCCATAGCCAAATGAAGCGACCATCTTGGAACGGGAGATGTTTTAACATCCATTGATGTCAAACACGAGCGCTACCCCTCTTTACCAAATGACAGAGGGCATGTTAAAGCACTGGACAACCAAACCGCCCGGTAGACTGATAATGGAACACAGAGTAAGACAGAGATCAAACAATGTGTATTGTAAAGAAACATCATATAGTCTTTTAGAGGCTATGTACTGCTAATGACCGTATACAACATATTTATCAGGAATAGACGATAACAACTTCATAAAATATATATTTAAAAAGCTGTGCAACACACTAGCTTTTTAATAGGGGTGGGCAGAACTTGCTGAGTTTCACATCGTGGAATTCTGCAGAATTACATAAAAACTGCCGAGTTCCACGAGCGGTAGGAATCTGGCACCTGGTGTTAACGCAGATTTAAACTTGAGCTCACCAACTTACTGTTTGCAATCTGCACATGGGAAAAAACACTGTGATGCGGCGTTTATAGGAATTTTGGTGGAACTCCCTTATACAAGCGTAACGCGCAGTGAGCTAAACTCTGCTGCCGAAGCAGAATTAAAAGTGCTACAATTGTAGAATTGATGCGTGCAGAGAAGGACCTGCTTCAGTTAATGAACGAAGCACATCATATGCAAATAGACTGATGTTATGTTGTTTGCCCCAAATGGGATATCTGAAATATCCGGACTTAGTCGCCGCAAAGTGTTCTATGCTACTTGAAATGAAAAATGTGAAATAGGAGACAATCAGGTCACATTATAATAGCCAGATTTATGTTCTGTAACATACTTCCTTTAACCTACTTTTGGTGGCATGTTGCTAGTAATGACCCAGCTACCAATTCTGGCACCAAAGTCCCCCTTGCCCAGCATCTTCCTCAGGAATCTTCAGCCTGCTCAATCAAATACCTTCACAGCATCTGAAGTTACAAGGACAGTTGGTATCTTTTTAACTATGGCATTTTCCTTCAGGTGGCATATGCCTCTCTGATATTATTGTGAATTGGACATTCACTCACCACAGTTGGTCGGAGTCCACAGAGAGTAATCTACTCTTGCAGTCTGGTAAAAATCTTGGGGCCTGATTTACTAAGGTAACTTTCATTTTTGGGTAAGTTTACAATTTTTCGGTATTCAAAACTGCATTTTTCTAGTAACTTACTGTTAGATTTGGTGGTCTCTAGTTGGCAGAGGTAGGTACCTTTGACAAATAGGGACCCTTGCGTCTAGTCAGGGTAAGGGGGTACACTCCTAAAATAACCCATGCTCACCCCCTTGGTAGCTTGGCACGAGCAGACAGGCTTATCTCAGAGGCAGTGTGTAAAGCATTTGTGAACACATACAGTAACCAAGTGACAACACTACAGATGGACACCACACAAGTTTTATATCAAAAATAAGTATTCTTTATATAGATTTAACACAATACCACAAACGATAAAAATCCACAATACTGTACTTAAAGGGGTAGCATTAGCTTAGTTCTCTTTAGATGTTAAAATGCGACACTTTGAGTCAATGTACCTTTGGATGTGTAACGCTATACAACGAAAGTGTTGCAGGGAAGGTGATGCGTCGGTTCCTTACACACAGGAACGGTGATGCGTCGGTTTCTTACTGTGCTTCCGTGGCGATGCGGCCCACAACGCCGTGATGCGATGAAGATCCGGTGCAATGAAACAAAGATGGCGTCTTCTTCTTGTTGCGACACAATGCATGCACGCCCGACGGCCGTGCGGCAACTCAACGATTCTTCTGAGCCGCGACAGGCCCTGTGACACGCTTCTCCGATGATGCGAGACGTCTCAACTCGATGCGACAGCTGCAGCAGCGACACCCTTGTTCAGTGATGCGACAACAGCGCCTGTGGTGGCAGCACACTTCTCCGGTGATGCGAGACCCTTCAGCTCGATGCGACAGCTGCAGCGGCGACACCCTTGTTCAGTGATGCGACGACAGCGGCTACGACACCCTTCTTCGATGTTGCGAGACGTTTCTTTACGATGCGATGCGACAGCTACAGCGGCGACACCCTTGTTCAGTGATGCGACGGCAGCGGGTGCGGCGGCGGCGAAACGCTTCTTTTTCGTGAGTTGCGCTTCCAGCTCCTTGCGACACGCAGTTCCTCAGAAGGCCCCAATAAAGCTGCAGGCACTTACAAAGAACTCTGGGGTGCTGGTGGTTGAAGTCTGTTGTCCCTGAGACTTCAGCAGGAGGCAAGCTCTTTTCTCAAGCCCTTGGAGATCCTTCACAAGTTGAATAAAGTACACAAAGTTCCTTTTCTCCTCTCTTTGGTAGTCAGGCAACCCCTGCAGGCCAATCCCCAAAGCAGCACTTCAGCTTAGGGATAGTCTCTCCTCAGTTTCTTCTGGTTCCTCTCCTCAGCAAAGGTGTCTTCTTGTTTCCCAAAGTGATCTAAAGTTCTGGGGTCTGGGTCCCAATATTTATACCCAGTTTATCTTTGTTCTCTGAAGGCAGAGAGGCCTTTGCCTAGTCCAAACCAGTTCTGGTCAGTCCTGGAGCACTTTGTTGACAAGACTCCTTCTTTCCTTTCAGAGTGCAGGGCAGAGACATTAGACGCACCACAGGAGGTGGAGCCAGCATTGTGGAGGGAATGCACAGCCCTATTCAGGTCCCAGGTGCAACTCCTCCCACCCATCTAGCTGCAGATCTTTCTATTCAGCCCTGTGCTGACTCACCCTGTCTCCTGGAATCCCCCAGCCCCTGTCACTCAAACTCCAGACAAGGAATACGCAACCTAGCAGAGGCAGGTTTGGATGGTTCGACAAGAAAATACCTACTTTCTAAAAGTGGTATTTTCAAACACAGAATGTTAAAACCAACTTCACTAAAAGATGTATTTTATCATTCTGAGTTCAGGCATACTAAACTCGAATTTCTACCATGTTCCCCGAGTCAGTTAGGATTATAAAATGTAATAATCAAACTGCCCATTCTGACCTACAGGGAACAGGTAGCCTTGCAATAGTGAAAAACGAAAATGGCTGTTATTCACTATTAGGACATGCCACACACACCAGGGCGTGTCCTACCTTATACTTACAATGCACCCTGCCCTTGGGCCTACCATAGGGGTGTCTGATATGAAGAAAAGGGAAGGTTCAGGGACTGGCAAGTGGGTGCACTTGCCCAGTCAGCATGGAGGTACCAGACTGCACACAGGCTCTGCAATGGCAAGCCTTAGACACACTTTTACAGGCTGCTTCTGTGGGTGGCACAACCAGTGCTGCAAGCCCACCAGCAGCATTTGGATTACCAACCCTGGGCACTCCTGGTGCACTGTACTAGGGTCTGACAGGTAAACCAAATCAGCCAATCATGGAATCACTAATCAATACATCAATTTACAATTTACTGATCAGCAGTGGTAAAGTGCCCAGAGTCATAAAACAGCCAACAACAGGTAAGAAAAAATATAGGAGAAAGGCAAAACGTTCAGGGATGACCCTGCAAAAAGGGCCAAGTCCAACACTTAATTTATTCTAATAATCTAGGATGTGGTGTACAGCCAGAGCTGCCGACTTTGAAACAGGGGAACCGGGTTCCAGTTTCAGTGCTAGCTCAACATCCTGTGGTTCTGGACAAGTCACTTAATCTCCCTGTGCCTAAAAAGCAAAACTGAATGTATCTTGTGTAATAAAACTGGTACTCATGTAAAGCGTTCTAATACCTTTGGGTCAAGTCTGCGCTACATAAAGCTGCAAAAAAAAAAAACGTTTGTAGTAAGTCCAGCACTACGCGGGGCAACCACTGGTATTGCAACACGTGCCCATAGAAAATAATGGATGTAGGGACTTAAAATAAAACCCTATTGAAAATAATGTTGCATTAAATTACTTTTTTTAAATAGTGAAATATATCAATTCATGTTAAAAAATATAATAAAGTGCTTGCTTATCATTTAATTATAATACTTAATAACCCATTTGTAATTTTATTACAAGACTGGAGGCTCATATTAAGCTTATCTTTCCCTGCTTTATTAGCACAGCAGCCAGGAAAAGAAAAGAACTTCATTACCCAGAAACTCTGGGGAAAGAACTATCACATTACATCACAATAGAACAACCAATAGGATGTCGAGTACCACAATAATTATGTTGACTGAGAGCAACAAGCTCTCTTTTCTTGCTGCTCACAGTCAAGATAAGTATTTTGCTCACTATTATCTCTTGTATATATTTCATTTGATATTATCTGGTGCCTTGTTAACTTGCCGTCTCTGTGCTACGCTTATTTAGGCAGTTAGACCATATGTTAAGCTCTGTGCTTATCGCGCCCCTCACGCGTGCCCTCTTGGTCGCGGCATTCTTTCCCTGAGACCTTCTGCCTCTTCTGATGGTTTGGGCCTGAGGCGCGTCGCTCGTGCCCCCCTTGCTGTGGGGAATTCTTTTTTTTAAACAAACTGATCTTTCTGAGCGCTTCAGCCCTCCGTGCTCATTGTTGAAAGTGACTGCTTGCCCTGGCAGGTTCCTCCTTTGTGCATGGTGCGAGTGAGATCTTCCCGGTAGCCGCCCCACCCATGGTCATGCCTCTTATTTCTGTAATCCTCCCCTTGACTTCGCTGATTGATTTAACCCTATAGTTCCCAGTTTCTTTACTTGGGTTTTCAGTATACAGTTGTGTCAGCCTTTTAAACTCTTTTCAAGCTGTATATTGATAGTTCTGACTGTTTTATTTTATATACAATTTGTCATGTTTGAGAACGAGGAAACCCAGTCCATGAAAGAAAGTTTAAAATCATTTATTAAGGATTCATTTTAACTGGCAGTTTCTGTTTCTTTATTGGATATTTCCCCAAATTCGGAGGCTTCTTTGTCAAAATTGTTACAGGGCCCTATGGGAATTCCTTCTAAGAAAGGAAAGAAACTTATTGCTCCTACTACACCCCGTAGGCCTGTGTCTTATGTAACATTTCCTATACACTGATTTACACACCTATGATTGTCTCCGTGCAATGTATGTGTGATGTAAAGTGTTGTGACACCTTAAACTGGTATCAGTGGCGCTATAAAACGAAATGAATCTAACAGACAGTAGTTATGCAGACTTGGGGGGGCATTGTCAATGGGTGGTAGTGAGTGAATCCGTGGTGAGGTGGTCATGGGGGGGGTGCACAGGGCGCGACCAGTACTAAAGCCGGCCCTGATTGGTCTTCCCACCCAACAGGATCCTTCTTTGGGGCTCCCTTCCTCTCCCCTTCACATTATGTTACAGGACACTGATTGTGACGATAACAACATCCTACAGGATGATGGGGCCAATGGCAACGTTATGGATGACTCTTATGATAATGGGCCTTCGGAGAAAAGATAGAACATTTCTTCTTCTGAGGGTTCATCCCTCTCAGTGTCCAATGATTTGGTTGACTATTCAGGAGAACTATGTTTGATACTGTTTTCATCCATCATCCCAATTCCACTGAGTGGTTCTCTTCTCCTTATGTATCAGATTATGTTTCCTTTTATATATGCAACCCATTAGATTTTATTAAAGACACAAAGGTGAGTATTATCCCACCACTCTTTATTTAACTCTCCCTTGTTTCTTTTATTCGCAGTTGCAGCAAGTTTGGCAGCATTCATTTGGACTCCCTTCTCCTCTGGGATCCTCTTGGTGGACTTTCCCTTCTACTTCTGCAACTCTGCATTTAGGCGTTTTTCCCTTGATGGACATCCTTTTGGATTTGGTGGCTTTGAGTCTGACTTTCTGTTCAGTTATGTTTTTGTTTTCTAAATCTCATCTTGATTGGCTCTTGCAAGAAAAGAGGGCTTGTTGCTCTCAGTCAAGATAATTTTTGTGGTACTCAACATCCTATTGGTTATTCTATTGTGATGTAATGTGATAGTTCTTTTCCCATGATTTCAGGATAATACGGTTATTTCCTTGGCTGCTCCGTTAATAAAGCATGAAAAGATAAGCTTAATACTCGCCTATGTGTCTTTAATACAATCTAGCCTTTCAGACACCAAGGCTAGAAAAATCTCAATTTAAAACATAATGTAACATTACATTTTATTAATCATTACATTAATTGTAAATAATTCTATACATCACTTTTAAGAATTAATAACGCACATTAAAACATCTTTTTTTTCTATAGGTGGGAATTTATTTTTTAATTTAAACTTCAGAAAATCATTTTAATTTATAATATTTTGTTAATGCTATGGAAAATTAAAAAAATCAACTCAAATTAAATATTACAAATATTGTTATGTCAAATATTCATGTATGTTTTATGCACTTACTTTAAATGTCGAACAAATTAGTGAAAATCCTCCAGTGGTATTCATTTTGAAGTAAACATGTAATTAATGGAAATATACTAAATTAAAATGATTTCTCTGAAGTTTAAATTAAAAAAATAAATACCCACTATGGAGGTTGTCAATAGTTAATTTGAATGTGCTATTTATTAAACACGCTTTTTCTGTAGTTTCCACTCTGGATCTTAGTCCCTGTATGTTCAGTTCATTAATATTGTTGCCAAAATCTAATAGAACTTGCTTGAGATCCCCTGTAATTGAATTACCTTAAGTCTTTTTTCTCAGGTCAGTGAGGCAGGATGTAACGCCCTGAACGTCTCAGGATCGTTTAACAGACACGACAATGAGGACGCAACCACTTGTGAAGGGTTAGTTCTTTTAATGAAGGCAAATAACATACAAAGAACAAACAAAAGTTATAGTCACTGGAATCCTCCAGGCTAAGTACGTTACCAGCCCACAGCACGGATGGTCCTAACCGTCCTCTGCATATACGCCGATCCCGGCGTATGCCAACAGAGGGCAGAAATGAAATGGCCGACAATGCCAATCGGTAGGCTGTGAGGGGCACGAAGAGTGTTGGGGAGAATCGAGGAGTCAGGGAAACACCCAGCCGGGGTCTCTACCTGAAGGGAGCAGCCGCTCAACCTCTTCCTCAGACTGCACCGGGACGCGGAGTCACCTCCTGGTGATGCGTCACCGATACCCCAATCACAAGCAAGACGACTGAACCGAGAGCAGCCGCTCGATCGATCCTGTGGACTTCCGAGTCTGTAACGCGGCAAACACCTCCTGGTGTGCGTTACAGCTGGCAGTCCCTGTGTCTCTGGTCGGGCTGGGAGTTACGACTCCAACCAGCAAAAGCGCCACTGCGTTTGGACTCAGCCGAGTCAAAAAGCGAAGCTCAATGGTTGACCGGTAGAGCTTCCGGGTCCTTCACAGGTGACGATGGGGCAAGACACGGCCCAGGGAGTAACGACTCGACCTACCTCCGTTCTTGCCTTACTGGAGCACCACTCCGGAACACTGCTCTTCACGAAGCAGGTACGTCGGTGTAAACACAATATCCGACAGCCTTGTACCTCCCGGTTCCTCCCTTTATAGGGCGTGTTTTCCTTGAGTTATGTAACAGCTCTCCTGTTTACATAAGGGCGTGTTTCCCTTGAGTTATGTAACAGCTCTCCTGTTTACATAAGGGCGTGTTTCCCTTGAGTTATGTAACAGCTCTCCTGTTTACATAAGGGCGTGTTTCCCTTGAGTTATGTAACAGCTCTCCTGTTTACATAAGGGCGTGTTTCCCTTGAGTTATGTAACAGCTCTCCTGTTTACATAAGGGCGTGTTTCCCTTGAGTTATATAACAGCTCTCCTGTTTACATAAGGGCGTGTTTCCCTTGAGTTATGTAACAGCTCTCCTGTTTACATAACCTCTCAACCGCTAAGCATCCTGGGAGATGTAGTCCGTTTTCGCTGGTTACCGTTTTCCTCCCCTCGTATGACAGGAATTCTTGACAGTACATCCTCCCTCTCAGCGGCTCCCCCCGGGTCCAGCGCTGGCAGGAAAACGCCGATGGAACAAGGAGACCAAGCGCGGAGCATGAACCCCTTCAGCCGGTTCCCATGAATGCTCCTCCGGGCCATAGCCTTTCCACGCAACCAGGTACCACAGCTTCCCCCTGCGCCATTTGGACGCCCGTATGCCCGACACTTCATACTCCACCTCCGACTCCACGCATACCGGCCTAGGTGTCCCAGACGGCTTGGAGGGTGCTGGTTTGAGCAATGATACATGAAAGACAGGGTGTATCCGCAATGACTGGGGCAAGCACACCTTCACGTTCACGGGACCCATACACTTGGTAATTCGATAGGGGCCCATGTACTTGGGATGGAACACACTGTTCTTTCGAAACCTCATGTTTCTTGTGGATATCCAGACGTAGTCTCCAGTGCGGTACAGTGGCCCGGGCCTTCTCTTCCTGTCTGCCGCAGCCTTGTATCTTCTCTTGGCCTCTATTAGGACAGCCCTTGAGCGCATCAACGTGTCTTTTATGTGTGCCACCCTGTCCGCTGTGGCGGGAATCCTGTCCTCTCTGAACGGATGTAGAAATGGCAAGAACCTGGGATGTTGGCCATAGTTGCTATAGAACGGAGATGACTGTGTGGAGCTGTGAGTGGCGTTGTTATAGGCTATCTCTGCAACCCATAGCAAGTCGACCCATTCTTCCCTGCCCTGGTCCACAAAACATCGCAGATACTGTTTGAGCGTTTGGTTCAGGCGCTCGGTTTGGCCGTCCGTTTGAGGGTGGTAGCTGGTGGACAGGGCGGTCTTAACATGCAGCGCAGTGCACCAAGTCTTCCAGAATTGCGCAGTAAACTGCGACCCCCGGTCCGACACGATCACCCCAGGTAATCCATGCAGTCGTACCACATTCTTTAGGAGTAGTGACGCCAATTCCCCGGCCGTAGGGACTCTCTTGCAGGGGATGAAGTGCCCCATTTTCGTCAAGTAATCCACCACTACCAGTATTGCCGTCATCCCCTGGTCTACCGGTAGGCCCACCACGAAGTCCAGTGATATGCTATCCCATGGTCTATCCGGGGTCGGAAGTGGATGTAAGAGCCCTTGGGTTCGGCCATGGTCGGCCTTCATGGTAGCACACGTAGGACACTCCTGTCCCCACCTCCTGACATCCACTCTCATGGTTGGCCACCAGAAATGCCGTCCCATGCTAGCCACCGTTTTTTCAAAGCCCAAATGACCTGCGCATGGAGAGTCATGGCACCAGATGAATGCTTGTTTCCTTAGCCTAGGCGTGGGTATCAATAGGCACCTGCCCTTCAGGGGTATCCCGTCCTTCAGCTGCCATTCTCTGTGACTGAGGAGCCACCTCCGCCATGCGAATGACCTGATCCCTTTCTTTATTCCCCTCAGGAAAGTATCCGGTTGGATAACCGCCAATACCATCCTCGGGGAAATGATGGAACGCTCGGTCGCAGGCAATGGTTCCTTAACTGCAGATTGACGGGACAGGGCGTCCGCCTTCCGGTTTTCCGTCCCCGGCCGATATGTGATGCGGAAGTTGAACCCCGCAAAGAAGATCATCCACCGCAGCTGCCTGGGAGAAAGGTGTCTAGTGGCCGTCATGAACTGTAGGTTCCGATGGTCCGTGTACACCGATACCACATGTCTTGCCCCCATCAACCAATGCCTCCATTCGGTGAAGGCGTCCTTGATTGCGAGAAGCTCCTTCTCCGCAATATGGTAGTTGCGTTCGGCGTCGTTGAGTTTGCGGGACATGTACGCAACGGGATGAAGCACCCCTGTGTCGTGGTTGCGTTGGGACAAGATAGCCCCCAGCGCCACATCCGACGCGTCCGCTTCCACCACGTAGGGGAGATCCGGATCGGGGTGAGCCAACACCGGCGCCTTACCAAAGGCGCTTTTCAGGGCCTCAAAGGCTTTGTTCGCTTCAGGGGACCAGACAAACTCCTTGGACTTCCTCAGTAGCTGTGTGATTGGGGCCACCACTCCTGAAAATCCATCTATAAACCGCCTGTAAAAGTTGGCGAAGCCAATGAAACTTTGGACGTCCTTCACGCTTTGGGGCACCGGCCATTCTTTCACCGCCTTGATCTTTCGTTCTGCCATCTCCTGTCCCTCTGGACTCAGCATCACTCCGAGGAATTCCACGGATGTGACGTGGAAGTCACACTTGCTGAGTTTACAAAACAGCATGTTTTCCCTCAGCTTTTGGAGCACGGCTTTGACGTGGTGTACGTGCTCCTCCACACTGGACGAATAGATGAGGATGTCGTCGATATATACGACCACGTAGATATCCAACTCCTCTCTGAATACCTCATTCAAAAAGTACTGAAAGGCTGCCGGGGCGTTGCACAGACCGAACGGCATGACGAGGTACTCAAAAAGGCCGAACCTGGTCTTAAAGGCGGTCTTCCACTCGTCTCCGTCCCTCATGCGCACCAGATGGTAGGCCCCTTTCAAATCCAACTTGGTGTAGATACGAGCTTTCTTGACCTGTTCCAGAAGTACACTGATGAGAGGCAAGGGGTACCGATTTTTTATGGTTATCGCATTCAATGCCCTAAAGTCCACACAGGCTCTCAGCTCCCCATTAGCCTTCGGGATGAAGAAGAGTGGCGAGGCGGCCGGAGACTTGGACGGGCGGATGAATCCTAGCTTGAGGAGTTTATCCAGGTACCCCCGGAGATGCACGTTTTCAGGCTCCGTCAGGGCATACAGCCTGCCGCTGGGAACGCTGGCCCCTGGCACCAGGTCGATCTGGCAGTCAAACTGTCTATGTGGTGGTAGCACTTCCGCCTTCACCTCATCAAATACATCCTCAAAACTGTGATAAGCCTGGGGGAGAGCCACATCTTTTTCTGCCGCTGTAGCCACCGTCTGACTCCCGCTCTCATCTGCGTCAAGGGATTCCGTTCTTATTCCACAATGCAGGATGCAATACGGTGACGTCATTTCGATGCGATGTGTTGGCCAATCCACAAAGGGGTTGTGTTTCTGTAGCCACGGCAATCCCAATATGACGCCATATTGGGGCGCTCGGATGATGTTAAAATCTATTTGTTCCAAATGGTTCCTCCCATATCTCATCGGAAGGACCCCCGTGTGCTGTCCGATGGGCCCCGTCACCAATCGCCTTCCGTCTACCGCATAGACGTCTTCGGGTACTGCTTTGGGAAGAAGCACTAGCCCTAGCCTGCATGCCTCGTTGTGGTCCATAAACATGCCAGTGGCCCCTGAATCCACCATGGCCACAACGGGTATCCACTGGTCATGCACTCCCACGTGCACTGTGATAAACAGGTGTCGTTGTCCCTTAGTGACCGAGTTGGAAAGTGAAGGGATGGATGAGTGACTCCGAGATGCCCCTTCTCTGGTCTTGGAGTCCTCTAGTTTTCCGCCGGTATGTCCACCACGGCTGTTACCGACCGGTTGGCCCGATAACGTGACGTCTTCGGTTTGGCAGGGCATTCACGTACGTAGTGGCCTTTTTTGCCACAATATAGGCACAATCCTTGTTTACGGCGTGACTCTTTCTCCGTGGCTGTGAGGCTCGCTCGTATTGCGCCGATGTCCATGGGTTCTCCCTTGGATGCGATGGAAGTTTCAGGACTTCCCACCGTCACATAGGATGGAAGGGATTTTCCTTTTCTCCCATGATCCCCCTTTCTTTCACTTAGCCTATGTTCCAGCCGTAATACCAGGTTGATAAGGCCCTCACATGTCTTGGGTTGAGGGTCAATATGAGCCACGGCGTCCTTGAGCTCATCGCACAGCCCTTGATGGAAGAGCGCCGTCTGTTTAGCAACAGGCCACTTGGTTTCCGCAACCAGCCTTCGGAACGCGTTGAGATACTGCACCAGGTCGTTGGATCCCTGTCTCAACTCAAGCATTTCACGGTCCGCCGTGTACGAGTCAGCCCTTCTGTCGAATACCTTCAGGAATTCCTCGCGAAAAGCACCCCAATCACATAAGAGGGGGTCGTCCCTGCTCACCAGAGGTACGGCCCATTGTGCCGCGTTTCCAGCCAAATAGGATATAAGGAAAGCCACACGAGCCTGACTCGTGGGGAACGCCTTTGGTTTGCACGATAAATGTAGCGCCACTTGTGTGAGGAATACCTGCACTGTGTTAGGATCCCCACTGTACCTCTCTGGTGTTGCCAAGGGGATGGCTACCGGCATTTCCACTACTACCGCAGGGGTCTGGTTCGTGAGGGAGGTGCTGGGCGTGAGCGGGTCCAATTGGATAGCATCCAGTCTGGCTTTTACATCGGCTGTTTCTTGCCTAGAGGCAGCCACTTCAACTTGCATGGCCGCTAAAGCAGCCAGCACATCATCAAGTGTTGCCATGTCTGTTATCGACCGGGAGACAGTTAGTGTTATTAAGGTCGGATATTTTGTAACGCCCTGAACGTCTCAGGATCGTTTAACAGACACGACAATGAGGACGCAACCACTTGTGAAGGGTTAGTTCTTTTAATGAAGGCAAATAACATACAAAGAACAAACAAAAGTTATAGTCACTGGAATCCTCCAGGCTAAGTACGTTACCAGCCCACAGCACGGATGGTCCTAACCGTCCTCTGCATATACGCCGATCCCGGCGTATGCCAACAGAGGGCAGAAATGAAATGGCCGACAATGCCAATCGGTAGGCTGTGAGGGGCACGAAGAGTGTTGGGGAGAATCGAGGAGTCAGGGAAACACCCAGCCGGGGTCTCTACCTGAAGGGAGCAGCCGCTCAACCTCTTCCTCAGACTGCACCGGGACGCGGAGTCACCTCCTGGTGATGCGTCACCGATACCCCAATCACAAGCAAGACGACTGAACCGAGAGCAGCCGCTCGATCGATCCTGTGGACTTCCGAGTCTGTAACGCGGCAAACACCTCCTGGTGTGCGTTACAGCTGGCAGTCCCTGTGTCTCTGGTCGGGCTGGGAGTTACGACTCCAACCAGCAAAAGCGCCACTGCGCTTGGACTCAGCCGAGTCAAAAAGCGAAGCTCAATGGTTGACCGGTAGAGCTTCCGGGTCCTTCACAGGTGACGATGGGGCAAGACACGGCCCAGGGAGTAACGACTCGACCTACCTCCGTTCTTGCCTTACTGGAGCACCACTCCGGAACACTGCTCTTCACGAAGCAGGTACGTCGGTGTAAACACAATATCCGACAGCCTTGTACCTCCCGGTTCCTCCCTTTATAGGGCGTGTTTTCCTTGAGTTATGTAACAGCTCTCCTGTTTACATAAGGGCGTGTTTCCCTTGAGTTATGTAACAGCTCTCCTGTTTACATAAGGGCGTGTTTCCCTTGAGTTATGTAACAGCTCTCCTGTTTACATAAGGGCGTGTTTCCCTTGAGTTATATAACAGCTCTCCTGTTTACATAAGGGCGTGTTTCCCTTGAGTTATGTAACAGCTCTCCTGTTTACATAACCTCTCAACCGCTAAGCATCCTGGGAGATGTAGTCCGTTTTCGCTGGTTACCGTTTTCCTCCCCTCGTATGACAGGAATTCTTGACACAGGACAGCAAATATTTTTTGTGAGAGCCGGTGTCCTTTTGCTCACCATGTTGTCACCATGTGCTGCATGTCATGCTTTCGTCTTATGTGGAATTGCTACCTCTCCCACAACATAAAAATATAGAGCTTACTGTGCCTGGAGGGCAGCTGCTTCTGAGACATGAGCAAGCTGTCTGCCCAAGCAATGTTGCCAGTGCCTGCTTATTTGTCAACAATGACAAGTGCTCCTCTGCTTGCCAGGTTCAAAGAATGCTTTTGTTCCACCCTCAGGTGGTAGAGAGTCTGTTGTTAAACTTGTAATCTACTTTTCTTGTCTCCAAAAATGTGCAGCTGGGTGCATCTATATGATGTGCTTTTTTAGGTCTCGCTGGCGTTGCAGCGCGAAGCGCTGCCGCCAACGAGAACTATTGTTGCCTAGATGCCTCTCAAGGGAGACAGACCGGGGCACGCGCAGCGATCGGGGTCTGTGAACGCGCTTGCGCAGACGCGCACACAGCCACACGCGCGCGCACACACCCCGCCGCTGCCGACCCCCCTCAGCCACGCCACTCCCACTATGACAGTCTCTGTCTCTCCTCACCTGCTGTCACCCTGCAGCGGCGGCTCCTGCAGACGGCCACTGCACACCTCCATCGCCGCAGCCGGTCACTGCTGCACCAGCCGCTCCCCTTCACTCCCAATCCATAGCAGCTGCCTGGCTGGCCCAGCCTCGTAGATGTCCCGCCCCCACTTCCGGGAACGAACGAACTACAGCTCCCGGCGTACCTTCGGTCTACAGCTTCCGGCGCACACTGCGAGAGCTGCCTGTTCTTACTATGTGCTTGTTGGGAGCAGTAGACGTTCGCATTGCACATTTTTTTAAGCCGGAGAGAAAATGCTGTGTCACGTGTTCCGTATTATCGTGTTTGCTGCGAGCCTGTTACCAGCGCCCATAAATATCAAGCTGCTCTAACTAGTTTACAATGCCAGAGGTGACCCTCGTGCTTAACATATGATGCTGTGTCTGTGCTTGGAATGGGGGTGGGTGAGACGCTAGTAAAACCTAGCCACGCCTATAATACACATAAAACATGGTGGCTTCTCTGGGTACCGATGTACCACCGGGAGGTCTGCCTTCAGCTGAGGTATTGTCCACACCGCCCGGCCCCAGAAGCGCTGGAAATAGTCTACGAGACGAACTGGAAGCGTCTTTCGAGGTAAGGAAAACTATGTTGTCACGTGTGTTTTTTATTAAGCTATACCAGTGTTGCACTACGTTTATGCTTGCCTCCTGAAACTTGACATGGCACAGGCAGGTGCCCAGTCTATGCGACGTATTACGTATAGCAAGCCACCAATGGTATTCAGGGCCACTTAAGTTCTATTTACTTGTTTCTCTCTAATGCCAAAGGTAATGTTGAATCATGCTGTGTTTTCATCTACGATGTTTGCTCGCGCTGTATCACGTCATTTTTGGTCATGCTCTGTCATTTCAAGCTTACAGTGCTGATGATGTATGCTCACACACTGTCGTCATATGTGATATTTGCCTACGGCCTCTCCATTTGGGACCTTAACTCGTGTTGTGTTTTCATATAGAAAGTTTGCTGGCGCTCTCTCGTCATATGTAATTTTTGGTCCTGCTCTGTCGTCATATGTAATGTTTGTTCTCAGGCATGTTTGCGCACTCTCTTTTGTCTTATATAATATTCTCTTGCCCTCTGTCTTTATTGCTCTGTCGTCATTTGTAATGTTAACTCGTGCTGTGTTTTCGTATATAATGTTTGCTCGTGCTCTGTCATATGTAGTCTCGCTCATGCTCTATCGTGATATGTTTACTTATTGTGTTGTCATGTTTGTCTTCACTCTGTTGAGAGAAGTTTGCTCGCACTCTGTCGTCAATTGTTTCTATATCTTAGTTGTCAGCTCACATATCAATCACAATCTTAAATCGGTAACATTTTGAAGCAGACCTTCTCTGAAACCTTCAACTCTTACAACCAGGTGCTAGCACTAAATCCTCGCCTTTCACCCCTAAGTCCAGACAGCCTAGGCCCAGCCCCAGACCACCCCACACATCTGCAGCTTAATGATCCACCTTTGTACATCGATACACAGTTTAGAAATAGGAAATGGTTCCTCCCTCCTATCATAGTGGTGCATTTGTTTAAATTCAGCTAATCCCTGGCAATCAGGGTCGAGTTCATCCATTTAGAACTTTCAGGACAGACAAACCTGGCTGCCTTATATGGTAAGGGGGCCATCCAGTTAATGTAACACTAGGTCTGAAACCCAGGTAGACATATCCAAACAAATGAACTTTATGGAATGCGAATTGTTAGCGATGTAGAAATGGATTGGATAAAGATAATTTTAATTTTCTCTACACTGAATGGCCCCTAGATGGCACAAAGCCACTAAATGGGCTTTTTGAAATTCAGCACATAATTGTTTTTAGCACGCAAAGGTGGCGTCATGCCCATGAAAGCCATGACATAAGTCCCTAGAAGTGAACAGATCTTTTATACGTTCTGATCTCTCTGTAGATACATCAGGCACACTTTAACCCCTAGCATGTCTTTCTCATGGGGAGAGGGGTCCGACTGCCAGAGGGCCTCATGGATGTTAGTCAGGTGGGGGTGATACACCTCATGCCTGAAAACAGCAGGCTATGCTGTACTCCAGACCTTGTGAACTGCTGGGCAACCTCCATGCAGTCAGCTGGGCGAGGACATACACTAGAGAAAGGAGGCCCTTTTATTGCCTCCATCAGGTATAAGGTTATGGCCTCTGTGGAGCACATCAGGAACTGCTACCTTATCTGGTGCCTGCAGGGCAATACGTTGAATATGAGTGAGTCTGGTTGGAAAAATATAAATGTTGGTGCGGTCTGACATGCTTTGATCTCAGGACCTTTGGTCGGTCTCATACTTTGCTCCTTGACCCCTGCCTCTGGCTGCTACAACCTCCTCTTAATTATTGCAATATCCTCCTCTTAGCGCCCCTTCCAATTTCGTTGCTGCTTCCAACGCCAGGAAAAGGTGCTCCAGTTTGTCACAGGCATTCTGCACAACATTTCATGGTTATCTTATAGAGAGCAAGCAGGCTGACCCGATCGAATTTCCTCATCCTTTAATGGCCTCACCCCTCCATACCAATTTCCTAGTAACAACAGATGACTTTGACTGTCTCCACCACCCATAGATCATCTCACAGGTTATCGAAATGTCAGTGAAAGATGTTGGAGCGCTGTGTAATATACAACACTTACACATCTTCTTCACGGCACTATTTATCACTACTTTGAAGACGTCACAGGCCGGTCTCTTCCTCTGATATTTACAATCGAACAAGCGGTCAAAAAGACCATTTATTGCAATGCAATAGGTCTCGCATTTGCGAGAGTTTAAGCTATTAGTATTGTAAATGACAATGCCTTTTATTTATGTTTTAAAACCCAAAACATAAATAAAAGGCACTGTCATTTACAATGGGAATAGCTCAAACTTGCGCGAATGCGAGACCTATTGCATTGCAAATGCTTGTTATATGTAGGTGTCCCTTAATCTGAGCACATGGATTATCTAATGTACCTATCGGTTGTTGGTACCTGAGTAGGCTACCATTGTGTGAGCAGAGCAACACAACCGTTATATTGTTCCTATTGCAGAGATGTATCCAACATCAATCCATGCCTCACACTATTTCTGAGCTCCCTTCTTGTCCCTGGGCCCCCACAACCCCAAGTTCTTTAGGGTCACACTATTATATATGGGACAGATACTGCTGGGCAGCCTTCCCCAACTTCACAGCAGTGCTGCCTGCTTGCTTTTACTCTCTAGGGCAACTGGAGAAGGGTATTTCCTTCGTTAGTCCTCCCGGACCAGTGATATACCCACTTTTTTTCAAGAGTAGTGCATCTTTTCACTACTTTCAAAAGGCCACCATCCTGCTCCGAGCTGTGAGGAATGGTCTAATGCAGAGGCCTTCAAACTGTGGGGCGCGCCCCCTGGGGGGGCGTGGATGGGTTCCCAGGGGGGTACAAATACATCTGCAAGTACATGTAAATGAAGATGGCCTGGAAGTGTGACAATGTTTATTTGCTGCATTTCCAGGCTGTCTTCATTTACTCTGAAGCCTTGAAGTGAGATCAGAGTGCCGTTGGGCCGTAGGTCAGTGAGTGTGCTGCTGTGGGCTTAGCTGGGCAGTGACTGGAGTCTTATCTTCGGCACGCCCCAAGTTTTTCACAGGTCTTTAAAGACCATTTGCATATTTACATACCATTGTAAACAGGTTACCGAGGTTTAGTTTTTTCTGGTTCCAGTACGCCCTGGGCCCCCACTCTGCCTATTCCTTACATTTGTATTTTACATTTACTAGTGTGAATGCATTTCATGAAAAGGAATATAAAGCAGGGTTGCCAAAAGAAAAATGCCAGCCACGTGTTGTTTAAAGAGCCTTCAAAGACCTTGTCTTTACACTAAATAGGGTTATAAATAAAAAAAGTATGTATTCATTTGTAATGTGACTTTTCTGTCTTTGTTCCCTTTAATTATCAGTCATGAATCATTCAGGCCACCCTAGAACACAAATAAAAATGCTATCTATTTATATTTGCTGTTCAAAGTACTCACAGATAAGTGCTGAAAGTATGGCTTTAGGTGACTGTTTATTTTTGTACAGTCTGCAACGTCAAAATAATGAGCTGGCAACCCTAATCATAAGACTGGAAGTTTGTTGAGGATCAGCACAATATTTATTTCCTCCACCCTTGTTTCCTGATTAATGCCATAATAGCAATAGTTTAACTTATATTTGAAACCCTACGCCGCCGTCATAACATGCTGATTTACTTCAAGTGTCTGATAATGCACCCTGCATTCAGACAACTCACTCCTCATTCTCACCCTTCACTTTCCCGCTCACCCTGCACTCACAGCGCATAGTTATGGATTTCCCTCATTTGCTACATAATCTATCATCTGCAGCATAATTTGCAGATAAAAAAAAACTTGTTTCTAGCTCAAACGGTTAAAGTTACTAAAAATGCAGCAACACGTTACCTCGCAGTGGAAGGCCCTTTCTAAAGGTTGACTGGTCACCTTTCTGTTGCTTATTGCTATATATATGGGTGTTAATGTGGTACTTACGAGGGGCAATAAAAGCCAGGACAGTGTTAACAAGGGTCAAACTTGCAAAATAATGCAGTAATGCTATCGCAAAATATGCAGCAGAATTCGCCTTTGCTTGCTGCAGAATTTAGTCAACCCTGCTGAATAATTTGGCCTTCTCCTGCTGCATAATTCCACTGGCCCTGTTTATAGTGCTATGAGGTCCTAGCCTGTTTCAGAAAGCAATGTGAATATGTAAGTTCTTATTTTAAAACAGTATTTACATACTTTGAGCTAGGCTGATGCGAAATGATGCAGTGATTGAGATAAAACAAGTTCGTACAAAATATACTTTTTAGTAATAAGTAATCAAACTGTATCTAATGCAAACATTTTTGTAAGTGTCTCCATTATTCCAGATCTCAGCTGATAACACCCTTACATTACATCTCAAAAAGAATAAATCTTTGTCACCACAAAGCTTTAAGCAGAGCCACTGGAATTATTCAGTTGAAGAGGACCACATTATGCGGCAGGTTTGTCTAAATTATGCAGCAAGAAAAGGTAAATTATGCGGCACAATCCGCCACATTACGTGGTTTGCAATACTTCATTATTTTGTCATTTAAACTCAAGGTAACGCTGTCAGGGGAAATATTTCACCTCATTAGTACCAGTTTAACACTGAAATACAGCAGTAAGCAACTGCAAGATTACCAGTCAATCTTCTCAAAGGGCCTTCCACTGGTCTGGAACTCTTTGTCACGCTTTAAGTAACTTTTATTCCGTTTGAGCTAGAATCAAGTTTTTGTTGTTGAAATCTGCAGATTATGTAGCAAATGCAGTAAACTTATAATTATGTGGAAAACGCTGTTGCCGCAGAAATTCATAATTCCAGTGGCCCTGGCTTTAAGTGACTCAATCAAATAATGCCAGGTAAGAAGGCTGGGTTCTTTTTTAACTTTCTGCACTACCACCACACCCTTCGTTTTCAGGCAGAGGCACCTCAAAGTCAGTATTAACCATTCAGGGGCAGTTTTTTGTGTGAAGGTTGAGTCCATTGGGTGCCAGGTAGAAGGCCAGCAGTGTTGCATTCAGATGCATATCCCTAATCTGCTCGATCCCTGGGGCCTCACAGTAATGGTCTAGGAGACAGAGGAAAGGAGCGAGATTCATAGATATTGTCTAAGAGAAGGCCCAGAATAGGGAGCACTGTATGGGGACTCATTTTTATGTGTACAAATGGCCAGAGACAGCTTCTTCAGAGAGATACCCCAAAGAAGTGTTTTTTTTATAGGGACATTCATTAGTGAAACTGGTACTGCTGCCAAGTGTGTAAGTGGCCACTGATGGTTATCATTAAGGAAGCAGAAGCAGCAGGACTGGGGCCCAGGGATTTGAGGGGCCCATGAAGGAAGTGGCCCATTAGGGTCACCCGGGTCACTCTCGACCTCCTCTGGCCCTCCAAGAAATGAAGAGTCGATAACGCAGTAGAGAATGCAAGCAAACTAGTTTATTCACAAAGTACACTGCAGTGGAGTCTAATCAGATCAGCCTCCTATAATGGCTGACGAGGGACTAACTCTAACAAGTGTAAAGTTACATTATGTATGTTGCGGAGCCCACAAAGACCCGTCTACTAAGGAAAAACACTGACAGATTTCGTAATACAATGGGGGTACAGAACATAAGTTTCGATTCCTGCAGCCTGGCACAGGCTATCTACTATCCAAAGGTCATCTGGCCTATCCTCCTCTCTAGACAGGTGGGAGTGCTGGAGCAGAAAAGGCATGCGTTAATGCGTAATGAGCAAGCTTCAGAATTTTAGAAACAAAACTTACCAAGGACCATTTCTCGTAAATGAGCAAGTAACCGTTTCGATTATGATGCAAAATGGCGTCTCCGAAAACTAAAATGGTGGCACAGATGTCAACCTAACTTACATAACATCTGCACTTACTAATAACGTATGCATACAGCAAGAACTTATTTCAAGATAGCTACATGAATGCTAACAAAATGTCTGGTAAAACGCGAATAATATGACAGTAAGACGTTTTAATTCTATCCGACCCTCCTTTTAGCATTCATTAGCTAATAAATGCTATTATGCATGCCAGAAGGAAAGGGTCTTTACAATACTAAAGGCAAAGGTAATACAAAATTACAGTAACAACATGTCATAAACAAATATGTGTTTGTATGTGTATATTATCTACTGGCGGTCGCCAGTAGATAGTTCTAGTTAGGACCTATTTTCCATAGGAAATCCGCAACATTCTATTCCCAATAAGTCTGGCACCGATTGACGAATCTTCGCGAAATTTTCCAAACTTTTGGCCAGCTCCGCTCCGCTCCTACCCTGCAAGTTTTGCGGTGATTCGTCAAGCGGGGACCGAGAAAAAAGGGGGGTCCCAAAACGCGTTTTCCCCATGCAATTTCCCATAGGACCTGTTGTCGCAGCTACATCCCGAACTGCTGAACGGAATTACACCAAATTTGGCAAAGAGGTAGTCCTCAGTTCAGACTCGTGCCTTTTGCTTAAATGGTGTAAATCCGTTCAGTAGTTCCTGAGACAATTAGAGTTAAAAGTTAGTGATATCTATGGCCGGGGAGGATCCGCGCACCCTCCCCGAACCCTCCCGAGCACGAGCTGAATGCTAATTGGCTGCCAACACTCTGATTCAGGAAGTGTTGGCAGCCATCTTGTGCCTCGGTAGAACCGAGGCACAAGAAAACCGAAAAAAAGGCGCAAAACGCGACAAGGGGGCAGGGTAGAAACACCTTTTAAAAAATCGCGGGATGTGCATCCGACTAACGAAAAAAAAAACGAAGTGCGGGCTCCCGCGCTTTGTTTTGATTTAGCCCCCGGGGGGGCCAAGTCCCGGGGGCAATATGGTATTATAATGGGGGCCCAGAGGGGCCCCCCAGCCCCGGGGACCGCCACCCCCGGGGCTTTTAAAAAATATATATACCCTGGGTGGGGGGCTCAAGCCCCCCCACACGCCCCGGGGACCGCCACCTACGTGGGGCTCTAAATATGTAAAATGGGGGTCCGTGAGGGACCCCCCCAGCCCCTGGGACCACCACCCCCCGGGGCATTGAAAGAGGTGGGAGGGGGGCCGTGCAGTCCCCCTCCTGGAGCCCTCGATGGCCCTGGGGACCGCCACCCCCCAGGGCCGGCTCCTGCAGTGTCCAGGGTTGCCCACCCCCGGGACACTGCTGTTTGCAATGGCAGGGCGGGAGCTTCGCGGCTCCCGCCCTGTCATTGCAAACTGCTTTGCTATTTGGAAGAGAGAGCAGGAAACCTGCTCTCTCTTCCAAATAGCAAAGCTGATTGCTTTTCCACATGGGTAGCAGCATGTTAGCTGCTCCCCATGTGGAAAAGCAATGCTGGCTCCCGCAGGAAGCGGGGAGCCGGCTGGGACCGTGGGGGGATTGGGACCCCTCCACGGTCCCCAACGAGATGGCCAGGCCCTGGGGGATGGGGTCCCCGGGGCCATAAGTGGCCCGGGAGGGGGGCCATGCTGCCCCCCTCCTAAAAAATTTTAAAAATAAAGAATAAAAAAACGGTCCCGGGGGATGGGGTCCCCGGGGCCTTAAGTGAACACAGGCGGGGGGCTACGCAGCCACCCCTCCCTAAAAATATGTTTTTTTTAAAAAAGAAAAGGCCCATGCCCTGGGGGATGGGGTCCCCGGGGCAGATTAAGGCCTCGGGAGGGGAGCCACGCGGCCCCCCTCCACAGTATAAAAAAGAAAAATTAGGGGGCAGGCCCTGGGGGATGGGGTCCCCAGGGCCAAAAAATAAGAAAAAGTAGGGGGGCTACACAGCCCCCCTTCTTAAAAAGAATTTTATTTTTAAAAAAACGGGATCCGGGAGGAGGCCACGCCCCTCCTTTCATCATTCTGCAAACGTTTGCAGAGGGGGAACACATTCCCCTTCAATACTGGGGGTCCCTGGGGGCCAACTAGCCCACCAGGAACCTCCAGTATGCACCAGGGAGCTGCGTTGCAGAGTGTTGTAAAAAGGGGTGTGGCCTCAACACCTCTCTGCAACGCAGCTCCCTGGTGCATACTGGAGGTACCTGGTGGGCTAGTTGGCCGCCAGGGAAGCTCAGGATTCAAGGAGACTTAATCCCCCAACTTAATTCACCCCACGGGGCGCGTTTGCACAGTGGTGAAGGTAGGGCGCGGGGCCTGAGGTGATGTGTGTGCAAACACGCCCTGTGGCACGTTTTAAGTTGGGGAATTAATTCCTCTTCAATCCTGAGGGTCCCTGGGGACCAACTAGCCCACCAGGTACCTCCAGTAAGCGCCACGGAGCTGCGTTGCAGTGTTGTAAAAAGGGGCGTGGCCTCTGAACACCTCTCTGCAGTGCAGCTCCCTGGCGCATACTGGAGGTACCTGGTGGGCTAGTTGGCCCCAGGGGACCTCAGGATTGAAGAGGAATTAATTCTCCAACTTAAAACGCGCCACAGGGCGTGTTTGCACACGTCACCTCAGGCCCCGCCCCCTTCCTTCACCATTGTACAAATATTCCTGTAAAATCAGCCGAACTACGAATTCCGATTTACTCACCTGTTATCAGGAGAGAACCCATGGCTGCATCTTTTAGCCCAGCACTGACTCTGAAAAGTAATTCTAAGCGTACTTACCAGTAACTTGTATTTCCTTCCACAGGAATCCATTGTGTGGTTTTCAGCAGAAAATTTTCGAAGTGTCCATTTTTGAAACGTACAAATATTCCTCTAAAATCAGCCAAACTACAAATTCAGATTTACTCACCTGTTATCAGGAGAGAACCCAGGGCTGCATCTTTTAGTCCAGCACTGACCCAGAAAAGTAATTCTAAGCGTACTTACCAGTAACTTGTATTTCCTTCCATAGGAATCCATTGTGTGGTTTTCACCAGAAAATTTTCGAAGTGTCTATTTTCACAAGCTAAAAATATTCCTAAAAAATCGTCTGTATGACTTAAACACATTCTTTCAACTGTTTACAGGAGGTTGGCCAGTGCTGGATCCAGGATCCACCACTGAGTAAGAAAAAGTAACGATAACACTACTTACCTGCTAAGTGAATTTTCTGCCATAGGATAACATTGGTGATTCTATGGGAAAAAGTTTCTAAGTGTCAACTTTTAAAATACAATAATATTCCTTAAAAATGACTACTGTAACCAAAGTGCTTTTACTCAACTGTTTACAGGAGATGTCCAAGGACTGAATCTAGGATCCAGTCCCGTGGTTAGAAAAGTAATCCATAAAGTAACTAATTGCATTTAATTAGAAATTCACATTGAGCTCAATGTTGCTTTGTGTTTGAAATTGTGTTGCCCATTGCAACAACTGTAACTACTGTACTTAAAAGTCTGTTGCCTATTTGCCAAGTATTTAAACTAAAGTAATTCATTCCGAGAAAGTATATTTTGTATTGTAATGTATAATGTAATTATAATGTAATTAAAAAAAATATATCTAGAATTAAAAAGTTTTCAAAATATAGTAAATCAGTATCAAAAAAATCAGTATAACAATTAATACATTAAAAATTGTCATTTACAAAACCTTTGAAATTCACTGAAAACACCATAGGTTTCAGGCCTGATATAGTTAGGAATTAGCACTTAAAAAACCTTTGAAATTCACTGAAAAAACCATAGGTTTCAGGGGCGTTATAGTTAGGAATTGGCATTTAAAAAACCTTAGAAATTCATTGAAAAAACCATAGGTTTCAAGGGCGTTATAGTTAGCTGGACATTTCCCTCGTACAAAACCCTAGAAATTCCCCTGTTATAGTTATCAAAACAGTTTAGTCACTAGTCTGCAGTAAACTACATTTAATGACTCACTTATAGAGTCAGTTACGCACCTAGAAAATCATCCATTCACACACTTGTACCCCCACTCATTCTTCAACCGGCCTTTCCCTATATATATTAAACATATTAAAACTTTACAGAAACACAGACTCACTGGATGACGTCATCAGTGATGTCACCAGTGATGTCATTTGAGATGTCATCAGTGATGTCACTGACCATGTCATGAGTGATGTAATATGTGACGTCATCAGCAGTGCATTGCCGGGGCGCGAGTTATAGTTAGCTGAACTAACTATAACGGGGGAATTTCTAGGGTTTTGTACGAGGGAAATGTCCAGCTAACTATAACGCCCCTGAAACCTATGTTTTTTTCAGTGAATTTTTAAGGTTTTTTAAATGCCAATTCCTAACTATAACGCCCCTGAAACCTATGGTTTTTTCAGTGAATATATATATATGGCGAGTACATGAAAGAAAAACACCATTATATCTTAGCAGTATGAGGAACATCGGGAGCAGAACTTGAAAGGGAAGTAGTTTAATCAAAAAGACCTTCATCTATCTGCATCAGAGTATCAAGCTCCTTTTGAAGCATAATTGTTGCATTTGTATCATGGATAGAAACCCTTTTTGGAGATAAAAAAAAGTAGTACAGTATGAGCAACATAAAGGGAGGCACTGAATCAGATCACAACAGCAGATTAAGAGTACAATGAAATATATCACTTTATCAAGAATCCAAGCCCAACCACCAAATAGAGACCAACTTATGTTACCGCTTTCCATTCCTCTGACATTTTCCAAGATATCTAGAATATGCTGGGTGATATTCCTTTCCATATGTGTGATACCGACCACACACTGCCCTCCTATTATTTCGCATGCACCACCATTAGCTAAAATAAAATCGACTGCATATCTCGTTTGTTCAGAGTATATGTGCATACTTTCCAACTGATTGGTGATGTCTCGTAAAGCTGCCACTGTAGAATTGGTCAAAATTTGCAACTTACACCCCAAAATACTCTCTAGCTCGTTCACCCCTGGCCATGGCGGTACACCCATATGTAATAATAGAGGAAAGGATATATCCAAAAGTGATACCATTACTATAATTCTTAACTTCCAAATCGGTAACGTCCTCACAAAATTCCTTGGTCAATGTTCTTTTTACCCATCTTATATTTGGTTTACTATACCTACAAGGTACCCCAAGGGGTAGTACCATTCCCAAAGCCACGTCCTCTGCACCGTTGTACATATTAGAATACATACCATTTGATAAAAAATAAAAACCTGGATGTGCTTAAAGTGGACCTTGATAATCTAATGGAGCATATCTAGTATTCATTCCCTTCCTACTGGGACCATCCTTTCTACCGAAACGCATTACATTTTTGTACACTACTTCTCCAGAACAATTGAGATACAAATAAGCATCAGTACTATTTATTACAGGGCAATACGCAGGATAAATACCTGCCTCTCGAGTGACAGTCAGATCTTGATAGTGCCAACCTGTAAGGGTGATATTTCTTTTACCAAGGTACAGATCACCACAATACATATCAGGCATGCACCCTGCGTACCCTGTCCCCCTCGACTTTCTATAGTACAAGCAAGTTCCAGGATATCCCAGGCCGAATTCACCTTTTGCCTCTACGAAATGGGGAGGACGAACATATGTATAATTCACCAATGATAATGGATAAGCGGTCCACAAACTTGTAACAGAATCAGTGGGATAACAAGCTATATTATTTCCAAAGAATTTCTGGTGTGCATCTAAGAAACATTACTATGCATAGTTCTTTTACTACGATCTGAGGAAACAGTCTGATATAAAACACATGATGAGGTAACTCCTGATCACTCCAATGCCCGGAACAGCTCCCCTCCCACCAGGAAAAACAACAATATGGCTACAGCCCAAAAATGTTCTTCCTGATCAACCATTCAAAACTGATCTCCCCCTGTCGCAGGGCATCAAAAAAACTGTTCATCTTCTACAAGGAGACGACCAAACAGATACATGTTTACCATGAATTTACAAATGAAATCACCAGAGAAAAAGACATCGTATAATGGAACCAATGATGGAAAAGCCACAAAAATGATTAGGGTCCATTCCAAGCCTGCCCAGCAGGCTTATATTGTCCAATCTTCAGTGGTGCTATTGAGCACGTCGCGATGGAGCCACACTGTCACAGCTCACGAGCGAATGTTCACCATCCTCAGGATAGGGCACTCTCCCTCCTTGGAAAAGTACTCTCAGCTTATCCTCTCCTGCGTCACAGGCAGTGCACCAAATCTTCCAATCTCTAGTCTAATGGGAAAATGCAGAAACAAGGGGCATTTGCACAAGTCTTATTCAATGAAGTTCATCCCTACTACACTCACTTCTCCTTTGGTGCACTACCCTTCTGTTAAGGACGCAAATTATACCTCTCTACTCCAGGCACTGTCTCATCTCGAGAAGAATCTGAAATTCACGGGGCGCCGGGAACTGAGACTCAGCCTCCTGTGGAGCAGATAAAGAGGAGACCTGTGCAGCCCTAATTTCTGGGGGGACTGCTGCATTCAGAGCGGCATCATTTTCTTCCTCGGTCTGCACCCAAACTAGTTGGGCATCGGAGAACGGAACAAAACGTGGAACTCTCCGTCTCATGGTCTCCAATGCCCTCACGCACCCAGCTGTCGTAGGAGAGCGGTAACAGCACCCGTCTACAGTGCGAAGCATGAATCCAGTGCTTTTGGCCCTCCACTTTGACTGCCGTCCTCGTTGTGATGAGGACCAGATAAGGTCCCTTCCATCTTGGTTCCAAACTGTCTCGTCTCTGGAAGCTTTTCACTAGGACATAATGACTGGACTGAATGGTGTGCCCGGGCCCCTCAGGCGATAGAGGCAAAGCTTCATGTATCTGTTGGTGACTAGAATGCAAACTTTTAGTGAGATCATACAAATAATCGATGAGCAAAGGGTAATCTATCTCAGAAAACGTCTTCAGTCTAGGGACACATTTGCTGGACGGCCAAACACCACCTCATAGGGCGATAATCCAGTTTTAGAATGGGCTGTCATTCTGGTGGACAACAGGGCAAGGGGTAAGGCATCTGGCCATTGAAACCCAGTACCCTCCTCAATCTTTGCCAATTTTAGCTTGAGATTACCATTGTACTTCTCAACTAAACCTGCTGACTGTGGGTGATTGGCCGCATGAAATGTTTGCTTGATGTGCAAACCATCGCACAACAGTTGGATCACCTTTGCATTGAAGTGACTTCTGTTATCACTCCAAATCAAACGGGGCAAGCCATAGCGCGGGAAAAACTCCTTGATAAGAGCCTTTGGCGTTGCCATGGCAGTGTTTTTTTTCGTTGGGTACGCTTCAACCCATTTACTAAATACACAAACCACCACTATTACATATTTCAGATTATTAACTCGCTGTAACACAAATGTCATCCATCTGGAGTACCTCAAAAGGGAAAGAAGGGGGTGCAAAATTACCAGAACTGTAGTGGTACCCTTCCCAGGATTGTGTTTCAAAGAAATCATATAGTGTTTCACTAAATGAGCAGCAACCTTTGAAATATTGTCATTTTGCCACACAGGATCCAGCAGTTTGCAAATGCCTTTGGCGCTAATTTGAGCCGGACCATGCGTCATGGTAACTACGGGAAATACATATGCATCAGGTAACATCCATCTCTGTTTCTCGGACTTATCAGTACAGCATCCTTCGTCATCTAGACGCCCTGTACTCTCCTGCCACACTGCCAAAACCTAAACTGTTGCCTCACTCTGTATTTCCCTAACACCCTCCAGCAAATTTTCATCTGGTTCCCATCTAGCAGGTCCTGCCACAAACATTTTCCTCGTTCTCGACCTGGCTGTCTCTTTCGCTACCTGATCTGCAAAGGCATTTCCCCTCCCGCATCATCAGGGATTGCTTTATGAGCACTACATTTCACTATTGCCAGTCGCTTGGGAAGAGTCAAAGCTGTCAAAAGCCTCTCTATCAACAGACCGTGTTGTATCTTGGTCCCATGTGAAGCCAAGAATCCTCTCTCTGCCCAGAGGCATCCAAAATTATGGGCCACCCTGAAGGCATACTGGCTGTCAGTATAAATTTTGACAGTCAGTCCATCACTTAATTCACATGCCCGCAAAAGAGCTATTAGCTCCGCAGCTTGTGCTGATTGGTAATGAACATGCAATGTCTCAACTACAGTGCGTAGCGTGGTAATAGCATACGGCGCTGTAGTGGTGCCATCTGACAATTTGAAACAAGAGCCATCGACATATATTTCCCCTTGAGGGTCAGATAAGGGAACATCAGTCAAGTCTACCCATCCCTTTGTCTCCTCCTTGGTACGGAATAAACAATAATGGACATCTTTGTCCTCTTCTTCCGAAGGGAGGGGTAGTAACGTGGCTGGATTCAATGTGGCACATCTTTTTTTTCCTTTTCTTTTTTTCAGGTTTCTGAGAGTCGTTTAATATCATTTGTACCCAGAAATGGCAGTATATGTACAATAAGATTGTCCTGCATCCTAACAAGGAAATCATACTCAATCAAAGGTTTAACGTATATTCCAATGTGTGTCTGCCAAAAACCCTTTGAATTTGCTCTGAAATGAAAGAGAAAATCAAAAGTTCAACGAATATCTCAAAGTATAATAAATCTGACCAGTTAAACTAGTGTAAGTTAATCCCATCTCACGCAGGTGATGCAACCCAAACATTGACACAATTTTCTATATGCATATTTTGAAGGGAAAAAACATTAAGGACCCTATTCACAAATGTAAATGTATACATATAGATTGACTCACGTGTAAATGTACTCTTATACCTAGGAATAACTTTACAACTTTCGCCTATGCACCATTTCCAAAAGTAGGTTTAGACTTGCATATCTACTCCACCACCTCTGTTTTGGAGGTGGAGTATGCTACAGCATAATTTACTACCTTAATGTTTCTGCTAGTAAGGTTTCAACTGTATTTTACATTCTGCTCACTTGGCAGAGACCTCTGCTTCCATGGCAGAGACTTCAACATGCGGAAGTGAGGCTTCCACATGGAAAGGAATAGGAAAATAACAAACGCCTAACCCAAATCACACACCTAACAACTATTCACTTACAACCACATTAATACTGCCCACATTATATGTTAGTCTTTTGTCCTGTTCCTGTTTGTTATATTGCCGCCATCAAGAAACACATTCTGCCCCTAAGGATGGACAACCTACTCTCAGATCTGAAGAGGATGTGAAATATCACTGAGGAGGAGACTGGTCTTGCAGTGAAATTTGTGTCCAAGTACTAAAAAAACATACATGGGTTGTCTCCATTCACCCTTACTGGGGCCCAGAAGGCAGTATTATGGCAGAAGGTCACTGACTCAGTGAATGCATTGGAGTAGGGAGAGGGTTGCGCCTTTGGGGACATAAAGAAAAATGGTAAGTTGAGATGAGGTGGATGAGGGAGAAGTTCTTCAGGATCTTGATCTTGTGTCCATCTCACCCCCTCAATGAGGCTGTCTTCTCCACAATACAACCTCAACTGCTACGTGAACTGCCTATTGCAGACAACACTAGTGTGGTGCCTTGTAAGATTGTAATTCCCTGTTTGTCAGTACAAACTATCATAAACAGGAAACAAACAAAAAGTCCCTATATATTTTTTTAGTTATCGTGTAATACACTGGAGTAATAACTGGAATAAACCCAAAGGACCAAATAGATATAAGTATACAGTACATAAACCAACAACAATTGGTCAGTGCAACACAAAGAGTGAATAACAACCTTATTAAAAACGATATAGACTTTATTCAGTAATATTACACAATAAAAATTCATAAAATTACAATATACAATTCAAATTTAAAAAGAAAAACATTTCATTATAAAAGTACATATTTTTTAATGTTGTTAGAAAACAGGAATAGTCTATAAAAATATATAGGGACTTTTTGTTGGTTTCCTGTTTATATTTACCCTGTCCCTATCAATAAGTTTAGGGTACCTCCCTTTTTGTTTTTGCTCAAACTATCATAAAATCACTGACCCAACTCTGTCCTTTGTATATACCTACATTGTTTTGTTTTTTAACTGTTTTATTAACATAGTTGTATGCAGCATATAGAAAATCAAGAATAAGCAGTGCATAGATACAAGTCAGATATTTACACGACAAAAGTAGCAGAACATTACATAGCATTAACCTCATTTCAGTTACAATGAGTTGATGCTTCTCCATTATACCTGTAGCGACCGCCAGCCTCAATGATTCAACCCTGGTTAGGCTATGAAGGGCACAGGGCCACCCCATGATCAGAGGGATGAGGGGGAGGGAGGGGAAAGGGGCGAGGCTCTTCATCTCTCTACGATTCCCGATTCCGGTTTCATAAAGGTGTTTACATTATTTTCCCCCTCCACAGTTAGCCCATAGAATTGTATCCAAGGGGTCCAAATCTTACTAACCTCTGGGGACACCCTCTCGCCTGGTAAGTCACTTTTTCCGCTACCATGTAGAGATCCATGTGCGCCCTCCATTCAGTCAGCGTGGGGGGGTTGGGTCCCCCCATAGGCGAGCAATATTTCTCTTGGTAATTACGAGCCCTAAGTTATATAAAAATAAGTTTTTGGTGCGGCAGGTCTATTTCAGTGGGAATGCCCAATAGGGCATATTTCGGCTCCAGCTCTAGTTGCGTCCTTAGGACTTTATTTAGCTCCCCTGATACCCGGCTCCAGTAGCGTTGGATCTTCCTACACCCCCAAAGCGTGTGCATGTATGTGCCTTGTTCTGTACTGCATCACAGGCACTGAGATGTCTGCGCTCTACCCATGTTATGGAGACGCACCCGATCAAAGTAGACTCCATGGAGGACCTTAAATTGTATTAGATGCAATCGTTGTTTGATCGCCACCTCTCTCCGGTGCATCAGGGCCGCCTTTCCAATGGACCCATAACAGCTTCCCACCGTGCCCTGAGTGTTCCTAATTTATCTGGCATGTTGCTTATTAATATGGCACATCTTTTGATAGTAATATAAGGTGCAAACAATGTTAATTCATAACCAGTCAGACGAGCACTGGTAAGGTGCTGCGTCTTTGTTTTGTTCAAAAGAACATCCACAGCATGCGGTACCATTACTGTGAGATCATGATTAAGGACGAGCCCTGCCGATTGTCGAATAGACACTGCTGCAGCCATGGCGGCTCTTAAATGGCTCGGGAGGGCTTTGGCGACAGGGTCAAGTGTGGCAGAAAAGTAAGCACATGGCCTCTGCTTACCTCCAAAGGCTTGTGTTAACACTGAAAGTGCACACCCACCTAGCCGTCTTGTGTACATACAGCACGAAAGGCTTCTTACACTCAGGTTTAGCAAGCACAGGTGTAGAGCAAATCGCAACTTTTAATTTTTCAAAAGCATGCTGACATTTCTGCGTCCAAGGCAAAGGTTCATGCACATCTTTAGTTGTTAAGCGAAGCAGAGGCTGTATTAATAAAGAATAAGCAGGTATCCAGTGCCCACAATATGAGGTGATGCCTATGAAAGCACGCACATCCCTCTGAGTCTCGGGGACAGGCATCTTAACAATGTCATCAACTCGTTCAGGTGTTAGCCTCCGACCCTCCTTCGACAGCAGGTGACCTAAATAGGTGACCTGCTGTTGACAATATTGAAACTTGGAAAGGGACACTTTATGTCCGTCTTTCACCTAATGCGTTAATAATTGTACTGTGGCATCCTGACAACCCTCTTCGGTATCTGAGGCTATCAAAAGGTCATCCACGTACTGCAATAATACATTACCTGCGGAAAGAGAGAGAGAATCCAATTGACTTTTCAAAGCTTGACTATAAATACTAGGACATTCAGTATACCTGAAGGAACTCTACAGAATTGGAAACTCCTGCCGGCCAGAGCAAAGCCAAATAAATACCGGCTGTCTGGATGAACAGGAATACTCAAGAAAGCATTTAGGTGTGGAAGGAATCATTGTCAAAAGTACGGTAATATCAGGAAATACTAGAAACTGAGGAACTACAATTTTGTTTATTTTCCGCATGTCAATCACAAAACAATAAAAATCAAGATGTGCATCAGGGGAATCCACAGGTACCTTTTTAAGAATAGGAAGAATAGGGCTATTGCACACATTTGCTACTGTCTCCTCAACCACCCCTGATTTGATCAAGTCCTGTATAATCTGCGTCAAAGCCTGTTCCCCAGCCTGTGATATTTTGTATTGGGGAATGCGAGGAAGCACAGCATTATCTTTGATCTTTATAGAAACCGGTGGTATCTGGAACAACCCTACATCCGTATCCCCTGTGGCCCACAATGAAGACGGCACATCTTTAAATTCAATAGGAAGCGGTGCATCTTTCGACAAACACTGTTTTGCACTAACAAATTAAGTCCAAGAGTCATATAAACACCATCCGGGGAACAATAAATGGTGGCATGTAACTTCTTCAACAAATCCAGTCCTAATAAATGTTCCCCACAATTTGCCGTCAACAAAAATGGGGAGTCCACAGTAAAAGGACCAACAGTCAAAGCAAGAGGTCTGGAAATGGGGCACACAACCGGTATGCCTGAAAAACCTACAGAGTTATTATTACGGCCAGACAGGGCTGCCCCGGGGACCAGCGAACGAGAAACAGAGCTATTCATTGCACCCGTATCCACCAAAAACTTCTGTGCCGAACCATGTAAATCTGCTGAGACATAAGGACCACGCTGGTCTACAGGAATTTGGACTGGTCCCTCACACTGTCCCTTGCAATCCTAGCTATAGGACATTGTAGCGTTTCTGAAGTAAGGGGCGGGACAATGCGGCGAGGTAAAGTGGGTTTTATTTTGTGGAGCACTCATCGTCTACGTGAAGCCAGTATGTTGGTAGCAGTACAATAAAAAAAACACAGTCTCTTTCTCGCTTCCCCATCTCTTGGTAACTTCTCCGCTGATCTCCGGTCGTTCTCCCACCGAAATATCCAAGGATCAGGAAGGTAGCGCTTTTTCACCCGGGAACCCCAAAATGGAAGAGGTAAACAGTGTATAAGTGTTTCTGTGACGCTGTACGTTTGGAGGTAAAGGGAGTGAAGGAACAACCCTAAAACCCAGTGATACACTTCTAACGGAGGGGGAGTGATGGTGTCGGGTTGGGGAAATATCTATGTACAAGGTCCGGTAGGGAGCTGGCGCCTCTACGCTTCAGGGCTCTCCCGCCTCCCTACCCAGCCTGCGAACCGCTCTCGTACCTGTGTTAGCCACGCTCCTCCTGGAGCGTGGCTGGGCGAAGCGTGTTCCTGGTGGCCTCCTGGGACTCCCGCCGTCTCTCGATGTTCCTCCAATCTTCCTTGGGCTGATGTCGGCTCCGTACTCCTCCGCTCTCTGTCTCCTTCTGCACTCCTCGTTTCTCCGCTTACTCCTCGCTCCTCTCGTCCTCCTGTGATAGTACACACGGTCTTCCGGATCTCGTCTCCTCTTGTTGGTCCGAAGGCCGTGACATCATCCATGGGGGCGGTGTCTTCTATCACAGAGTCCCAGTTAAAGGGACCGGGGCTTATTTCTGTGGGGTGTGCACGGGAAGGACCGATCCAGTCATCCTGTCGTGGGAAAAGAAGAGGTGTGGTAACGTCTTGTGCCTCCCACCAGTCTCTTGTCCGTCCAGCCCCGTTCCTGGGTCCACCCGCCCCGTGACACTCCTCCTCCCCTAGATTCTCCTGATCGGGGAGAGGAAATACCCTAGAGCGATAGTCTGCACTACCATTGTCCACTCTCTTGCGGTGTTTGACTGTAAAGGAGAAGGGTTGGAGAGAGAGAAACCAACGGAGACCCCTGGGGTTATGAGCGATGTTACGGCTCATCCATTGGAGGGGCGCATGGTCCGTATACAGGGTAAAATGGTGGCCCTCTAGGTAGTAGCGCAACTTATCTATGGATCATTTCACTGCCAGACACTCACGCTCAATGGTGGGGTACTTCGTTTCCCTAGGGAATAGTTTCCTACTAATGTATACAATAGGGTGATCTATTCCTTCTAGGGAAAGTTGGGAGAGCACAGCCCCTATTCCATGGTTTGAGGCATCCGTATGTAAAAGAAAAGGCTTAGAAAAATCAGGAGAGGACAACACGGGGCTGGTGGTTATGGCTCTTTTTAGGGTTTGGAAAGCCTCTATCATGGGTACTGTAGGGTGTAACAGGACCTGTGGTTTTATACCTTTCTGTAGGGTGTCTGTTAGGGGGGCTGCCACCTCAGAGAATTGGGGAATAAAACGCCTGTAATATCCTATCAGACCAAGAAACGCTCTCATGTCTCGCATAGTGGTTGGAAAAGGGGTTTCTGCAATGGCTCTGACCTTTTCAGTTTGAGGGGCAATCATCCCATGTCCTAAGACGTATCCCAGATATTTTACTTTTTGGTATCTGACCCGGAATTTCTTGGAGTTCACGTGCAGCCCTGCGTCTTGTAGGGCCTGTAATATGGTCTGGAGGTGTTTCACATGGGTCGTCCAGTCTGGGCTGAAAACCACAATATCATCAAGGTATGCCGATGAGAAGGAGTGGTAGTTTTGCAACACGGTGTTCATGAGACGCTGGAACGTTGCTGGGGCCCCGTGCAGCCCAAACGGGAGCACTGTAAAAGTATAAAGCCCATCCGGGGTCGAAAAGGCAGTTTTCTTTCTGTCCTCTTCTCTCAAAGGCACTTGCCAGTAGCCTTTGGTTAGGTCCAACGTGGTGATGTAACTGTCCTCTCCTAATTTTTCTATCAGTCCGTCTATTCGAGGAATAGGGTAGGCATCGAAGGACGAGACCTCATTGAGGGCCCTAAAATCCATACAAAAGCGGACACTGCCGTCAGGTTTGGGTACCATTACGATCGGGGATGACAACTCACTTCTCGACGGTCTTATTACTCCTAATTTCAACATATCTTGTACTTCTTTTTGTATGGCTCTCCGTCTGGCGGCAGGGATCCTGTACGGTCATTGTTTTACAATCTTTCCGGGAGGGGTCTCAATCCGGTGTTCCGTCAGATTCGTCTTACCAGGATTGTCAGAAAACATTGAGGCAAACGGGCTAAGGGCTTCTCTCAACTCCTCCTTTTCTCATTGAGTAAGGTCTTCGTTGACTATCAGCTGTTCTATGGTACTTTGGTTGGTAGTAAATGTAGTTATGGAGAGATTGGTAGACTTGGGTAAGGGTCCCAACCATTTTTTCAGGTGGTTTATATGATATGTCTGAGTGCGGCTGGGAGTTATCAGCAGCCTATACGTGGTCTTCCCCATGCTGGCAAGGACTTTATAGGGACCTTTCCCTTCCGTTTTGAACTTCTTCGTGGATGTGGGTAGCAGTACTAGTGCCCAATCATCAATACGTAGGGTCCTCCACTTCTTTCCTCGGTTGTAGTAGTGAGTCTGCCGTTCCTGTTTTTTCTCGAGGTGGGAATATGCTAGGTCCCGGAGCTTTCCTATCTTGGCTTTGAGGCCCTGTGTATATTCCAACATCTCTCTGGTTTCGATCGCCTCTTCTTTCTCCCAGGCCTCCTTTTTCATTTCTAGGAGACTTCTTGGTTTTCTTCCGTACAGCATCTCGAAGGGTGGCGTAATCCACTATTACCAGGACGTATAGGTTCCCTTTGTTCGTGCGGGGTAATGGTCCTATTAAGTCCATCCCTACCCTCTCGAAGGGAGTCCCTATGATGGGGAGAGGCTGCAGGGGAACTGCTGGTGGCCGATGAGTGTTCCTTTTTTGGCATATAACACATGACTGACAATGTATTTTTATATCTTTGTAAACCCCGGGCCAAAAGAAATACCTCAAGACATTCTGGGTGGTTTTCTCCGTCCCCGTGTGTCCAGCAGTGAGGTGTGAGTGGGAAAAAAACATTATTTGCTCCCGAAAAGAGAGAGGAACTAATAGTTGGTGGGGTTCATTGGGGGATGCTTGCCGGTACAGCAAACCTTTCTTGATGATGAATCTGGGATATACAGTGGTGCTACTATCTTGGGTACTATGTGCCTGCTCGCACGCATTATACAGTGTAGCATCTTTGGCCTGGGCGAACTTAAAACTGCGGTCTAAGAGCCACGATTCCGGGGTTGTTAAGGCTGGAACCGTGGTCTTGAGATCACTGTCTGTCCCTTCCTTCTGCTCTGCTACTCGTAATACATGGGAAAATAGTTTGAGAAACTCAGGGTTGTCGGTTCCTATGATTAAGTCCTCAGGAAGGCCCTCTAATACCCCTACCGTTATGTTATTCTTTACCCCATTAGAGTGAGTGAGAGATAGGAACGCCAGAAGATAGGGTTTGATGTCGCCATGTACACATCTGATGTGTACAGTGGTGTCTGGCAATAGTTGATCTGGGTTAACCAACACCCATTGTATGACTGATTCTTTACACCCCGAATCGAGGAGGGCTTTAACCATTTTACCGTTCACCTGCACACTTACATGAAAGGCAGTTCCCATTTCTGCTGTATACATAATTGACCTTGGGATATAACCGACTTTCATGGGTTCCTCTGTCGGTTTTCTGCGGGGACACAATCCCCACATTCAAAGCATTGGGGTCCTCTGACCCCGGGTAGCTCTGGCTTCTTGTGCCTGGGTTTTCCCTGTTCCTGCGGGGGGTCTGATCTTCTTCTCTAGTCTCAGAGCAGTTTGGCGCGCCCTCTTGTTCTCTCATATCATCAGAATACGTTGTAGCCATTTCTATGGCCTTTTCGGCTGTCAGGTTGGTATGTTGGTGGAGCCATTTCTGCGTGTTATAGGGGAGAGCTTCTAAATACTGCTCCGAATAAATCTTTTTTTTTTTTTCCATTTTTCTTTTTTTAAACTTTATTTGTAGAAAATTGTGCACGAACATACATCACTAAACAGGGGTGCATAGATGGGTACATATTCCGTTCACAAGTAATACAGCAAAGGCAATAATCAAGAAAAAAAAAAACACATCAGGTATGGACATTACGCTACACCCAGCAAAGCAGGGCTGTACATGAAGCCTACAGGTTACCATTGCCCATTCACCCCCCGGAGGAGCCCTTAGCCAGGTCCCATGCGTCCCAACACCAGGTGTCTAGTGAATATTGTATACAGGACTGAAGTCTCCTAGTATGTAGTACCCTCAGAGCCAACATCCCAACGACCGCACCTCCTCTCGACAAACTCCTAGCAGCTCAGGCGCGCCCAGCAAGTGACTACTCGGGTGCCCCAGTTCCAACGGCAGCCTCCCCTCCTAACAGGTAGCAGCGCAGTGGAGCCCATATATCTGTCGGCCGTGATGTCGGTGGCATGAGTTCAGAGTATATACCGATTTGTTCCTAACAGTAAGTAAGATCTCGCATCCAGTCCTTAAATTTGGGGGCCCTACCTCTGCCCCACTTACACGCAACGCGTCTTTTAGCCAACAAGAAGGCAAGCGCAATAAATTTGCGGTGCGTAGCCTGTATGAGCTCCACGTATCCCAAGAGAGCAAGGATAGGGGAGGGTTCAATCTCCGAATTAATCATTTTAGAAAGTGCTGTAAATATCTGGCCCCAGTAGCGGTGCACCGCTTCACACTCCCACGCCAGGTGGAGAAAATCCGCCCCCGGGGCATGGCACCTGTCGCATCTGTCATCGTCACGGAGTCGGTATCTGAAAAGCCGAGCAGGAGTATAATACAGTCTGTGAATGTATTTATAATGTATGATTCTAAATCTACTACTAGACGAAATACGTTCCGTCTGTTGTAGGCAGAACTCCCACTGTTTGTCTGTTAACGGGACCTGCAGTTCTAGGTCCCATTTCGCCCGAGCCGTCAGGGGCGGGGCAACCATGAGTGAGTGGACCATTCCATATATTTTAGAGACTAACTTTGCAGGGGCCTCATCAAGGAGGATACGTTGCAATGGCGCCACATCTGGGGGCTCTTGCGGAAAATCGGGTGTCAGGGCCCTAATCCCCTGCCGAAGCCTGATATACAGAAAGACGTCAAGGGGAGAAGGTTGGATGCCTGCATATAAGTGTTCCATAGAACGGAACGTGCCATTATGGTACAGGTCCCTCCATGTCGCGACGTGAATACTATGCATTAATTTCCGAAACCCCACCTCCTGCAGCAGGGGCACACTTGGATGGTAAACCAGGGGCAAGAGCGGCGCATACAACAAGGTATTCCCTAACTTAGCTGTGATTCGATTCTACGCCGTGACCGTACCCACCACTGTCGTGGGTGATGCATCTTTCCCCCGTACTGGGATATACAAGGCACCCTCTATGGGGACCGGGTGTGCCAGCCAGTGTTCGGCCGCCAGTTGGGGCATGTAACGCGGTTGCCGGATCCAAAAATAGGCATAATGTGCCTGCGCCGCTTGAAAGTAAAGCTCAAAATCAGGGACGCCAAACCCGCCTTGGTTATATGGCTTGGTGAGGACCTCCCACTTGAGCCTGGGTGATTTCCCTCCCCAAACCAGTCTAATGAGCTCTGAGCGTAGGTGCCGGAAGAAAAAACTGCCCGGGTAAAAGGGGATATTCAAAAAAAGATACAACAACTGAGGCAATATCACCATTTTAATCAACGACGTCCTTCCTGCCATAGAGAGGGGAAGCGTGATCCATCTAGCAATGCAGTCTGTAATACGTGTCATCGTCGTGCCATAGTTTGCCCGCAGTAGCTCATCTTTGTCTTTTTCTATATGTATACCGAAATACTTAAAGTCACCTTCACACCAGGCTATGGGGAACTCTAACACAAACCGCTTAGTAGCCGCCGTGAGGGGGAAAACCCGCGACTTGCTCCAGTTAATCTGGACCCCTGAGAGCCCACCAAAGCGGACAAATTCCCGGAGAATCGGATTGAGGTTATCACTGGGATCCCTTATATACAGCGTAATATCGTCTGCGTACATAGATATTAATATCTGCCTCTGAAAGCACCGCAACGCCTTCTCCTTATGGTGTTGTCGTAACTTTGCTGCAAGTGGCTCCATGGCTATAGCGAACAGCAGGGGCGACAGGGGGCAACCCTGTCTAGTGCCCCTGGTGATGGGAAAATCCGATGAAAGTCTGCCGTTAATCAGCACCGTGGCCCTAGGAGATGCATACAATAGTCTAATCCAGGAGATGAAAATGAGTGGAAACCCCATTCGCTCCAGTACCTGGAATACATAATCCCATTCTAACGAGTCGAAAGCCTTCGAGGCGTCAAGGAAGATGGCAGCCATCGGCAGGTCTTCATGGACCGAGTTGAGGATCGAGAAAAAAGTACGCAGGTTGTGGGACGTCGCCCTCCCGGGCACAAACCCTGCCTGGTCAGGTAGTATCAAGTTGGGGAGTAACAAGTTAATACGGGTAGCAATTAGTTTCGCAAGGATTTTCACATCGCAATTGAGCAATGAGAGGGGCCGATAGGAGTCACACCTGTTTGCAGCTTTCCCAGGTTTAAGGAGAGATGTAATGAGGCCCATGCGCATAGAAGGGGGCAAATGGCCCACCTCAAGCGAATCTTCATACACCTCCCGCAAGACCGGTGCCATAAAGTCAATGTAGGTCTTGTAGAATTCTATTGGTATCCCATCTAGGCCCGTGGCCTTGCCCGAGCGCATGTGCATAATGGCCTCACGCACCTCATCTAATTCAAAAGGGGTGCTCAGAAACGCTCTGTGTATCGCTAAGCCACCCGAGGGATACATCCTCCAGGTAGTCCTGCAAGTGCAAGTCCCCCATCCTGGTTGACGTGTACAAGTGGTGATAGTGTTCCACAAACGCATTAAGAATGTGTGCGGTGTCTCTGTATACTGCACCCTCCACGCTTTCAATTTCCAATATAGTGTTAGGGGCCCTCGTCAACCTGATCGTCGCCGCCAAGGCCTTCCCAGGCCGCTCGCCTTCGCCATAGCGGCGGGCAACCCAATGCTTACCTCTAAATTTCGTTTCCCTGTAGGCTTCATCCGCATATTCCGACACCTTTTCGCGGACACGCGCCAGCGTAGCATCGTCAGGGCCGTCAGTCAGTGACGCCTCAAGCGTTTCAAGTTCACCCTCCTGCGTTCGCAGGCGTGCTAGTATACTCTTTAGTACACCAGACCCCTTAGCAATGCATATGCCCCTTAAGGTCACTTTAAATGCATCCCATATGGTTTCAACATCATTCACAGAGTCTTTGTTGCGCCTAAAAAAATCCAAACAATCTTCCCGCAACTCCTCCTGAAATACCGTATCAAGGAGCATCGTGGGTTGTAAGCGCCACGCAGTCAATGGGGGGCCAATTTCCGCAGCCTGTAGCGTTACGCGTACCGGCGAGTGGTCGAAGAACGTTCTTGGAAGATGGTGTGCTCGAGCAAGAGCCGTATAGAAATGGGGAGACAGAAAGACGTAGTCCAGCCGTGCCCATGATCGGGCTTGCGCCGTAAAATGTGTGCCTTCCCTCTTGTCAACATGGAGATAACGCCATGTGTCAATCAGATTGTGTTCAGCAAGTGTGTCTACCAGCGTCCTACGAGCTTTAGTATAATGGTGCGGGGCCGGGTGGGACCGGTCTTTAGACGGATCCACCGTAATGTTAAAATCCCCTCCCCAGATGAGGCGCTGTGGGCCCACGCCTACTATAGCCGCATTGAGGTCTGTAAAGAAATGCGGGTCATCTATGTTGGGGCCGTAGCAACAAACCAGGGTAACCGCCACATGTCCCAGCCTGCCCCACATCAGACAATACCTACCCTGGGCATCGCTCTTGGTGCCTGCCATATGGAAGGGCGTTCCTTTTTTAACCAATATTGCCGTTCCCCTGGAGTATGATGAGTTGGAGGTAAAGATTGCGTGTTTCGCCCATCTACTGGCAAAAGTGTGAGTAGCCTGCGCTGTAAAATGGGTCTCCTGGAGAAAGGCTATATGGACTGTGTGGCGATCCAAATAAGAGAGGATCTGTCTCTTTTTCCTCGGGTCTCTCAGGCCTCTCACATTCCAAGTTAATACATTTAAATCAGTGTCTACCTTAGCCATGTTAACAGTGAGAGGGGGCAAAATGCATCAGCAACGGAATTCCCAACTCGTGCCCTCGAGTGTTCATGCTCGCCAACCGCTCCACCTGGACAGTGCAGTAGAAATGTATCATGTGTCCCACCATATTGTAAGCATCCCTACCATACCCTATGCGAGTGATTATACGTACTACATACACCATGAGGGGTTCCCCCCGCACTTCTCCATCATGCACTCCCACAAAATCCAAAAAAAACATCACTTTGGCAACCAACATACAACATGTTCAAACATTCCCATCCCCCCACCCCTCATCCGAAATATCCCCAACGTGCTTCCTGTAACCGCCTCATCAGCAAGTCCATCTAGTAATGGAAGAGTATCGATCCCATACAACGCAGAAAAACGATCCCCCTTCACCCACCCAGTAACCATGCTCAAGTAGATCCATCGCTCCCAAATGACCGGATTCATAACTGCGGTGGGGCCTAACCCTCTCCCCTGGTCTACTCCCGCCATCATGGATACATTAGGCAAAAAACTTCTGCTATCCAGGACATGCCACCCCCTCCCATAGTCTCTAGGAACGGTCACAACAGCATGGCCCAGGGCAGTAAGCTTAGGGGCAGCCACGCCGCCCCCCTCCCGCTCAACTTCCAGGAACCAGCCAGGCATTGCAGGTCGGTCTAGGACCTTGGACCTTGCAAAGGACACTTCCATCCCACCGCATACGCAGTCCACACTAGCAGACATTTTCGGCACCAGAATCTGCTCCGAATAAATCTTCTCCATGATTTCCTCTTTAGTACTAGTAACCGGTGTCAACCACTTGTCTGCCGCCATCTTCGGTTGGAAGAACAACGTTTTGGGGTTCTCCCCAGGTGCTCCTCTCTCTTTACGGAATCAGACCCTGTATGCTTCGGCATCAAGGCCTAGATGATCGAGGATTACAGTCTTTATTACCACATAGGGAGTGTCCCCAGTGGCGTTTGCCACTTGATAAACAGCTTGTGCTTCCCCTGTTAGCAGCGGAGCTAGAAAAAACGGCCATTTATCCAGGGGCCAGCTACAGGCTCTAGCCACCCTCTCAAAGTTTGTCAGGAATGCATCCGGGTACTCACCGGAGACATACTTTTCCAAGGAGACTCAGGAGGGGGTGTGACTGGTACTTCTGACCTCGCGTAGGGAAGTTACGGGTTGCTCTGTAACCAGTTTCTGAAGTCCCTCCATCTAGGCCGCAATGGAATCCTTAAATATATCACGGTCAGCCTGAGCTGACGACATCTGTCTTTCGACGGCCCATTCTAGCTTTTCTTGACCCTTGATTTGGTGCTGGATTAGGGTATCCATCTTATGTGTACAGATGGGCTCTTCTATGCCTGCATTCTCCACCAGTTGTTGGATTTCTGAAGTAAGGGGCGGGACAATACGTCGAGTTAAAGTGGGTTTTATTTTGTGGAGCACTCGTCGTCTATGTGAAGCCAGTATGTAGGTAGCAGTATAATCAAAAAAACACAGGGGCATATTATCAAGCCAGGCGATAAAATTATCACCGCTTTAGCGGCAGAAAACTGCCGCTAAAACGGCGATAATGGGCTTGATAATATGCTCTATGGAATTCCGATTGAAGCCCATGTTGGATATAAAGGACATATAACCTGAGCTTCAATTGGAATTCCATAGAGCATATTATCAAGCCCATTATCGCCGTTTTAGCGGCAGTTTTCTGCCGCTAAAGTGGCGATAATTTTATCGCCTGGCTTGATAATATGCCCCCATGTCTCTTTCTCGCTTCTCCATCTCTTTGTAACTTCTCCGCTGATCTCCGGTCGTTCTCCCACCGAAATATCCAAGGATCAGGAAGGTAGCGCTGTTTCACTCGGGAACCCCAAAATGGAAGAGGAAAACAGTGTATAAGTGTTTCTGTGACGCTGTACGTTTGGAGGGAAAGGGAGTGAAGGAACAGCCCAAAACCCAGTGACACACTTCTAACGGAGGGGGAGTGATGGTGTTGAGTTGGGGAAATATCTATGTACAAGGTCCGGTAGGGAGCTGGTGCCTCTACTGCTACCTCCTCTACCGCCTCCCTACCCAGCCCGTGAACCGCTCTCGTACCTGTGTTAGCCACGCTCCTCCTGGAGCGTGGCTGGGCGAAGCATGTTCCCGGTGGCCTCCGGGCACTCCCGCCGTCTCTCGATGTTCCTCCGATCTTCCTCGGGCTGATGTCGGCTCCGTACTCCTCCGCTCTCTGTCTCCTTCTTCACTCCTCGCTTCTCCGCTTACTCCTCGCTCCTCTCGTCCTCCGGTGATGGTACACACGGTCTTCCGGATCTCGTCTCCTCTTGTTGGTCCGAAGGCCGTGATGTCATCCATGGGGGCGAAGTCTTCTATCACAGTGTCCCAGTTAAAGGGACCGGGGCTTATTTCTGTGGGGTGTGCACGGGAAGGACCGATCCAGTCATCCTGTTGTGGGAAAAGAAGAGGTGGGGTAACGTCTTGTGCCTCCCACCAGTCTCTTGTGACAGACATCCCTGCAGCTTCATCCATATCATAATCATCATGATAGTACTGCCTTCCCGGGGGTCATCGAAGTAATTCTGATCTGAAGGACCCCCTGAAGATGCACCAGCTTGAGCCTCATCTTGATCAATCTCCCCACGGCCCCTTCCACCTGAACCCCGCCCCCTGGGTACTGCAAGCTTCTGTAACAGATCCGGATACTCGCTTTGCCAATGTCCCTCCTTTTTACAATATGGGCACTGATTCGGCCCCAGGGGCGCACCACCTCTACCAGCACCTGTGAACTTTGAGCCGGACCAGTGCCTTGGCCTCTTCCAGACCCCCTTGCAACCTGCTGTAGCAACACCCTCGTCTTCAAATACTTCCTCTTCTTCTCCATCTTTTCCTTTTCCTTATTTTCTCGTTGCTCAAAATACTGAGCCATACTCAATATCACTGAAGGGGAGGAAGTAGTCCAAGTACTCTCAGAGGCTTGCAGCCGAGCTGCAATTTCAGGGAGCAAATTTGTAACAAACCTGTTGACAAACAAACGAACACCGCCTTCGAGTGACAAATCCGGCCCAATGAAGTCCAAAAACACCCCTTCAAAACTAGTGAAAAAATCAGACACACTCTCCTCTTTCTTCTGACGACATGCCATCAACTTGTTCCAATCCACTCGTCTAGGTGGGATAAGAGAATGCATATAGGTAATAATGCGGCTTGGCAAAGCCAAAATTTCAGCCTTAGGCTTCTCACCAGCCTTCCTCTCCTTATCTCATGCCCTAATCTCATTCCAAGTGCCACCCAGCTCCGCTACATGATCCTGCGTATGGACCTTCCGCCAAATGTCCAAAAGCCTGAAAAACATCTCAATGTCTGCTAAAGTTATAACTGACGAAGAGGCGGCTTCTGTCAATTCTTTATAATATGCGGTAGGATTTTTCCTAGGGTCCGGTAACTGACTATTAAGAGCGAGCACCTCACTTCACTTCCTTGGGGTATAAACCCACTGTTCCTGAAAATGAGCCTCTACCCACTGCTGAATAACATCTCTTTGATTACTCTGGGATCTCAGGGTGAAAAACAGGATGCACCTCTCATCAGAAATTGGGACACAGTAGTCAGAGTTTGGTGACATAATCTTTTCCGATAACCAAGAAGTATCTCGACATTATTGAAAACTTCTACAGGAGCCATATCAACTGAATAAACACTGTCTCGAATGTCAAATAATTTGAGGAGCTGTACCACCAATACATTGTTCCCACACTCCAATCAATGTAGCCGACATCTGCTGAAAGACATGTTGCTGCACAAATGGCTGAAAATCTTTCATCACACTCCATATATCCTCCACAGTATAAATCGGACTCCGAGCCCATTGCACTGCCTGATTTGCCACCATCTTTTTCTCCTCCTCACTCACATCAGATCTAATCAATACCCGTTGTAGTCGCTCCCGTGCTGCAGCCCAATTCCCTGCATCCATTCCACGTACTGGTGTCCCAACACTACACACCACTGGAGATGAAATACTCGGGGAAGACACAAGAGACAGAGACATAGGTGACAACGTTAACAATGGCTGAGTTGTAGGCGTACGAGAAGGGGAAGAAACATAAACAGGGACAGCAGACGCTGCGGGGGTGCCTGCAGTCACCACACTCACAGCTTGCGATACCGGAGAGGAGACAGGCAGGCTGGAGCAGAAGCAGTCGAGTCCGAAGAAGGACCAGAAAAAGGCAGGGAAGTGACACGGGACTGAGACGACGGAACAACAGGATATATTTTCCGCGGGGCATAGGGAGGTGGGGGGTGAGATTCCAGCAGATCCTCCACAAAGGGATCCTCTACCTCTCGGACAACATAAGACTTATTACATCGTAATCAAAACTTTCGATCTGCACATTCAAAACCTGTCTCTCTTTGTTCTCTGTCATAAGCTACAGCTTTCTGAACCACTGTCTGCATTGCTTTTCTTCCTAGACTACTTCTCAGCCTGTATACGCTGCTGCTTAGCTTCCTTCTGCCATACCTGCAAGGTATCAAACATCGACTGCCTACTTTTCCTAGCAAAAAATTTGTCCTGTAAATAGTTCAATTTTTGTTCATCAAAAGTACCATCCAGTGGCCACTGAAGCTCAATATTGTCCCTCGTATACTTGTGCCATAATGTACGAAACATAATAGGGCCAATACCGTGCTTCATATACATCTCAAAACTCGGAGTGCCTTCTGGAGGCACTGGCTGCCTTTCCTCCAGCCGATGCTCAGCAGAACAACAGCGGCACCCCAAGCACAACACTTTGCTCCAACAAGGCATTCTAGCATCAGACACATTCGCTCTCCACCGGACCAACACACACACACAATCAATGCACACACAAACAAAGAGCTCTCAAAAGCAGTCCCCAGACCGCGCCAAGACAAGTCAGTCCACAGACTGCACCAAGACAAGAAAGGCTCTAGCCCAAGGCCTTTTCAAGAATAGACCAAATTCAACAAGTGGCTTGGTGGAGCATTCGAAAATGCTCCGTATCACAAAGGTCCACAGACCCGCCAAGTTAATCAAGACAGCGCTTCATATACCAAAGACCAAAATAACTCACCTGGTGCACACAGGTCAAACGAGATTATTCTCCAATGCCGACTCTTCAGACCAAAACAAACAGATCCGAGGGATTTCGCCTTTTCCGGACCCCACCTCAGATGTCCACTAGACGAGGAACTGCCTGATCAGACAGACGGGGCAGCCCCAAGAACAGGCTCTATCATATGGGAATCCCTGATCCGCACATCAGACCGGACGCAACCCCGACCCCACACAACCCGGTTACTTGCGGGATGGGTCACCTGGTGGAGTCCCTGTATGGGCGTCAACTAACGGAAGTGGCACACTAGGGTCACCCGGGTCATTCTCAACCTCCTCTAGCCTTCCAAGAAATGAAAAGTCGATGACGCAGTAGAGAATGCAAACAAACTAGTTTATTCACAAAGAACACTGCAGTGAAGTCCAATCAGACCAGCCTCCTATGATGGCTGACGAGGGACTAACTCTAACAAGCATAAAGTTACATTCTGTATGTTGCGATACCGGAGAGGAGACAGGCAGGCTGGAGCAGAAGCAGTCGAGTCCGAAGAAGGACCAGAAAAAGGCAGGGAAGTGACACGGGACTGAGACGACGGAACAACAGGATATATTTTCCGCGGGGCATAGGGAGGTGGGGGGCGAGATTCCAGCAGATCCTCCACAAAGGGATCCTCTTCCTCTCAGACAACATAAGACTTATTACATCGTAATCAAAACTTTCGATCTGCACATTCAAAACCTGTCTCTCTTTGTTCTCTGTCATAAGCTACAGCTTTCTGAACCACTGTCTGCATTGCTTTTCTTCCTAGACTACTTCTCAGCCTGTATACGCTGCTGCTTAGCTTCCTTCTGCCATACCTGCAAGGTATCAAACATCGACTGCCTACTTTTCCTAGCAAAAAATTTGTCCTGTAAATAGTTCAATTTTTGTTCATCAAAAGTACCATCCAGTGGCCACTGAAGCTCAATATTGTCCCTCGTATACTTGTGCCATAATGTACGAAACATAATAGGGCCAATACCGTGCTTCATATACATCTCAAAACTCGGAGTGCCTTCTGGAGGCACTGGCTGCCTTTCCTCCAGCCGATGCTCAGCAGAACAACAGCGGCACCCCAAGCACAACACTTTGCTCCAACAAGGCATTCTAGCATCAGACACATTCGCTCTCCACCGGACCAACACACACACACAATCAATGCACACACAAACAAAGAGCTCTCAAAAGCAGTCCCCAGACCGCGCCAAGACAAGTCAGTCCACAGACTGCACCAAGACAAGAAAGGCTCTAGCCCAAGGCCTTTTCAAGAATAGACCAAATTCAACAAGTGGCTTGGTGGAGCATTCGAAAATGCTCCGTATCACAAAGGTCCACAGACCCGCCAAGTTAATCAAGACAGCGCTTCATATACCAAAGACCAAAATAACTCACCTGGTGCACACAGGTCAAACGAGATTATTCTCCAATGCCGACTCTTCAGACCAAAACAAACAGATCCGAGGGATTTCGCCTTTTCCGGACCCCACCTCAGATGTCCACTAGACGAGGAACTGCCTGATCAGACAGACGGGGCAGCCCCAAGAACAGGCTCTATCATATGGGAATCCCTGATCCGCACATCAGACCGGACGCAACCCCGACCCCACACAACCCGGTTACTTGCGGGATGAGTCACCTGGTGGAGTCCCTGTATGGGCGTCAACTAACGGAAGTGGCACACTAGGGTCACCCGGGTCATTCTCAACCTCCTCTAGCCTTCCAAGAAATGAAAAGTCGATGACGCAGTAGAGAATGCAAACAAACTAGTTTATTCACAAAGAACACTGCAGTGAAGTCCAATCAGACCAGCCTCCTATGATGGCTGACGAGGGACTAACTCTAACAAGCATAAAGTTACATTCTGTATGTTGCGATGCCCACAAAGACCTGCCCACAAAGACCCGCCTACTAAGGAGAAAAACACTGGTAGATGTAATACAATGGGGGTACAGAACATAAGTTTTGATTCCTGCAGCCTGGCACAGGCTATCTACTATCCAAGGTTGTCTGGCCTATCCTCCGCTCTAGACTGGTGGGAAAGGGCCTCTATGTAACAGAAAAGGCATGCGTTAATGAGCAAGTTTCAGCATTGTAGAAGCAAAACTTACCAAGGACCATTTCTCATAAATGAGCAAATAACAGTTTCGATTACAATACAAAATGGAGTCTCCGAAAACTAAAATGGTGGCACAGATGTCAACCTAACTTACATAACATCTGCACTTACTAATAACGTATTCATACAGCAAGAACTTATTTCAAGATAGCTACATGAATGCTAACATAATGTCTGGTAAACGCAAATAATATGGCAGTAAGATGTTTTAATTCTATCACCCACTGCATCACAGTTATGACTGTCTACCTTTAAAAAAGGGGCATCAGAGCTTATTTTCTTTTCAAGCATTAGGACTGAGGTGATGATCCATCATGGTGAGGAAGAGGTAAACGATGTAGCGGAGATAGCCTGCTACTCAAGACTCTTAGTTATCATTAGTGCAGCAGGTGTTGCATTGGGGTCAAAGAGTGTGAGAGGCTCACAACACCCCAGTTATGGGGAGCAGTTTGTTTGGGATAATATCTGTTTTTGTTTGATGCATTTGCTGTTTTATAAGTCTCATATTTAGTGTGGTTCATAAGCTATAGAAAAAGTATTCCTAAAATAATTTCATACGCCCGCTCTCTCCTTGCTCCCCCAATCCTTGGCATAAAGTTTTGGAGGGGGGCCCGACCTCAAAACATTTTGCTTAGGGGGACTCAGAGTTAAAATGTTTGAAGACCTCTGCTCTAATGAGACTCTTTTGAAGGGGTAACCATTGTAAAAAAAATCTGCTATACCCAATTGCAATTTAAACCTTTATACGTCATTCAATGAGAGAATCCATAGTAGTCATAATCAATAAAAATCTGTCCTCTTTTGGGAGAATTTGATCACATGTATTCTCTTCATGTAGAATTAACTTTCAAGTTTACAACACAATAAACTAGTCCGTGACAATAGTGCAGACAACGCAGTGTGTGACAAGGTGAACAAGTGACATATACATATAAATCACAACTCTGTAGATAATCCCTGGTTCATCTAGCACTAATTGCGAGTGCCTGTTAATACATTTTTGTATTGCCCTATCATTTCCCAGCAGGCACAAGTTTGCAAACCAGAGAGCTTTTAATCAGAAAAGAGGAGGAAATACTTAGGGTGAGTGATCTTACTAGCGCACCCATAGATGTTTTCAGTCTTGTTAACTGTCCTGTTATATTGCACCCTACAAAAACAAGATGTGAAAGCGTCCATGTTGTGTGTGTGAAAAAGTATTATGCTCACTTTCCGCTGCTGACTAATTCTGCAGGCTTTATTAATTAAAAAGATGCAAGACCCTCAGCCGCATTTGTAGCATACTTCATAGTCCGGTTCCTGCTCACCACCCCAGATCTGGCTATTGTTGCAGTGGGCTCCCTGTGTTTGGGAGTTCTTAGCATATTTCCAGTTATTTTGAAGTACCATGCATAGGGTTTATCAATTGCTGCTATCCCATGGTTGTTGATTGCCTTAAGATACACTAATAACCTCTTTATTGTTTCCCTTCGGTAAAGTTAAAAACAGGAGGTTAGTATATTATCATTCCATGTCTGATGATGATTTAGCGACATGCCTGGGGGGTGGGGAGGGTGGATGTTTGGAGGGAGGAGGGGGGATTTTTGTTGGGTATTAGTTGAGGAGCAGAACCTCGAGGTGAGCCATGCCTAATAGGGCGCTGTACTAAATAAGCACTACAGGACTAAGAGCTGAGGGCTGCCTCAGAACTAAGATGAACCATTATTTCCTTGCTCGAGAGCAAGACTATTGACTGTTTGAGGAGGGACATCCTGAGATTACTATGTGTACCTACATTATGATGTACAATGAAACTAGCACGCAATTACAATGTGGCGTATATGATGCTTTTATCTGTTTTATTAAAAATTTATAAACATCTTTTTACAAGAACAAAAAAATCATTCCATGTCTGATGTGTCATTATCTTTCTTGCCTCTTCTTTGCCCAGTGCAGATCACAGGCCATTCTTCAGGAAAACATCCTACGCCCTCACTGATTACCTTCTCTTTGTAGGTGAGTGTGTAGGATAGGTGCTCAAAAATGCGAATTAATAAAATTGCATTAATTATCAGTAGTATTACTGTGATTTAAAATCTCAATACTAAATGAATAGTTAGTGTAGAACAGTCGCATCACCCTATAGTCTTTCTTCAGTAAATGGAAATATTGCCCGCCTCCTAGGGTCAACTGTCCCAGACCCAACACACCATATAGTTTTAAATAATGGAAAAGCAACAATGTTGTACAACAATTCCTAATAATCAGTCCTTTCATGAATTCAATGAGGCAAGTCCTCTAATATTTCCCAAATCATAGTATTAGTGAAATCCTTTATTTGTCTTGTTAAAAAAAAAATAGCAAGCAGCCAATCCAATTCGCTATTTAACACTATGAGCTTCATCGCGGCTTCATATTTTAATAGGAAGTTTAACTTAAAGTTCGACTGGGTATAGGGACCCTCATCCATTTGGTTTAGGTATTGGGACCCCCATCCATTTGGTGTCCTCCTGGATTCCTCCCTGTAGATATGCACCATGGTAAAATCAGGATAATTTTAAATAATGGAGAGGCAAGAATGTTGTCCAACAAATCATAATCAGCCCTTTCATGAATTCAATGAGGCAAGTCCCGCAAAAATTCCCAACACGAAGTATTCGTGAAATCCTTTAACTTCTTTAATAAGAGCGGCAAGCAGCCAATGCATTTCGCTCTCCGACGCCAAGAGCTTCATCAGGGATCCATATTTCAACTGAAAGTTTTGCTTTCAGTTGGGGCCATTTAAATCATACTCAAAATTGTGTCTAGAAGCCAAACACAGGCGTTAATGTCAGTTCTCCGCTTATCGCCATAGTATATAATCCAACATACATTGGGCACACCATGCACATGCTCTTTGATTATTTGACTTGCTACATTTTAATTTGGTACCCCATTGGCAGGTCCAATATTTGAGGCTATTTGCTGACAAAGTAAATTTACATTTGTAATGCTATATTTTTCAATGTCTGGTATTCTGCAGCTGCCTGTTCAACATTGTCCGGCCACATAAACTGGCCTTTATTTAATTTATCCACCATGTCCATCCACTATTTACTGTGATATGGTGGTACTGGAGACTGTAGCAACAGAATTGAGAGTGAATACACACTTGTGGGTGATTGCCATGTGTTTGTGGCACAAATTAAAAGAAAATGCACTTTGTTAAGAGTCCCCCTAAAGATTGGGGCTAACTTTGAACCTGAGTTGGCAGTTGGATTCAGGCAACACACCAATACTAGATATAATTGATCCTCTTGATTCACTTTTTACTTTTCAAGAGGATGCTCTGCTCACCTGTGGAGATGAAGAACTGGACCAGAGACAAGAATCTTTTGCTGTCTTCCCTTGAGAGGTAAGTACTCAATCATTAGGACTGAGGACAAGGTCTATGCTGTCTTTTACTGTTGATGAAGGAGGTAGGCTGCATAGAGCACTTAAGACCTATATTTGCAAAGCCACAGCCTGAGATTCAGCCGTCCCGGGTCCGGCCATGCTTCCATAAAGTTGCTTAGCCATTCCAACGGGCAGATTTAGAGTTTGGAGGACAGAGTGATGTCCGTCTGAATGACAGAATAAATTATTACTCAGTCGCATGATGGACATTCAGTCCACCAAATTCAGAGGTGCCCTCTAGCACTACATACATCTCTTAACTTTGCAGGAACCTCTGTCATGGCGGTTCCTGTCAATGTTGTCAACATTTGACAGACAGCTCCGTCAAGCATGATGGATTGCTGTCAAACTTTTACAAAGTTTTACTTTTGTCAAAAGCAAGCTCCCAAGGCAGGAGTTTGTTTTTGGAAAAAGTAATTTATTTTACTGTCCCTCAGATGGAAAGTAAAAAACACAAAAGCCATCCAACCGCCCACTATAAATTGGGCTGAAGGTTTGATGGGCCATAGTCTGTTGAGCCATTGGAGGAGTATGTTGGCAACAGAGCAGGAGTTGGCTCTGTCGTCGGCATACTGTCGGTCCACCCATCTCTGTATCAGGCAGGCGGATCGTAAGCTTGTCAGAGAGAACTCTGTCACCATTGCGACAGAGTACCTTCTTCTCTCTAAATACGCCCCTAAAATGGAAGTCTTTGCATTGCAACCTAACCAAAAATATAAGGAAGCTGAGCCTTCCAGGCAGTGTGCTTAAGCATGAACGTCATTGAGGTATGAGGCAGACATTGTGACCTTAATATCATCAGAGCCATTGCTTCGTGTGGGCCATCATCTGCCGTTGGTTCATGAATGACACCATCCATCACTCCCCAAGAGAAACCATTTGACAGACAATTCTGTACCGTATAGACCTTGTGTACCAAAGCAAGCGTTGTGCTTGGCTAAAGTTGCATATTAACTGTAAATGTATGTCTAGTTAGCTGCAGTGTCACTCAAAGCATATTCCAAAGTATTGTAAAAGCCATATTCAAAAAGGTTGATTACCATATAATCCTAATATAGATAAAAGTCTTTAGTAACGCTGCTTTGACAATATATGTCTTGTATTGAGTGCTACTTGTGTTGCATACAGTACACTTTTTATTCCACATCACCCTGAAGGGGTAAGCCTTGGTAGTACCTTGGTAGTACCTGGTTCCTGTATTTCCAATGCATTGGCAATATTTGTTAAAGGGTTGCTTCACTGCTCTAGCTTTAACACCCAAAGGAACCACTCTGCAAGGGGCGAGGCAGGGAGGCATCGTATCAGGGGACTCATATTTCTTTAGACACTTTTACAGGTCTTGGAACATCTCATTAGGTCCTGGGGAGGTATAGGGGCTTGGGCATCATGTCTCACCATGGGTTGAGACGGCCTCAGGAGGCCTCCTCCTTCTCTTTGGCACCTGGCAATTCAAGGGAGAGGAAGGAGACAGCACATGCACCAAAATGCTGCTCACAGGGGGTCACCACTAAGGGCTACCAACTAAGTAGGCGGCCCATTACCAACCAGAGGGAGCATAGATTCTTTAGGGAGTACCATCGACTATGACCCATATCGGTTAACACATGACCTTGCATTTCCTAGCTATATATCACTAACTGAGCCTGAAACATCCCCCGATGAACGGGCATGAGTAGGTGTGTATCACTATTTACTGTTCCGCTGCTAAGAGGTAGTGTAGGACAATATTTAGGAAGTGTACTGTCACTGTGGAAGGGGTGATGTGCCCTTTCCCAAAAAGAAGGAGAAATGTTACCTTAACTAGTGCAAGAATGCAACACGGGGCATCTGAGGAACAGAATGGGGGCAGCTGGACCCTGAATGTATGATTACACCTAACTTTTCCATAAGCTATGGTTGTCTTTAGTTTGCATTTTACCTGCTATGATGGGTCATACCTAAACATTTCTAATTATGGCACTCAGTCAGCTTGTCGGTATGTTTCATGTGAGGTGCACCATGGTGGATTTTATTGACCAGAAACCATAATGGAGACAATTTGATTCACATGAAGACCTATAATAGGCATATCATATTGCCCATGAAGTGTTCTGCTCCTGTACAGGCTTGCACCAAAAAACTCCACATAGAGAGAGGTGCGAACTTGAATCGCTTCATGGCGTACCTAATGGAGAATAATTTATTACAGTTACTGATAAGAGAGCAATGTCATTGAGTTACGAGAAGATGAAAAATTGAAGACATGACCCCAAGCTCATTGTGCCAGTGGGATTTAGGCTACACCTTACTGATAAGACCCACTAAGTCTGAGACATTTCTGGTGTTGCTCATGGTCCAACTAGGAATAGGACCTACCAATTTTAGCAGGACTGTCCTATTTGGGGTGTCAACAAGATTGGCTTTCACATGATTAGCCCCTGTGTGTAACAGCCCAATATGTCAAGGCTCAGAAAGTACAAAAAACATTGTAACCTTACTGTCTTATGCTAGTATCATACACGTGGTTTATTGTAACTCTATCACATTGCTCTCCCATGCATATGACAGCAAAGCACCTATCCAATGCATGGAGGAACAGTGTCTTAATTCCACTGACTCCAGCAGGGGTCTTCTCATGTGCCTATAAAAGAGAGTTATTCACCACGCACTTAGCTTCACAACTCTCTTCCCAGCGATTCAGCCCAGCTGCTCTTCATCGTGCCACACTGTTCCTTTTCTATTTGCCAGTGCCCCATCTCTTTGGTTTCTGCCTTCTCCCTTTGTGCCTGTTCGTTTGTTCCTGCCCCAGTCTATTTTTGTTTTCTTCTTGCCATCCAACATTTCCTTGAATTTTGTTCGGAAGACATCATTTAGTCTGTACGCTGAATTGTCGTCAGTCACTCCCGCATTCATTATGCATCAACTTTTGGCTGCACTCACATTTGGATATAGATCTACCTTTTGTGACACTATCAGAGGGGCAGAAATTCTCAGAGTGTCCAAGTTTGGACAGTGTTTTGTCCTCAAACAAATCAATATCTTGGCAGAGTATGAATGCGGATTCCCCCAATCCTCCCAGGTGAGCTACAGGCTTCCAAAGAGAAAGCTACATGAAGGTTATCAAGTGCACATGGACAAACCTAAGAGAAAACTCCTTCATCTGCTGCAAGCATTGTGTCCTCGTTGACGACACCTTTCACTGAGCATATGAACTCTAGATAAGGAACGCACATAATATGCCCACAATACTTCCATCACATGCCCCAATCCACTATATGTATATGGAGCAAGCAGTGAATGACCTGTTATGGAGGATTCAACAGATTTTATCCAAATAGTGTCAACGGAGACCTCTCCCAGGGGTGCATATAATAGAATCTGTATCCCTCCCTAAAATCTTAGAGGCAACAAACAGCCAATATCCTTGAAGCATTCTAAAAGTGGAGTAGCCACCTTCTACTAAGGGGGTATCCTTTGGTTGCTGTTCTTGTGAAGTAACCATGCACTGTGCTCATGAAGCTATTGAAAAGAAACACCTTTATTGGGCTGTGAGCTGTGGAGTCCACTGGGGAAAAACATAAGGTCAGTCACAAAATTGGACAAGAGGGTCAAACAGTGCATATTTCCATACAATGTCAGGACTTTTGCACTAACACAGCTCTATAGCCCCAAAAACTAGAGCACTTATCATTTCACAATTCAGTTTCTGCAACATTATCTAAAAATGATCTAAAAAGGTCTAGAAATAAAGAATTGACAGTATACAAAAAGATCAAATTCAAGCTGCCAGAATTTTCCTTCACCTGTAAAAGAAGGTGAACGTATGTGACAGCACAACTCTATTACCTGGTGAATCATGGGTTAAAGTTCAAAGGTCCTTGTACCATGCACATACTCCCACTAGTTAGGGGTTTGGCAGCAGAGAGCATCTCAAGTTAAAAGAAAACCAGTGATTATATTTGAATTGTTGATATCTTTAACAAAGATGAAAGGTTGTGTGCACCATACATATGCTACCACAGATGTGTATAAAGTTGAAACGTTGTCTGTGCCTTATGCAGTGTCAATGAAGTTGGATGCAAGTGCAATCACTTCATTGAGCCATGATTCCTTTGTAGTATTTATAAAGTGCTCAAACATCCCCTAAGCGATATCCCGGTGCTAGACTTCAAGCCAACAAGACTCCAGAGATCCCCAAAACCCCTTAAAGCAGAAAAAGCTAGGTCTTCAGCATCCTCTAGAATGTCAGAAGCGTAAATTGAGAGGGAGGGCATTCCAGTGAGAAGCTGGAAGTAATTGAAGGAGGACCACCCATTCCCATTGTAGATATTTTAATTTGGCTGCTTTGTATCAAAGCATGCTTAGAGGAGCTAAGAGCACGCGCTGGCCTGTAGAAAGTGACTCTGCCATGCAAGGTCGCTGGACCGGTGTCATAAAGTGCTCTATGCATATGGCAAAGTAACTTAAAGATAGCTCTATTGCAAACTGGAAGCCAGTGAAGAGAATTTAGACAAACAGTGACTGAACTCCTGTTGGGATTATTGCAAGTCAACCATGCCACCATATTTTGCATCAATTGGAGGCAAGAGAATAAGTAATCCGCCAGTCCAACATACACAGCCTTGCCGTAATCTAACCTGTTCACAGTCAATGCTTGAACAATGGTTTTACGCCATGCCACGGAATCTACTGATATAGTCTGCGGAGCGTACGTAGGAGCACCTAGTCCTGCATGGAAAGAGATTTGCCAATCATAAAACCCAGATTCTTAACTACTCTTTTAGGCCTTGGTGGGGCCTAACAAAGAAGGCCACCAAGAGACATTGAAGAACCTTCTAATCCCACTAAATAGCAGAATTTCAGTCTTTTCTGCGTTGAGTTTCAGACAGTGTGACTGCATCCAACGTGCCACTTCTGTGAGGCAGCCATTACATTTCCTCATGTCTCACTATTCCTATCATGGATGGAAATAATAAGCTGAGTATCGTCAGCATAGATAGAGATCTCAAACCCCCAAGCTTTAACAATACCCATCAGAGTTTACACATAAACATTGAATCATCTCAGGCGGAGCACCTGTGTGGGAGCGCATCAGGAAGTTGCTGAGCTGAGCTGAGCTGATATACTGATCAGATCGCGAGAGGCCCGATGCTGAGTTGAGGGGATAAACATGATTGTGATTGGTCTTAAGAATTGAGCTGATATACTGAACCAGCCAAGTCTGCACCAGCTCCCAAGAAGGATGGAGCAAAGGACAGATTTGATGAGACCTATAGAGCTGTCTATTTTTTTGTCTCTCCAGCAAGAGAAGTCCATGTGTGAATGTGGCTAGCGAGTGCAGGGAATTGAGTGAGATACATACCTTGGATTCACTGGATGATTATGAGTGTGCATTGCTCTCTTGGCTATTGAAGGTTTGAGGCTATCACTTTCCGTTGCTCATCGATGGAAGGCTCAAACATCCAGTGCCTCAGAGGACCATTTCTCCACACTGTGATTCTGTGATAACTGGAGAAGGCAACATATTATGCGCTATAGATGTATTGAATGAAATTAAATGCCATACAGAAAGTAAAAGAGGGTATACAAACTCTTACTCCAACTCATGCCCGACCACTCCCGAAAAAGCACAAAGCTCCACCCAGGAGTATTGAGTTTGTGGACAGCTTTAAATTCCTACAAGCTGCCAAGGATTGCACTGCAGATACTACAGACTATGGAATCACTTGAGCCGAATCAACCTTACACCTCAAAATGAACACGGATCCCACCTATCATCTTTTGGAATGTGGCGACTCATAAGCACTTCTGGATCATCTGGAGGAATACTATACCTCCAGCTTCACAATCAAGTTACGGCAGGACACGCTAAAATCATGCTGGCAACTCTTGAGGACTACAGTAGTATGACCAATGTGCTCAGAAAGCAGGCACTCAGATATTACACAAATTAAATGACATTGGTGAAATGACTACTGGTAAACGCATCCATTAGACAAATCTTCCATGAACTGTTGGTGTAAAGACATCCATTGAAGAATGTTTCATCAATGTTTAAGAACATGAAGTTCCCTCTGTTTATTGTAACCCTAACAGCAAACCAAAATGCGAAAGTTGCAGACCTTCTTGGAGTCTCGAGACTCTGCAGTTGCACCTTCGCTGCAGAAGCATCTAAAGCAATACAAGGCCAAACTCTCAGAGCTTAGGGCACACGTCCACATTCTGTCATCAGAAATCTCAATCTAAACGTTGTGGAGGGGAACATACCTCCAAAGAAAGTACCAGAAAGAGATACTGAACCAGCGACATGTGCAAATTGACCTGGAAATCACTCTGCATAATATGAAGCCTGTCCATACCTGCACAAAAGCAAAAGAAATAATTAACTTCAGAAGCATAAATCACAAAATCAACAAAATGCATCTCGTCATCCACCTATAACTGACATGAGGCAGTGGAACACAAACGACTGGCCAGTCCATGGTGAGGAAGTCAATAGTCATGGCAGTCAAGACTAAGCGAAACTCTTCTCAATGCAGAATACTAACAATATACATGAGAAAACAGATAAACTATTGCTCCTGATGGAATCCATCAATCAACCAATCAAGCTGGATTTATAAAGAGCAGCTAATCACCCATGAGGGTATCCAGTCACTGCGGGTCTTGCTGCTTCAGGTGGGTTTAGTTGAACAGCCAGGTCTTGGGTGCCTTTCAAATTCTAGGAGAGAAGTGAGTTCTGGAGGTGCTGGGGGAGGTCATTCCAGGATTTATGTAATCTAATGATGTGAGTGTAGCGTGTATCTCAGAGACCCATCTCCAAGGAAGTCAGAAGCTTCACCTTACCACCACTTTACCGCACAAACTGCTCGACTGGAACCAGGAGCAGAGGAAGAGCTGTGATCATCAACATTAAAATAAAGCATCACAAGATTGCTCTACCACCAATGGGGAGCATTGAAGCAACTACTTTACCGATCCAGATGTCTGCTGGCCACTTTGTATTATTGCCTCCTACTCATCTCGTAAAACTAAGCTATGTCCAGGCGACAGACATGGTTTATTGGTCTTCAGCATCTTAAGCATAATTGGCGGTGACCTCAGTGCCAAACACCAGTGCTAGAGCTCTTAGATGGCAAACATCAGGGGACCTACTCTTCTCAACCATTCAAGAAAGAATGACTTCGTAGAAGCTGGACAACCTCAACAAAGCACTATCCAGGCCCACTGCAAGTCAGAAACCAGATGTCTTAGATATTGGATTCATGAAGTACCTTTACCAGGCTATGGAGTTGGAAACTTTGACAGAACATACCTCCGACTACAACACTGTATTGACCACAGTTGAGAATGAAATAGAAAACTGCTATAAATGCACTACATATGACTTCAAGAAATCAGATGGGACTACATGAAAAGCTTGAGAAAAATTATGGTTTGTGATCCTTTACACTCCATTGAAGACACTGACCAAGCTGTAGACCACCTTACAGCTGCAGTGCGCAATTACTATTGAATAAAGTGTCCCCCAACAGAAAGCCCAATGCTGTTGCATCTATGACTTCCCGAAATGGATCAAGCAGTCGAAATCTGACAAAAACAGGGCAAGAATAAAGTTGCACAACTATCACACACCTGACCTGTAGAAGTACAACATGCTTACAAAGTAGCTGAAGCAGCAAGTAAGGCAGCATAGAGGTGAAAATGTGAAGCTGATACAGCTAACCTGCATGATCAGACAACTCTCACTGGAGAATGACCAATTGTTTGATGGGCAAAAAGGAGCCAACCCCACAAATACAAGGCTAGACTCACATATCTTGCAGCAACAGGGACAAAGCTGAGGTCCTTTCTGATACACTAGAATCATCTTCAAGCCTAATCAGAACTAGGAAGCCAGAAGACTCATCATCAACCTCCCACACAGAACTCACAGCACACCACACCTCAGGGAGGTCCACTGACTCCTGATACACAAAAATGCTTATTTCAAACTCCTTGCACCAATATTCAAGACACTGCACAACTTAGGCCCCATCTACCTGAAAAGTCGCATCCCTTTCCACCAACCACCCAGACAACTCAGCTCAGCAGCAATCCTGCTCACACACATCCCAAACATATACAGAACCAGATCAGGAGCGCTGGGGTTCTCTTACATCGCTCCTAACATTGCGGAACAGCCTCCCACTCACATTGGAGCCTCTTCCTCTCTTCTTGAATTCCTCAAGAAGCTGAAGATCTGGCGTTTCAATTATCAGCCTTTCATAGGCAGGGCTAGGCACACACACCGGCTCAGTGCCAGGATACCCTTGTGGGTGATAGTGTGCTTTACAATCAAATAACATAACATAACAATCAGGCCAGCCAACTGACTACAGAAGTAGAACAAGAAGATACCAAGCACCTCTTGGAGCACCCTCCTGAATGAGAAGCTAAAACAATTGCGGAATACTCAAGGGATGAAGTACTGAGGCACCAGGATGAGATGGAATAACTAACCTTGCCATCAAGATGCTCCTAAATGCAGTGATGGGTCATCTTGATGAGATATTCAACACATGTATGTAGTACCACTACAACCATATGCTCTGGAAAGAAGCAAAAGTAATTGTATTTCCTAGTCCCAGGAAACCTCTGAGGGATCCTGCAAACTGCTGTACTATAAATCACTGTTGTGGGGGTTGGTTTTGTTGCTGAGGACATGTTGGCCATGTTCCTATTTGCAGCGCTTGTAAATAAACATTTAAAACACTTATGGCTTTAAAGCATGTTTAAAGCATACTTTAAAACCATTTTTGTTTGAATTGTTTATTTAGAAGTGGTACAATTATGAATATGACTCCCAACAACAGTGAAACTGGCCGGTACCCTGCCAGCCCACCGAAATGCCTGGTGCCTGGTAGGCCAGTCCGTAGACTGACTCGATGCGGCTACTCGGCAGGATTTATTGCTGCCCCCTGTGCCAAATCGTTAAATTTACAGACGGAAACGTTCAACTCAGCCCAATAGATTCAGCCCAATGAACGTGATAGATCCAACAGAATATCAGCATCGAACTCGATTGGATGGGCCCTCTTCCATATTGAACTGTGCATAACCGGGATTCATTCTGGTTTATTTTAGGCTGCCATCCTCTTTCCCCCACGTCAGTCCTGATGAAGACCTGCCTTGACCATTCACTCTTGCGCATATAAGGTTGAAACGTCGACGATACTTCCCGGTCCAGTACAAGGCCCTGCTCAAAATACTGAAAGTAAATAGAGCAGCAGGATCATTGTGTTTCTCTCTACCCTGGCAGCTTTCAAAACTGTATATATTGCTCACTTTGTACATATCACACACTTATTATATCACTCAGCACAAAATGTCACTTTATCACAATTCACCTTAAACGCTTCACCTTGTTGGCAGTCATGTATATAACAAAATTCCTTAAATGTGGGTATGGATGTATGATATTACAACGCGGGTTTTTACCATGCGTGCAGTTACAACGCATGCGATGTTACAACGCTATGCCATTAGAACGCAAGTGTTTACATCGACTTGCGCTAGATGGCGGGCTGACATTAAAAAAGTGTAATTTACTATTCCAACTCCAGTCCACTTAACAGTAGGGAAGGTGTTGGGATAGTAAACTACACTATTTGTAATGTTAGCACGCTATCTAGCGCAAGTCGATGTACAGACTTGCGTTGTAATGGCATAGCGTTGTAACATCGCATGCGTTGTAACGCATGCGATGTAACTGCACAGCGTGGTAATAACCGCGTTGTAATGGCTGTTCCCCGTGGGTATATATAAATGACTTAATTTATATAAAATATACCAAATACCTAACACAATCCTCTTGATTGATTTATTTATTTGTGTTTAGTGTGTGTTCCTTGGAAAACGCGTTCACATTCAAACTGTGTACAAAATGACTTATCCTTAAATTAAATTTTATCTATGAGAAATATTTTGTCCATAGCCGACAGAACCACTGTACTCTTTGCATCATTATACCCAGGTTCTGAGGGACACAGGGTCACCCCATTGTTTACTAAGTATGGTAGGCCAGTCTGGCACTACCCTCAAGACACTCTCTAAATGGTACAGTGACTGGCAGATAAACCTCAACACAAGCAAACCTACAGCAACATTAATCACCAGAAAGAAGATTAAAAAGCTTCCACAGACGCGTCTCGATAGAGCAGAAATAAAGTGGGAAAATAGCAGATTCTAACCGGGGATGACACTGACTCCAAACTCAGCTGGAGACACCACATTGAGGACACTGACCATGAGGTATCAGTCAAGCTGGGAGTATTGATTGTTGTCTTGTGGTAAGTTCCCAAGGACAAAGTCAATGCCTGTGCGGAGCAAGGTGAGATCAATCAGCACAACTAACTGCCCTACAATGTCCAATGCCAATGCATCCTTGGGTAAGAACAGTTGCCAGAAGAAGTCTCAAAAATCTCTGCAAAAACTTCAGAACAAGGCCCTGTGGAGAGCACAAGTGATTCCAGCTTCACAGACAATAGCGACCTCCGGAGAGACATAGGCATCGAGGTGTTGGATGACCATCTCTGCAAACTTAAGAAAATCTACAAAGCAGTTGATCAAAAGAAAAGCCGCTGATCAAGGACCTTGGTGTCATTTTTGCAAACCCCTTTGAACCCTCACTACGGGCCTTAACCTTGAACAACAACTCACTTACACTTGTGCCGTAGATCAACAAGGTAACAAAACAGCGACTAAATAACTCAAAAGGAATATAGAGTGACACAAGGCTCAAGACTGGTATCCAAAATCCCCAGTGTTAGATGGTATCTGGCAGATATATATATATTTTTTTGCAGAGTTTTATATAGCGCGAACTTGACCCAATCAGGTATCAGAGCGCGTTAAATAGCACCAGTTACGTTACATAAGGACACACATTCATTTGTTGTTAGGCACGGGGAGATTAAGTGATTTGCCCAGAATCACAGGATGTTCAGCGTCGTTACCGATCCGAGGTCGAGCACCCGAGCCGTTAGGCCAACTCCTCTCCCCAAACGATATGAAGTGCCCTTACTTCATTTGAACACTTGCTGTCTGCATAGTTCCTTACGCACAGGATCGGATTGGTAACGCGGGCACTCGGACAATGCCTGAAGGGCCGGTGTACAGTTCCAGCTGTGGGCTGCTTTTTTTTTTAGCAGTCTGGGGTCCGATTTGGGTGGTTTCTGCTTTGTTCGGATACAGCCAGCGGTCCAGTGGGTGCCTGAGTGGCATTTCTGGAGGCAGATGGGCGCCCATTACCTTGCTTTTATCAACGGGCAGAGGTGTCACACCCTTTCTCTTGCTGGGCCGGCCCATTAGTGTATGCATATTAAGAGGGCCTGAGGAGAAGTGGCCTCACTTGTTTTTAGGTGTGTTTCACCAGTGTAAACTAATCAGTGCATTTGTTTTACCCCCGCTCCCCCCCCCCCACTTTTTTTAATAAAATGTCGCCGAAGCAGTGTTTTGCGGAAAGGCAATATGCAAATATGGGCCACTTTTTTTTAGCATGCCCGGGTCGATTTTTAATCCCAATCCAAACCTGTTTACGCAGGATGCTCTGTGAAACGTAGGACACTTCTATATTTAGGGTACAGGACTACTGGCATGATGAAATTTATGGGAGCCTTATCATAACCATCTGGCCTTGTGGAGACTTTACACTTGTGACATTCTTTCAGTTTCGCCCTTGGAAAATACAGCACTTTGCAGATCTGTGAACATAACCGTAGATGTTTTAAGTAAGAGAGTTAGCCAGTTCGTGATACTTTCACCAAAAGCTTCTTGTCAGGCTTAATGCTTTGCAACACAATTTTCGCTATTTAGATGGCCAGCCTGCACCCGCCGCCAACAGTCTTCTGTATTTTTGTGAACACAGCTCAGTTTAGGGCCGGGGTGACTCGGGTCCAATGACAAAACTCTGAGAGCATACGTGTATTTTATTGTGTGAACTGTGTGACTATACTGCCGCCTAACGATTGAAAAGAAATATGCACACGACCATCGTATTCGCAATGACCATTTCAGCACTGTATGCGCCCCTCACCACCTTTCAGAAACGAATTGAGATCATAGCTGATAGATATCCTTCCCCTACTTTTCATTTTTCGTCTAAGCAATAGAGACGAAACCAATAGTTTGGGCTTTTTATAGGTAAACATGTGTTATGTTGCACAGCAAAGGCAGAAAATTAAAATACCCACAACATTGACTCCTATCCCAACAGGCACTGAGGGAACAATCAACGTGAGCACCGTTGACCCCATAATTCCATATGAGAGTTTCTTTATTTGCCTTTTGCCTTGCCTCTTCTCACATTCTGACTCTTAGTTGCCCTCATTTATTTTTCTTTACATGTTTATCTTTCCTCTTGTCACTCTTTGTTTCCGGATTTTTAATGTATTTCCGCCTACATGTCTTCCCTTTATTTTTCTTTTTTTTCATTTAATTTCTACCTTTATTTATATCATTCTTTCCATGACTCATTGCTTTGTTGTGTTTCATTCTTCCCATCTTTTCCTCTTTTTCATTCCTTGTTTTTTTCTCAATTCTTCCATCTTTCAATTTTCTTTCAACCTTTATCCACTGTATGTTTTAATCTTTCTTTTTTTCAGGTCCTTTATTGTCTTCTTCCCTGTTCCCCCGTTATTTCTTTTATCATTTTTTGCCCAATCCTTTATTTCTGCTATTTCTTGGTTTCCATTTTCCCCATAATCTTTCCTTATTCTTTCTATTTCCCTGCTTCTGTCTTTACTTCTCTTCTTTTGTCTCACAGACTCTTTTAATTGCACCTCTCACTTCTGCGTTTTCTTTCTAATGTTTATTATTTCTTCTACTTTCTCCCTTTTTCACGGACTTTGGTTTCTCGGGAGCCCTAGGTGCCAACATTAAGCCTAGCTTGCTTTTTTTGCAGAATATGCATGAGCTTCTGAACAGAGATCTTGCAGTCTCAATCAAACTCCAGGAAATCAAAAAAGAACTATTAGAACATCTAACTTGACAGAAGTTATAGCCCATATCCGTATCCACCCTGCTGCCGCTAAAGAAGGGATTCAAGAAGCCTTTGCTGTTGTACTAGAGATGTTTAGGTTTGGATCCATCGACATTGTACAGCCAGTGGCAGGGTCGTTTGGGGCATCAGCTATTAACCTTTCAAAGTTTCAAACGTGCCCTGATACTGAAATGCTGTCCTAGCTCAAACGTTTCATTAATATGTATTGACCTGGCTGGATGAGCAAATAGTATGAATGTTGTAAGTTTCATTAAAAAACGTGGGTAAAAGTGAGTAAAACGAGGTCAGATCATAGATAAGGGTTCATTTGAGAGCTATAACTGCTGAGCCAGTACTGCCTAGTTTCCTACTAAAAGAGCCTGTTGTGTAGGGGCAGGTGGACCACTTGTGCAGGGGGGCGTGCCAGTACCCTTTGATACCCACTTAAGTCTGCACTAACATCAGTTCTGCCCTGTCAGCTAAGAAGCAGCATGGGCAGTGTGCAGTCAGAGGGAGATGAGCGCCATGCAGAGGAAGTCAAGAGGAGTAGATGTTACTGGAAGAAAGAATAGCGTGACAGGGAGGAGGAAGAGCAGGAGAGATGAAGTAAGGGGAAGAGAGATGAGCAGAGCAACGAGGAGGAAGAAAAGAGAGGAGCGCAAAAGATGGAATGGTGGAATTAAAAAAGTGTGAACAGCAGAGAGGAATGGCTTTTTTTTAAGGAAAGAGCGGTGAAGAAAACAGGGAGAGAAAATGGCAGTGCAAGAGCAAGAATAGATGTAGAGCAAAAGACAGAACAAAGAACCCAGTACGATTCTGCTTAAAAAGAAAATCACAAAACAACATTGGGACTGACTGGTAATGGCGACTAAGGGCCAGGTTTACTTGAAAAGCAGTTGCTGTGGTACAGCAATTAAAGTTGCTGTGTTACATTGTGTGAAAGAGACACAGTGCAAGGGTGTGTGATGTTTACCATATTTCCTATTACTGCAATGGTACCCTTCTAGTAGAAAACACTATGCTTAGACATAGGATAATCATTTTCACATTCTGTAAACAAACTTTGAAAAGTTTTGAGAAAAGTAAACTTTTCCTAAAAGTTATGCATCCCTCAAGGAGATGTAATGTTTTCATGCAAAGCCCTGCCTATCATTTTCAGTAGATATGGCTTTGCATCAAAAACCACGGGTGGTTGATAAGAGTGCAGCCACGGCCCGTATAGGGCGTGCCACCGGGCGGTGACGTGGGGTGGGGGAGGGGCAGGGTGGGGTGTTGTAAAATTTGGCAAAATGACGATTTCAGGTAAGTAACGGAAAAAATAAATAAAACGAATTTCGTTGTATGCGCTGCATCGCATTTGGCGATGCAGCACGCGCAACGAAGTTCGTTTTATTGATTTTTTCCGTTACTTACCTGAAATTGTCCGTTTGCCGAATTTTACAACCTCTCACCCTGCCCCTCCCCCGCCCCACATCACCGCCCAGTGGCACGCCCTATAAGTCTTGACTATGAAAGCGCGTCAGGTAGCCAATCAGGCGATTGGCAATCATTATCTGATATGAGAAGAGAATGGGTAAGGATTACCCTACACGGTGCACTCATGACTGAATACTTTAGGGCAAATATTTCACCAAATGGCCTCATAGTAAAAAACTTCCCAAGGATATTCTGGGAAGATGGCCAATTTAAAATCGAATGGTCACAAATTTCCTGGAAGTGCACCAGAGATCTCTTAATTCTAATTGTAAACACGGCCAAAAGGCTGGCTGACGAACTACTCATTCGTATACAAGCCGCCGAGAACGCCTTAAAAAACAACAACTCAGTCTCCCCTTTAAAAACTAAACTGATGGAGCTCAATAACGAGATTGCAGAGCATAAAGAATACTTGATGAAACAGAAAGTGGCAAAACTTCAAAAGGACATTAAAAGATTCGATAAGGAAAAGGCATATCCTTACCTTAAAGCTGACTACATCCCAGCTAATACCAACTATGCATCTGATGCCAGTTCCAACTCCTCTAAGGGAAGTTCATCGAACAACAGTGACTCCAGCACGGAGGGCATGGGACCCAATCAATACAGAGGCAGGAGAGGGAGACAGGGTTACAATACCTACCCACCTCCACTCTACCAAGGACCACACCATCCCCCTCCCTTCTGGCAATACCCGATGTTTCCTCCAGGTCCTCCACCATTTGGCCCTCAATATCCCCCACAGTTTGTACCCCAAGGCATACGCCAGCCTTTTTTAGGCAGAGGTTGGGGCAAAGGGCGAGGGCGCAAAAGAGGTACTCAACCAGAAAAAAGAGCACAATGGGAGGAACCCATCCAGACCGGAATGGAAACCAGAAGCCAGAGCAACAGAAAACAAACTTAGTTGTAAATTTGTCACCCAGACAACTAACCATGACAGAGAATGACACCCTACACAAAGGACTTGGCTTTGTACCCACACCCCGAGTTGATCTCTTCCTACAAACTTGTGAACTACACCAGTTTTTTCGGAAAATCCGCCTCAAATTCTTTTTTGAGGACAAGTAATACACTCCTGACGAGGACTCAGGTCTACACAATCCTTCTTCCTTTACTCCCCAGAGTGGGATGATATCTAATGAGGTACTGACGTACGAACAAGCAGTTTTGAAAGATGTAAAAGCTTTGACCAATAACAAAAGTTTTAACAACATCACAAGACAAGAGATACAGGCAATTGAAACACTCGCCAACAACACTACCATTACCATCAAACAGGCCGACAAAGGCGGTGCCACAGTCATGGCGACCACAGATTATGACACGGAATGCCTGAGACAACTGGGGGACAGGAACTATTACACACCCCTGTCCCTAAATCCTACTGAACGCCTCAAGAAAACCATTGTAGGCTTAGTAGACTCAGCAGAAAGCCAGGGCTGGATAAGTAAGAAGGAAGCCTGCTTTCTTATCAAGAAAGAACCAAGGACCCCCTATTTTTACATATTGCCAAAGATTCACAAGGGTGCCACACCTGTACCAGGCCGACCAATAGTATCAGGGATCGACTCGGTATTGGAACCTTTATCACAATTTTGTGATTACTTCCTCCAACCCTTAGTAAATGAGATACCATCGTACATCCAAGACACTACCGATGTACTTCGGTTATTAGACCAATTTCAGAATACTGACGCCATCAATTTCCTCATCACTCTAGATGTTGTGGCCCTCTACACCAACATCCCACAGAGGGCCTCCTTAGAAGTGATTGAGGAAATACTGAATGCTTCCACCGAGGAGTTATCTACCCCTCCTTCATTCATCATGGAGTGTGCCACTTTGGCTTTGACTGAGAACTTCTTCGAATTCAAAGACCAACTCTTCCACCAGACGCAGGGTACTTCCATGGGGAGTACCTTCGTTCCTAGTGTAGCCTGCTTGTACATGGCAGCCTTCGAGGCTAACCATATCCTCAACGAAACTAACCCTTACCACAAACACATCCTTCTCTGGAAACGTTTCATTGATGATATTCTTGTTTTTTGGACAGGAGATCAAGACAGCTGTGAGAAGTTGGCCTGGCATATGCTGTTCCTAGTTATAGGGACACCTTGCACCAGTCCAATTCGACTCCTATTGATGGTAGGTTTAAGACAACCTTTAAGGAAAGCTATCCTAGTGGTAGCTGTGGAGAGCAGCCTTCAGGCTAAGTCTTGAAGGAGTGTTAAGCTTATTGTTTTACCATAATAACCTCTTGAATAACCAAATGAAAGAGTAGCCCACACAGGTATATATATAAAATATATGTATTTATTCTAGACAGAATCCCACAGTCACTTTATGTGGCTAGTGGCAAAGTTACAATTCAAACAAGCATTTCTAAACACAATAAATAGCACAGAAATCAATGGGCCCCAGGGGGGGACCAAACCATATACTAAAATAGTGGTATAAGAACCACGACAATTCTACAGGCAATGCCTAGGGCATTCAGGATCGCTGGCCCCTTAAGAATCCACCCACAGTTAAGAGGAAGGGCACCCACGGGAGGCGTGTGCAGTGCGAGAAGTTGCTGTCGGGATCGCAATGTTAGCCTATGGAGAATGTCGCGGTTGAATAATTAAGGTTTAAGGACACTTCTAACAACAGTACAAAGTTAAGGCTTGAGACTTAAGGCTTTGGAGAGCCCACCACCACGGAAGTACCGAAGTACCACTGTTACCTGCCCCAGGGAAGCCGGGTGCATAGGTCGATTCTGGTGTCGGGTCGCGGGCTGATTTTCTATGGAAAAGGAGTCCAAACTGCTGCTAGCTGGAAGTGTCGCTGAAGTCGTGAAGATTGAAGTTGAAGAAAAGACAAAGATGAACCTGAAAGCAGAGGGGACAGAGTCTGGGTCACGGCAGAGTGACCAGGGAGCTCACAGGAAGGAGCTCGTGGATGTCGGGTGCTTCAGGTGTGGAAGGTACAGCTGGGCTCTGCAGTCACGGGCTCCAGGAGGCTTCAAGGAAGGCCAGCTTCTGGAGGGCGACTGTCCCACGTCGGCTGAGGGTCGCTGCGGTGTTAGTGTCCCGATTGGATCCACTAAGCATTGGCAACCGCAACCCACGCAAGATGAACAAAGCAGCTGCTGGTGCAGAGCCACGTGGTCTGAGGGTGCTCTCCTTTGCAGGGAGCGTAGAGCAGGCCTGGAGCAACCAGGGGAACTCTTAGAAAAGAAGATTGTCCTCCGTCAGGGCCCACAAGTCGAGAGACAAGGGACCGCGGAAGGCAGCAAAATGGAGTGCGTAAAAGGGCTCCCACGGGCCACCGGAGCGGGCCAGGGAGCTGAGGGTCGGCACAAATGCTGCTTGAAGGTTGGCTCAAGAATGGGCCAAAGCACAACTTCCCCACGGGTCGGGGTCGTGTGCTGGGCAAGAGGTGGCCGGTGTCTCGGGGTATGCGGGGATCTCGACACCCACGTGGTCCAGGGTGCTCAGACTTGCTGGGCCCCTCACAGGACGCTGGGATGCACTGGAGACCCACCTCGAGGTTGCTGGAAGGCGTCGAAGGTCGTGAGAGCAACGAAGTTCCAACCGGGTATCTTGTAGTCTTTTAGGTGCCTGCCAAGCAGGGGGATAACTCCTTTATCCCAAGGGAGATTTCTTCAGTCAGCTGGGCAGCAGCTCGTCGAAGGTCAGTTCTGTGAAGTCCTGTACGAATCTAAGGCTCTAGGGCAAAGTTATTCCCATATATCCCCAAGATTAGGGGATGGTCCAAAATAGAGCCTACCAATCAGAGTAGAGGCGGGAAAGGGTGGCTACACCCACTCCCCTTTGTGTGTTTCCCGCCTGGGCGAGGGGCAGGATGCCCCTGAACCGGTTCCAGGCGGTGTATGCAGAATTGGGGCTCTGCAGCTGCCTACGTGCAACTCTGAATGGACTTTTGGTGCACCCACCCTGTTCCAATCCACATATCCTGTCTGGGGAGGTGCTGGCACCTCCCTGCCACAGGAGCCCTATTGTCCAGATGGCGAGGCTGGGGTTTTCCCCAGCAACAGCCAGCCAGAGTCGTGTAGGTGGCGAACAGTAGCCATTTTGTGGTACATGTGCACTTTTAAATTGGTGTCCAAATTCTACCGCTTTTCCCATATCACCCTCCTAGCAAGGGGGAATCGTGCCCCCATGCCCATGGCTGGACTGGGGGTATGATTCCTTCATGTTTGACACCAAACACGATATGGTTCTGTGTAGCCAGTCCCAAGTTACAGCGATGACGCAATAACTTATAATGCGGTAAGAGTATATGGTATGGCTACACTACAAACAACCCAGTAACGTTTTTACGAAGGTTGCAGGGAGGTCCTACTCACGTAGGGGTCCCCCCTCACACATACCTCAGCACCCAGCCCTGCAGGATTACCAGGGCCTGCCATAGGGGTGACCTATGAGAGTATATGTGTTGTAATGGTATGGGACATAGGGTACCTACATCCCGGTAAGGGGTGCTAGCACCACCTTACCCAGGCTACAGTAGTGGCCTGGTGGTGTCAGTTTGGGGGGCTGTCCCAGGGTGGCACAATAAGTGCTGCAGCCCTGGTAGGCCTACTGGGGGACCCATGCCCTGGGTACCTAGGGTACCATCTACCAGGGACTGGTAGGGCATGCCCAGCATCCAATTATGTTTGTACCTAGAGTACTCACAACAGTTTTAGGGAGAAAGCAGATAGGCTGGGGTCCTGGATAGCAGGATCCCAGCCAGACTAGTCAAAAACCACTTAAATACCAGGCAAAAAGTTGGGGGCAACCATTAGTCAGATTCCACTCTCCTACAACAGCTATGGGGAGTTCTTTATATGGATCAACAATCTTAATCCATACCTCAATTTCACCATTACGGCATCCTCCTCACAGATAGCTTTCCTGGATTTGACAATCCAAATCACACAGGGCAATCTTAGCACCACTATGTTCAGGAAACCTACTGACCGTAACAGTTTACTCCATTTTAACAGTCATCACCCCAAAGCTCTTAAGGAAAACTTGCCTTACTGTCAGTTCCTAAGAATTAGGAGGAACTGTAGTACATTGGTTGAATATAAAAGTGAATCAACTCTCCTAGAACGCAATCTGACTGAAAGAGCCTACCCCCAGAGGAATATTACTCTGTCTAAAAAACGGGCACGCAATAACCACCGAGAGGCCCTGCTGGAACCTAAAACTAAGAACAAGTCAGAGACATTGACGTGCATAACCACGTTTACACCAGCATCTAATCAAGTGACTAAGGTGCTGAAGAAACATTGGGGCATACTCAACACAGGCTCTATGAAGATCGATCTACCTCGATTTGCATACAGACGCTCAAGAAACATCAGAGATATGCTCATCAAAACCAGACCCAAACCCAAAACATCGAATAATTCACAGCAAACACTGTGGCACCTTCCTATGGTTAAAGGACACTATCCATGTGGAGGTTGTAGTGTATGTGCTTTCACCTCAATATACAAGACTATAACCCTCAACAACACCTTTACCTGGGAAATGAGAGCACACACCAATTGTAACACTGCTAATTGTATTTACCTTCTAATGTGCCCCTGCAACCTATATTATATAGGGATGACAACTCGGCCCATTAAGCTACGCATCACGGAACATCGGAGTAATTTCCGCTGCTTGAAAAACAACACCAAGATCAGCGTTCACTTCCTTGAACACAAACACTCACCCAACTCAGTGAGGCGGCTGATTCTAGAAACAAACCCCAATACAACTAGACAGAGTCTGTTTGCCAAAGAGCAACGGTGGATTCACTGTTTGTCCACCCACATCAATGGGCTTAACGATGATATTCCCTGGGGTACAATTAAGGTCTAATCCAACCACTTATTTGTGCATACCTGTTACTTCTGACATTGGGGTAAAACATTCTGTTGGGGCCAGAGCAATCCATTCACATACACTGAATACCGTTGCCACACCATATAGGATGCTCTCATCATACCATTCAGAACGGTGGGACACTATATGCTTATATGGTTATTGAGGATCCATCACCTGATAGTGGCTTTCAACCATAAGCTTTGCTTAATCTTTCTATCTCCACTATGCACTTCCCTCCTCAATACCTTAGCCGTGGTACTTATTATGACAAACAAAAATACCGTGTATCTCCCGTTACCTCCTCTGTGCACTCCCCATTTTAATACTTGAGTCGTGCTACTTGCTATGATATACAAGTATACCACGAACCAGCGGCTCAATAACTTCAGTTGGACCCCAGTTGCCACACCAACACACTACTCCCCACCCTTCGTTCATAAGCAGAATAATATACAGTAGAACCGTTACCACAATACCTGCCCAACCTTCAGCGAGGAATATTTACTATCCCCCATGAGTTAAGGTACATAAACGAAATAGCGTGCCGCTAGTTTTAGAGGGCACGTAATATATACCACTGCCTTCACCTAGGCATTATTTTCCTGCTTATGAACACTGTTTCAATATGGCGAGCGAAACTAACTCCTTCCCTACACTACACTCACAACGGTGGGTCATGTGACCTACATCCACGCATAAGTCCTACCTCCCTCTCCACCACGCCACCTCCCGGACTCGGTGGAGAGGGTAGGTGAACGCGCTCTCCTTGGGAAGCAGTCATGTAAGTACACCATGTACTTGGTTATTCGTTATTTTCCGTTCTCCACCCAGCTTGACTTAAGCTTTCCGAGACATTTACATACAAAGATTATCTTAACGTTCGATTCTGCAATCGCTATAACTGGGCCCCCGCTCCTCTGACGTCAGTTTTTAAGAACCTCCACACTCCGTTTAGATCGACTAGTTGCTTACTCATTTAGCTGTTAACTCACACAGTTGTTGACGATCGATTTTGCAAATCGCCAGTACTTCGTTTTTGTGCCTTCTACAACCTCTATACTCCATGGGTGGAGTAAGTCATCTACATAATTTTGGGACCGTCCCAACACACCTCGACAGCACTTCATCCTTGAGGCACTACCTACAAGTATAATGTTATCAACAGCAGTCATATAGGGACTATATATTTTTCCAGAACAAAGGACAACTCCTTTTTTCACTCAGTTACTTACCCCTTTACCTAGTTGTAGTCCCTCCGAGCCCTAGCACACACGCATGAACGGTTGATACTGAACCCCATTGTCTACGGACACCGAGTTTAAGAGACAGGCTTTCATGTATCCCAATATTGCTCATGTAAACCCCTCCTACATTAGTCCTCCTGTTGTTGTTTTGCCTACCATTCTGCATTGACTTATTCTCTTTTGCCCATATTCACCACAACACCAGATTATATGTTTTATGCATTTCTCGTTTTAATCCAGTCCTATGACTTTGAGGAATACTATCCCTTGTACAGTCCACCGAGTACTGTTGATGACAGGCTGTTGGACCCGGCCTCGTGGCGTGGTCCTTAACCCCATGGATTGTGCCCGTTCCCCGCCCCGGCCTTCACGAGCCACCCATCTGAACTGCACCAAGGCCCTTCACACAGAGCTGCACGCGGTCGCATACTCCTCGTGGCTCCGCCATCTTGTTGGCATCTACGTCACACTGTGCACCAGCCAGCACGACCCTGCTCAGCCCGGCCTCGACCCCAGCGAAGCCCCGACATCGAGGCACCACGAACTGGCCAGGGGGTGCCGCAGGAACCATTCATCGCCCCCGGCGGAGGACGGTATCGATGGGACCCCCAACTGTCCTCCCCTCTCGAGGTGTGATCGCCCGGCAACTCCCTTGGGCCTGGCGCCTCTCCTGCTGGGCGTCTGGCCACCTCCACTCGGCCACTCCGCCCTCCCGGGCGCATAGGTCCGGACATCAAAGGGCCCCAGACCTATATCTGGGGCGACCCCACCACAGATCGGCAGTTGTATCCCGGAATCGAGAGCCCTGCTGATTGAATCGCGGCTGACCCTACGGAGAAGAACTCTTGTCGGAACCATCACGAGCCCTGCTGACTGCGTCGCGGCTCCCTCTTGTGAACAATCTGAACCACCTGGAACATCGGAGCCCTGCTGACGCCGTCGCGGCCCAACCTCGCTGAAACCTTCCTCGGAGCCCTGCTGACGACGTCGCGGCTCGAGCTAAGCCAAAGACCATCTTGAGAGCCCTGCTGATTGAATCGCGGCTCTCCACGACTTGCACGCCAGAGCCCCGCTGACGCCGTCGCGGCTCGACCCCTCCGAGATCGGAGGTCCTCCAGCTTGAGGATAAGAACTGGGCCCCAGGTACCCTCGTACCGCATCCCCGCTTAAGACTGTCCCGCTACCCCTACCCTTCCAAAGAGACATTGAGACTTTTGGTGGATCCCTCGATCCCTTCGTGTAAATATTGAACTCGTAAACCTTTATTGCTGATAAAGAATTGCTTGTCGTAAAGACAACCTCCTTGAGTCCTGTGTGGTGGTGTTACTGTGCTAGTACGTGATAGGAGAAGGATCTCTCAGGATACTTCTCGGCAGCGCTCGGCTACTTCGTGCAGTGTGAGGGCCCCCCCCTTGGTGGTCTCGCCGACTCCTCGGGGTCCGCCTTCCAACATTTGGTGGCCAGCAACGGGATCCGAGCCGAACGCAATACGTACCAGCCAGTACCCACTAGCTACCCATCCAAACGAACAGCGTCATGAGCAGCCAGGAAAACAACGCGGCAATGGAGTTCCAGCCCGAACGGCTGGAGGAATATACGCACAAAGAGTTAAAACAGTTCTGCAAGGACAAAGGCATTGCAACCACCGGCCTAGGTACCAAAGAGGAGATGCAGAAGGCTCTAAGGGCATGGTGGGAGGCCGGGGCAGGCCCCTCCCAGGAAGAAGGTCCCCTGCCCCTGACTGAGACCACATCAACCGCACTGACTCCGGCAACCGGAGGAAGAAAGAGCCTAGAAACCGGCCTCTCCGAAGACGAAATACGAGAGCGGGAGAAGGTCCGGAGCCACGAGCTAGAGCTCGCACGACTGCGGCTGGACGGCGAACTCCAGCTGGCAGAAAAGAAACTGGCCCTAGAGCAGCTACGGCTTCAAGAGGAGATCGAGGAGAAGAGACGACACCGGGATTTGGAGGAGAAGAAACTGACTCTTGAGCACGAGCGCAGTCTCAAGGAGCTCGAGATCAAGGCCAAGAACGGGGGGACCAACACCACCAGTACTAGAGACACTCTACCGCCTTCCGAGACAAAGGTACATATCCCGAAAGAGGTCGTCAAGGAGTATTACAAGAATGACGACATCCAACAATGGTTCAAGGCCTACGAGGTGGCCATGACCTCTCATCGGGTGCCCCGAAAAGATTGGGGCGCGGGCCTGTGGGGGCGGTTCCTGAGTGAGGGTCGAGACACGCTGCTCCAACTGCCGGAGGAGGTGATGACCTCCTACGATCACATGAAGGAGGCCTTGCTCACCCGCTACGGGCTAACCGCGGAAATGTACCGCCAGCGGTTCAGAGACTGCAAGTAAATCCCGGGTACCACATGGGTGGAATATGTGGACTTTTTCAGCCGGGCCCTAGAAGGGTGGATCAAAGGGAGCAAAGTAACCACCTACGGGCAGTTGGTCGACCTCATCGTGTGGGAGCACCTCTCCAACAATTGCTTTGTGGAACTAAGACAGCACCTCCTCGACAGCAAAATGACCGACCCACGAAAACTCGCCGTCGAGGCTGATCGATGGGTCAACTCCCGGGTCCCCCGGAACTCAATGGGGGAGTACCAGAGGAACCCCACCGGACCCCCCCGCCAGCGCGGTGGAGGGGGAGGGCCGAACAGGAACCAAGACCCTCCCGCCGGGGCCCCCAGGAGCCGCCCTCGAGGGCCACCGCAGCAACAACTCTCTCCGAGCCTAGCCCGAAGGGGGGCGCCCCCGGCCAGACCCGGACCACGACCACCAGTGACCTGCTACGGCTGCCAACAAACCGGACACTATGCCAGCGATCCGGTCTGCCCCCTGAACCGAAGAAGCGGGGCCGGCGGGCCCCCGCCCCGACAGCTGGCGGCCGCCGCCCTGGGAGAAGGAGAAGAGGAAGAGGAGACCCTCGACCGAGGAAGCACTGAGTGGGAGCCGGCAGCCATGTCCCTGGTCTGCCTGGGTAGCCGAGAAATGGTACCCTGCACCCCCATCCCAAGCAACACCCAGAAGTACCGGCAGCAGGTCACGGTCAATGGACAACGGGCCGAAGCCCTTCGTGACACAGGCGCCAGTATCACCGCTGTCCGCTGCCACCTGGTGACCCCTGAACAGATTCTACCGAATGTCCTGTGCCCCGTACGGACGGCCGACAACAGTGAAAGCCTGTGCCAGATGGCCCTGGTCCCCTTCGAGTGGGGAGGGGTGACGGGCCTGCTGAAGGTGACGGTGCGCGACGACGCCCCTGTCGACTGTCTCCTGGGGAACGACTTGGAGAGTTCCCCCTGGGCTCAAGTGGAGCAACGAGAGCACCTCCGCATGTTGGGACTGGCTGACTGGGCCTGCGCCATCACCCGGTCCATGACCGCCCGGGCCCCCCGCTCATCCTCGACCTCCGGAGCCGCCCAAGCCGAGGGGCTCATACCCCCTCCCACCAGCAGCGAGGAGGAGGCGGACACCGACCCTGGACCCAGCGAATCCTCCCCCGAAGAGATGGCGTCCCCGAGCGCCCTACCAGAACTGACACAATGGCGACATGAAGGGGGCCCCACCCGAGAGCAGTTCCAGCAAGAACAGCAGTCCTGTCCCTCTCTCGAAGGGGTCCGACAACAGGCGACCGCGCAAGCCGACGGTGACCAGACCGGCACCCACTGGGTCTACTGGGCCGAGGGCCTGTTGTACAGTGAACAGAAAGTGGCGGAACTCGGGGCCAGCCGCGTGTTGGTGGTCCCCCTCCGCTTCCGGGAGTTCCTTCTCAACCTGGCCCATGATGTGCCCCTCGCCGGACACTTGGGGCAAGACAAAACGTACAGTCGTCTGGTGACCCACTTCTACTGGCCCCAGATGCGGAGAGACGTGGACAACCACTGCCGGTCCTGCCAGACCTGCCAAGCCAGCGGGAAGACGGGGGGTCGGGTCAAGGCCCCCCTCCAGCCCTTTCCAGCCGTCAGCACCCCGTTCGAACGGGTCGGAATCGACATTGTGGGGCCCCTGGACCCCCAAACCGCCCTAGGCCACCGCTTCATCCTGGTCCTCGTGGACCACGCCACCAGGTACCCGGAGGCGGTCCCGCTAAGAACCATAACGGCCCCTGTGGTAGGCCGGGCCTTGATGGGGATCTTCTCTCGAGTGGGATTCCCCCGCGAAGTGGTGAGCGACCGCGGCACGAACTTTATCTCCAGGTACATGCGGTCCCTGTGGCAGCAGTGCGGGGTCACATACAAGTTCACGACCCCCTATCACCCTCAGGGGAACGGACTGGTTGAGCGGTTCAACCGAACATTAAAAGGGATGATCCAGGGCCTGGAAGAGCCCCTCAGGCGAAGATGGGATGTTCTGCTGCCGTGCCTCCTGTTTGCCTATCGGGAGGTCCCGCAGAAGTCCCTGGGGTTCAGCCCGTTCGAGCTGTTGTATGGACACCCGGTCCGCGGACCGCTCAGCCTGGTCAAGGAGGGTTGGGAGATGAAGCCCCAAGGCGCCCCTCCTGACGTCTACCGATACCTCCTGACTCTCCGGAACCAGACCCGCAAGTTCCGAGCCATGGCCGAAGCCAACCTCGAGGCCAGCCAGGAGGACATGAAGCGGTGGTACGATCGGAACTCCTCTACCATCGAATTCGAGCCCGGACAAAAGGTATGGGTCATGGCCCCGGTCGAACCCGGCGCCCTCCAGGACAAGTGGACCGGGCCCTTCAAGGTAGTGGAGAAGAAAAGTCCCGTCACTTACCTGGTCGACCTGGAGTCCCCCCGGAACCCCCTCCGGGTCTTACATGCGAACAGGCTAAAACCCCACTTTGCCCGGACCGAACTGAGCCTGCTGCTGGTGACCGACGAGGGGGGCGAGGACGACTCCGAACCCCTGCCCGACCTCTTGCAGTCCAACATTCATGACGGATCGATCGAAGGGGTCCAACTCGCCTCTTCCCTGACTCCGGAACAGCGCAACGACTGCCAGCGACTGCTGCGGGACTACGCAGCCCTCTTCTCCCTCACCCCGGGGGTGACCCACTGGTGCGTCCACGACGTCGACACCGGGGAGTGCCCCCCCGTGCGACACAGAGCCTACCGGGTGCCTGACCGAGTGCGGGCCTGCATCCAGGCCGAAGTAACGAAGATGCTGGCCCTGGGGGTCATCGAACCCTCCGACAGCAGCTCCCGGCCACCCCCCAGAGTTGCGATTCTGCGTGGACTACCGAGCCCTGAATGCAGTAACCAAGACAGACGCCCACCCGATACCCCGGGCCGACGAACTCATCGACCGCCTAGGGGCCGCTCGCTACTTGAGCACGCTGGACCTCACCGCCGGGTACTGGCAAATCCAGCTCACCCCCGGCGCCCAAGAAAGATCCGCCTTTTCGACCCCGGATGGGCATTACCACTTTCGGGTGATGCCCTTCGGAATGAAGAACGCCCCGGCCACCTTCCAAAGACTGGTGAACAAGGTTTTGGCCGGGCTTGAGGCCTTCAGCGCGGCCTACCTAGATGACATTGCCGTGTACAGCAACCACTGGGCCGAGCACCTCCTTCACCTGAAAGCCGTCCTGGCCGCCCTCCAGCGGGCCGGGCTCACAATCAAGGCCAGCAAATGTCAAGTCGGCCACGGATCCGTGACCTACCTGGGCCATCAAGTGGGGAGCGGGCAGGTGGCCCCCCTCCAAGCGAAGCTAGATGCCATCCAGACCTGGGAACCCCCCACTACCCAGACCGCTGTCCGGGCCTTCCTGGGCCTCACCGGATACTACCGGCGGTTTATCCGGGACTATGGGAGCATTGTTGGCCCCCTCACAGAGTTAACGTCCAAAAAGCAGCCCAAGAAGGTACTCTGGACACCCCGCTGCCAAACAGCCTTCGACACCTTAAAGACAGCCATGTGTACTGCCCCGGTGCTGCAAGCCCCGGACTACCAGAAGGAGTTTGTGGTACAGACGGACGCCTCCGAGTATGGGATCGGGGCCGTCCTATCCCAAGCCGACGAAAAGGGGCTCGACCGACCAGTGGCCTTCATCAGCCGACGACTACTGCCCCGAGAGCAACGCTGGAGCACCATTGAGCGTGAGGCCTTCGCTGTGGTGTGGACCCTCAAGAAGCTCCGGCCCTACCTCTTTGGTACCCACTTCCGGGTCCAGACCGACCACCGGCCCTTGCGGTGGTTAATGCAAATGCGGGGCGAGAACCCCAAGCTGCTGCGGTGGTCCATCTCGCTACAGGGGATGGACTTTGACGTCGAACACCGGCCCGGCAATGACCACGCCAACGCCGACGGCCTGTCCCGCTTCTTCCGCCTTGACGAGGAGAATCCCCAAGAAGATGGGTGACTCTCCCTGCCTTCGGCTGGGGGGGACGCCTGTTGGACCCGGCCTCGTGGCGGGGTCCTTAACCCCATGGATTGTGCCCGTTCCCCGCCCCGGCCTTCACGGGCCACCCGTCTGAACTGCACCAAGGCCCTTCACCCAGAGCTGCACGCGGTCGCATATTCCTTGTGGCTCCGCCATCTTGTTGGCATCTACGTCACACTGTGCACCAGCCAGCGCGACCCCGCTCAACCCGGCCTCGACCCCAGCGAAGCCCCGACATCGAGGCACCCCGAACTGGCCAGGGGGTGCCGCAGGAACCATTCATCGCCCCCGGCGGAGGACGGTATCGATGGGACCCCCAACTGTCCTCCCCTCTCGAGGTGGGATCGCCCGGCAACTCCCTTGGGCCTGGCACCTCTCCTGCTGGGCGTCTGGCCACCTCCACCCGGCCACTCCGCCCTCCCGGGCGCATAGGTCCGGACATCAAAGGGCTCCAGACCTATATCTGGGGCGACCCCACCACAGATCGGCAGTTGTATCCCGGAATCGAGAGCCCTGCTGATTGAATCGCGGCTGACCCTACGGAGAAGAACTCTTGTCGGAACCATCACGAGCCCTGCTGACTGTGTCGCGGCTCCCTCTTGTGAACAATCTGAACCACCTGGAACATCGGAGCCCTGCTGACGCCGTCGCGGCCCAACCTCGCTGAAACCTTCCTCGGAGCCCTGCTGACGACGTCGCGGCTCGAGCTAAGCCAAAGACCATCTTGAGAGCCCTGCTGATTGAATCACGGCTCTCCACGACTTGCACGCCAGAGCCCCGCTAACGCCGTCGCGGCTCGACCCCTCCGAGATCGGAGGTCCTCCAGCTTGAGGATAAGAACTGGGCCCCAGGTACCCTCGTACCGCATCCCCGCTAAAGACTGTCCCGCTACCCCTACCCTTCCGAAGAGACATTGAGACTTTTGGTGGATCCCTCGATCCCTTCGTGTAAATATTGAACTCGTAAACCTTTATTGCTGATAAAGAATTGCTTGTCGTAAAGACAACCTCCTTGAGTCCTGTGTGGTGGTGTTACTGTGCTAGTACGTGATAGGAGAAGGATCTCTCAGGAGACTTCTCGGCAGCGCTCGGCTACTTCGTGCAGTGTGAGGGCCCCCCCTTGGTTGTCTCGCCGACTCCTCGGGGTCCGCCTTCCAACACAGGTGAATGACCGATTAGGGTGAGTCTTCGTTGCACGGATGCCTGCTGCTCTTATTAGATGTTCCACTTTGGCGAGTAGTCACCTTAGCTCACCAAGGGATCCACCACCTTGTCGTTTTATATAGCTTGATGGATGTTGCGACTCTGCACCATTTTTTACTTAAGCCAGAGAGTGTGAGTCACATTGAAGGTTTTCATACGTACCACCATATACTAGAAGCACGTGTTTTAATATTTGACCATACCTTTTTTCTTTTCAGGTAGTTCCTGACACCAACAGGTATTGAATCTAAATTTGTAGACTATTTACTACCACAACCTAAATAGGTCCAGACATTGTAGATATAATAGTTTTTGATAAGGTCCTGAAGAATCGCGAGTAGAGATACTCATTGCGAGAAACATGTTGACCAAGTTCTGACAACTACATGCCACTTTAATCAGGGACATTAAACCCGTATGAGTGTAATGTACACACGTTTTTAATCCCAGGTAGGAGGCCACTAGAATAAAATTCGTTTTCACTTGACACTCCTTACCTCCTTTTAATCACACTACCTCATATCTACAACTACCAGGCCCCACACCTGCACTTCACCTATACGGCAGTCGGATTAAAGATCTCCGCTAAAGTGCCCCTTCGAGGGAGCCCGTCGGGCATTGCACCGCCGGCCCGACGAGGAGCAGCCCAAATGATGAAGCATGACACCTGCAAGGGTGTGTGAGGGCATTCAAATCCGACATATGGATTTTCCAATTAGGTCTGCACGGTGCTACCAACTTATGTCAGCCTTCTTGTTGACACTATTCTCTCTTTTTTGAGGAACTATAGGAACACTTGTTGTTATTTACGCCCTATAAGGGGCCGTGGCTGAAGAGTGCCCATGTACCACCCTTGGGGGCTCTACTTTTCAGCACAAATTTGCGCTGAATTTGAAATTGTTTACCAAGATTTTGCATCAGTTTGCATCTCTATTTGGCAACAATACTTAATAAATCTGGCCCTAAGTTCTCCCATCAGTCCCCAGTGCATGTTTGATACAAAAATAATGACAGTGTGATGAGCTGGTAAGGATGTGCTGGCACTGGTAGACAGAATGAAGAGGGGCAGGCAGCAGTGGGCAGTGAAAGGCTGAGGTGTCACTGGGAAGTGTGTAGCTGGCACTGGTGAGCTGCAGTACAAACAGACATTGTGCACCATCGTGTGTAGCAGGCACCAGTGGACCGAGAAAGGATGTGGCACTGGGTTCCCTATGGAAGTTCTTATTGGTGGGCAGTAGGCAGGAAAGGAACACAAACTGCTGGGCAAACTGAAGGCTGGGTTGGAGGGCAGCATAAGGACCAGACTTACGTGGGCAATATCAAGAGAAGGCACTAGTGTGCAGTGTGAAGGGGTGGCAAAGGTGGGCAGTGAGTGGCGCCTGCACTAGTGAACAGTGAGATGCTCACAATAATAGATGGAGTGAGGAGCTAGTACTGGTGGACAGAGTGAGGTGTAGGCAGTGATGGGCAGAATAAAAGACGACCACTAGTAAAGAGTAGGGGAGTAGGAACTGCCAGGCCGAATGGAGAGCTGGAACTGCTGAGCAGAGTGAAGAGACAGCAATTGGAGACAGTGTGAGGAACCAGCCCTGGGAGACAGTGTAAGGAACAAGCACTGGAAGACAGTGTGAGGAACCAGCAGTGGGAGCCAATGTAAGGACTCACAATCAAGCGAAGGGAAATAAAACCGGGTGGGCTATGTTTAACGAGGTCCAGTATACAAGCCCTGAAGTAGTTATGCGAAAAAGGTATACCGTTCCTCTTAGTGGGGAGTAGGGTGAGGAGTTCATGTGATGGGTGGGGGAACCCACACTGGTGGAACTAAAACCCTCACACACTCAGCAAGCTAGGTGTCATGCTTCATCATCTGGGTTTTGCTCCTCGTCGGGTCGGCGCTGCAATTCCCAACGGGCACCCAAAGATGGGGCTCTTTAGCGGAGATCTTTTGTTCCTTGCCGAAGGTGAGTGCAAGTGAGGGCCAGGTAGGTGTAGACGTTGGTGAGTGTATTTTAAAACAGGGTTGGTTAGTCTGAATAATGAATTTTATTCGGTCAGTAAATCACCCTATTAAAAACGAGATGAGTGGCGGTGGTCTGGACACAATGGGTCAAGGACTAAATCTGCTCTACTCAGATGGTCAACATGTTTCTTGCCTCAAGGTCAGGGGGATCCAGCGGCAATTCATCAGGACCAGTGAAAGGTGAACTATCTACAAATTGTGAGGGTGTAAAATAGGATATTAAGTTGTTGTGGTAGTGCCTGGATAAAACTACCCTAGGGAAGTGTCTGGAAAACTTAACACTTCCGTATTGGAATGGCCTAGAGGAGAAGGAGAGAGGAAGCAAAACAGGCCAACACAGAACATTAAAAATACACTTTGTCATATATATACAATTCGTAGTTTGGAGCCAAGGACTCCTCATATGCATGTCCAATACACGTAGCAATTGCGCTAAACAGGAGTGATCATGCATAAGTGGATGCAGTGTGAAGACACGTGTCAAGTGATACAAAATCCAATCCAAACTGAATTTTACGTCATGAGGGCTGACAATGCTCACCTAACGTTATAGAAGGTGCCGCTCCAATCGGTACATGGCGAGCCTCTTGGGATGGCGTGTTAGCCTACTGTGGATAGTAGTATAAACAAGAGGCTCAAACAAGTAGGTGTACACGGAAAAAACACCTGCTAGTGCTAGGTGTTATCTGAGGAACTGGTAAGCAAGGTCCCCCGGTACCCCGGTCACCGGAAACCACCGCCCGAGGAGCGAGCCGACCCCAAGTCCGGAGCGCCGCCCATGGGAGAACCGGCACAAGGCAGCCTGAGGGTCGGTCCGCCACAACAGCCGCGGTCAGCCGTCCACCGGCGTATAGGGAATCACTGACCGTTCAATCTAAGTGATGTTAGTCGGGTGGTGATTACTTACAGTTCTGTCGCCCAAGGGTGGTCTGCAAACCTACCCCGCTCCGCCGAAACCGGGAAGTGTGGTTCACTTTCCAATGCTCAGTTAAGAACCAATCCGGTCAAGTGTAGGCGAGTTCTAATTGGGCGTCTACAGTCTGACGACTAGTTTCGGAAAAACCCCGCCTACGTAGAATGACTACGGGCGCCATCTTGGAATGGGGTGCTGAGGCAGCATCAGGTCATGTTTGGTATGTCTCAGAGGCCAGGAGAGGGTCCCCGGGAAGACTAATGAACTCCATTATGCCCTGGTCTTGAGTATTAGGGTTGATCAATGTCTACAAGGGAGAATATAAGACTAGTTGTGTGCATACTGCCCAAGATCAGGTAATGCGATCAGGTAATGCGGATTGAATCAGGCTATTCACGGGATTACTTGTTATGTCAGTCATAAGTCAGTGATGCCCAGAAGAAACTATAAGATATGTAGGATCGCTGTCGTATCTGTAAGTCTAAGTCCATCCCTTGTCTCCCACGTTTGGTCAGGTTTGTTGACAATACTCGGGCGGGTATCAGGATATCAGTGTGTTAAAGTACCCCATGGTATATCGTCATTCAGACCTCTCGTGTCAGATGCCAATCTGTGCACCCATCTTTGTTCTAATCTAAACAAGGCTTGTGATGTAATACCTGGATGTGACTCTAATACGACCCATCTTAGGGAGTCTGGTGTGTGATGAAGACTCTTAAAATGGCAGTACAGTTTCGTGGTCTCTTTTAAGCATCTTATGTTGCTTTTATGCTCCGTGATGCGTGTTTCGATGGGCCGTGTCGTCATCCCTATGTAGTTCAATGTACAAGGGCACTGCAATAGATAAATACAGTTGGTGGAGTTGCAATTGGTATGACGTATCAGTGTCCAGGTTAGGGTGTCAGACAGAATCACTTCCTTGGTAGTCATCGTCTGTTTGCAGGACGTGCAGTTACCACAGGGGAAATGTCCAGTGACAGGTGGAAGCCCCCATAGAGTGCCCTGGGGGTTCTGTGTTTCTTTTTTTGCAGGTCTAGTGTGGATCAAGATATCTTTCAGATTTTGAGTTCTTTTAAAGGCGAATCTGGGTTGAGGAAAAGAGAGGTTACCGGCAGCTAGTATGCCCCAATGTTTTTTAATTACTTTTTTCATAGTATTAGAGGAGGGGGTAAACGAGGTAACACAGGTCTAATACTTTTTACAACCTCTCTAAAGAGGAAATGAATGCAGCCAGGGCCCTGGCTGACGACCACTCGATCACAATTAAACAAGCATCATCCAGTCCACCCTCGACTATGAGAGAGAATGTCGGAGGCAACTAGGTGATCGGAAATACTACACACCTATCACATTAGATCCCACACCAAGATTGAAGAACGCTATTAATAGCCTTACCCTTGAGGCAGAGACGAATGGGTGGATCACGAAGAAAGAAGCCGATTATCTTAACGTGCGTGATCCTGTAACACCATACTTCTACACTTTGCCCAAAGTCCATAAAGGTACTTCACCGACCCCAGGCAGGCCCATCGTGTCCGGGATTGGCTCTGTTTTAGAGCCGTTGTCCAGATTTGTAGATCACTTTTTACAACCCTTGGTCCAAAGAATACCGTCCTACATCAAAGACACCAGTGACATCCTAAGAACTGTAGAAGGGTTTGAACCGAATGGGGAGATCAGCCTTCTGGTCACCTTAGATGTGGAGGCGTTATACACCAATATCCCACAACAAGCAACCCTGACAGTGATCGAAGAGGCCCTTCGTAATGAAGACTGGACATCACCCACACCTGTGTCTTTCATTATGGACCTAGCGTCCCTGGCATTAATGGAGAATTTCTTTGAATTCCGGAACGAACTGTTCCACCAATGCCAAGGGACTTCTATGGGCAGTACATTTGCCCCTAGTCTGGCCTGCCTCTATATGGCAGCATTCGAGGAAGAGGTCATCCAGAGCCCCACCAATCCTTTTGGCGAAAATCTGATCATGTGGAGGCCCTTTATAGACGATGTCCTCATCCTTTGGAAGGGATCCTGGAGTAGATGTGAAGAGTTCTGCCAATGGATTAATGTACAGAACCCTTATTTAAAATTTACCAACCACATCTCTCCGTCTCACATTGCCTTCTTGGACCTAGACATTAGATTAGCGTCCAGGGCGTTAACAACTAGCCTCTACAAAAAACCAACAGACAGGAACAGCCTTCTGCTGTATAGTAGTCACCACCCCAAGGCATTGAGGGATAACTTACCTTTCGGTCAGTTTCTCCGTGTGAGGAGAAATTGTAGCTCAGTGTCGGACTACAAAAAAGAGGCAGATATCCTAGCAAACAATTTAAAAGAGAGAGGGTATCCGACCATCACTATCACAAAAGCCATGAAACGTGCTTGGAATAACCCCAGAGAGGTGTTGCTCGAGACCAAGACCCGGGAACAAACCGACATCCTGACCTGTGTTACCTCGTTCACCCCCTCCTCTAATACTATGAAAAAAGTAATTAAAAAACATTGGGGCATACTAGCTGCCGGTAACCTCTCTTTTCCTCAACCCAGATTCGCCTTTAAAAGAACTCAAAATCTGAAAGATATCTTGATCCACACTAGACCTGCAAAAAAAGAAACACAGAACCCCCAGGGCACTCTATGGGGGCTTCCACCTGTCACTGGACATTTCCCCTGTGGTAACTGCACGTCCTGCAAACAGACGATGACTACCAAGGAAGTGATGAGGAATCGAGTAACAATAGCAGGAGGGACTCCAACAAAAGCAACTCGAGCTCTGGCAGTTGGGACACTCCGAACCAGAGAAGAAAGAACAACCGAACTTTCTATAATCGAGGGGAATCAATGTTCCCCGGTCCACCACAAACTCAATTTTGGCAATATCCACTGTTTCCACCGTGCCCGTGTTAAGAACCAATCCGGTCAAGTGTAGGCGAGTTCTAATTGGGCGTCTACAGCCTGACGACTAGTTTCGGAAAAACCCCGCCTACGTAGAATGACTACGGGCGCCATCTTGGAATGGGGTGCTGAGGCAGCATCAGGTCGTGTTTGGTATGTCTCAGAGGCCAGGAGAGGGTCCCCGGGAAGACTAATGAACTCCATTATGCCCTGGTCTTGAGTATTAGGGTTGATCAATGTCTACAAGGGAGAATATAAGACTAGTTGTGTGCATACTGCCCAAGATCAGGTAATGCGATCAGGTAATGCGGATTGAATCAGGCTATTCACGGGATTACTTGTTATGTCAGTCATAAGTCAGTGATGCCCAGAAGAAGCTATAAGATATGTAGGATCGCTGTCGTATCTGTAAGTCTAAGTCCATCCCTTGTCTCCCACGTTTGGTCAGGTTTGTTGACAATACTCGGGCGGGTATCAGGATATCAGTGTGTTAAAGTACCCCATGGTATATCGTCATTCAGACCTCTCGTGTCAGATGCCAATCTGTGCACCCATCTTTGTTCTAATCTAAACAAGGCTTGTGATGTAATACCTGGATGTGACTCTAATACGACCCATCTTAGGGAGTCTGGTGTGTGATGAAGACTCTTAAAATGGCAGTACAGTTTCGTGGTCTCTTTTAAGCATCTTATGTTGCTTTTATGCTCCGTGATGCGTGTTTTGATGGGCCGTGTCGTCATCCCTATGTAGTTCAATGTACAAGGGCACTGCAATAGATAAATACAGTTGGTGGAGTTGCAATTGGTATGACGTATCAGTGTCCAGGTTAGGGTGTCAGACAGAATCACTTCCTTGGTAGTCATCGTCTGTTTGCAGGACGTGCAGTTACCACAGGGGAAATGTCCAGTGACAGGTGGAAGCCCCCATAGAGTGCCCTGGGGGTTCTGTGTTTCTTTTTTTGCAGGTCTAGTGTGGATCAAGATATCTTTCAGATTTTGAGTTCTTTTAAAGGCGAATCTGGGTTGAGGAAAAGAGAGGTTACCGGCAGCTAGTATGCCCCAATGTTTTTTAATTACTTTTTTCATAGTATTAGAGGAAGGGGTGAACGAGGTAACACAGGTCAGGATGTCGGTTTGTTCCCGGGTCTTGGTCTCGAGCAACACCTCTCTGGGGTTATTCCTAGCACGTTTCATGGCTTTTGTGATAGTGATGGTCGGATACCCTCTCTCTTTTAAATTGTTTGCTAGGATATCTGCCTCTTTTTTGTAGTCCGACACTGAGCTACAATTTCTCCTCACACGGAGAAACTGACCGAAAGGTAAGTTATCCCTCAATGCCTTGGGGTGGTGACTACTATACAGCAGAAGGCTGTTCCTGTCTGTTGGTTTTTTGTAGAGGCTAGTTGTTAACGCCCTGGACGCTAATCTAATGTCTAGGTCCAAGAAGGCAATGTGAGACGGAGAGATGTGGTTGGTAAATTTTAAATAAGGGTTCTGTACATTAATCCATTGGCAGAACTCTTCACATCTACTCCAGGATCCCTTCCAAAGGATGAGGACATCGTCTATAAAGGGCCTCCACATGATCAGATTTTCGCCAAAAGGATTGGTGGGGCTCTGGATGACCTCTTCCTCGAATGCTGCCATATAGAGGCAGGCCAGACTAGGGGCAAATGTACTGCCCATAGAAGTCCCTTGGCATTGGTGGAACAGTTCGTTCCGGAATTCAAAGAAATTCTCCGTTAATGCCAGGGACGCTAGGTCCATAATGAAAGACACAGGTGTGGGTGATGTCCAGTCTTCATTACGAAGGGCCTCTTCGATCACTGTCAGGGTTGCTTGTTGTGGGATATTGGTGTATAACGCCTCCACATCTAAGGTGACCAGAAGGCTGATCTCCCCATTCGGTTCAAACCCTTCTACAGTTCTTAGGATGTCACTGGTGTCTTTGATGTAGGACGGTATTCTTTGGACCAAGGGTTGTAAAAAGTGATCTACAAATCTGGACAACGGCTCTAAAACAGAGCCAATCCCGGACACGATGGGCCTGCCTGGGGTCGGTGAAGTACCTTTATGGACTTTGGGCAAAGTGTAGAAGTATGGTGTTACAGGATCACGCACGTTAAGATAATCGGCTTCTTTCTTCGTGATCCACCCATTCGTCTCTGCCTCAAGGGTAAGGCTATTAATAGCGTTCTTCAATCTTGGTGTGGGATCTAATGTGATAGGTGTGTAGTATTTCCGATCACCTAGTTGCCTCCGACATTCTCTCTCATAGTCGAGGGTGGACTGGATGACTGTAGCACCACCCTTGTCTGCTTGTTTAATTGTGATCGAGTGGTCGTCAGCCAGGGCCCTGGCTGCATTCATTTCCTCTTTAGAGAGGTTGTAAAAAGTATTAGACCTATCTTGTGCCACGGCTAGATCTTTGAGTATAGCCTTTTCAAAGGTCAGGACTTCTGGGGGAACCATGCCCGCGCTGGGGGTGAAGGTTGATGGTTTATGTAGCCCAGTGTCTGTGTTCTCTGCATCTATAGAAGATTTGTTATGAAAAAAGGCTTTTAGGCGAATCTTTCTAAAGAAACTGTGAAGTTCGCATGCTTCCCTGAATTTGTCTACCCTTGGGGTGGGTACAAAACCCAGTCCTTTTCGAATCACTCGTAGCTCAACGCTATTGAGTGGTCTGTCAGACAGGTTGATTACTAAGTCCTTCTGCCCCTGCGTTGGCTCCGGGTCTCCATCGGGGGCTGGGCTTGGTCCTGCCACTGGACATGCTGTGTTCCTCGCCTTCGCCCTCTTCCTCTGCCCCAGCCTCTGCCTAAAAAAGGTTGGGGGTTAGCCCCTGGGTAGAATTGGGGAGGGCACGGTGGAAACAGTGGATATTGCCAAAATTGAGTTTGTGGTGGACCGGGGAACATTGATTCCCCTCGATTATAGAAAGTTCGGTTGTTCTTTCTTCTCTGGTTCGGAGTGTCCCAACTGCCAGAGCTCGAGTTGCTATTGTTGGAGTCCCTCCTGCTATTGTTACTCGATTCCTCATCACTGGAGTAATTACTCCTACTAGGTGTGAAATCTGGTTTCAGGTAGGGGAAGATCTTTTCTTTGTCCAACCTCGAGATATCCTTCTGCAGTTTGGCAATCTTTTGTTTGAGAAGATACTCTCTATTCTCTGTTATTTCTGAGTTGATCTCAGCCAACTTGGTTTTAAAGGTACTGTTAGGTACTGTAGATTTCATAGTAGACTCAGCGGCTTGTATCCGTATTAGCAGGGCATCAGCAAGTCTTTTGGCAGTATTGATTATAAGGACTAGGAGATCACGGGTACATTTCCAAGAGACTGAGGACCAATCCTTCTTAAATGGAGGATCCTCCAGAAATAATCTGGGGAAGATATTGACGATCAGTCCATTCGGGGCGATGTTAGCCCTCAAATACTCAGTCATTACTGCTCCGTGCATCGTTATTCTGAGCCATTCTTTCTTGAGGGAGACTAAGTTAGACCAGTCATCCGAGTAGGACACGCTTGCTGTTGTACCGTCTGCTCCTAGGAGTGACGGTGTTCTAAGGATATCAGTGACTGCATCTTCGCCATAACTAATCCCTAATTCTCCATCCATTATGTGGAGTATAGGGAACAATGGCCACTAACCCAACGTGAGGGATTAGTCTGTTACGGAGTGGGCCTACCAGCGTCAGTTGACACTGTAGGTAACCTCAATACGTTCCTGCGGTTTGTCAGCCGCGCAAGAAATCACAATCAAGCGAAGGAAAATAAAACCGGGTGGGCTATGTTTAACGAAGTCCAGTATACAAGCCCTGAAGTAGTTATGCGAAAAAGGTATACCGTTCCTCTTAGTGGGGAGTAGTGTGAGGAGTACACTTATCCCTAAGATTGAGACAAAGTGGGGGATAATGTCTAGATAGCCTGGGAGCTAATAGCATGTGATGGGTGGGGGAACCCACACTGGTGGAACTAAAACCCTCACACACCCAGCAAGCTAGGTGTCATGCTTCATCATCTGGGTTTTGCTCCTCGTCGGGTCGGCGCTGCAGTTCCCAACGGGCACCCAAAGATGGGGCTCTTTAGCGGAGATCTTTTGTTCCTTGCCGAAGGTGAGTGCAAGTGAGGGCCAGGTAGGTGTAGACGTTGGTGAGTGTATTTTAAAACAGGGTTGGTTAGTCTGAATAATGAATTTTATTCGGTCAGTAAACCACCCTATTAAAAACGAGATGAGTGGCGGTGGTCTGGACACAATGGGTCAAGGACTAACTCTGCTCTACTCAGATGGTCAACATGTTTCTTGCCTCAAGGTCAGGGGGATCCAGCGGCAATTCATCAGGACCAGTGAAAGGTGAACTATCTACAAATTGTGAGGGTGTAAAATAGGATATTAAGTTGTTGTGGTAGTGCCTGGATAAAACTACCCTAGGGAAGTGTCTGGAAAACTTAACACTTCCGTATTGGAATGGCCTAGAGGAGAAGGAGAGAGGAAGCAAAACAGGCCAACACAGAACATTAAAAATACACTTTGTCATATATATACAATTCGTAGTTTGAAGCCAAGGACTCCTCATATGCATGTCCAATACACGTAGCAATTGCGCTAAACAGGAGTGATCATGCATAAGTGGATGCAGTGTGAAGACACGTGTCAAGTGATACAAAATCCAATCCAAACTGAATTTTACGTCATGAGGTCTGACAATGCTCACCTAACGTTATAGAAGGTGCCGCTCCAATCGGTACATGGCGAGCCTCTTGGGATGGCGTGTTAGCCTACTGTGGATAGTAGTATAAACAAGAGGCTCAAACAAGTAGGTGTACACGGAAAAAACACCTGCTAGTGCTAGGTGTTATCTGAGGAACTGGTAAGCAAGGTCCCCCGGTACCCCGGTCACCGGAAACCACCGCCCGAGGAGCGAGCCGACCCCAAGTCCGGAGCGCCGCCCATGGGAGAACCGGCACAAGGCAGCCTGAGGGTCGGTCCGCCACAACAGCCGCGGTCAGCCGTCCACCGGCGTATAGGGAATCACTGACCGTTCAATCTAAGTGATGTTAGTCGGGTGGTGATTACTTACAGTTCTGTCGCCCAAGGGTGGTCTGCAAACCTACCCAGCTCCGCCGAAACCGGGAAGTGTGGTTCACTTTCCAATGCTCAGTTAAGAACCAATCCGGTCAAGTGTAGGCGAGTTCTAATTGGGCGTCTACAGTCTGACGACTAGTTTCGGAAAAACCCCGCCTACGTAGAATGACTACGGGCGCCATCTTGGAATGGGGTGCTGAGGCAGCATCAGGTCGTGTTTGGTATGTCTCAGAGGCCAGGAGAGGGTCCCCGGGAAGACTAATGAACTCCATTATGCCCTGGTCTTGAGTATTAGGGTTGATCAATGTCTACAAGGGAGAATATAAGACTAGTTGTGTGCATACTGCCCAAGATCAGGTAATGCGATCAGGTAATGCGGATTGAATCAGGCTATTCACGGGATTACTTGTTATGTCAGTCATAAGTCAGTGATGCCCAGAAGAAGCTATAAGATATGTAGGATCGCTGTCGTATCTGTAAGTCTAAGTCCATCCCTTGTCTCCCACGTTTGGTCAGGTTTGTTGACAATACTCGGGCGGGTATCAGGATATCAGTGTGTTAAAGTACCCCATGGTATATCGTCATTCAGACCTCTCGTGTCAGATGCCAATCTGTGCACCCATCTTTGTTCTAATCTAAACAAGGCTTGTGATGTAATACCTGGATGTGACTCTAATACGACCCATCTCAGGGAGTCTGGTGTGTGATGAAGACTCTTAAAATGGCAGTACAGTTTCGTGGTCTCTTTTAAGCATCTTATGTTGATTTTATGCTCCGTGATGCGTGTTTTGATGGGCCGTGTCGTCATCCCTATGTAGTTCAATGTACAAGGGCACTGCAATAGATAAATACAGTTGGTGGAGTTGCAATTGGTATGACGTATCAGTGTCCAGGTTAGGGTGTCAGACAGAATCACTTCCTTGGTAGTCATCGTCTGTTTGCAGGACGTGCAGTTACCACAGGGGAAATGTCCAGTGACAGGTGGAAGCCCCCATAGAGTGCCCTGGGGGTTCTGTGTTTCTTTTTTTGCAGGTCTAGTGTGGATCAAGATATCTTTCAGATTTTGAGTTCTTTTAAAGGCGAATCTGGGTTGAGGAAAAGAGAGGTTACCGGCAGCTAGTATGCCCCAATGTTTTTTAATTACTTTTTTCATAGTATTAGAGGAGGGGGTAAACGAGGTAACACAGGTCAGGATGTCGGTTTGTTCCCGGGTCTTGGTCTCGAGCAACACCTCTCTGGGGTTATTCCTAGCACGTTTCATGGCTTTTGTGATAGTGATGGTCGGATACCCTCTCTCTTTTAAATTGTTTGCTAGGATATCTGCCTCTTTTTTGTAGTCCGACACTGAGCTACAATTTCTCCTCACACGGAGAAACTGACCGGAAGGTAAGTTATCCCTCAATGCCTTGGGGTGGTGACTACTATACAGCAGAAGGCTGTTCCTGTCTGTTGGTTTTTTGTAGAGGCTTGTTGTTAACGCCCCGGACGCTAATCTAATGTCTAGGTCCAAGAAGGCAATGTGAGACGGAGAGATGTGGTTGGTAAATTTTAAATAAGGGTTCTGTACATTAATCCATTGGCAGAACTCTTCACATCTACTCCCGGATCCCTTCCAAAGGATGAGGACATCGTCTATAAAGGGCCTCCACATGATCAGATTTTCGCCAAAAGGATTGGTGGGGCTCTGGATGACCTCTTCCTCGAATGCTGCCATATAGAGGCAGGCCAGACTAGGGGCAAATGTACTGCCCATAGAAGTCCCTTGGCATTGGTGGAACAGTTCGTTCCGGAATTCAAAGAAATTCTCCGTTAATGCCAGGGACGCTAGGTCCATAATGAAAGACACAGGTGTGGGTGATGTCCAGTCTTCATTACGAAGGGCCTCTTCGATCACTGTCAGGGTTGCTTGTTGTGGGATATTGGTGTATAACGCCTCCACATCTAAGGTGACCAGAAGGCTGATCTCCCCATTCGGTTCAAACCCTTCTACAGTTCTTAGGATGTCACTGGTGTCTTTGATGTAGGACGGTATTCTTTGGACCAAGGGTTGTAAAAAGTGATCTACAAATCTGGACAACGGCTCTAAAACAGAGCCAATCCCGGACACGATGGGCCTGCCTGGGGTCGGTGAAGTACCTTTATGGACTTTGGGCAAAGTGTAGAAGTATGGTGTTACAGGATCACGCACGTTAAGATAATCGGCTTCTTTCTTCGTGATCCACCCATTCGTCTCTGCCTCAAGGGTAAGGCTATTAATAGCGTTCTTCAATCTTGGTGTGGGATCTAATGTGATAGGTGTGTAGTATTTCCGATCACCTAGTTGCCTCCGACATTCTCTCTCATAGTCGAGGGTGGACTGGATGACTGTAGCACCACCCTTGTCTGCTTGTTTAATTGTGATCGAGTGGTCGTCAGCCAGGGCCCTGGCTGCATTCATTTCCTCTTTAGAGAGGTTGTAAAAAGTATTAGACCTATCTTGTGCCACGGCTAGATCTTTGAGTATAGCCTTTTCAAAGGTCAGGACTTCTGGGGGAACCATGCCCGCGCTGGGGGTGAAGGTTGATGGTTTATGTAGCCCAGTGTCTGTGTTCTCTGCATCTATAGAAGATTTGTTATGAAAAAAGGCTTTTAGGCGAATCTTTCTAAAGAAACTGTGAAGTTCGCATGCTTCCCTGAATTTGTCTACCCTTGGGGTGGGTACAAAACCCAGTCCTTTTCGAATCACTCGTAGCTCAACGCTATTGAGTGGTCTGTCAGACAGGTTGATTACTAAGTCCTTCTGCCCCTGCGTTGGCTCCGGGTCTCCATCGGGGGCTGGGCTTGGTCCTGCCACTGGACATGCTGTGTTCCTTGCCTTCGCCCTCTTCCTCTGCCCCAGCCTCTGCCTAAAAAAGGTTGGGGGTTAGCCCCTGGGTAGAATTGGGGAGGGCACGGTGGAAACAGTGGATATTGCCAAAATTGAGTTTGTGGTGGACCGGGGAACATTGATTCCCCTCGATTATAGAAAGTTCGGTTGTTCTTTCTTCTCTGGTTCGGAGTGTCCCAACTGCCAGAGCTCGAGTTGCTTTTGTTGGAGTCCCTCCTGCTATTGTTACTCGATTCCTCATCACTGGAGTAATTACTCCTACTAGGTGTGAAATCTGGTTTCAGGTAGGGGAAGATCTTTTCTTTGTCGAACCTCGAGATATCCTTCTGCAGTTTGGCAATCTTTTGTTTGAGAAGATGCTCTCTATTCTCTGTTATTTCTGAGTTGATCTCAGCCAACTTGGTTTTAAAGGTACTGTTAGGTACTGTAGATTTCATAGTAGACTCAGCGGCTTGTATCCGTATTAGCAGGGCATCAGCAAGTCTTTTGGCAGTATTGATTATAAGGACTAGGAGATCACGGGTACATTTCCAAGAGACTGAGGACCAATCCTTCTTAAATGGGGGATCCTCCAGAAATAATCTGGGGAAGATATTGACGATCAGTCCATTCGGGGCGATGTTAGCCCTCAAATACTCAGTCATTACTGCTCCGTGCATCGTTATTCTGAGCCATTCTTTCTTGAGGGAGACTAAGTTAGACCAGTCATCCGAGTAGGACACGCTTGCTGTTGTACCGTCTGCTCCTAGGAGTGACGGTGTTCTAAGGATATCAGTGACTGCATCTTCGCCATAACTAATCCCTAATTCTCCATCCATTATGTGGAGTATAGGGAACAATGGCCACTAACCCAACGTGAGGGATTAGTCTGTTACGGAGTGGGCCTACCAGCGTCAGTTGACACTGTAGGTAACCTCAATACGTTCCTGCGGTTTGTCAGCCGCGCAAGAAATCACAATCAAGCGAAGGAAAATAAAACCGGGTGGGCTATGTTTAACGAGGTCCAGTATACAAGCCCTGAAGTAGTTATGCGAAAAAGGTATACCGTTCCTCTTAGTGGGGACTAGTGTGAGGAGTACACTTATCCCTAAGATTGAGACAAAGTGGGGGATAATGTCTAGATAGCCTGGGAGCTAATAGCATGTGATGGGTGGGGGAACCCACACTGGTGGAACTAAAACCCTCACACACCCAGCAAGCTAGGTGTCATGCTTCATCATCTGGGTTTTGCTCCTCGTCGGGTCGGCGCTGCAATTCCCAACGGGCACCCAAAGATGGGGCTCTTTAGCGGAGATCTTTTGTTCCTTGCCGAAGGTGAGTGCAAGTGAGGGCCAGGTAGGTGTAGACGTTGGTGAGTGTATTTTAAAACAGGGTTGGTTAGTCTGAATAATGAATTTTATTCGGTCAGTAAACCACCCTATTAAAAACGAGATGAGTGGCGGTGGTCTGGACACAATGGGTCAAGGACTAACTCTGCTCTACTCAGATGGTCAACATGTTTCTTGCCTCAAGGTCAGGGGAATCCAGCGGCAATTCATCAGGACCAGTGAAAGGTGAACTATCTACAAATTGTGAGGGTGTAAAATAGGATATTAAGTTGTTGTGGTAGTGCCTGGATAAAACTACCCTAGGGAAGTGTCTGGAAAACTTAACACTTCCGTATTGGAATGGCCTAGAGGAGAAGGAGAGAGGAAGCAAAACATGCCAACACAGAACATTAAAAATACACTTTGTCATATATATACAATTCGTAGTTTGGAGCCAAGGACTCCTCATATGCATGTCCAATACACGTAGCAATTGCGCTAAACAGGAGTGATCATGCATAAGTGGATGCAGTGTGAAGACACGTGTCAAGTGATACAAAATCCAATCCAAACTGAATTTTACGTCATGAGGTCTGACAATGCTCACCTAACGTTATAGAAGGTGCCGCTCCAATCGGTACATGGCGAGCCTCTTGGGATGGCGTGTTAGCCTACTGTGGATAGTAGTATAAACAAGAGGCTCAAACAAGTAGGTGTACACGGAAAAAACACCTGCTAGTGCTAGGTGTTATCTGAGGAACTGGTAAGCAAGGTCCCCCGGTACCCCGGTCACCGGAAACCACCGCCCGAGGAGCGAGCCGACCCCAAGTCCGGAGCGCCGCCCATGGGAGAACCGGCACAAGGCAGCCTGAGGGTCGGTCCGCCACAACAGCCGCGGTCAGCCGTCCACCGGCGTATAGGGAATCACTGACCGTTCAATCTAAGTGATGTTAGTCGGGTGGTGATTACTTACAGTTCTGTCGCCCAAGGGTGGTCTGCAAACCTACCCCGCTCCGCCGAAACCGGGAAGTGTGGTTCACTTTCCAATGCTCAGTTAAGAACCAATCCGGTCAAGTGTAGGCGAGTTCTAATTGGGCGTCTACAGTCTGACGACTAGTTTCGGAAAAACCCCGCCTACGTAGAATGACTACGGGCGCCATCTTGGAATGGGGTGCTGAGGCAGCATCAGGTCGTGTTTGGTATGTCTCAGAGGCCAGGAGAGGGTCCCCGGGAAGACTAATGAACTCCATTATGCCCTGGTCTTGAGTATTAGGGTTGATCAATGTCTACAAGGGAGAATATAAGACTAGTTGTGTGCATACTGCCCAAGATCAGGTAATGCGATCAGGTAATGCGGATTGAATCAGGCTATTCACGGGATTACTTGTTATATCAGTCATAAGTCAGTGATGCCCAGAAGAAACTATAAGATATGTAGGATCGCTGTCGTATCTGTAAGTCTAAGTCCATCCCTTGTCTCCCACGTTTGGTCAGGTTTGTTGACAATACTCGGGCGGGTATCAGGATATCAGTGTGTTAAAGTACCCCATGGTATATCGTCATTCAGACCTCTCGTGTCAGATGCCAATCTGTGCACCCATCTTTGTTCTAATCTAAACAAGGCTTGTGATGTAATACCTGGATGTGACTCTAATACGACCCATCTTAGGGAGTCTGGTGGGTGATGAAGACTCTTAAAATGGCAGTACAGTTTCGTGGTCTCTTTTAAGCATCTTATGTTGCTTTTATGCTCCGTGATGCGTGTTTTGATGGGCCGTGTCGTCATCCCTATGTAGTTCAATGTACAAGGGCACTGCAATAGATAAATACAGTTGGTGGAGTTGCAATTGGTATGACGTATCAGTGTCCAGGTTAGGGTGTCAGACAGAATCACTTCCTTGGTAGTCATCGTCTGTTTGCAGGACGTGCAGTTACCACAGGGGAAATGTCCAGTGACAGGTGGAAGCCCCCATAGAGTGCCCTGGGGGTTCTGTGTTTCTTTTTTTGCAGGTCTAGTGTGGATCAAGATATCTTTCAGATTTTGAGTTCTTTTAAAGGCGAATCTGGGTTGAGGAAAAGAGAGGTTACCGGCAGCTAGTATGCCCCAATGTTTTTTAATTACTTTTTTCATAGTATTAGAGGAGGGGGTAAACGAGGTAACACAGGTCCAATACTTTTTACAACCTCTCTAAAGAGGAAATGAATGCAGCCAGGGCCCTGGCTGACGACCACTCGATCACAATTAAACAAGCATCATCCAGTCCACCCTCGACTATGAGAGAGAATGTCGGAGGCAACTAGGTGATCGGAAATACTACACACCTATCACATTAGATCCCACACCAAGATTGAAGAACGCTATTAATAGCCTTACCCTTGAGGCAGAGACGAATGGGTGGATCACGAAGAAAGAAGCCGATTATCTTAACGTGCGTGATCCTGTAACACCATACTTCTACACTTTGCCCAAAGTCCATAAAGGTACTTCACCGACCCCAGGCAGGCCCATCGTGTCCGGGATTGGCTCTGTTTTAGAGCCGTTGTCCAGATTTGTAGATCACTTTTTACAACCCTTGGTCCAAAGAATACCGTCCTACATCAAAGACACCAGTGACATCCTAAGAACTGTAGAAGGGTTTGAACCGAATGGGGAGATCAGCCTTCTGGTCACCTTAGATGTGGAGGCGTTATACACCAATATCCCACAACAAGCAACCCTGACAGTGATCGAAGAGGCCCTTCGTAATGAAGACTGGACATCACCCACACCTGTGTCTTTCATTATGGACCTAGCGTCCCTGGCATTAACGGAGAATTTCTTTGAATTCCGGAACGAACTGTTCCACCAATGCCAAGGGACTTCTATGGGCAGTACATTTGCCCCTAGTCTGGCCTGCCTCTATATGGCAGCATTCGAGGAAGAGGTCATCCAGAGCCCCACCAATCCTTTTGGCGAAAATCTGATCATGTGGAGGCCCTTTATAGACGATGTCCTCATCCTTTGGAAGGGATCCTGGAGTAGATGTGAAGAGTTCTGCCAATGGATTAATGTACAGAACCCTTATTTAAAATTTACCAACCACATCTCTCCGTCTCACATTGCCTTCTTGGACCTAGACATTAGATTAGCGTCCAGGGCGTTAACAACTAGCCTCTACAAAAAACCAACAGACAGGAACAGCCTTCTGCTGTATAGTAGTCACCACCCCAAGGCATTGAGGGATAACTTACCTTTCGGTCAGTTTCTCCGTGTGAGGAGAAATTGTAGCTCAGTGTCGGACTACAAAAAAGAGGCAGATATCCTAGCAAACAATTTAAAAGAGAGAGGGTATCCGACCATCACTATCACAAAAGCCATGAAACGTGCTAGGAATAACCCCAGAGAGGTGTTGCTCGAGACCAAGACCCGGGAACAAACCGACATCCTGACCTGTGTTACCTCGTTCACCCCCTCCTCTAATACTATGAAAAAAGTAATTAAAAAACATTGGGGCATACTAGCTGCCGGTAACCTCTCTTTTCCTCAACCCAGATTCGCCTTTAAAAGAACTCAAAATCTGAAAGATATCTTGATCCACACTAGACCTGCAAAAAAAGAAACACAGAACCCCCAGGGCACTCTATGGGGGCTTCCACCTGTCACTGGACATTTCCCCTGTGGTAACTGCACGTCCTGCAAACAGACGATGACTACCAAGGAAGTGATTCTGTCTGACACCCTAACCTGGACACTCATACCAATTGCAACTCCACCAACTGTATTTATCTATTGCAGTGCCCTTGTACATTGAACTACATAGGGATGACGACACGGCCCATCAAAACACGCATCACGGAGCATAAAAGCAACATAAGATGCTTAAAAGAGACCACGAAACTGTACTGCCATTTTAAGAGTCTTCATCACACACCAGACTCCCTAAAATGGGTCGTATTAGAGTCACATCCAGGTATTACATCACAAGCCTTGTTTAGATTAGAACAAAGATGGGTGCACAGATTGGCATCTGACACGAGAGGTCTGAATGACGATATACCATGGGGTACTTTAACACACTGATATCCTGATACCCGCCCGAGTATTGTCAATAAACCTGACCAAACGTGGGAGACAAGGGATGGACTTAGACTTACAGATACGACAGCGATCCTACATATCTTATAGCTTCTTCTGGGCATCACTGACTTATGACTGACATAACAAGTAATCCCGTGAATAGCCTGATTCAATCCGCATTACCTGATCGCATTACCTGATCTTGGGCAGTATGCACACAACTAGTCTTATATTCTCCCTTGTAGACATTGATCAACCCTAATACTCAAGACCAGGGCATAATGGAGTTCATTAGTCTTCCCGGGGACCCTCTCCTGGCCTCTGAGACATACCAAACACGACCTGATGCTGCCTCAGCACCCCATTCCAAGATGGCACCCGTAGTCATTCTACGTAGGCGGGGTTTTTCCGAAACTAGTCATCAGACTGTAGACGCCCAATTAGAACTCGCCTACACTTGACCGGATTGGTTCTTAACTGAGCATTGGAAAGTGAACCACACTTCCCGGTTTCGGCGGAGCGGGGTAGGTTTGCAGACCACCCTTGGGCGACAGAACTGTAAGTAATCACCACCCGACTAACATCACTTAGATTGAACGGTCAGTGATTCCCTATACGCCGGTGGACGGCTGACCGCGGCTGTTGTGGCGGACCGACCCTCAGGCTGCCTTGTGCCGGTTCTCCCATGGGCGGCGCTCCGGACTTGGGGTCGGCTCGCTCCTCGGGCGGTGGTTTCCGGTGACCGGGGTACCGGGGGACCTTGCTTACCAGTTCCTCAGATAACACCTAGCACTAGCAGGTGTTTTTTCCGTGTACACCTACTTGTTTGAGCCTCTTGTTTATACTACTATCCACAGTAGGCTAACACGCCATCCCAAGAGGCTCGCCATGTACCGATTGGAGCGGCACCTTCTATAACGTTAGGTGAGCATTGTCAGACCTCATGACGTAAAATTCAGTTTGGATTGGATTTTGTATCACTTGACACGTGTCTTCACACTGCATCCACTTATGCATGATCACTCCTGTTTAGCGCAATTGCTACGTGTATTGGACATGCATATGAGGAGTCCTTGGCTCCAAACTACGAATTGTATATATATGACAAAGTGTATTTTTAATGTTCTGTGTTGGCCTGTTTTGCTTCCTCTCTCCTTCTCCTCTAGGCCATTCCAATACGGAAGTGTTAAGTTTTCCAGACACTTCCCTAGGGTAGTTTTATCCAGGCACTACCACAACAACTTAATATCCTATTTTACACCCTCACAATTTGTAGATAGTTCACCTTTCACTGGTCCTGATGAATTGCCGCTGGATCCCCCTGACCTTGAGGCAAGAAACATGTTGACCATCTGAGTAGAGCAGAGTTAGTCCTTGACCCATTGTGTCCAGACCACCGCCACTCATCTCGTTTTTAATAGGGTGGTTTACTGACCGAATAAAATTATCATTATTCAGACTAACTAACCCTGTTTTAAAATACACTCACCAACGTCTACACCTACCTGGCCCTCATTTGCACTCACCTTCGGCAAGGAACAAAAGATCTCCGCTAAAGAGCCCCATCTTTGGGTGCCCGTTGGGAATTGCAGCGCCGACCCGACGAGGAGCAAAACCCAGATGATGAAGCATGACACCTAGCTTGCTGGGTGTGTGAGGGTTTTAGTTCCACCAGTGTGGGTTCCCCCACCCATCACATGCTATTAGCTCCCAGGCTATCTAGACATTATCCCCCACTTTGTCTCAATCTTAGGGATAAGTGTACTCCTCACACTACTCCCCACTAAGAGGAACGGTATACCTTTTTCGCATAACAGCCAATGTAAGGAACCAGCACTGGAAGCCAGTGTGAGGAACCAGCACTGGGAGCCAGTGTAATGAACCAGCACTGGAAGACAGTGTGAGGAACCAGCACTGGGAGGCTGTGTAAAGAACCAGCCCCGGGAGACAGTGTGAGGGACCAGCACTGGGAGCCAGTGTAAAGAACCAGCACTGGAAGACAGTGTGAGGAACCAGCACTGGGAGCCAGTGTAAAGAACCAGCACCGGAAGACAGTGTGAGGAACCAGCACCGGGAGCCAGTGTAAAGAACCAGCACCGGAAGTCAGTGTGAGGAACCAGCACCGGGAGACAGTGTGAGGAACCAGCACCGGGAGCCAGTGTAAGGAACCATCACCGGAAGACAGTGTGAGGAACCAGCACTGGGAGCTAGTGTAAAGAACCATCACTGGAAGACAGTATGAGGAACCAGCACTGGGAGCCAGTGTAAAGAACCAGCACTGGAAGACAGTGTGAGGAACCAGCACTGGGAGACAGTGTGAGGAACCAGCACTGGGAGCCAGCGTAAGGAAACAGCACCGGAAGACAGGGTGAGGAACCAGCACTGGCAGCCAGTGAAAAGAACCAGCATCGGAAGACAGTGTGAGGAACCAGCACTGGGAGACCGTGTAAGAAACCAGCACTGGAAGACAGTGTGAGGAACCAGCACTGGGAGCCAGTGTAATGAACCAGCACTGGAAGACAGTGTGCGGAACCAGCACTGGGAGACAGTGTAATGAACCAGCACTGGAAGACAGTGTGAGGAAGCTGCACCGGGAGTCAGTGTAAGGAACCAGCACCAGAAGACAGTGTGAGGTACCAGCACCGGGAGACAGTGTGAGGAACCAGCACCGGGAGCCATTGTTAAGAACCAGCACCGGAAGACAGTGTGAGGAACCAGCACTGGGAGCCAGTGTAAAGAACCAGCACCGGAAGACAGTGTGAGGAACCAGCACTGGCAGACAGTGTGATGAACCAGCACTGGGAGCCAGTGTGAGGAACCAGCACTGGGAGACAGAGTGGAGAGCCAGCACTGGAAGACAGAGTGAGGAACCAGCACTGGGAGACAGAGTGGAGAGCCAGCACTGGAAGACACAGTGAGGAACCAACACTGGGAACAGTGTGAGAGACTAGCACTGGGAGACAGAGTGAGGAACCAGAACTGGGAGAGAGTGTGAGGAACCTGCACTGGGAGACAGAGTGAAGAGCCAGCACTGGGAGACAGTGTGAGGAACCAGCACTGGGAGCCAATGTGAGGGACCAGGACTGGGAGACAGTGTGAGGAACAAGCACTGGGAGCCAGTGTACGGAACCAACAATGGAAGATAGAGTGGAGAGTCAACACTGGAAGACAGTGTGAGGAACCAGAACTTGGAGACAGTGTGAGGTACCAACACTGGAAGACAGCGTGGAAAGTCAGCACTAGAAGACAGTGTGAGGAACCAGCACTGGGAGACAGTGTAAGGTACCAGCACTGGGAGCCAGTGTGCGGAACCAGCACTGGAAGACAGAGTGAAGAGCCAGCACTGGAAGACAGTGTGAGGAACCAGCACTGGGAGACATAGTGGAGAGCCAGCACTGGAAGACAGTGTGAGGAACCAGCACTGGGAGATAGAGTGAAGAGTCAGCATGGGGAGACAGAGTGAGGAGCCAGCATTGGGAGACAGAGTGAAGAGCCAGCACTGGGAGACAGTGCGAGGAACCAGCATTGGGAGACAGAGTGAAGAGCCTGCACTGTGAGACAGTGTGAGGAACTAGCACTGGGGGACAGAGTGAAGAGCCAGCACTGGGAGACAGTGTGAGGAACCAGCTTTAGGAGACAGTGTGAGGGACGAGCACTGGGAGACAGTGTGAGGAACCAGTACTGGGAGACAGTGTGAGGAACCAGCACTGGGAGATAGAGTGAAGAGCTAGCACTAGGAGACAGTGTAGGGAACCAGCACTGGGAGACAGTGTGAGGGACCAGCACTGGGAGACAGTGTGAGGAACCAGCACTGGGAGCCAGTGTGCGGAACCAGCACTGGAAGACAGAGTGGAGAGTCAACCCTGGGAGACAGAGTGAGGAACCAGCACTGGGAGCCAGTGTGAGGAACCAGCACTGGGAGACAGTGTGAGGAACCAACACTCGGCGAGAGAGTGAAGAGCCAGCACTAGGAGACAGTGTGAGGAACCAGCACTGGGAGACATAATGGAGAGCCAGCACTGGAAGACAGAGTGAGGAACCAGCACTGGGAGACAGTGTGAGGAACAGGCACTGGGTGACAGTGTGAGTAACCAGCACTGGGAGCCAGTGTGCGGAACCAGCACTGGAAGACAGAGTGAGGAGCCAGCATTGGGAGACAGTGTGAGGAACCAGCACTGGGAGCCAGTGTAAGAACCAGCACCGGAAGACAGTGTGAGGAACCAGCACTGGGAGCCAGTGTAAGGAACCAGAACCGGAAGACAGTGTGAGGAACCAGCACTGGGAGCCAGTGTAAAGAACCAGAACCGGAAGACAGTGTGAGGAACCAGCACTGGGAGACAGTGTGAAGAACCAGCACCGGGAGCCAGTGTAAGGAACCAGCACCGGAAGACAGTGTGAGGAACCAGCACCGGGAGCCAGTGTAAAGAACCAACATCTGAAGTGTGAGAAGTTGGCCTGGCATATGCTGGTCACTAGTTATAGTGGCCACCTTGCACCAGTCCAATTCGACTCTTATGGTAGATAGGTTTAAGACAACCTTTTAAAGAAAGCTATCCTAGTGGTAGCTGTGGAGAGCAGCCTTCAGGCTAAGTCTCTGAGGAATGTAAAGCAGCTTGTTTTACCTTATAATCTCTTGAATTACCAAATGAAGGTATATATATCAAATATATATGTATTTATTTCTAGATACACTCTACGAATCTCTTTATGAGAGTAGAACCCAGATACACATTCAAATGTCAACAGTTCTCAATAAATTAAGCACAAATATGGCTGTAGCCCTAAGGGCTTACCAGACCATATACTAAGAAAATGGTTTAACAAAGTCGACTTGCAAAATAACAAAGCCTAGGGCCTTGGGAATCGCTGGGGCTTCACTACTGCAGTGTTAGCAGGTAAGTAACAAGCCCACAGGAGACGCGTGCAGTGTCTAAACACAGCCGCGGGTTTCCTATAGGTTACAATGGAGCAAGTCGCGGTTTGTGTTTTAAAGTTTTAGGGCACTTCGAAGAAGTCAACAAGCAAGCAACTTACAGGGTAAGTATTTCGAGGGCCAACACACACTTGGGCACCGGAGTGCACGAGTTACCTCACCCAGGGAAGCCGGGTGCATAGGTGTCTTTTGGTGTCGGGTCGCGATGCTGTTTTCAATGGAGACCAATGAAGACTTGCTGCTTGAGATGACTGAAGAGGTGTCCGCTGGAATCTGAAGGTGGATTGAAGATGAAGAGGACCTGAAAATTGAGGGGACAGTGTTCAAAGTCCCTTGCCAGTGACCGGTGGCCAGCAGGATGAATGACCACAGATGTCGCGTTGTTTCAGGTCGTCGATGGCGATTTGTCTCTTCGCTCACGAGGTCCAGAAGGGATCGACGATGACCAGCAGCTGGATTCGGAGTGTCCCACAATGTCTGCAGCTGATGACGGTGTCGGCAACCGGATTGGAGCCAACAAGCTTTGGCAACTGCAAGTCTTTTGTGACCTGAAGAAAGTCGGTGATGCAGACCAGCAAGGTCTGATGGATTTACCCAGTGAAGGTAAGTGAGGGCAGGTCCGGAGCAACCAGGAGAGCCCTTGAAGTCGGTTAGAAAGTCTTCGGGTGAGTCACTAGCCAACGGGCAAGTAACCGCAAATACGCCTTTGCAGGAAAAGTTTCACAGGAGCCCACGATCACTCGGGACGGGGTAGGCCGCTGATTTTCGGAACAAGACCTGCTAGGGACTTGGACAACAGATGGTCCAAAGCACAAGTTCGTAGAATGTTGTTTAGGGTTTGCACTCGAAATCAGTGCATGGTTCCCTGGTATTGCTGTTCCTCGTCACTCGTGGGGTCCAGATGCCACAGCTTCGCTGGGGACTCAAAATGGCCGTCGAGAGGTCAAGAAATCCGCTTCAGGGGACGTAGGGACTTTGGACTCTGGCGGGAGCGGTGAAGTTTGCAACCTCTAGGAGGGTCAGGGTAGTGGGTGGTTACACCCACTTCCCTTTGTCCAGTTTCGCGCCAGACATAATGGAGAGCCAGCACTGGAAGACAGAGTGAGGAACCAGCACTGGGAGACAGTGTGAGGAACCAACACTCGGCGAGAGAGTGAAGAGCCAGCACTAGGAGACAGTGTGAGGAACCAGCAATGGGAGAGAGAGTGATGAGCCAGCATTGGGAGACAGTGTGAGGAACCAGTACTGGGAGACAGTGTGAGGAACCAGCACTGGGAGACAGAGTGAAGAGCCAGCAATGGGAGACAGAGTGAAGAGCCAGCACTGGGAGACAGTGTGAGGAACCAGCACTAAGAGACAGTGTGAGGAACCAGCACCGGGAGACAGTGTGAGAAACCAGTACTGGGAGATAGAGTGAAGAGCTAGCACTAGGAGACAGTGTGAGGAACCAGCACCGGGAGACAGTGAGAGAAACCAGCATTAGGAGAAAGAGTGGAGAGCCAGCACTGGAAGACAATGTGGGGAACCAGCACTGGGAGACATAATAGAGAGCCAGCACTGGAAGACAGAGTGAGGAACCAGCACTGGGAGACAGTGTGAGGAACCAACACTCTGCGAGAGAGTGAAGAGCCAGCACTAGGAGACAGTGTGAGGAACCAGCACTGGGAGAGAGAGTGAAGAGCCAGCATTGGGAGACAGCGTGAGGAACCAACACTGGGAGCCAGTGTGAGGAACCAGCACTGGGAGACATAGTGGAGAGCCAGCAGTGGAAGACAGAGTGAGGAACCAGCACTGGGAGACAGAGTGAAGAGCCAGCACTAGGAGACAGTGTGAGGAACCAGCACCGGGAGACAGTGTGAGAAACCAGCATTGGGAGAAAGAGTGGAGAGCCAGCACTGGAAGACAATGTGGGGAACCTGCATTGGGAGACGACAGAGTGGAGAACCAGCACTGCGAGACAGTGTGAGGAACCAGCACTGCGAGACAGTGTGAGGAACCAGCACTGGGTGGCAGTGTGAGGAACCAGCACTTGGCAGACAGTGTGAGGAGCCAGCACTGGGAGACAGTGTGAGGAACCAGCACTGGGAGACAGTGGGAGAAGCCCTCACTGGGAGACAGTGTGAGGAACCAGCACTGGGAGACAGTGTGAGGAACCAGCACTGGGAGACAGTGTGAGGAACCATCACTATGAGACAGTGGACCTCATTTATGAAAAGTGTCACATCGCTGGGTAAAAGCAGCGATGCAACACTTTTCACAGCACCCTCCTTGTGACACCATGATAGATGCATCAGGAATCCTGACATATCCGTCGGCGCAAAACTCACTCATTGCTGAAGTTGTGTTTCGTAAGCATGACCCAACTCCAGCAATGCATGGGGAAGGCCTTTTTACTTTGCACTGCATCACCCTTACGTCCGCCATGTGGCAGGGGTAAGTTTTGGACACAATGGCGTCCTAGAAGTGGCGCCATGAAATATGACATATTTCACTGCGCCACTGCTAAGAGGCCTTTTTGCGGGGGAACACCCACCCTGCATATATAATACCTGATGCAGGTATAAAGTAGTGCAGGGCTTTACAGAGTGACACTTTTACCTAGATGCGTCACTTTGTAAATCAGGCGCAACTTGGCACATTAGGTATGCTGCCGCTGCGTCACAGAAAGTGAAACAACAGTAGCGTAAAAGTGTCGCAAGCCTTCATAAATAATGCCCAATGTGTGGAACCAGCACTGGGAGAAAGAGTGATGAGCCGGCCCTAGGAGACAGTGTGAGGAACCAGCACTGGGAGACAGAGTGGACAGCCAGCACTGGGAGACAGTGTAACAAACTGGCACTGGGAGACAGTGTGAGGAACCATCACCGGGACCCAGTGTCAGGAACCAGCACTGGGAGATAGTGTGAAGGCTATTCATCAACAAAAGAGTGACTATTGGTGTAGAAATAAAGTAACAACAAAAAGAGGGGCAGGTGTGATGGAAAAAACCTCTATATTTTAAAATAACCCTCACTCACCAACCTAGTTGGTGACATGCTTCATCATCGGGTTCCCACCAGGGAGACCGAGTATCTCCCTGGTGTGCTACAACGTCTGAATTACAGCGGAGCTAGTTTTTTTTTGACAGTGTGATAGTGCAAAAAAAGGGGGGTGCAGTTTTAAAAGATGGCAAGCTGCACCCAGAAATAATTTTAATAACAGGGCAGCTTCCAATCGTTAAAAACAGGTGAAGCGGACACGTGCTGGCCTTTACAGTGAGCCAACTGTATCCTAGATTTTACTGTGAAAGAGTGGTCGACATGTTTCTGCTTGTGACTGCTGTTTTAGCTAAGCTTTCATCAGGACCAAAAAACTCCCCGGCGGTATACGCACGCTAAGGCGTACTCTAACCTGAGGAGTATGTGTGTGTGGTAAAACTCACGGTTTTACCAAAACAGGCGCTCCCGGGATTTCCAAGGGCCCCAATCTGAAAGAGAAATAGACAAGAAATACAACATAAACGCATCCATAGGTATACACTTATTTCTCTTATGATTTGTCGAGGTGTGTTTACATCAGTGACCCCGTATTTGTGGATCACCTTCATGCCCCCACTTGTGCTCATATTTGCTGTAACACTAGTGAAAACCTCTGTTACCTGGTCATGCCAGAGGTTACTTGTAACAAGCCATACTGTACAGTTTATCTTGTTACGAGCGTACTCAAGTGGTACACGAGTGAAAACAATCAGTGCACCACACATGGAGTACGTGCTCAATTCGTGTGATCCCCTCTAAAGTTAAAAAGGCATGATCAGGCCTTCGCGCTACACACATTTCTACCAAGGTGTGTGCACCATAGCATGGAAGAATGTCGGTAAGATTGGTCGGCTTACGTGAAGATAGAAATGGCTTCACGTCATGGGTTCCGCGGCGGAGGAGTTTCTCGCCATGTAACTTCTTACGGTAAAGGGAAAAGACAGTGGTTGAGTAAATTTGGTGCGCCCTCGCCTGGGAAGTGACGGCTCATCAGAAGCACTTACACACAAGAACACACTTACTTGTATACAGGGGGTATCCCTCACCAAACCTACAATACGGTCGCCCGCGGCCCGAATGTTGCCGTGAAGACGCTAAATACTGAATGAAATACTGCTCTAGGGTCACGTGGGAGGCATGCGACGTGACGTATTTTAGGCAAATCTTAAAGTGACTGAGCCCATTATTATATTAAAAACTTTATTGAGGCTAGTGTTTGGAAAAACAAGCAACCCTCGGGTGTTGGTAAAGCCCATAGTCTATCTCTTCAGTAATGAAGACCCGGCGAATGTGTGCGCTAGCTGTTTACCCGGACCCAAGTATGTTAAAAAGGTTGGTGGTGGCGATCTTGGTTAAAACAGCAAATACCCAATGTGTGATGTTCAAATAAAGGTCTGCTCAGTGACCTAATAAACAGCATGTGTATGAAAATGTCCACAGGGTTCCCAAAGAATAGTGGTGGGACTGTAGTGGCTAGTATCTAGAGTGGGCAATTATTTCAATAAAGTGAGGAAAGGGATATCGCAATCCGTCCCTTGTCAGTGCGTTAGTCAGTGGTGCAGTAGAATTCAGGTAAGATTAACGTCGCATCACTGAGCCCCATGATATATTGTCATTCAGCCCGGTTTGGTGCGTGGATAAATGATAAATCCAACGTTGCTCCTTCTCGAAGAGCACATTTTGCACCCTGGTGTTCAGTTGAGGTTGCTCGATGATTGTCCACCTGATATCATTGGGGGTGTGGTTCAGTTGCAAAAAATGTTCGGTCATTTTGGTGGTATTCTTGCGACATCTTATGTTACTGCGGTGTTCGCAGATGCGTTGTTTTATTTTCCTTGTGCTCATGCCCACATACCTTAGCCTGCAGGGGCAGTTGATCAGGTATATTACGTTGGTTGAATTGCAATTCGTGTGCGTACTTTGTAGCCATTGTTTACTGGGTTCCAAACTCAGGGACTTGGTGGCGGTGGTCAAATGGCACACACTACAGCCCCCACATGGGAAGTGACCAGTAACTGGGGGGAGCCCCCAGGCATTGAGAACAGTCTGGTCCTGCTCTCTCTTTTGGTTTTTGGGGCGTGTGTGAACTAGAGAGTCTTTTAAGCTTCTTGCCCGTTTATAGGAGAACAAAGGGTACTCCCAGTCATGTTTGTTACTTTCCAAAATCTTCCAGTGTTTCTTGATGGAACGGCTCACAGCGTTGGATGCTGAATTATACGTGGTTACACACGTCAGTGGGACATTTTCAGATCCTGTTTTGGGGTTATTTTCCAAAAGGGCGTCTCTGTGTTGGTTCCTGGCTCTCTTGCAGCTTTTCTTCAAGATTCGGTTAGGGTAACCCCGTTTCTGCAGATTGTTGGTAAGATCCTGTGCTTGTGTCCTGTAGTCTGACAATTCGCTACAGTTGCGTATCAGGCACAAATACTGCCCGAAGTGGACGGGGATGAAAACTTGAAAAATGCAAAAGGTTGTTCTTTGCTGTGGGTTTGTGATAGGTTTTGGTCTTCAGTTGATTCCCCACCTTGCTGATGGTAACATCCAGAAAAATCATTTCTTCTTTGTCATAACAATGGGCGAAACTCAAGTTAGGGTCACATGTGTTGATCCAATCCAGAAATTCGAGCCGAGTGTCCTCTGTCCCTTTCCAGATGACAAGGAAATCATCTATGTACCTTTGCCAAAAGGTTACATAGGATGCATACGGGTTGAGTGGCGACAGGACGTACTTGCATTCGAAGTCATACACGTACAGTCCGGCCACACTAGGGGCAAAGGTGCTGCCCATAGATGTGCCGGTAGACTGCAGGTAGATCTCGCCTTGGTATTCAAAAAAGTTTCGCTTGAGTGCAAGAGTAGCACAAGCGACTACAAAATCCCTTGGTGTCTTGAAATCCCATGGTGTTTGTTCAAGGGTTTCTTTTATTACCCTGATGGTATCATCCTGTGGGATGCAAGTGTATAGGCTTTCGATATCTAAAGACACTAAAAAGGAAGGTTCATTGGGAATCTCAATTTCCCGTAGTACTAAGAGCAGGTTTTTGGTATCCTTAATGTAAGTGCTGGTCGCCTGAACAAGTGGTTTCAAAAAGAAATCGCAGTATTTCGACAAAGGTTCTAATAACGACCCAATGCCTGAAACGATGGGTCGGCCGGGAGGTGGTACTCTGTTCTTATGAGTTTTTGGCAGCGTGTTAAAGTAAGGTATTTTGCCCTCCGTGGTTGTTAAGAAATCTGCCTCTTGCTTCGGGATGTGGCCATTGGTTTCTGCTTTAGCCACCAGCTCTAAAATGTCATTACGGAGATGTGATGAGGGATCATTCGTGAGACGGACATAGTTAGTCTGGTTATTTAGGAGGCGTCTGCACTCAGCGTCATAGGCTACTGTGTCCTGGATGACGATCCCAACCCCTTTGTCAGCGGCCTTAATGACAATGTTAGTGTTGATCTGCAGTGCTTGTAAAGCCTGAAATTCAGTGGCTTTCATGTTTTTGAAGGTGGATGGTTCTACAAGTGATTCTACATCATTAAAAACTGCTTGTTCAAAAGCTATGATTTCTGGCGGTATTGTATGAGGGGGAGGAGTGAAGGTAGACTTAAGCCTAAGTCCTGTATCACTCGCTAATGTTTGGGACCCCTCAAGGGTCTGTTTTTCGAAGAAACTTTTCAATTTCAATTTGCGAAAGAACTCTGAGAGTTCACAATGTAGTCTAAAGCGGTCTAGGCGAGCGGTGGGTATAAAACCCAACCACTTCTCTAGGGCCGCTTTTTCTTCACTGCTCAAGACCACAGAAGAGAGATTGGTAATCAGGCTCTCAGGTTGCTCGGGCCTGCTCGTTGTTCCTGGGTCTTGTTCCTCGTGTTGTTGCCTACTGCTTCCTCCTGTTCCCAATGGACCTGGTTGGACCCTCTTCTTCTGCCGCATCCTGTCCGGCCCTTCTCTAAAAAAGGGGGGGGGGTACATGTTCTGTTGAAAGTGAGGGTGTGATATGAAGGCCGGATTCCAGCCCATCATTTGTTGAAATGGTTGTTGTTGGAAGGGGTGGTGGAAGCCCCCGCCCCCCATCTGTGGGAAGGAGTGCCAAGGTTGGTGCGTTTGTTGTCTTCTGTTCCTGCCTCTCCCTCGTTGTCTATTTCTCGAGCTATCCCCAATAGAACCACTTGTGGTGGAACCATCACCATCTGAACCATCAGTACTGTAATCAGTTCTAAAGGGTGGTGTGTAGTCAGGGCTGGCATACGGGTAGGTGTTAGTGTATGACCAGCGTTTCAAACCCTTTCAGAATTTCTGAGCTTTTGACTGAGCTATGGTGTCTTTGTACTCATTTAACTCTTTATTGAGCTCGTCTAGTCTTTTCTTATACCCAGTAAGGGTAGTTCTGAAGTGGGTCTCTGTGAGTTGTATTTCTACTAATAGAGCTTCAGTGAGCCGAAGAGCTGTTTTAATAATAAGCACTGACCAGTCGCGGGTGCAGTGCCACGCAATCTGGGCCCACTCTTTCCTGAACAGTGCATCTTCTAAGAAGATTATTGGGGCATTTGTCACCAGAAGGCCTTTCGGTGCAATATTATTCTTTAAGTATTCTTTAAGGATAGTACCATGTAAGATAGTGTGAATACGGCTTCTTTTTTGTTCTGTAAGCTTATCCCACTCCGTTGTCTCTGATATAGTTTGAGCAACAGAGGGGTCAGCGAAAAGGGAGGGGTCTGCCAGAAGGGCGTCGACCTCCTCCTTTGAGTAGGACAAACCGAGATCTTCCATGCTAGCGGTGGGGGGGGGGGGGTGAGGGGGGTTGCACTTGTGTAAGAATAAACCAGGACTGGTAATTCTCTCGCAGCTGTGCGCTGCCTAATATGTAACAAACAACAAGAGAGAAAGGGAGAGAAAAAGTGTGAAGGACCAGCACTGGGAGACAGTGTGAGGAACTAGCACTGGGACACAGAGTGGAGAGCCGGCACTGGAAGGCAGAGCGAGGAACCAGCACTGGGAGACAGAGTGGAGAGTCAGAACCGGGAGACAGTGTGATAAACTGGCTCTGGGGGACAGAGTAGGGAGCCAGCACTAGGAGACAGTGTGATTAACCAGAGCTTGGAGACAATGTCACAACCCGGCACTGGGGGACAGTGTGAGGAGCCAGCACTGGGAGCCAGAGTGAGGAGCCATCACTGGGAGACAGTGTGTGGAACAAGTACTGCGAGACAGTGTGAGGAACCAGCCCTGGAAGACTGTGTGAGGAACCAGCACTCAGTGACAGTATGAGAAACCAGCACAGGTAGACAGAGTGAGGAACCATCACTGGGATACAGTGTGAACAACCAGCACTAGGAGACAGTGCGAGGGACCAGCACTGGGAGACAGTGTGATGAACCAGCACTAGGAGACAGTGTGACTAACCAGCACTGGGAGACAGAGTGGAGAGCCAGCACCGGGAGACAGTGTGACAAACTGGCACTGGGGGACAGAGTAGGGAGCCAGCACTAGGAGACAGTGTGATTAACCAGCGCTTGGAGATAGTGTGACAACCCGGCACTGGGAGACAGTGTGACAACCCGGCACTGGGAGACAGTGTGAGGAACCAGCACTGGGAGACAGTGTGAGGGACCAGCACTGGGAGACAGTGTGAGGAACCAGCACTCGGTGACAGTATGAGGAACCAGCACTCTGTGACAGTACGAGGAACCAGCACTGGGAGACAGAGTGAGGAACCATCACTGGGAGACAGTGTGAACAACCAGCACTAGGACACAGTGCGAGGGACCAGCACTGGAAGACAGTGTGAGGAGGCAGCACAGAGAGACAGTGCGAAGGACCAGCACTGGGAGACAGTGTGAGGAACCAGCACTGGGAGATATGTGTGAGGAACCCGCACTGGGAGACAGTGTGAGGAACCAGCACTTGGAGACAGTGTGAGGAAACAGCACTGGGAGACAGTGTGAGGAAACAGCACTGGGAGACAGTGTGAGTAGCCCGCACTGGGAGACAGTGTGAGGAACCAGCACTGGGAGACAGTGTGACAAACCGGCACTGGGAGACAGTGTGAGGAACCAGCACTGGGAGACAGTGTGAGGAACCAGCACTAGGAGACAGAGTGGAGAGCCAGCACCGGGAGACAGTGTGACAAACCAGCACTGGGAGACAGTGTGAGGAACCAGCACTAGGAGACAGTGCGAGGGACCAACACTGGGAGACAGTGTGAGGAACCAGCACTGGGAGACAGTGTGAGGAACCAGCACTGGGAGACAGAGTGAGGAACCATCACTGGGAGACAGAGTGAGGAGCCATCACTGGGAGACAGTGTGAGGAACCAGTACTGCGAGACAGTGTGAGGAACCAGCCCTGGAAGAATGTGTGAGGAACCAGCACTCGGTGACAGTATGAGGAACCAGCACTCGTTGACAGTACGAGGAACCAGCACTGGGAGACAGAGTGAGGAACCATCACTGGGAGACAGTGTGAACAACCAGCACTAGGACACAGTACGAGGGACCAGCAGTGGGAGACAGTTTGAGGAGCCAGCACTGAGAGACAGTGTGAAGGACCAGCACTGGGAGACAGTGTGATGAACCAGCACTGGGAGACAGTGGGACTAACCAGCACTGGGAGACAGTGTGATAAAACGGCACTGGGAGACAGTGTGAGGAACCTTCACCAGGACCCAGTGTCTGGAACCGGCACTGGGAGATAGTGTGAGGGACCAGCACTGGGAGACAGTGTGAGGAACTAGCACTGGGAGACAGTGTGAGGAACCTTCACCAGGACCCAGTGTCTGGAACCGGCACTGGGAGATAGTGTGAGGGACCAGCACTGGGAGACAGTGTGAGGAACTAGCACTGGGAGACAGAGTGGAGAGCCAGCACTGGAAGGCAGAGTGAGGAACCAGCCCTGGCAGACAGAGTGAGCAACCAGCACTGGGAAACAGTGTGACAAACCGGCACTGGGAGACAGAGTGGAGAGCCAGCACCGGGAGACAGTGCGAGAGACCAGCACTGGGAAACAGTGTGAGGAACCAGCACTAGGAGACAGTGTGATTAAACAGCACTGGGAGACAGAGTGGAGAGCCAGCACCGGGAGACAGAGTAGGGGGCCAGCACTAGGAGACAGTGTGATTAACCAGCGCTTGTAGACAGTGTGACAACCCGGCACTGGGAGACAGTGTGAGGAACCAGCACTGGGAGACAGTGTGAGGAACCAGCACTGGGAGACAGTGTGAACAACCAGCACTAGGACACAGTGCGAGGGACCAGCACTGGGAGACAGTGTGAGGAGCCAGCACTGAGAGACAGTGCAAAGGACCAGCACTGGGAGTCAGTGTGAGGAACCAGCCCTGGAAGGCTGTGTGAGGAACCAGCACTTGGTGACAGTACGAGGAACCAGCACTCGGTGACAGTACGAGGAACCAGCACTGGGAGTCAGTGTGAGGAACCAGCACTGGGAGGCAGTGGGACTAACCAGCACTGGGAGACAGTGTGATAAAACGGCACTGGGAGACAGTGTGAGGAACCATCACCAGGACCCAGTGTCTGGAACCGGCACTGGGAGATAGTGTGAGGGACCAGCACTGGGAGACAGTGTGAGGAACTAGCACTGGGAGACAGAGTGGAGAGCCAGCACTGGAAGGCAGAGTGAGGAACCAGCCCTGGCAGACCGAGTGAGGAACCAGCACTGGGAAACAGTGTGACAAACCGGCACTGGTAGACAGTGCGAGAGACCAGCACTGGGAGACAGTGTGAGGAACCAGCACTAGGAGACAGTGTGATTAAGCAGCACTGGGAGACAGAGTGGAGAGCCAGCACCGGGAGACAGAGTAGGGGGCCAGCACTAGGAGACAGTGTGACTAACCAGCGCCTGTAGACAGTGTGACAACCCGGCACTGGGAGACAGTGTGAGGAACCAGCACTGGGAGCCAGTGTGAGGAACCAGCACTGGGAGCCAGTGTGAGGAACCAGCACTGGGAGGCAGTGTGAGGAACCAATACTGGGAGCCAGTGTGAGGAACCAGCACTGGGAGACAGTGTGAGGGACCAACACTGGGAGACAGTGTGAGGAACCAGCACTGGGAGACAGTGTGAGGGACCAGCACTGGGAGACAGTGTGAGGAACCAGCACTGGGAGACAGAGTGAGGAACCATCACTGGGAGACAGAGTGAGGAACCATCACTGGGAGACAGAGTGAGGAGCCATCACTGGGAGACAGTGTGAGGAACCAGTACTGCGAGATAGTGTGAGGAACCCGCCCTGGAAGACTGTGTGAGGAACCAGCACTCGGTGACAGTATGAGGAACCAGCACTCGTTGACAGGACGAGGAACCAGCACTGTGAGACAGAGTGAGGAACCATCACTGGGAGACAGTGTGAACAACCAGCACTAGGACACAGTGCGAGGGACCAGCAGTGAGAGACAGTTTGAGGAGCCAGCACTGAGAGACAGTGCGAAGGACCAGCACTGGAAGACAGTGTGAGGAACCAGCACTGGGAGATATGTGTGAGGAGCCAGCACTGGGAGACAGTGTGACCAACCAGCACTGGGAGACAGTGTGAGGAACCAGCACTGGGAGACAGTGTGAGGAACCAGCACTGGGAGACAGTGTGAGTAGCCCGCACTGGGAGACAGTGTGACCAATCAGCAATGGGAGACAGTGTGACAAACCGGCACTGGGAGACAGTGTGAGGAACCAGCACTGGCAGACAGTGTGAGGAACCAGCACTGGGAGACAGAGAGGAGAGCCAGTACTGGGAGAAAGTGTGAGAGGCCTGCACTGGGAGACAGTGTGAGGAACCAGCACTAGGAGACAGTGTGAGATCCAGCACTGGGAGACGGAGTAGAGAGCCAGCACTTGAAGGCAGAGTGGGGAACCAGCCCTGGCAGACAGAGTGAGGAACCAGCACTGGGAGACAGAGTGAGGAACCATCACTGGGAGACAGAGTGAGGAGGCAGCACTGGGAGACAGAGTGAGGAACCAGCACTCGGTGACAGTGTGAGGAACCAGCACTGGGAGACAGAGTGGAGAGCCAGCACTAGGAGACAGTGTGAGCAACCAGCACTGGGAGACAGTCTGAGAAGCCAGCAGTGCGAGACTTTGCGAGGGACCAGCACTGGGAGACAGTGTGAGGAACCAGCACTGGGAGACAGTGTGAGGAACCAGCACTGGGTGACAGTGTGAGGAACCAGCACTGGGAGACAGAGTGAAGAGGCAGCACTGGGAGACGGTGTGAGGAACCCGCACTCGGTGACAGTGTGAGGAACCAGCACTGGGAGACAGAGTGGAGAGCCAGCACTAGGAGACAGTGTGAGCAACCAGCACTGGGAGACAGTGTGAGAAGCCAGCAGTGCGAGACTTTGCGAGGGACCAGCACTGGGAGACAGTGTGAGGCACCAGCACTGGGAGACAGTGTGAAGAGCCCGCACTGGGACACAGTATGGGGAACGGCACTGGGAGACAGTGTGAGGAACGAGCAATGGGAGACAGTGTGAGGAGCCCGCACTGGGAGACAGCAGTGTGTCTAACCAGCATTGAGAGACATTGTGACAAACCAGCACTGGGAGACAGTGTGAAGAACCAACAGTGGGAGACAGTGTGAGGAACTAGCATTGGTAGACAGTGTGAGGAACCAGCACAGGGAGACAATGTGAGGAGCCAGCACTAGAAAACAGCGTGGGGAACCATCACTGGGAGACAGAGTAGACAGCCAGCACTGGAAGGCAGAGTGAGGAACCAGCCCTGGCACACAGAGTGAGGAACCAGCACTGGGAGACAGTGTGAGGAACCAGCACTGGGAGACAGTGTGAGGAACCTGCACTGGAAGACAGTGTGAGGAACCAGTCCTGCGAGACAGTGTGAGGAACCAGCTCTGGAAGAAAGTGTGAGGAACCAGCACTGGCACTTATTTATAATCAAGAACTGGTGGCAGTTTGAGAATCCTGCACTGGTGGACAGTGTGAGAATCCTGCACTGATGGACAGTGTGAGAAGGTGACCTTGGTGGGCAGCACTCAGCGCAAGCACTGGTGGGTGCCTGCTAACCCTCATGTGCTACAAAGCAGCCACTAAAAAAAAAAACCTTCTAAAAGACATTTAGAAGAGGTTCTTGTTTTTCCTGATTAGTGCCTCTTGTGCAAAGTTAAGATGTGGCACATATATTAAAGCAGCGCTACTTCTTTTTTGAGGGTGCATGTTTTACACAAGCACTAGCGTTATTTTTCGACATCAAGGGAAAGCGGGGCATTTTAATGTAGTTATGTGGGGGAAGTTCTCCAATGCAATGTGGGTATTAATAACTAAGTGACATCATGTAACGGCAGGCTCGTGTTTTGATTACAGCTTGATTAAGTGCATTGTGGGGATCGTAGTGAGGAAGCACGATCTTTGAACAAAAGGAGAGTTGGTATTGGTCGAGTATGAGGGGTGGAGCCTAATTTTATTAATTAAAAGGTGGGGGAAAGTCAGTAACACGTGAACTGCTTTCTCTGTAGAGAGGAAAAAATACGATGGGAAGTTGAGGAAGACGGAACCAGTCATGAAAGGAATGAAAGCCAGCTCGGTTTAAAAGAGAGTATTGTGCACTTAAACAGAGTAGTAAGTTGTACGTAATGGGGAGCATCGTTCTTGATGTAAGTTATAATGTTGATAGCAAGTTAGAAGGGGAGATGAAGGCCACAGGCTACATTGTTGCATTGTTTAATCACGTTGACAGAGGGAAAACGCTGTGCGGGGTCATCTGTAAAACATGGAAATATTTTCTTGCATGATGATCATTGCTTTTGAAAAAGTAGAGATTTTTAAGAGCACACAAGCTAATGGTACTGTTCTTTTATTTGTAGTAAATCCCTGACGAAAGGCCACTAAAGGCTTGAAATGCATTGGGCAGAACAGCATTTATGACTGAGGATATTTGATGGATTCTAGCGTGTGCAGAAAAAGGCCTGGATGGGCATATCTGTCGCATGAGAAACAATATTGAAAACATCAGCATCTTTCGTGTGTTTTGACAAGAAGAATAAAGATAAACAAATTTCTGAACAATTTTTGGATTACTTGGAATAATTATTTTGAAACTATAAATAGAAATGTGTGAAAATCACGCAACGCTCTGCGCCTGGTAAAGGAGTGTAACTTCACTTCATTCAACTGCCGTTAAAAAATCAATTTTGCCAACTTCCTGCATCTTCATTTAGGAATTTCTATCTGCAAGAAGAGGACTTTCTGTATTTTTCATAGGCGCAGCAATGGGTACCACTAGAGGAGTAATTGTAGTATGGCAGGAGGAGGGAGCTGTGTTTGGCAGCTGTGTTCCTTCCAAGTTCACAGGGCAGGGTTTAGTGTGAGCTATTGAGGTCTCTGCAAACTCCTGCAGAAAACAACAGATTTTTTTCTTTAGATTTTTTGGGGTTCTATTTCTTTTTAATGTTTTCTCTCATAGCGGCAGTAGTGATAGTAGTTATGGTGGTAGTAGTGATGGTGGTAGTGGTGGTGGTGAGGGTGATGGAGGTACTCATGATGATAATTTTGTATTGGAGTGGTGGCTTTGGTAGTAATGAGAGAAGTGGAGGTGTGATGGAGATAGTATTGGTAATGTGTGTGGTGACAGTGATAGTAATGGCGATGGTGGTGATAGTTTGGTGTTGGTGGTGGTAGTTGTGGTGGTATTGGTAGTAATGGTAGAAGTGAAAGTAGTGCTGGAGACAGTATTAGTTATTGGTGGTGGTGAAAGTGGTAGTAGTGGCAATGGTGGTGAAATGGCTAAGCATTGAACATAAACTATTGGCGAAGCTGCCAGTACTAAACATTGAAAACAATTAGCACTTGGCAAGGATATCAGAGGAGCTGCTGGGAGCTCAACATTGAAAACAAACATGCTTTACACAAGTGTGCCTCAGTGCTATGCCAAAGAACTCAATATAGAATATATTTGCTTACAACCTGTCTGCAAGAAGGAATAACTGAACCTTCAACCTATCTTTAAAGAATATAGGAACAACGTGTTAAAGAAAAAAAGAGAAACGTAGCACCTCGGAGGGTATTTTAACCAATCACAGTCTATACTCCTATGTACAGACAAAATGCAGTCACTCAACTTAAGTGACAGTGCAATTAATTTAGACAGGTCATGTCCATGAAATGGGCTACAGAAGGCTGAACTAACTTTTGATCCGCAACCAATAACTAAAGGCTGACCCAAAGCCCCTATGTATATGATAAAATATAATGTATTGTTTTTTTTAGATCACATAAGACTTGCAAAACTTTAAAAGTCGTCTAAGGCCAGACTTAAAAAGAATGCAGGTGACATTACTAGAGTTAAGGGAGCAAGCCAACATTATTGTTGAGTTCATGTAAACTGAGCAGAAAGAAATGGTGCAAAGTGCTAACAAGGCCTGATCCAGAGCACTGCGGCTATTCTGCCTTGTGCCACAATCTGGCAATACTCCTCAAAAGAAAATCAATATAATGGGAAGAACTGCTTTGGTACTTTTGATTAAAATTGAGTGGAAACTGTTCTAAACAGGAGACCGACCAATTTTCATAGAAAAAGAATCATCCAGTTTACAATGATGTGCGCTCCTACATGCATGCAAAGCAAATATGAGTCCTTTCCTTGGTCTTTGGACAGTCAGTGTTTATTGGGCAATACCCTCCGTGAGGACTGTCTTCTACAACTGGTGCCCTAGGGTCACAATACTACTGCACTCAAATGATCGACTGAACTTCCACCAACCCGCTAGACACCTGCCCTCCACTCGCACACACCCCCGCATCCGTCACAGCGGTGGCTGCTCCTTCTCCTACATCGCTGCCAAGACCTGGAATAACCTTCCCCTCTAGCTCGTACAACCCCCTTCCTGGCAGACTTCAGAAAGAGACTCTTTGAAGGAGACACAGTGCCCAGATACCCTTAGGGGTGGCAGTGTTGCGCTTTACAAATGTTGAGTCAGGGTAAGGAGTTAAAAAGGTGAAATCAGTTTGGCACAGTCAATAACTCTCAATATTGTTTTTGTATGGCCCGGAATAATTAAATATATTAATACATCTTTAATGTCTAGTCTGTACTGATTATGCTTGAAAAATAGCTTTCTTTTACAGGTAGGTAAACAGAATAGGTTAAAATAAGCACAAAGAGCCGCAAGATGCCAGCACCTTCCCTTGCCAAACGTTGCCACAGCGCCTAGGTGCTTAGGTCTAGATTTCTGTTATCATGGGCCCTTTAGCCAATTTTATCCTATAAGATTTGGTTTAGGTGATTAAGTTATGTTCAGTCACTAATAGCCCGCTTTCCAAATTTTCTTTTCAACAGTTTTTCAGAATCAATATCTCCAGAACCCCATAGGATTGAAGGTGTTTCAGATAGGTTCAGGCTCAGCATGACTAACTCCTGGCAAAAGAACCAGACCATCTACTGGCAGAGTGACAGCCATCTGTCCAATCACCTTATGCGAGCAGAAAGGAGGATAGATGCAGCCTAATGTCACGACCTACTGGCACTATTGTAATAGTGGGGATTTAGCTGAGTTGAACCAAATGTGCTGGGTCACATTTGTAGCCACTAGGGTATATAGCAACTTGCTCCTTTGCATACTTAATGACCAACACCTCAGCTGATAGGGGTGAGAGATAGGTGGTTGTGGCATCTGATCTAGTGAGAGCAGCTGGGACAACAAATTCACTCATGATTCCCAACTCAAAATGGTGGCTTTAAGAGACCCAAAACAGGAGAACAATCCTTTCCAAAATGGTGTTGGGCAACTCAGTACTTTCTCTACCAGGTGAACTCGAGCAGTATCAATACATAAAAAACAGTTAGACCTACACGCTTAGAATGGCAACTGTGTACATTAGAGGGTTTTCAGCTCACATCCCCGCTGCACCCAGCTTGTTCATTTACCTTTATTTTGTGATTTCGTATGAGCCCCGAAGACCCAGTCTTGGGATTCCTTTCTCCCATCAACAATATTGTGATGTATTTTACTGTTATGTCATGGAAGTCTTTTCTCACATAGACTTCTTTTTGGGTTTCAGGTCTGTTGTCATGTTAGTGTATGGGTTATACATCTCATTCCTCGATGTACCCCCAGTGACCAAGTAAGTGTTAAAAGTACATTTTGTAGTGTTATTTGGTTCCTCTGTGCTGGGTGTTCCCTCTAGCCCAGAAAATAGCTAACAGAAGAAACTGTAAGGGGTGTACCAACACTAAAAATCGTTTTTTGTTAGCCTGTTGTTATCAAAGATTATAACCAATTAAACATAGGACCAGAAATGATAGTTTAGCGTCAATAGTTATGTATTTTTTTAGAAGTCCTAAAAGTTCATCAGAAAATTGACAAGTACAGCAGCATCTTTAGCAGTGAATTCAGAAGACCATTCATTCGAATAGTTGTTGATGAAATATATTTGTTTTTCTGTATTAAGAGTCCTTCATATGTTTAGTCCCTTACAGGCTTGTAAGTCTGGGCCAGATGTACAAAGGTTTTTTGTGTGCGAAAATGGGGTTTAGATCCGTTTGCCCCCGCAAACAACCTGTGGCCCATGTACTAATCCTATTTTGGGAGTCCCAAATTAATTTGCAACTCGCAAAATAGGATTAGCGACTTGCTATTAGGAAGGGGCGTTCCAAGGGCGTCCCTTCCTAATAGCGACTCCTTAAGCTATGTAAGAATGTTTTGAGACTGCAAAACACTCGCAGTTTTCCACCCTTCTCAGAAGGGTGGTAAAGCATTCGCAAACAGTAAGGGGTCACCAGGGGACCCCTTCCCATTTGTGAATGCATGCTCAAATATTTTTTAAGGGCAGGCCTTAAAAACTGAAACAGAAAAGTTTCATTTTTATTTTTTAAACGCATCCCGTTTTCCTTTAAGGAAAATGAGCTGCATTTTTTTTTTAACTGCTTTGTTTAAAAGCAGTCCCAGACATGGAGGTCTGCTGATGCCAGCAGGCCACCATCCCTGGGAGTGCCAGCCATTCCCAATGGAGTCGCAAATTGTGACAGCCTCATTAATATGCATGAGGCATGCAATTAGTGACCCCATTGGGAATCACAAACAGTGCCTCAGACACTGTTGTGCATCCCAATTAGCGAGTCGCAAATGCGCCGCAATTTGCGATTCGCTAATTGCCGGGTCGTACATCTGGCCCCAAAAGAGCTAAAGCTTGCAGTTATTATTGACAGCTTTTTTTTTACCTAAACCCTTGCTATGGCCTGCTTCTGGTTCAGATACATCAATCGTCACCTTCCACAAAGCCCTATTTATTCGTAAGTCATTGGTAACAAACTTGACAACAAGTGCATAAGCTATCCCATTGACCTTTTACCTGTGATGGAAAACGTTACGTTGGTCAAATACATACAGTAAATAACTACATTTACTCCACCTTTCTTCATTCGTCTTCTCCCCTCACCTGTCACCGACCAGTTCCTGGGTAAGGGAAAAAAAGGACAAAACAGGTCAGTGGCCCCTCCGCCCCCCACCCCCCAGGTAAGGGCAGGGGGACCCCTTTGGGTCCTCAGTTGTGGTCGTCTTCTTCATTGCCTGAGCCTTCCTGAGCCCCCCCCGTGTAAGGGTACAAGGGGTTTTCAGGTTTCTTCTTCTGATCCGTCCAGTGCTGCGTAGTCGCACAGGATTCTGTGGATCATCATCTTAAGGCACACAAGGGTCAAAGTCTCCTTCTTCCCTACTACTAGGTGGTTTCTGGAAAACAGAACATCTTTAAAACATCACTGGAGCCTCCAGCAGTCCCCGTGTCCCTGGGAATAAACCATACATCACAGAGTCCGTGGTATCTAAGCTCCGTGCCTAGGTTCTTCAGAAGGTGCTGAGCGTACTCGCACTCCCAGAAGAGATGGTATGTCGTCTCATCCGTGGTGCACCCTCTCGAGCAGGACTTGTATTGGTTGAGTACTCTTGCGTGCATGAAGGCTCTCACTGGAAGTCCGCCTTGGATGGCCATCCAGGCGATGTCTTTGTGCTGGTTGGTCAGGCACTTGGATGCGATGTTTTCCCAAATGTGGTCCGCTGTGGCAGAGGGGAGGGTGCCGATCGGTTCGCTGATGTACTTTGCTCGTATCCTGCGTTGGACAAGCTTTGGGGTCTATGTGGCGGGGGCGGCAGCCTCCAGCCCGAACTCCTTCTTCTTTGTAGAACCACAGTGTCTCCCAGTTATATGGGACGGTGCTCACCCACTCTGCCCATCCAAGGCGCTTCCACGTTGGCAATAGGAAGAAGCGTGCAATCAGAAAGCCGACATGGCTCTCATCTTCGGTCCTCAGGTTGTTCCTCATACAGTGGCACACAAAGATTCCCCTCAGGTTGGTGGCGATGCCTGGCAACCCCTCGCCTCCCTTGTCATGGGTCCTGAACATCAACGCCCTCATCACTCTGTCCATCTTCAAGCTCCAGATGAAGTAGAAGTTCATTCTAGTGATGGCCTTGGCCGTACGGGACTGCAAAGGCCACACTTGAGCGATGTACTGGAGCACTGGCAGGGTCTCATTCCGCAGGACCAAAGACTTCCCTTTAATCGCCAGCTTCCGGAGGCTCCAGAGTCCCAGCTTCTGCCTCGCCTTTGCCAGTCTCTCTTCCCATGTCTTCTCCACTGCACCATCTCCGCCGAACCAGACTCCAAGGATCTTCAGGAAGTCCTGCTTGATGGGGAATGGCAGTGGGTCTCGGGTGGGGGTCCAGTGTCCGAAGAGTAGGGTTTCCGACTTGGAGCTGTTGATCTTTGTTCCTGATGCCTTTCCAAACTCAATACAAGTCCTCTCCAGCTCTTTCACAGATGGTCCATCCGCGCAGAAGACTGAGATGTCGTCCATTTAGTAGTAGCACTTCATTTCGCCCTTTCTGTTGCTTCCTGGGGCTGTCACTCCTCTAATGTTCCTGTTCAGTCTGATGCGTTCTGCGAGGAGCTCAATCACGCAGATGAACAGAAGGGGGGAGAGTGGACAGCCTTGCTGGACGCCTGACAGGATGGGGAAGGGGTCAGTTTTCCAGCAGTTAATCAACACCGTACTAGAGATATCTGTATACATTGTGGTTACCACGTCACAGAAGAAGTCTCCCAGCTAGGGAACTGGATGGAAGGATAAGTCACTTCATAACAGCAGGGTACTCAAAAGAATGGAAAAGTCTCCCCAGATAATGCATTTCGGGACCTGGGAGACACAGGGTTAGGCTTTTGAAAGTTGCTATGCGAGAAGCTGCCCTCCTGTGGCCACCACACAAAGGTAAATTCAGCCCTTGCAGTGCATTATGGCACGCTTCTCTGAAAGCACTATAACAGCGGGTCTGCCACTGTGTTTGGAGCTGCACGTCTTTGTTTGTTTTTTCTTTCTTTTTATCCTTTGGGTGTCCAGGTCCCATCCGGGACACCCACAGGTGGTGATAGTTGTTGGTGTACTATGGGGAAGCCCCAAGACACCCTCGACCCCAGCCGGCATACCACACTCACACCTGCACTTCTGGTACGGCACAGAGGTACGTGCAGGATACATCATCTTCATTTCTGCTACTCCCGCCTACAGTGGAACAGCATGTAATGACCACATACGCCTTATGAAAGAACAAAACATTTATTCCATCACATCGCCTGTCACCACCCTCAACAGTTTAAATCTCATCAGTGCACTGCAATTAGCATGCACAGACACATGGAGATTAATAGGTAGGCTTTCCTGTTTTCAGTTTCTATTTTTGGTAAATTCTGGTGGTGTTTTTTCAGTGTTTTCCAGTGATTTCAAAATCTTTAAAAAACAGTGCTTTTCAGTGGGCACTCATTTTCACACCATAAAAAACAGCAGAAACAGTGTTTTACCGGTGTTTATGGAACGCTTTACTTTTATCATTGCTTGCTTTCTTCACTGATGCATGGTATGTCGACAGTTTACGTACAGTGTATATGAGGTCCAAATACATTTTTACAAGTCAATCTTATTGTAGTATCCCATACAATATTTCTTCAGTGAATCTTTGGAAAACAGACTATTCACAATAACGAGAGAGAAGAGCAACCTGAATTGAAAAATGTGGTCATTCAATTTCTCCCAAGAGAAGGGGTCCAGAAGCTGCTTCTTTTCCCATCAACAATAGCGATGAGGTGCCTTTTACCAAACAAATGCAAGTCGAACAAAATCAGCACAGTAGTCATACGTGCATAAGCAGCCTGCTGCATTTGAAAATGCATGGGGATTGGGGGTTGACACAAGAGCAAAAATGTTTAGAGTTAAAATATTTTATCAAATATAATTTGGAATATCAAACATAATTTGGAATGTCTAACACTTTGGCGCTTCATTAAGGCAACTTCATTGTAGAGCCAATGCATAATCAGATTAAAGTTTAACAGTTGCTTTTTGCTGCATATTTATTCATTTATTTATTTTTTGGGTGAGTGCAACCTTTGATTTTTTGAGGGAGGAGAACTGACTATGTTATCCCAGACCATGACCTAACTGCCGGTCTCCTCGTAAGAGTGCCCCCAACGAATGGTGCAGCCAATAGGCCAAATCAGCCTATCCTGCGGTCCAACATTATTTCCACCCTCCCCCCCCCCAACCTCCCGGTGTAGCACTGACAGGTCCCAGGCACCACCCAGACAATCTTCCTTGCTCCCTGTACGTCAACAGCCTTCTGTAATCTTTTTGCTGCAGCCATGCCAGACACTCAAATTATTGCACTCTCCGCCGCCTGTGTGTGTCCACCAGGGCGCTACCCACTGTTCCTTCCATCTCCAGCGGTCAGCAGAACAGCAACTTGTGCCTCGTCTGTCTAAATGCTGTGTAGCAGGTGGGGAAGGGTCAAATGTGAACATTAATCCTACCCAGACAATTTAATGAATCGAATCACTGGCTTAGATATTTCTCATTAGCCAGCCATTACCATTGGTGTACTCAAAAGTGTATTCTATGTGTTTCTAAATTGTCCCTACTGAATAAGTATAAGTAAGTGATAATAACTTCCACACAAGCCATTCTTAGAGCTTTGGGGGCCGGGAATAGTATAAATTATAACACCTGCAAAAGTGTGAGGGATAGTAGTTGTCTTGATACTGTCAACAATGGATAGTTTAAGTTGCAAGATCCCTGGCACCTAAGCACTGCATGTGAACCTTAAGGATACAGGGGCCAGATGAGACCAAGCAGTACAGGAAGGCATATGCCTGAAAACACACACCGCGCTGTACCCACATTTTGGGGAAAAAGGCCACCTTGCACAATATAACTTCTTCATGATACTAAATAGTACCTGTAAACAAGCTTGTATTGCTTTATTCGTAGAATGACTTCCTGCTGTTCGTGTCCTCTAATTACTAATCAAGGATAATTGACGCAGATGTAGAAGCCCCGTAAAATGCTTTCCATTTGTATTTGCTGTTTGATGTATGTGCGGATAATGCGGTTTTACTTCTCTAAGTATTTAACTCTTTGTCAGGGGTGTCGTCGCATGGGCTCCCACCAAGTAAGCTATCAGCCACAAAAAAACGCCTCCTATAACTTCCTTATTTCCTCAGCAAAACCCTCCCTCACAATGAAAAACATTTAAAACCTGGTGAAGATTATTCCTTCACCAAACTACGAGCGCAGCCATGATTTTCTTATGGTGTGGCCGAGCTTCCATCCGTTTTAGTCCGAGAACAGAAAACAATCCATTTGCCCAGGATCACACAGTGGCTCTAACTCGGGTCTGCTGGTTCTTGCGAATAACTTAGCCAGCAAGCCATATATCTAGAAATTATTTTTGTGACTGCCTGTTTCTTTCATTCTTAAGTGTTTAGAAAGGCTGCTGCTCTGCTGGAGGGTGGGGGAGGTCTTGCGCTCTCTCTCACGCAGGTCGGGTTTTTATCTCAGATGCCTATTAATTTGTGCATAAGGAAAGCAGGAACTCGTTTTCACTGCTAATCTTCACAGTAATGGCGCCCCAGGAATGGCTGGCCTTTGGTGAGGTGATGCCTAGGCTTCGAGTGATGTTAGTGACGATGACTGGCTGCCAGAGTCATGGTTGTGTAACCTACGGGCGGCAGGGCCAAAAAAACCTTCATCCTCTGAGGTTCATACAGTCACCTCCCCTTTACAGGATAACAAGCACAAGCTCTCCCTTTAGTAAACAAACATGCCCGGCCTTTCCAACTCTGCACATTTAGAGCCCGTTTCCACCCTTGCATTTGTAGTGCTGATTCTGCAGGCGGCAATAAGTAGCCGAGCAGCTCTAGACGGAACATCGCTCTACCCCCGAAGAAGCCGTGGTTGTATCCTGCAGTCAGCTGTATAGTCACGCACCCACTTCTCGAACCCTCCCCACCTCACCTCTGTTCCTCTTTCGGCCGCTTCTGTGTGAGGTCCCCAGCTGTGGCAGCCGGAGGGACCTCTGAATATCAATGGAAAAAAGTTATTCAACAGTCGCCGCTGCCGTAGCCCCCTGGAGGCACCGTACGATCAGGCCAACAGAGAGCCAGTTCTTGGTGAGGCAAGCAGCCCAGATTTCCAAAAAGACTAAAAGAGGAACTCCAAGAAGAATTCTGGTGCCCACAAGGAACAAGGGCCGCGTGAGCAGTCCTCTGAGGCAATCGGGTAGCGACCAAATAGTCCGAAGTCTCTCTCACAGTGGGGGCAGCGTGCACCAGGAATCCCCCAGGGCAGGCAGGCAGCAAGTGCCTGGACGTCCCTACCCCCCATTATCACACATCGTTACCTCCTCTCCAACACATTGCTCCACTCCTGCTGCCATATGAACTTCGAGCGGGGTGCCATTATGCTCCTTTGGCTCCACCAAGTGGCCAAGAGGTACAACAAATATGAAAATCAGTGACACTCGGTTTAAACCGGGTCAGCTGATTTTCAGTTGGTCGGGTACTGTCGGGGACAATCGGTTTTAACAGAATTCCGGACAGCCTATTAATAGGATATCATATGCGGACGACACGCAGCTGCTATTCACTTTCTCCAATAATCCAGCCCAAGACCAACTGAAATTCCGGGAGGATGTCTTGGCTATCTCAGATTGGATGGCGGAAAATTACTTCCAACTTAATTCCTCTAAAACTGGGGTGCTTTTGGTTAGTAGGGTCCCCTATAAATCGGACTACCAGTGGTGGCCCGCTGCACTGGGTTCTCCACCCCAGCCGAAAAGTGCAGTCAAGAACCTAGGGGTCCTGATGGACAACTCCCTCTCCTTCGAACTGCACGCCCAATAAGTTGCTGGTACATGCTTTGGCCACCTACGTGGGCTGAAACCCATCTTGGGGTTTTTTGATGTGCCAACCCGTCAAGTGATCATTCAATCAGTGGTTCTGTCACGTCTTGATTACTGTAACGGATTTCTACTGGGTGCAAATAAAACGGTTACGAAGCGACTGCAAAGGGCACAGAATGCGGCTGCCCGCACTCTCTTCATCCTCCCTAAGCATTGTCATACCTCCTATCTCCTGTACCACCTACATTGGCTGCCGATCGAACAGAGAATTCACTTCAAAACTCTCTGCACCATTCACAGGATCCTACATGGTCAGGGACCCCAGATTCTGCAGGGGCTCTGCACACTATATGTTCCAACGCGAGCACTGCGCTCCGCAGATCTGCATCTGGCCTGTACTCCTAGGGTGTGCAGGAGCAGAGTGGGGGGGCACTCATTTATGTCCCTGGCCCTAGCCCTTTCGAAGTCCATTCCAATCACAGGTCGCAACACACAAGATCACTGGGCATTCAGAAAACAGATTAAAACCTGCCTGTTTTCCTCCATCTAGCTGGGAGGCGCCACGCGCTGCGCTCCTGCTCCCTGGGCTTTTAGAAAATAGGTTTTTTTTTTTTCTTCTTTTTTTAGTCCTCATACGCCATTAAGTCTTTCCAGAGCTAACTCGGTTTGCTCTGCTGTCGCCTTTATATTGGCAACAGCAAGAAAACTCTGATGTTAATGGTTTGCACTTTACACAGAACCCCTCGTAATTGGTCCATTCCAATCTTCTATCTGTAAGGCCCAAGAACTGACCCGAGTGGTAAAGTAATTCCATGTAGAGGCATAATCATTGGACAAACATACCCCTAAATTTAAAGACTGTCTAACCAACCTATGCATGGTGACCAAAAGGCCCTCTTCTTGCTTTTTTCTTTTCTTGTGGCAATATCCAATTTCATTACATATTTAATAGAGTTTAACCAGTCTAAAAAGGTTGGAGGGGTACATTTAATCCAACATTTACAAATTTCTCTGCAAGCTAATAAAACAAGATAGAAACACAGCTTATTATTATCCAAGGGTAACAATTCATGATTCGGGAGGATACCAAAGAATATTAAAGAAGTGAACACCTGAATATCGAACCCAAATATGTCTTCCATACCTTTCATTACAGGACCCCAGAATTGCTGTAATCTAGGGCATCTTATAAACATATGCTCATCGTTAGCTTTATCCTTCCGACATTTTGGGCAGCATGGGATAATACCCTGTGCAAACTTCGACAGCTTAAAAGGAGACCAATACACTCTGTGAAGAGAAAAGAGATGATTTCTCCTTAAATTGGCAGCTTGGACTGTAGAGTATAGTAGGTCAAAAGATACTTGCCATATAGCTTCTATGTTGGCGCCCGGCAAGCACTCGCCCCACAGCTGTGATGGAAGAATAAAGTCGCTGTCTGCCAGATCCCAGTAAATCAGAAGCCAGTAAAGTTTTGCCACTTCTTTCTTGTTCCGTTGTCCAATTCTCAAAACGGTCTCTAGCTCATTTGTAAAACCCACCGAAATACCAACCGCCTGGGACCAACTTTTTATTTGTATATATTTAAATTTAGATAATTGATTGTCCGTTATAATCTTGAGATCTTCCCAGGGTAGCAGACATCCCTCTGGAATAAGGTGGGTCCAGCAATTTACTCTGGCAGCTTTTAAAGGTGTTATTAATGAATCTTTAGTCCATTCAGGTGAGCCTGGTGTGTCCCAAATAGGCGCCATAGCGCTAGAATAGCTGATTTTTAACAGCTTTCTGTTTTTGCACCAAGTGTTTGCAAAGTCCCTTAAAGATTTCAGTCGAACTTTCTTGAAAAAGCGTGGAACTCCGAATTTGTATAGAAAAGCATGTTCAGCTCCTTTTGGGTCCTGCAACATTTCCCTAAACATCCTACCTATATCTGAGAAATTGGGCTCGTTCATAAGCATTTTGCCTGCCTTCATTAGAAAAACCCATGCGTAGATAATTATATCAGGCACACTTAGCCCTCCCTTGTTCTTCCTTCTCCGAAGTTTCTTCCAGGATATTCTATTCTATTTCATCCACTTTTGCTGTTAACTCGGCCACTGTTGTCTCTAATGCTGCACCTCTCACTGTTAGAGAATCCAGCTTCTCTTCCATTTTTCCGCAGAAAAGCTTGATTTCAGCTTGATTTTTTTTCTGAGACTTGCAATCTATTCCTCATCTCCTCCGTTAGGGCCTGTAGAAGATCTAAGGTTGACCGCTGAGTGCTTTAGCTCCCCACCTTTTCCCTAGGTATTTCTTGACTGTCTTTCCATCTTTCGCCATCCATTGCTACCCGTCCGCAAGCGCTGGGACGCCCCTTTGCTGGGGCAGCCATGCGCTATATGAGTATTTTTAAGATAACATAACATAACATGAGGAGGGTGGAACCCGGGGAATAGAAGGAAACCAACAAGGAAAAGACATATATGCACATAGCTGATAATGAGATTACATCTTTTTGGAGTTTAATCCATTACATAGCCCTTGAACCTGACTGGTGATCTAACATTATATGATGTATGTAGGAAGCTGGGTCTGTATATATTATACCAAAGTGAGGTATTGTGTGCACAGAGTCCAGTGGATCCCCAAAGGTTGGCCGAGGTTAAAGTAGATAGCACCTTACTCTCTATTTGTGGTAGTGTGGACGAGCAGTAAGGCCTTATCAGAAGGTAGTGCTAAGCATTTATTGTACACACTCCGCAAGAAATGATATCACACACTCAAGGACTGAACTCTGACCAATTTGTTTTGTATAAAAATATTATCAAGTTATATTTATTTTTTAAAACCAAGCCAGACCTGGTACAGGTAAGTGGATTTATACTTTGCAATAAATAGTACAGTTGAATGCAGTTGCATATACTTGGTTTTGGTTACAGATAAATCACCTATAATGCAACAATTGGAAATACTGTACATATACTTTGTAATTACTTTGATAGTATTGGTTGTATTGCTTTGCAGGTTACTGTTCTTACACAGTGTGGTATACTTGGATACCACACTAGGACTTTTACTGAATAAAGTTAAGTAAATGTAGTTTTGCTATTAGAATACAGTTGTATGATTATTCATAGAGTTTTCAACACCACACTTAGAAACTTTTTCACAGGAAAACAGTCAATGCAATCCTAAGGGAGGAAATGGAGTTATCGGTTAACAGGTAAGTACTTTATTGTTGGAGTTGGTTTTCTGGGGTTAGACTCAGGGGTCCCCCAGGTTCAAGGATGCCTTCTTGAAACACCCTCAGTGGCAATAGGGCGGCCAGGTGCAGAGTGCTGAGGCCCAATGTTATCTAATGGGGGACAAGGGGCCTCCGGTTGGTGGCTGCTCACGAGCAAAGTTCCTAGGGTTAAGCTCAGGGCAAAGAGGGGTTCAAGTTAGCACACAAAGTGCACCCACAGCAGCACAGGGTGCTGTTTTGGCGGCAGGTGCCCTGTTGTATTCAATTGGAGTTGCCGATTTGGGATTTGGGATTTTAGCGGCAGGCTCGGTCCAGGAAGTCTTCCAGGAGGAACCAACAGCTGGGCAGGTAAGTTGGAGGGCTCGGGGACATAGGTGCACCTCAGGTCCTCTTCTCCAGAGTACAGGGCGGCTGGATGCAGGGGTGCCTTTTGAGGTTGGATTTCACCTTACCTGGCCACTCGCGGTTGAGGGGGTCTCCGTGCAGAGGCTGCAGGCAACGTTGGGGAGTCCTGGAGGGGTCAACCCACGGTGAAGTCGGACTCTGGAGCACTGGGGGACCTTGCTGGGACTGGTGGGCACTCGGACATGGGCCATAGGCGACGGGTGCAGAGGTGGTGCCTGGCGTTGAGTTTCTTCATCTTCAGCAGGCTCAGAGTCTGTCTTTGGAGTTTCTTTTGAACAGAGCTGCTGTTCACAGGAGATCCGGTGTTTGTTGAAGGCAGTCAGTCCTCCCGGGGGTTCCGGAGGTCGCTGGCTGCAGAACAAGGTGACTTTTGGCACAGTATTTCTGGAAACTGCAGACGGGCCGGTAGGGCTGGGGCCGTGTCAGTTGTTCTATGCAGTCTCCTCTGCTGGACGTATTCTTTTGTCCTTCTTCTTCGTAGGTTGCGGGAATCTGCCTTCTTGGTTCAGAGCTTCCCCCTAAATACTGTATTTAGGGGGCGATTTAGGGGTTTTGAGGTCAGTAGACAATGGGCTACTGACCTTAGGGTGACTTCATCCTTGGTGTGCTCACCCCACATGGGGGAGTGGGCACAATCCCTAATCCTGATTGGGGAGTGCAAGACACCTGCAAGATGGCGGGCACTGAAGAGTAGGTTTCACCTTGCCTCCCACAACTGAGGGGTGGGGTTAGCAGAGTTGGGCACACCTTCTGGACTGTCTAATCCGAATTGCTATTTAGCTGAGCACTGCCTGCAAACCTATTTGGCTGGCATCAACAGTTACAACAGAACGGAGTGTGTCTTAAAGTGACTGCAATAATGGGGAAGTGTAAACCTTTCTTAAGTTCTTGCATACTCTCTTCGTGTCTTCTGTTCCACAAAAAGTTCACATCTTTTTGGATCAGAATTTGCATGGTCGCCACCTTTTCAGCATACATTTGAATTAATTTTGAATGAAGTTTGGATTAAATTCACACAGGCACTAGAAAGTTCTCAGTTCATCTTTGTTCAAAGGTGCTGGTGAATTGACGATTGCTGAGACTAAGTCAGGCTCTGGCATCACTCCATCAGCACCAATGATGTGTAACAGGTAGACTACCTTATCCTTGAAAAATTCAATTTTTCTTTTTTTAGGCCACTTTCTTTAATTTAATTTTCAGGTACCTTTCGTAAGACTTTCAGATGTTCCTCATAGGTTTCTGAAAACACAAAAATGTTGTAATCGATGGCTCTAACACCTTCCATTGCATCAAACAGTTTATTAATTACTTTTTTAAATACAGCAGAAGCATAGTTCCAGTCAAAGGGCATGCATCAAAATCTGAATGGTCCCTTGGGTTACGAAAGGAGGTAAGTTCATGTGACTCTTTGTGTAGTACAATCTGATCATAAGCAGCAGTTCCATAATGTGGCCACCATTTCATACACATTTGGTAAGGGTTGACTCAACAATAACTTGCCGGTTTAACTAGGGTAAATCTATGCGCAGTGTAATTTCAACAGTTTTCTTATTTACTATGACAACAGGTGAAATCCAATTTGAGGCCGAGATGGGCTCAATTATTTCTTCTTCTAGCCCTTTATGTAACACCTTGTCAATCTCTTTGCATGCTGAAAGTGGAACATTTCACACTTTCTGCTTACTAGGGACAGCTGTTTCCTTAAGTTAAATGTAATGTTTAAATGTCTCAATTTCTCAATGAAAACTTCTTCATAATCACGCAGAATACTTTACGGATCAACCTCAGAGATAATAAATACATAAGGTGCTCTGAATTCTTGTTGCACAAAAACCTTTCCTGTGCCTCGACATATGTTGTGTGCATAACCACTTGATTGTGTATCATTTCATTAGTATTGGTGAATGTGCACCAGAATTCTAGCATAAGGGAGGATACAGCATAGCTTCAATTGTTTCCTCTGGTGTTTGATAACTATAGTAATAATTATGTCGCTCCGTTATGATGCCGAGGGTAATGTCAAAATACTCTTCCACCTTATTCTTTGCTTTGCTATATTGATCCAATGACTCTATTTCATCAGGTTTTTCAATAGGTGTCACATTGTCAAGCAGTTGTTAACCTTCTGTTCCAAACTAATTGTATAATAAAGCCATTTTGTGTTGTGCACTGTATTCCATCCCCTCAGATGCCACTAGGTGCACTTCAAAACTTTGTATCCGTTGACTCCATTTTTCTCTAGGTGGTCCGTGAGGTTCTAAAAAAGTTGCTGGCATCGCCACTGCATTCATTACTCCAACCATTATTATATTTTGGGGCAAAACAATACATGGAACTAATGAAGTGCTAGTCAATGGCATGCTACTGGACAGTTTGCACTCAGTTGCAGGAGGTATTTGTGCATCAGCTCCACCCCTAGCTGATATCACTGCCAGGGACTTTTCTACCAAACTTCAAAGGGTATCCCCCTCCTGTGTTGGCTACAGATGTCTGGGATCCCGTCTTTGTTTAGTGGGCCTGGGTTGTTCTAACCATGATTCAATGTGACAGCTAATTAACAGAGGCTCATTTTCTTCCCCATTGCTTCTTTCTCAGGAGCTGGTGAATCACTGTTAATTACTCCTTTTGGACTTTGTTGCCTCTGCTGTGGAGCAGAGTAATTAACTTGGCCCAGGAGGGTGGCAAAAGCCTAAAACTGGTTCCTGAGCCAGAGAAATTTAACAATTCTAGACGACACATAAGGTGTACATGTAGGTTCTTTAGGCCTGCGTATTTAATCATGTTGCACCTGTTTCACCCCAGTTTGATACCTTACTGGACTTTGTAGGCCTAAGGGAAGTGAAACTACACTTTAAGGCAGATTTCCCCCTAATGTAGTGACACTGCAGATAAACCAGTAAACCCTACTGACCTTACCTATGACTGCCCATGAATGTTATAAGCCCTATCCCAGGTCAACATCTAACCTTGTAGAGTCCCCTCTGCGCTAGGTTATCTGTGCGCAGTTACCGAGCTGCATACAAATGTTGTCTCACACGTGCAGCCCACATATGTGTGCTAACGTGTTCACATTTAACTAGCCAAGTGCCCCTTACCATAGCTGCATCACAGCAGCCTTATCTTAAAAGGCAGACACTATCAGTAAACAGACGTAGTCCATTTACCATGTGATTACCGTGGGTGAGACACAAGTAATGAGACTCACCAACAGTAAAAAGTCCCACAGCGAGTGACCAAAAAGCAAAATGTCTGAGCATACTAAATGGACAGAATCTATTTGCAACACCCACTTATGCACAATCTGGCAGATTTGAAAGAGAAGGATCCAGAAAAACGTGCACTGTGGGCTAACAAGTGGTTGAGTAACAGGGTTAACAAAGGGCTGGAGAATCATGACTCTAAGCTAAAGGGAGATAGGAACTCTCAACAGACTAGTTCTAAACTAAAGAGCAAGAGCCAGGGCAACTCCCAAGGAAACAAGGGGGACACAGGCAGAAATGGAATTTGATTCAAAGCCAGAAAAACATAACAAAGGGAGTGCAATGAAATTATTACAAACCCAGAGTGACTATTTTCTATAAGTGTTAGAAGGAGGGGGATTATAAAAGGGACTGTCAGGTGAAACCTCCAGTAACAGGTGCACCCATAATTGCAAGTGTATTAGCTGTGGGAGGTGGGAATTGAGAGGGTTCTGTTGCACTCAACTTGGTAGCAATGGTACTCAAATACCGTGGGATTTGTGTCGGAAGCTAGTATCAGTGGGAGGAAAGTTCCTACTTTGAAGGACTATGGTTGAGACTAGGAAGGTCAAGTCCAAAGAGATTCTCCTTGTGGCAATGGCACAAGTTTGGTAGCCAGTGGGGAATAACATGGAGTATCTGATTGCCTGTCCGAGGTAGTAATCAATGGCAAGGTGGCTACAGTTCATCTAGGGGTAAGAAAGAAGAAAGGTGCTAGATGTCTCTTGGGCAATTACGTGACTCCTCCTCGTTTAGGACCTGAGCCTACATGGTGCAGACCACATCAGCTTAGTTGACAAGAGCACAGGTTGCACATACGTTTTAGGAAGAGTCTGGGACCAACCCAGATTTGCCTAGACTGGAGTAAGGTAATGAGAGAGTCACCCGAAGCAGACTGGGTGTTGGAGCCTGGGTTACTGCCAGAGCTGCAGGAGTTGTTAGGTACTGGAGGACCTACCCCAGGAGGAATTGTGCAAAGCACCCATTGAGTGGCCTAACTATGTGAGACTTTAGAAGGAATTCTGGGAACAGAAAAGCAAGTGCAGAGTGGTTGAAAGACATGTGGTTGGTTGGGAGGATGGACTGTTTTCAAGTGAGACTGTGAATCCTGAACCAGGAGATAGCAAGAGGCTAGTGGTCCCCTAGGTGGTTCCTTATGTGCATAGGAATACTCTGTTGTGACTTGCGCACTAAGTGCCCATAGTGGGACACTTAGACATTAGAACATTCCATGATAGGTCAGACTATTTGTTGTACTGGTCAGGGGTGTGCAGAGACACAGAGAGGTTTTGTAGAACGTATACTACTAGTCAACTGAGCGTAAGTCTGGATGCAAGAACAAAGCACTCTTAGGTGCCGATTAGGATCCTGGAAAAAAATTCCCCGTACGACTCGTATCCGGTCTTTTTACCGTACGAATCGTACAAGTGCCGTACAAACTGCCAAGTACGATTCGCATGGGAAAAAGTCCATACGAATCGCATTGGGAATAATTCCCCACATGTCCTCGGGTCGGAAAATGTGTCCGACACGTCCCCGGACGATTTACCCTACAAATGTGAAAAGTGAAGTCCGACCGCGCAACTACGATCCATCCCGTGCGTCCGATGGTACAACCGGATGAAAAAAACACCGTCCGCACCGAACTCCTATAGCAACCATGGAGACATGTGCCCGCGTACGCGCCCAACACTCCCCCCAGCCCCCGCATGTACGCGCCCAACCACCCCCCCAGCCCCCGTATGTACGCACCCAACCACCCCCCCAGCCCCCGTATGTACGCGCCAAACCACCCCCCCAGCCCTCGTATGTACGCGCCGAACCCCCACCCGTGCATGTACACCCCCGTACGTACGGACCGTACACCCACCCGTGTATATACACCCGTGTACGTACGGCCCCTACCCCCACCTGCGTATGTATGGAGCGTACCCCCACCCCAACAGTGGATGTACGGACCGTACCACCACCCGTGTATGAATGCACCATACCCACACCCGCGAATGTATGGAGCGTACCCCCACCCCAACAGTGTATGTACGGCCCGTACCCTCACCCGCGTATGTATGGAGCGTACCCCCACACCAACAGTGTATGTACGGACCGTACCCCCACCCGTGTATGAATGGACCGTACCCACACCCGCGAATGTATGGAGCGTACCCCCACCCCAACAGTGTATGTACGGACCGTACCCTCACCCGCATATGTATGGAGCGTACCCCCACCCCAAGAGTGTATGTATGGACCGTACCCACACCCGCGAATGTATGAAGCGTACCCCCACCCCAACAGTGTATGTACGGCCCGTACCCTCACCCGCGTATGTATGGAGCGTACCCCCACCCCAACAGTGTATGTACGGACCGTACCCCCACCCGTGTATGAATGGACCGTACCCACACCCGCGAATGTATGGAGCGTACCCCCACCCCAACAGTGTATGTACGGCCCGTACCCTCACCCGCGTATGTATGGAGCGTACCCCCACCCCAACAGTGTATGTACGGACCGTACCCCCACCCGTGTATGAATGAACCGTACCCACACCCACGAATGTATGGAGCGTACCCCCACCCCAACAGTGTATGTATGGCCCGTACCCTCACCCGGGTATGTATGGAGCATACCCCCACCCCAACAGTGTATGTACGGCCCGTACCCTCACCCGCGTATGTATGGTGCATACCCCCACCCAAAGAGTGTATGTACGGACCGAACCCTCACCCGCGTATGTATGGAGCGTACCCCCACCCCAACAGTGTATGTACGGACCGTACCCCCACCCGTGTATGAATGGACCGTACCCACATCCGCGAATGTATGGAGCGTACCCCCACCCCAACAGTGTATGTACGGACCGTACCCCCACCCATGTATGAATGGACCGTACCCACACCCGTGAATGTATGGAGCGTACCCCCACCCCAACAGTGTATGTACGGCCCGTACCCTCACCCGCGTATGCATGGAGCGTACCCCCACCCCAACAGTGTATGTACAGACCGTACCCCCACCCGTGTATGAATGGACCGTACCCACACCCGCGAATGTATGGAGCGTACCCCCACCCCAACAGTGTATGTACGGCCCGTACCCTCACCCGCGTATGTATGGAGCGTACCCCCACCCCAACAGTGTATGTACGGACCGTACCCCCACCCGTGTATGAATGGACCGTACCCACACCCACGAATGTATGGAGCATACCCCCACCCCAAGAGTGTATGTACGGACCGTACCCACACCCGCGAATGTATGGAGCGTACCCCCACCCCAACAGTGTATGTACGGCCCGTACCCTCACCCGTGTATTTATGGAGCGTACCCCCACCCCAACAGTGTATGTACGGCCCGTACCCTCACCCGCGTATGTATGGAGCGTACCCCCACCCCAAGAGTGTATGTACAGACCGTACCCTCACCACGTATGTATGGAGTGTACCCCCACCCCAACAGTGTATGTACGGACCGTACCCCCAACCGTGTATGAATGGACCGTACCCACACCCGCGAATGTATGGAGCGTACCCCCACCCCAACAGTGTATGTACGGACCGTACCCCCACCCATGTATGAATGGACCGTACCCACACCCGCGAATGTATGGAGCGTACCCCCACCCCAACAGTGTATGTACGGACCGTACCCCCACCCGCGTATGTACGAAGCGAACACACACCCCACCAGTCTAAGTACGGAGCGCACCCCAGGCCCCAACACCAGCACCCTCACCCAACATCGCGCATGTATGAGTCGTACCAAGCCAGAGACAAGGACAGCACTGTACAACAAAATGGCCGATGTACGCACCGTACAGACGCTAAAAACACACGTACACAACCAGGACAAAGGAAAACAACACAAGAAGACTCCATTCGAATCACACAAAGCCACAAAACATGTCCAACAAGCACAAATACAACCTATTCACTGACCTGCAACTGCCAAACCCCCAAACAGAGGCCCAAAACACAACCACTCCTTATAACACACCCACCCAAAGTTCAAACACAGCCACACCCACCAATGGACCAATAAAAAGGCCCAACACACACAAACCATGATCTTTTGCAACAGACCCACTGCTGCCAGACCACACAGAGAAACAACTGCACCATACTACAACCTCCACTACACCTTACACCTGCACACCTTCACACAACCACCTTCACAAACACCCCCTCATCACATTCACACACACACCTGCACAACCACACCCACAACCGTCCACACCCACACCCCCCACAACCATCCACACCCACACCCCCCACAACCATCCACACCCACACCCCTCACCATGCCCACTAACAAGAATCCAAAGTTCACTATCCAAGAGTTGGAGGTCCTTGTCGACGAAATCCTCAGAGTCGAGCCACACCTCTTTGGAACATTGGTCAGACAGACCAGCATTTCCGAAAAAACAGCCATGTGGCAGACGATTGTCGATGCTGTGAATGCTGTTGCGTCCACCAGAAGGACCAGGCATGAATGCCAAGCCAGGTGGTACGATCTGCGGAGGACGGTCCGCCGCAAAATGACCGACGACCACAACCAGGCCAACATCACTGGAGGAGGGCCGGCCCGCAGACGCGTACAATAGCATCCCTGGGAGGAGAAGGTGATGGCCATACTGCCGGTGGTGGCAGTGGAGGGAGTAGAAGGACTCGGAGAGCCTGGTGAGTACACAAACAACTCACCTCACATGGGGGGAACGTCATCCACAACCAAACTCACAATCATGCACGCAACCACCCCAAAGCTATCGCATGACTCAACCACACTCCATAAACACGCACATGCCACTAGCGCCACCATGCCCCACGCACCCAGCTGCACAATGCCAAGTCACAGGCCACAGAAAACACCAACACAAGACACGGTAACCCGGATGGCGGGAGTGTGGGCCTCAAAAATCACATAGTGCAACTCAGAAGCAGACAACAATGCCCTCTGCCCATATGGCCTAGGTCACAGCCAGACAAACAGTGTGTCCCCACACAGGAAAGACTTGCCTGCAAATGGCGGACGCCTTGCATGAAGACATGGGGGTGAAGGCACTTTTTGCACATGACAGCAGCCAATGAACAGCCAACACTGTGAAAGAGTGGCAGCACACACCACCACAGCAGCAGCGCAGACACAGACACTACACCCAATGGGTGCCTGGAGATCAGAAACAAACTCACATGAACAAGCCAAGGGCCATTCAAAGATCTGCAAAAAGTGTGTGCCTAGGAAGCTGGGCTGAGGTGACAGAGGGTGACACACAGAGGGAGGGAGAGGGGGAGAGAGAGGGAGGGAGACACAGGGAGACGGACAGAGGGAGGAGGCTGACACCGGGAGGGAGGGAGAGGGGGACAGAGAGGAAGTGAGAAAGGGAGACACAGGGAGACCAATTCAGCCTTGGGTGGTGTGGGAATGTCTGCTCGTCAGCAGGTGGACTGCGTGCATGTAGACAAGGGTGGCCAGTGCCTGAATCCCCCTCTCTCCTCCATGGCAAAACACTGGGCCATGTCTCAACCTGTGCACAAGCACAACGCCAGCTACCTGCATCATATAAGTGTGTGGAACAACTCCATGTGCCCACGTACAGTGCAACACGGGAGGCGCCAATGCATGGCTCGCCACACCTGCTCACTCCACTGCTGACTGCAGTCACAATTGACGCAGCAAGTAAGACTGTGTCACACATAGGTAAAGTCTCAAAAGCTGTGGCCAAGGGACATACCCATGCACAAGTGCACTGGTAGTGGAATGCAAGACATATCCAAATACCCAGAGGAAATGTGCCAACTTTGAAACTAATGAAACATGGATGTTGCATGGAACAAAAATAACATTGTCTCTCTCACACACAGGTCAACGTCGTGGATCACCCCCCAACACTGGGGGGGAAGACTCACAGGACCTGGCTCTGCGGGAGGACGATCCCACCGGCAGCGACGACTCTCACCACTCTGTGGACGACCCCGACCAACCTGGCCCCTCTGGTGTCCAACCACCTGCAGCACCTGCGTCAGGTACAACTGGGCCAACCACCACCCCCACTCCTGCCACATCCCAGGAGACACCCAGGATCCCTGCCCCACCAACACAACGCAGCCAGGCTGACCAGGAGGAACACGGTGTACCGGGCACCCAGGAGGAGGCAGGCGACAACGCAAATGCCACCCCTCAGGGGTCCCGGAGACCCGATGTGCCCACAAGGGCAGGCCAGGTGCAAGTGGGCAGGGGTGGTGGGAGTGGAGGACGGCGGAGGCGTGAGCCTGACCAGTTGGCTGCGGAACCGGTATATTCCCATGTAAGAAACATCCTGGACACATACCGGCAGGACACCACGGGCATGAGCCAGGTTGTGTCCACCCTCAATGAGATGAAGGGGACCCTCGAGGAGATCAAGACCCAGCAGGCCCAGCAACATGCGGAGCAACATGCCTGTCAACTGCGACACCAAGGACGGATGGAGGACAGACAGGCTGAGCTCGTGACGGTGCTCACGGGAATTAACCGTTCACTCCGTCGGATAGCCGACAACATGGGCAACCCCCCCTGTGCCACCAGGCGAAGAACATCACCACCCACAGGGAGGGAGCAGGAGGAGGAGGAGATATCCGACGGAGCATCCCAAACATCGTCACGGCCTGCTCCTGAGGGATGTATGTCGTTACAACGCATGCTTTTACACCGCATGCCGTTACAACGCATTTTTTACACCGCAAGATCTGTTACAACGCAAGCCTTTACAACGCATGCTTTTACAACGACGTACACTAGATGGAGTGCTGACATTAGAAATGTATAATTTACTATTCTAACTCCAGTCCACGTTGCAGTAGGGAAGGTGTTTGGATAGTAAAACTACACTATTTCCAATGTTAGCACGCCATCTAGTGCATTTCGTTGTAATGGCATGCGTTGTAATGGCATGCGTTGTAACAGATTTCGCGTTGTTACAGTTTCGTTGTAATGGTAGTGCGGTGTAAAAGTTGCGTTGTAAACGTTGTATACCGCTTCTGAGGGTTCCCGCAGGAGGGCGGGTCGTCCATGGAAAAGACCGTGAGGGTCGGCGCCACAGCACCATCTCCCAGGACACCTGGCCTGGCACCTGGCCCACTGGCCCAACAGCAGCACATCAGCAAATGACATTCTCTGCCACATGGACTTGCTGGTCACTGTCTGACCAATGTTGACAAAGACTGAGGCATGGACTCTGATGATTTCCATTGGCAAGGACACCAACTCCCCCAGTGAACTTTGGATTCCACACACCCGGAAAGCCCCTCTTGTCATACCCCCCCCCCCCAACACGTACCCCAACACAAATAAAAACTTACACGATCAAGAGATGATGCCTACATTTTGCATTATTACCTTTCATGTGTTTTGTAAAGTCTAACCATGCCTGAGTTCTCATATGACTTCAACCATCCATACCCTTGGGCCTGAGTCTGGCACAGGACACACATGGGTCACAATGTATTAGGCAAGACAGACATGGAGCACCATACACACCCGTGATGGGCCCAACCAGCTGAGGGGGTGGCCGCACAACCGTGCCGACAGACATATTGAGTACAGCAACAGTCATGCGCAGAGGTCAGGGATCATGTGGAGTGTCCTGGTCGGCACCCAGGTATGTGTAGACAGGTGGCAGAACCATGTCCTGCAAGCTTGAGTCAGGTGGATGCAGAGAATGGTGGCCTGGCCAACGTTGGATGCATGGGGATGGCACATGTCACAATACCCACACAGTCATGCACATCATGCACAATACAGAGTCTAATCCCAGACAAACAGCTTGCATCTTGCTACTCGACACATAGACACATAGCCACTATCACTGAAAACCATGCCAGACATGCCGTATGCACCGTGGCAACACACCAGCATTGACTGAGAAGAGGCACCTTGGAGGCATAGGGACACCTTTATTAGTCATGTATTCCGGAATGCAGAGGCAACTCGGAGTACACATACACAGGTCATGTGGAGAGACTTGTGGGTCCAACACTGGCACCCCCCTTCTGCACCACAAATGCTTGATATCTATGGAACTGGCACATAAGTGTCAGGTAACAGCTTAACACCCCCTGCTGCTCACGGAGAGCCTGCCATACACCATTGATCCTCTGATGTGGAAGTCCCACACCATGTCAAGCCAATGCAAACCGTATGTGTCCGAGGGCAGTGTTACACACATTGAGGCCATCATCACAATCCACTATCCCATTACAGATGACTGTCAACAAGTCTGACCATCTATTCAGGTGTATCCAGCGACATGTCATGTGTCCCATGGTGATGCGACATGTCTGCAGAGGAACCAAACTTCGACAGGGGCAGTGTGCACACATCGTAAACAACTGCCACACCCAATACACCCCTGATGCATCCCTTACCCTAAGGAGACATCCAAACTTGTCCGTGCGTGTAACGCTGAGTCAGCACGCGATGACGTGTCCATGAGGAAAAGCAGTGCCACAACAATGCAACCAGCAGACGGCATGCGCAAGTACCTGAGGATGAGAGACACACAAGAAGTCAGCCACAAAAAGCACATCCACTTGCATGTGCATGTACTTGACACATGTAAGGATGACAACATGCTAGGTCACAATTATGACTGTGGAAATACACTCATCACTGGCACCATCACTCGAGTGACACATCCACACACACCTCTGAATCACGTGGCATACATGCAGATGGACACACACATCGCAACACATGCCACACGGGGACCAATGCGTGCACACTCAGACACTGGTACTCACCACTAAGCAAAGAAGTCGCGTATGAGCCAACTCCGGATGTCCTCTTGCGGAACCACATCCTCCACATCACTAGCCCCATTGCCAAGCCCTTCGTCCTCCACGGGTGGATGGTCCTGATCATCTTGATCCAGGATGAGTGGCACAGCTTTCTCAACTGCCATGTTGTGCAGCATGCAGCGGACCATGAAGATTTTGCAGACCTTCGCCGGGGCATATGGGAGGGCGCCGCCGGTCTTGTGTAGGCACCTGAATCGGCTCTTCAGGAGGCCAAATGTCCTCTCTATCACTCGCCTTATCCGGCCATGGGCGGTGTTGTAGCGGAGCTGGGCCGGTGTGCTGGGGTTGCGGAGAGGTGTGATCAGCCATGGCATGTTGGGATAGCCAGCGTCCCCTACATGGAAACCACATGGACACAAGTAGGACAGGAGAAGCGGTCTACGCAAAATACAGGACAGACAGAGTGTACCCACCAACAACACATGCTCGTTCGTTGCGCAGCTGCGTCATCATTTCAGGCACCCTGCTACGCCTCATGATGTAGGCATCGTGTGCTGATCCTGGAATACGAGCACAGACATGTAAAATCACCATGTTGGACAGACACACCACAAGGGCATTGATGGAGTGGTAGTGCTTGCGATTCCTGTACGCTACCTCCTGTGCCTGTGGTGGTACCAAAGCCACATGTGTCCCATCTATGGACCAATGACATGGGGCATCCCTCCCAGGGCATAGAATCCACGCTTGACACCAGTCATCTGTTCAGGAGTTGGGAAATGGATGAACTCATCCAGGTGAAGCAACATGGCCTCTAAGAAATCATGCAGCACACGGCTGAACATGCTCTGGGACATGCCACCAACATGAGCTATGGTATATTGAAAGGTACCCGTGGCAAGAAAATGTAGGGCTGCCATTACCTTCAGCTTGGGTGTCAGTGCCGTAGGATACCTGTGCAGCGGTTGCAGGTGTGGTGCCAGCCTTGCCGTCAACTCCTCAATCAACGGTTGGGGGAAGCGGTAGCAGCGTATACAGTCATTCTCCCGCATGTCAGCCAAGTCCGGAATTGGTCGGGGAAGAGGCGGCGCTCTGCAGTAATTTGGAAGTGACAAGGAAGAGTGAGTGCACTACAACAACAATTTATATATACTGAGCACATGTTAATCTGTCAATACACATATGCTACATACGGAGTCAGGTATGTGCTACATGTCCAGGACACGTATGGCTGCCAGGTGACACTCCTACCAAGACCCAGCTACACACGGAGATTGTGAACCTCCACATCCCATGGCATGGGACTAGCTGTGTCCCAGTATAAGTGAACAGCCAGACGCAATACAGGAGTGACATACATCAACATATCAGCAGAAGTAGGATGTTGATTGCGGAGACAGGTAGCGGAACACTAGAGCCACAGGTCACATGACATTACATTAGGACAGCCTACACACCTTGCCATGAAGGTGTACATGTCATGACTGACCACACATACATTGAGAGGATGCAGACAGGTCCGTGTCACGCCACTCCGTGTCCCATGCATACATACACACCTTACATCAGATACCACATGTGGCCTGGTGTGTGTAACAGTGTGCCATGGCCATCTACACACAGACACATGTTGGTTGCAGCAACAGCAGATGCTTTTGAGGGAACACCAACATCAAGCTAATGTGAACACACCACACATACATGACATAGTCACATCGTGCAACGTGGGTAGTCACATGTCAGGTGTGGCAACCCCTGTAGCGGGCATCAGGGGACACTTGCGTGTGTTGTTGACTGTGCCATGCCAGTGACGCTCATCTCAAGTGTGCTGTACGACATGCACACATGTCAAAGGAGTGAAGGGCATGTCTGGCACATAGTGCACCGTCACACATAACATCTGTACACATCTCATCATTCATCTATTGCCTTCACAACTCAGGAGTAATGTGCCACATCACAGCCTTTCACACATGTGCCCCACACATGTAGTACTGCACAGACAATGCCTTGATGTCCATCCATGGACAAGTATGTCAGCTCTATTGCTTTCTGTGTGCTGCCTGTCACCACTGTTATGTGTGTAAGGAACCGTACATTCGCTCTGAGGGCGTGTGTATGTTCCCTATCACTATGGGAGTGCTGCCGTAGGCCTACCCATAGAGATAGTGAGCGTACAGGCGTGTGTACGGTCCGTATCACTATGGGTACTGTTGGAAACCGGGCAACCGGGTTAGCAGTCACCAGGTTCCCAGCACAATGGTAGCTTGGCTCGAGCGGTTGGGGTCAGGCACCGTGTGAAGCGTACGTCACACCCTCACAATAACCATGCGTTCATCCGTTCCAAAAACGACACTACACCGTAAAAATAATGCAAGTCAAATTGAAAATATATATGTCTTTATCTTATTTTCTCTTAGTTGCAGGTTTCATAACAGAAATACAATACACTAGGATTTTCCTTCAAAAGAGCAGGTCAAATAAATAATACTACTTAGGAATTTCAATAAATAGGTTCGTATCACTATGGGTACGCATACGCGAGCACACCCATAGTGATACGGACCGTACACACGCGTGTACGCTTACTATCACTATGGGTGTGCTCGCGTATGCGTACCCATAGTGATACGGACCATACACACGCCTGTACGCTCACTATCACTATGGGTGTGCTCGCGTATGCGTACCCATAGTGATACGGACCGTACACACGCGTGTACGGGCCGTTGCCATGCATTTGGGGTGCCCTAGGGCCCCGGAACGCACCGTACCCGTGTGTGAATCTCCAAATTACATAGGGGACACATGAGGGACAAGTATAGAGCCCTACATGCATGCTGGTTGTCATGGAGACCAAGTTTAAAGTTTGAATTTTTTTCATCAGGTGCCCAGCAAAAGTCGGTTTGAATGAATCTACTTTGTTGCAATGTGGTTGTGGAGTTTACATCATGCTCACGAAAAAAAAATTGCAAAGCCACTGACTGTGCTAGGTTTAAATGGATTGGAGGAAACATAGGATGCAAATGTGAGTGACCAATCACTCTGTACTCCTGTGCATGAAACAGGCCAGCAAGGCAGATATAAGGCAGCCAGGTCCCATGAGAGAGCACTTGCCTGCACATCTTTTGATCCTACTACACTGCTGCTGCTCATGATTCCCTTGCACCATGTCAAGGTCTGTGGAGAGGGCCCAGCCATTCACCCTGGAGGAGAATCTGGCATTGCTGGATGTGATCCTCCCACAGTACCCCATGCTGTATGGCCGACCAGGGTTTCAGGTGAGTGCAGAGTCCACTAGCACAGACTGTGTCCCTTTTTTGTGACTGGGACTTCTGGCATTGTGTCCAGGTGTGACACACATGCATTGTACTGTAGAGTGGGTCCCAGGGGGGAATGCCTGATGTCTCCCAGCCAGAGCATGCTGTGGTGCATGTCTGCCGTCCTCACTTGCATTGTGTTTACTGTGACAATCACTGCATGGTGCATGCCACATTCTGCCTGTCTAAGCCTCCTGGGAATGTTGCTTCTACAGTCCTCATGTGACCTGGCTCTGCGGGAGGACGATCCCACCGGCAGCGACGACTCTCACCACTCTGTGGACGACCCCGACCAACCTGGCCCCTCTGGTGTCCAACCACCTGCAGCACCTGCGTCAGGTACAACTGGGCCAACCACCACCCCCACTCCTGCCACATCCCAGGAGACACCCAGGATCCCTGCCCCACCAACACAACGCAGCCAGGCTGACCAGGAGGAACACGGTGTACCGGGCACCCAGGAGGAGGCAGGCGACAACGCAAATGCCACCCCTCAGGGGTCCCGGAGACCCGATGTGCCCACAAGGGCAGGCCAGGTGCAAGTGGGCAGGGGTGGTGGGAGTGGAGGACGGCGGAGGCGCGAGCCTGACCAGTTGGCTGCGGAACCGGTATATTCCCATGTAAGAAACATCCTGGACACATACCGGCAGGACACCACGGGCATGAGCCAGGTTGTGTCCACCCTCAACGAGATGAAGGGGACCCTCGAGGAGATCAAGACCCAGCAGGCCCAGCAACATGCGGAGCAACATGCCTGTCAACTGCGACACCAAGGACGGATGGAGGACAGACAGGCTGAGCTTGTGACGGTGCTCACGGGAATTAACCGTTCACTCCGTCGGATAGCCGACAACATGGGCAACCTTCCCTGTGCCACCAGGCGAAGAACATCACCACCCACAGGGAGGGAGCAGGAGGAGGAGGAGACATCCGACGGAGCATCCCAAACATCGTCACGGCCTGCTTCTGAGGGTTCCCGCAGGAGGACGGGTCGTCCATGGAAAAGACCGTGAGGGTCGGCACCACAGCACCATCTCCCAGGACACCTGGCCTGGCACCTGGCCCACTGGCCCAACAGCAGCACATCAGCAAATGACATTCTCTGCCACATGGACTTGTTGGTCACTGTCTGACCAATGTTGACAAAGACTGAGGCATGGACTCTGATGATTTCCATTGGCAGGGACACCAACTCCCCCAGTGAACTTTGGATTCCACACACCCGGAAAGCCCCTCTTGTCATACCCCCCCCCCCAACACGTACCCCAACACAAATAAAAACTTACACGATAAAGAGATGATGCCAGCATTTTGCATTATTACCTTACATGTGTCTTGTAAAGTCTAACCATGCCTGAGTTCTCATATGACTTCAACCATCCATACCCTTGGGCCTGAGTCTGGCACAGGACACACATGGGTCACAATGTATTAGGCAAGACAGACATGGAGCACCATACACACCCGTGATGGGCCCAACCAGCTGAGGGGGTGGCCGCACAACCGTGCCGACAGACATATTGAGTACAGCAACAGTCATGCGCAGAGGTCAGGGATCATGTGGAGTGTCCTGGTCGGCACCCAGGTATGTGTAGACAGGTGGCAGAACCATGTCCTGCAAGCTTGAGTCAGGTGGATGCAGAGAATGGTGGCCTGGCCAACGTTGGATGCATGGGGATGGCACATGTCACAATACCCACACAGTCATGCACATCATGCACAATACAGAGTCTAATCCCAGACAAACAGCTTGCATCTTGCTACTCTACACATAGACACATAGCCACTATCACTGAAAACCATGCCAGACATGCCGTATGCACCGTGGCAACACACCAGCATTGACTGAGAAGAGGCACCTTGGAGGCATAGGGACACCTTTATTAGTCATGTATTCCGGAATGCAGAGGCAACTCGGAGTACACATACACAGGTCATGTGGAGAGACTTGTGGGTCCAACACTGGCACCCCCCTTCTGCACCACAAATGCTTGATATCTATGGAACTGGCACATAAGTGTCAGGTAACAGCTAAACACCCCCTGCTGCTCACGGAGAGCCTGCCATACACCATTGATCCTCTGATGTGGAAGTCCCACACCATGTCAAGTCAATGCAAACCGTATGTGTCCGAGGGCAGTGTTACACACATTGAGGCCATCATCACAATCCACTATCCCATTACAGATGACTGTCAACAAGTCTGACCATCTATTCAGGTGTATCCAGCGACATGTCATGTGTCCCATGGTGATGCGACATGTCTGCAGAGGAACCAAACTTCGACAGGGGCAGTGTGCACACATCGTAAACAACTGCCACACCCAATACACCCCTGATGCATCCCTTACCCTAAGGAGACTTCCAAACTTGTCCGTGCGTGTAACGCTGAGTAAGCACGCGATGACGTGTCCATGAGGAAAAGCAGTGCCACAACAATGCAACCAGCAGACGGCATGCGCAAGTACCTGGGGATGAGAGACACACAAGAAGTCAGCCACAAAAAGCACATCCACTTGCATGTGCATGTACTCGACACATGTAAGGATGACAACATGCTAGGTCACAATTATGACTGTGGAAATACACTCATCACTGGCACCATCACTCGAGTGACACATCCACACACACCTCTGAATCACGTGGCATACATGCAGATGGACACACACATCGCAACACATGCCACACGGGGACCAATGCGTGCACACTCAGACACTGGTACTCACCACTAAGCAAAGAAGTCGCGTATGAGCCAACTCCGGATGTCCTCTTGCGGAACCACATCCTCCACATCACTAGCCCCATTGCCAAGCCCTTCGTCCTCCACGGGTGGATGGTCCTGATCATCTTGATCCAGGATGAGTGGCACAGCTTTCTCAACTGCCATGTTGTGCAGCATGCAGCGGACCATGAAGATTTTGCAGACCTTCGCCGGGGCATATGGGAGGGCGCCGCCGGTCTTGTGTAGGCACCTGAATCGGCTCTTCAGGAGGCCAAATGTCCTCTCTATCACTCGCCTTATCCGGCCATGGGCGGTGTTGTAGCGGAGCTGGGCCGGCGTGCTGGGGTTGCGGAGAGGTGTGATCAGCCATGGCATGTTGGGATAGCCAGCGTCCCCTACATGGAAACCACATGGACACAAGTAGGACAGGAGAAGCGGTCGGGCTGGAAGTCTACGCAAAATACAGGACAGACAGAGTGTACCCACCAACAACACATGCTCGTTCGTTGCGCAGCTGCGTCATCATTTCAGGCACCCTGCTACGCCTCATGATGTAGGCATCGTGTGCTGATCCTGGAATACGAGCACAGACATGTAAAATCACCATGTTGGACAGACACACCACAAGGGCATTGATGGAGTGGTAGTGCTTGCGATTCCTGTACGCTACCTCCTGTGCCTGTGGTGGTACCAAAGCCACATGTGTCCCATCTATGGACCAATGACATGGGGCATCCCTCCCAGGGCATAGAATCCACGCTTGACACCAGTCATCTGTTCAGGAGTTGGGAAATGGATGAACTCATCCAGGTGAAGCAACATGGCCTCTAAGAAATCATGCAGCACACGGCTGGACATGCTCTGGGACATGCCACCAACATGAGCTATGGTATATTGAAAGGTACCCGTGGCAAGAAAATGTAGGGCTGCCATTACCTTCAGCTTGGGTGTCAGTGCCGTAGGATACCTGTGCAGCGGTTGCAGGTGTGGTGCCAGCCTTGCCGTCAACTCCTCAATCAACGGTTGGGGGAAGCGGTAGCACCGGATACAGTCATTCTCCCGCATGTCAGCCAAGTCCGGAATTGGTCGGGGAAGAGGCGGCGCTCTGCAGTAATTTGGAAGTGACAAGGAAGAGTGAGTGCACTACAACAACAATTTATATGTACTGAGCACATGTTAATCTGTCAATACACATATGCTACATACGGAGTCAGGTATGTGCTACATGCCCAGGACACGTATGGCTGCCAGGTGACACTCCTACCAAGACCCAGCTACACACGGAGATTGTGAACCTCCACATCCCATGGCATGGGACTAGCTGTGTCCCAGTGTAAGTGAACAGCCAGACGCAATACAGGAGTGACATACATCAACATATTGGCAGAAGTAGGATGTTGATTGCGGAGACAGGTAGCGGAACACTAGAGCCACAGGTCACATGACATTACACTAGGACAGCCTACACACCTTGCCATGAAGGTGTACATGTCATGACTGACCACACATACATTGAGAGGATGCAGACAGGTCAGTGTCACGCCACTCCGTGTCCCATGCATACATACACACCTTACATCAGATACCACATGTGGCCTGGTGTGTGTAACAGTGTGCCATGGCCATCTACACACAGACACATGTTGGTTGCAGCAACAGCAGATGCTTTTGAGGGAACACCAACATCAAGCTAATGTGAACACACCACACATACATGACATAGTCACATCGTGCAACGTGGGTAGTCACATGTCAGGTGTGGCAACCCCTGTAGCGGGCATCAGGGGACACTTGCGTGTGTTGTTGACTGTGCCATGCCAGTGACGCTCATCTCAAGTGTGCTGTACGACATGCACACATGTCAAAGGAGTGAAGGGCATGTCTGGCACATAGTGCACCGTCACACATAACATCTGTACACATCTCATCATTCATCTATTGCCTTCACAACTCAGGAGTAATGTGCCACATCACAGCCTTTCACACATGTGCCCCACACATGTAGTACTGCACAGACAATGCCTTGATGTCCATCCATGGACAAGTATGTCAGCTCTATTGCTTTCTGTGTGCTGCCTGTCACCACTGTTATGTGTGTAAGGCACCGTACATTCGCTCTAAGGGCGTGTGTACGTTCCCTATCACTATGGGAGTGCTGCCGTAGGCCTACCCATAGAGATAGTGAGCGTACAGGCGTGTGTACGGTCCGTATCACTATGGGTACTGTTGGAAACCGGGCAACCGGGTTAGCAGTCACCAGGTTCCCAGCACAATGGTAGCTTGGCTCGAGCGGTTGGGGTCAGGCACCGTGTGAAGCGTACGTCACACCCTCACAATAACCATGCGTTCATCCGTTCCAAAAACGACACTACACCGTAAAAATAATGCAAGTCAAATTGAAAATATATATGTCTTTATCTTATTTTCTCTTAGTTGCAGGTTTCATAACAGAAATACAATACACTAGGATTTTCCTTCAAAAGAGCAGGTCAAATAAATAATACTACTTAGGAATTTCAATAAATAGGTTCAGGTCATCATTACACAAAGAATATGTCAGGACCAGGCGGAGATAGGCACATGGGGTAGGTGGGGGTCACGTAACACGGAAGAGGGACTACAACTCCCATAATCCCTGGGCGTAATCCCTGACCCCTGACACACAGTGATAAGCCCTGCCCCTGGGGAAGATCGGGGCTTGTCACTTGTAGAACGACCCAGCCGCGGCAGGAGCTCACCTGCTGGACTCTTGCCGTTCGCAGAATCCCAAGGTCTGCAGAACACTCGTGACGGGGGGAAGGCGATCCTGGACCTCCTCGCTACTGTGGACATCCCGTCAGCCTACGGAAAGGACGAGCCGGGAGAACTCTGCAATTATAGGCGTCCGTGGTGGTGCCTGAGCGCAGGTAGCACGGAGCAATCTCACTGGGGTCCTGACAATTAGGAGCCCCGTACAATGCCTGCGGAAATGCTGCACGGAGCAGTGGTTTTCGCCTGATACTTATCACGGAGGGAAAGAGACCTCCTACCTCACTCGAAGTACGGTACTTCAAGTTCTTCGAGCCCAGGGCGGCGAGGGTTATCTCCAGACAGATAAGTACCTCTGGTGGAATGAGTTAATTCCACGCCTTGTTTTGTTTTCCTTCGTTTCCTTTGAATCCTTATTTCACTTCGTGGCATTTGCAGAGCCGTGTCACCAACGACTAAGTAAGTCCCTACACATAGGGTTACGGGGTGGACACGGTGGCTGTGACAACCGAAGTGTTAATCCTTGTTCTGTGTTTGCTTACAGGGCACAGTGGGTGGCAGATAGGGATGTGAGGTCCTCAGCATCAGAAGAGATCCATTCCTGAGCCTACAGCGCCACCTGGTTTCTTTTCTTTTCTCCCTTTTTTCCCTTTCCCCTGGAGAGAGATTATTCTTGTGTGGTTCCCCATCCGTACGCTCGAGAGTATCTCTCCGAAGGGGAAGAGGTTTACTAGCATCATCATCGTTCCTGCTGTATCCGGCTGTCAGGTGCGCGAGCAGCCTATCTCTGTGTGACAGAGTGACAAGCCCACGGATAATTACGGCCCGAACGATGGACACCAATACCGTACTCACGTCAGTGTTAGAAACCTTGACAGCTCTACGAATGGAGGTAGATGCCTTTCGGGGGGAAAACTTAGAACTCCGTAATGAGATGAGCACGATGAGACGTGAAGTCGCAGGGTTGTCCCGCACTAGCGCCCCTCAGGGACGAGGAGGACAGTACATTCGGAACTGGACCCTACCTCCCCCTACGTCCCAAACAGCAGGGGATAGTCAATCCGCCGGGAATGCGGGTGGGGGTACAGTTCCTTCCACCATTCAGATTATACAACCCGCACAGTTACCCCTAGCTCCCCCAGAAAGGTTTTTTGGGGACCCAAAGAAATTTGGTATCTTTTTAGGACAGTGCAAGTTGCACTTTATGTGTAAACCTGCGGTCTTTCCTACGGACCAAGCAAAAACTGCTTTCATTATGTCATATTTAGGGGGTAACGCGGCTAGCTGGTCTTTCCCTCTTATAGAAAGAAATGACCCGGCCCTGCGCGATTTCGACACGTTCTGTGAAGAAATGCGTAAACTGTTTGATAGAAAGGCCCATTCCCTCTCCTTAGATAGGGAGTTGCTGACGCTTAAACAAGGCACTCAAGATTTATTGGCCTACATAACCAACTTCAACAGACTAGTGGCTGAGACTGATTGGCCGATGGACAAACGCACCTCACTGTATTATCAGGGCCTTAGGGGCGAATTGAAAGACGTCCTAGCACAAGTTGTGCAAATGCCCTCCTCCTGTGATGAGCTTATCGACCTTACCGTGCAGCTGGACCATCGGCTGCAGGAAAGAAAGGGGGATAAGCAGCGATCTGAAACCCGATACATCCCCCCACGACAGAAACAGGGAACTGAGGGACCCTCCACCGTTACAGACTGGACAGAGCCCATGCAAGTGGGTGGTATACGTGGACTACTTAATCCAGAAGAACGAGAGCGTCGAAGAAAAATGAAGTTATGCATGTACTGCGGGAAGTCTGGACACTTTATCAAGGAGTGTAAGGCCAAGGCCCGATACCCCCTAAAGGAAACCCAAAGGGTACCCGTGGTTGAGTACTTACGTGAGGCTCCGGAAAACTAATATGCCCAAACGAGTTACAAACCCCTTGTTTGTGGCATTTTAAGGAAGAGGTTTGTCCGACATTAGCCAACACCATTCAAAACGCAGTGGCCCATATGAACGTTTGTGTTACTCTAGATGTACCAGGAACCGGGCTGGTGTTGGTCCATGCTCTCTTGGACTCTGGAGCAACAGGCAACTTCATTGATAGGAAATACGCTCAAGACATAGGCATGCCGTGTATTAAAAAGGAGATCCCTGAACTCATCAAGGCCGTGGATGGCACCGCACTGACGTCAGGACCCGTGCGATATCATTCTCATTTGGTACAGATGTGGGTGGGCGCAGACCATAGTGAGTACATCCAATTTGACCTGATAGACGCCCCTCATTTCACTCTGATATTGGGAATGCCCTGGCTCACTCTACATGATCCTCTAGTGCAATGGGCGGCCAGAACCGTAACTCTGAACTCTTCGTACTGCAAGGAACATTGTACGCCTGCTCGTCTCCAAGGCGCACCAAAAAGAACGAGGCCTACAGAATACCTGGCTAGCAGCTGTCCTGGCAATATCGTAGGCTGTGTCACCACGCTGCCCAAAGAATACCAGATGTATAGTGCTGTATTCAACGAACAAGAGGCCAGCCAGCTTCCACCGCATCGACCCTACGATTGCGTGATAGAGCTGGAACCAGGAGCCAGCATCCCCTGTAGTAGGATTTACGCCCTTACCGAGGCAGAGACCACCTATTTACAGGAATACCATGAGAAACTCTTGAGTAGTGGTTTTATTCGGCCATCATCGTCACCAGCCTCTTCACCCCTTTTCTTCATACCCAAGCGGGAAGGAGGTCTCAGGGCATGCATAGATTACAGGGCGCTCAATCGAATAACGAAGAAGAACCGCTACCCACTACCCTTGATACCCGTCTTGTTAGACCAATTGAAGGGCGCGGCAGTCTTTACCAAACTAGACTTGAGAGGGGCCTACCACTTGGTGAGAGTGCGGCAGGGGGACGAGTGGAAGACGGCATTTAAAACCAAGTTTGGTCTCTATGAATATCAAGTTATGCCGTTTGGACTCTGCAACGCCCCCGCCGCATTCCAATTCTTCATGGATGACGTGTTAAGAGGGTTACTGGACGTATTTTGTATTGTCTATATAGACGACATTCTGGTGTATTCCGCGTCCCTGGAAGAACATTTTCCGCATGTCAAGGCTGTACTGGAACGATTGCAACAGCACGCATTGTATGCGAAGCTCAAAAAATGCTTCTTCCACACCCCCAAGGTGGAGTTCCTGGGGTACGTTATAGGCCCCCATGGAATATGTATGGACCAGAAGAAAACGCAAGCCATCACGGAGTGGGAATCCCCTACCTGTGTAAAATCCCTACAGAAGTTCTTGGGATTTGCGAACTTCTATCGGAGGTTCATAAAGGACTTCTCGCGTATTATCCAACCCTTGACCCTTCTGCTGCGAAAGAATACAAGCTTCCAGTGGGACGCAGCAACCGAAGAGGCTTTCCAAACGCTAAAGAACTGCTTTACCAGTGCCCCCATTTTGAGGCATCCGGATGCGACGCAGCCCTTTGTCCTTGAACCTGATGCGTCACATTATGCCTTGGGAGGCATCCTTTCTCAACGACATCCGGACACGGGCCAGTTGCATCCCGTCGCTTTCTTCTCCAAAAAGCTATCCGGTTGTGAAACCAACTACAGTATCATGGACAAAGAACTCTTAGCCATTAAACGAGCCTGTGAAGAGTGGAGACACCATCTTCTGGGCGCCAGACACACCGTGGAGATTTATACCGATCACCGGAATTTGCTATTTCTTAAGAGTGCCCGAGCCCTAACCCCTAGACAGCTGCGATGGTCGCTGTTCTTCGCGGATTTTGACTTCGTCATCAAATACCGACCAGGCCCGCAGAATGGCAAGGCAGACGTGTTGTCCAGACCCCTTCCTGCCCCTGAAGGAGAAGTCACCAGAACGGAGGAACCACCTAACATCATGCAGAAGGCAGCTTTCCCTGAGGAAAGGGTAGCAGCCGCCACCACCAGCGACTTTCTGGATGAAGTGCGCAGGCAAACCAGAAACGTCGATAAAGATACCTGGATCCAAGAAGAAGCCTTACACCGCTCTGCTAAAGGTGACTACTTATTTCATGATGACAAATTGTTCATACCTGAGGGACCCCTGCAACAACAAGCCCTGCACTGGGTTCATGATACGACGTTGGGAGGACATATGGGAATCCACAAAACTATACAGACACTAACCCGCTACTTCTGGTGGGCATCACTCCGCAAAGACACAGCCAAATACATCTCCGAATGCGCGGTATGTGCCCAAGCCAAGGTACCGCATCAGCGACCCAGTGGCCTTCTCAGACCTATTCCCACACCACCTAGCCCATGGCACACAGTATCTATGGACTTTGTAGTGGAAATGCCAACAAGTGCAGGACATGACACCATATTGGTAGTTGTGGATCACCTTACAAAAATGGGGCATTTCATCGCTCTCACTAAATTGCCAACGTCAGCGGAGCTAGCCGCCATTTTCTTGCAACATATTGTTCGATTACACGGAATACCCTCGGTTCTCATCACGGACAGAGGGACTCAATTCACCTCAAAATTCTGGAAGGCATTCTGCGAAGCCCTGAGGATTGATGCACGTCTATCCACCAGCTACCATCCACAAACGGATGGAAAAACCGAAAGGTTAAATCAAACACTGGAACAGTACTTGAGGTGTTTCACGTTATCACTGGACGAAGAGTGGAGTCAACTCCTATGGACAGCTGAGTTCGCCTACAACAACACCAACCACTCTTCCTTGGGCTGTTCCCCCTTCTACTGTCTCTTAGGGTTTCACCCCAATCTATTACCTTTTGCGCATCCTGTCTCCTCAGCTCTTCCGTCAATACAGGAGCATCATGCTCATCTCAAAGAGGTGGTAGATAGAGCCAAAAACCACTTAGAGGAAGCACATAGAAGGGATAAGGTACAAGCAGATAGAAAAAGAACACCAGAACCCTCTTATGGGATAGGGGATAAAGTGTGGCTTAGCACCAGGCATCTGAACTTTAAGGGAAACACTAGAATGCAGCCCAAATACGTTGGTCCCTACCCCATAGAGAAAATCGTAAATCCCGTTGCCATGAAACTTACTCTCCCTACCTCCTTGCGAATCCACCCTGTCTTCCATGTCTCCCTCCTGAAGCCATGTCTCCCAGATACCCGTTTACCGCTAAAACCCCAACCTGTCGAGGTTGATGGGGAAGAGGAATACGAGGTGCGGGGTATACTAGATTCCAAACACATCAGGGGGCGAGTACATTATTTAATCGATTGGAAAGGTTATGGCCCTGAGGACAGGTCCTGGGAACCTAAGGCTAATTTGCATTGCCCCGAGTTATTGAGGCGTTACCATCACCGTTTCCCCAACAAGCCCGGTAGTCCGCCGAGACGGTGGCCATTGAGAGGGGGTACTGTCAGGACCAGGCGGAGATAGGCACATGGGGTAGGTGGGGGTCACGTAACAAGGAAGAGGGACTACAACTCCCATAATCCCTGGGCATAATCCCTGACACACAGTGATAAGCCCTGCCCCTGGGGAAGATCGGGGCTTGTCACTTGTAGAACGACCCAGCCGCGGCAGGAGCTCACCTGCTGGACTCTTGCCGTTCGCAGAATCCCAAGGTCTGCAGAACACTCGTGACGGGGGGAAGGCGATCCTGGACCTCCTCGCTACTGTGGACATCCCGTCAGCCTACGGAAAGGACGAGCCGGGAGAACTCGGCAATTATAGGCGTCCGTGGTGGTGCCTGAGCGCAGGTAGCACGGAGCAATCTCACTAGGGTCCTGACAATTAGGAGCCCCGTACAATGCCTGCGGAAACGCTGCACGGAGCAGTGGTTTTCGCCTGATACTTATCACGGAGGGGAAGAGACCTCCTACCTCACTCGAAGTACGGACTTCAAGTTCTTCGAGCCCAGGGCGGCTGACGCTGCCAAATTATGCCCACACTAGGGTAACCACATTACAATCCAGAGAGATTGTGATCCGGGACTCTACTGTTCTGCCCTGCCCCGAGCAAGTATCCGGCTAATCCCCCTGGGGCAAGGTATCTCCAGGACAACGCGAGTTAAAGGCGGTAGAGCGTGAGGACAACGTCTCTACCCTTGGTTGAACTCCCGTCTAGGAAAGAGAGAACCGGACTGCGCAGAATACCCTATGGAACTGCTCCCTAAGTAGTGGGAGAAGAAGAGCTCAGCCGGACGGCGAACTCTAACTGCAGCGAGGGTTATCTCCAGACAGATAAGTACCTCTGGTGGAATGAGTTAATTCCACGCCTTGTTTAGTTTTCCTTCGTTTCCTTTGAATCCTTATTTCACTTCGTGGCATTTGCAGAGCCGTGTCACCAACGACTAAGTAAGTCCCTACACATAGGGTTACGGGGTGGACACGGTGGCTGTGACAACCGAAGTGTTAATCCTTGTTCTGTGTTTGCTTACAGGGCACAGTGGGTGGCAGATAGGGATGTGAGGTCCTCAGCATCAGAAGAGATCCATTCCTGAGCCTACAGCGCCACCTGGTTTCTTTTCTTTTCTCCCTTTTTTCCCTTTCCCCTGGGGAGAGATTATTCTTGTGTGGTTCCCCATCCGTACGCTCGAGAGTATCTCTCTGAAGGGGAAGAGGTTTACTAGCATTATCATCGTTCCTGCTGTATCCGGCTGTCAGGTGCGTGAGCAGCCTATCTCTGTGTGACAGAATAAATAGATGTGCAATAAATACAGATGGCAAATAAATACAGTCAGACAATAAATACAGTGCAGGAATAAATTAGTGGATGACAATAAATAAAGCACCTCAATAAATAAGGTAAAACAATCAATGACAGTTACAGTTCAAATCATTTTCATGAGTTCACTTGGTCTTACTTTGCCCATACACAACTTAAGGACACTTGGATGGCATGGGGGTGTCCCACCTAGATTGATCAAGGCTGGGGCCTAAGCTGAGGCAGAACAAGAGTAACCTAAAGATCTGGCCCTCCAAACCACACAACCCTTTATGGAGGTCACTGTACCAGTCTCAGTTCACCCCTGGCACTCCCAGGCTGGTTCTAACACCCCTTTAGCCCCTAGAATGGTCTTTTAGGGCTCCACGGGGCCTCAGACGCCCCCTCTACCACTTACTGTCCTTTTCAAGATGATCGGCTCCGCTCGGCACCGTGTCGACGCCGTGAGGCGGCTCCGGATCGATGTCGTTGGACGGCCTCGACTCGATGTCGCTGGGCGGTCTCGACTCGATGTCGTTGGGCGGTCTCGACTCGATGTCGTTGGGCGGTCTCGACTCGATGTCGCTGGGCGGCCTTGGCTCGATGTCGCTGGGCGGTCTCGACTCGATGTCGCTGGACGGCCTCGGCTCGATGTCGCTGGACGGCCTCGTCTCGATGTCGCCTTCCGGCGTCGCAGGGACTCGGACTCCCCACTTCCTGGTGTCTCCGGAGTGCGATCTCCACTCCCGACCTCCGGCGCGCTTCACCTCAGTCTCCGGCGACTCCGGTGGGTGGACTTCACTCCCCCGTCGACGCCTCACCTCGACCTCAGGTGACTCCCGACTCGACCTCCGGAACCTCTCCACGACCTCCGTCGGCGCCCTCACTCGACCTCGGGTGACTCCTTACTCGACCTCCGGTGCCTCTCCACGACCTCCGTCGGCGCCCTCACTCGACCTCTGGCGGCTCCGGGTACGACGTCTGCTTTCTGTCAGCGCCGCTTCTCTACCTCCGGCCCCAGGTCTCCAGGCTTCTCGACGTCAGGACTCCAGGAGGACACTGCTGAACAGGTCAGGAGCTTGCTGTTCTTCTTCTTTAAGGCCTGTTCCAACTATTCAGTCCTTTAAGATGGTTCTTCTGATCTTGATCCCACACAGGGCTTTAGGTTGGGCTTGGTCAGTAGAGACTAGCATCAAGGGTGGGTTTCTGGACCCCACTCCAAGCACTGGTTTCCAACTCTGCTGCCTTACTCCGACCTCCTTCTATCTCTGTCCTCTCTCTTCTCCAGTCAGTTGCCAACTGCCACTCTGAGATGGCCTCCCAACATTCTAAACTGCCTCCCACTGTCACAGGGTTCTAGAATGTTCCCGGAGGTTCTGGTGATGTCACAGGTGACAATGGGTGGCCACCATTTTGTGTCTCAGGCCCTCAGACAGAAGTTCCAGGGGTAGGGAAAATGGCTCCCTGACCCTGCATCAACACTAAAAAGTCTGGTGGTTCCCAAAAAGGAAAAATTATAACAGGGTTTGAGGCAAAAGTGGGACAAAATAAATAATGATGAGGAGGGACCACCCAAAGGGGCTGACAGGTCTAACACACGTCCCCCCCAGCTGAAAGTGGGGAGAGCTACCCAACCCCTTGGGAGTTCTCATCACTAAGGCGGAAATACCTTGAGAGACCGTCTGCATTGGCGTGGTCCACTCCAGGCCGATGTTCCACCTGAAAGTCCATTCCCTGTTGGGAGATAGACCACCTTAGCAACTTGGGATTCTCCCCCTTCATCTGCATCAGCCAACGAAGGGGTCTGTGGTCGGTCTGAACTAGGAAGTGCGAGCCAAACAGGTATGGCCGCAACTTCTTCAGAGCCCATACCACTGCAAAGGCTTCACGCTCTATTGCACTCCACTTCTGTTCCCTGGGAAGTAGTCTCCGGGATAGGAAGACCACGGGTTGATCCAGACCCTCTTCATTGAGTTGCGAGAACACTGCCCCAATGCCATGTTCCGATGCATCCGTCTGGACAATGAACTCCTTGGAAAAGTCTGGGGCCCTTAAGACCGGGGCCTCGCACATGGCTTGCTTCAGTTTCACAAAGGCCTGCTGACAAGCCTCCGTGCAGACTACCCGTCGAGGTTGCTTCTTGGACGTAAGCTCTGTGAGGGGGGCCACAATGGTCCCATACCCCTTCACGAAGCGGCGGTAATATCCAGTGAAGCCCAGAAAAGCTCGGACCTCAGTCTGAGTCTTGGGGGGTTCCCAGGCCATGATAGCCTCGATTTTCTCCTGGAGGGGTTGCACCGCTCCCCTACCCACCAAGTGTCCAAGGTACACTACCGACCCCTGCCCGATCTGGCATTTACTGGCCTTGATCGTTAAACCAGCGTGTTTCAGGGCCTGGAGAACAGTTTGCAAGTGACGCAAGTGATCCTCCCAGCTGTTACTGAAGACGGCAATGTCGTCCAGATAAGCAGCAGAGAAACTCTCCATTCCGGCGAGGATCTGGTTCACCAGACGCTGAAACGTGGCAGGTGCGTTCTTGAGCCCAAAGGGCATCACGCAGAACTGGTAGTGGCCCTTGGGCGTGGAGAAGGCTGACCTTTCCTTAGCTCCATCAGTCAGAGAGATCTGCCAGTACCCGGAAGTAAGGTCAAAGGTACTCAAATATTGGGCAGCTCCCAGCCGGTCAATCAGTTCATCCGCCCTCGGTATCGGATGAGCATCAGTCTTGGTTACTGAGTTCAGTCCCCGGTAGTCCACACAGAACCTCAGTTCCGGTTGGGCACCCGGTGGTACAGCTTTTGGTACTAATACCACCGGACTGGACCAGGGGCTGCTGGAAGGTTCAATCACTCCTAGCTCCAGCATCTTAGTGACTTCACTGTGAATGCTGGCCTTCACCTTGTCTGTCATCCGGTAGATCTTTGACTTCACAGGTGGGCTGTCTCCTGTGTCCACGTCATGGATGCACAGGTGAGTCCTACCCGGAACAAGGGAGAACAATGAAGAGTACTGCCCCAGGACCTGGCGGCAGTCCTCCTGCTGTTCAGGAGTTAGGGACGGGAGAGAATCACTCCCTCCACCAACCCATCCTTCTCTTGAGATGCAAAAAAGTAGGGGAGAGGCTCGCTTTCCATGTCCTCTGCTCCGTCAGTCACCATTAACAATATGACTTCGGGCCTCTCATGGTGGGGTTTGAGGCGGTTGGCATGCAGCACCCGTAGGGGCTGACGAGGGGTCTTTAGGTCCACCAAGTAGGTAGCCTTACCCTTCTTCTCCAACACCTCAAAGGGTCCTGACCAGCGATCCTGGAGGGCGCTAAGCTCTCCTGGTTCGATCACCCACACCTTCTGGCCAGGCTCCAACTCCACCGAGTGAGCATTGTGGTCATACCACGCCTTCATCACTGCTTGGCTGGCTTCCAAGTTGTCAGAAGCTTGCTTCCACAACTTAGCCATTTGGCTCCGGAAGGCCAGCATGTAGCTCACCACGTCCTGGGGAAGCTTCCTGGGAGTTCTTTCCCATCCGTCTCTCACCAGGCCGAGAGGTCCACGCACAGGGTGCCCATACAAAAGCTCGAAGGGGCTGAAGCCCACTCCCTTCTGTGGCACTTCCCTGTAAGAAAACAATAGACAGGGTAGGAGGACGTCCCATTTCCTCCGCAGGCTTTCAGGCAGACTTCTGATCATGCCTTTCAAGGTTTTATTGAACCTCTCCACCAGACCATTGGTCTGGGGGTGGTAAGGAGTGGTGAATCGGTAGGTCACTCCACACTCCTTCCACATGGCCCGCATGTATGCTGACATGAAGTTGGTCCCCCTGTCGGACACAACTTCCTTGGGAAAACCCACTCGGGTAAAGATTCCCATCAGGGCCCTAGCCACAACAGGTCCGTAATGGTCCTCAGAGGTATGGCCTCTGGGTACCGTGTGGCATGATCCACCAGAACCAGGATAAACCTGTGACCAGCTGTAGTAGGTGGATCTAACGGACCCACAATGTCGATGCCCACCCTTTCAAAGGGGGAGCTAACGACAGGAAGTGGTTCCAGGGGAGCTTTCAGCTTCACCCCTGTTTTCCCACTGGCTTGACAAGACACTCACGTCCGGCAGTAGGTGTCGGACGACACTTTCATTTGAGGCCTATAAAAGTGTGGGACAAGCCGGGCAAAGGTCTTGTCTTGCCCCAGGTGTCCTGCCAAGGGATCTCATGAGCCAATTCCAGAAGGAAGGCTCGGTAACGTTGAGGGACAACCAAGGCCCGTGACGATCCGTGCATGGGTGCCTTGGGTTCACTGTATAGGAGGCCATCCTCCCAGTAAATATGGTAGTTCCCCTCAACGTTCCCTGCTGCCTGGGCTTCGGCCTGTCGCCTCAGTCCCTCAAGGGTAGGACACTCCCTCTGGCCCAGCAGAATTCCTCCCTGGTCGGCCCTCCCTCCACGTGCCACTCGGCCGGGATGGGTAGGTTCTCCAGTTCGGTAACATCCCCCTCCGCGGACTCCTGGTCCACCACCTCCGGCGGCCTATCCGTCACACGGGGCGCGGATGCCGAGGCAGGCTCCTCCTGCCCTCGGTTCTTCCCTTGGTCGGCAGCCGGCGGTGCCTTTGTTCCAGGCTCCCGCCTAAACGAACTCCCCCTCCGGGTAGTCGCAGACCTTGTGCTGACACAGGCCCAGTCAGGTGTACCCAGCATCTCAGCATGAGTCCGGTATTCCACCTCCTTCCAAGCATTATGCTCCATGTCATTCCCCAGCAGACAATCGACTGGCACGGCAGGGCTTACGGCAACTCGAAGTAACCCTGCAACCCCTTCCCATTCAAATGGAACCTCGGCCACCGGATAGTGGCCCATTCTGCCGTCAGCCATCGCGGCAGGGTGGAGTACATGGGGAATCACCTGCTCTGGAGACACCAGTTGGCTACGTACCATAGTCATACTGGCTCCTGTGTCTCTCAGAGCCTCCCCTCTTTGGCCGTTGATGGTGACCCACTGCCCATACTTCGTGGTATTTGCGGGCACCTGGATCTTAGGAACCATCTCCCGTTCTCCCAGGGACACTAAAGTGACACCCGCCCACTCCCTTCCCTTACCTAAGGGCATCTCCTCCCCGAGCACTACACTAGCTACTCCGGGGGCCTTTCCTCCGATGGGAGGGGGTGGTCTTTTCGGGCACTTCACATCTCCCTTATAGTGTCCGACACCACCGCACTCGAAGCAATGGACAACCCTTGGCTGCTGACTCTGGCCAGGATTAGGGATTCTGGGTGGGTTAGCCCTCGGGGTGAATCCTGTTCCCTTCCCTTGGAAACTATTTTGGGGGCCTTTAGAGAACTCCGTTTTCTTTTCCCCTCCCTCTTTCTTCTGGGGGGCGCCCTGTCCGGTCTTTTGAGAGTCCCCTCCAGTCCCCCTTGTGGACACCCGGGTACTAGCCCAAATGTCCGCCTCCTCAGCAAGCTTCCGGGGATTGGTCAGCTTGCTATCCACCAGGTGTTGACGCAGTTCAGGGAAACATTTTTCGAGCAGGTGTTCCTTCAACATCAAATCAAACAACCCCTCGTAGTCCCTCACCTCACTGCCCTGTATCCAACCCTCTAATGCCTTTTTTGCATAGTCCAGGAAATCCACCCAATTCTGTGTGTTCAGTTTGTGGCTACCCCGGAACTTCTGTCTGTACTTCTCGGGTGTTAGTCCAAACTTCCTCACGAGCGCCACTTTCATGGTGGGGTAGTGGGTCTGCTCATCCTGCTCCAGGGCCAATAATGTATCCCTACCAGCTGGAGGCATGTATCTATACAATCCCCCTCCCCAATATTTCTCTGGAACCCCATGGACTCTTAAAGAGACCTCATAGGCTGCTAGCCACCTGGCGATATCATCTCCCGCACTCTAGCTAGCTACTATGTCTTTTGGCAAATAGGGTTTGGATTCCCTGGTGATTTTTCTTTCTTCGCTGCCACCATTAGGAACAGGGTGTGCCCCGACCCGTAGGATCTGGAGATCTATCTCCCTGAGCCTCAACTCGTGAGCCATCCTCCGTTCCTCCTTTTCTTTCTCCAGCTTCGCCAATTCCCATGTGAGCTGTCTTTTCTCCCTCCGGTCAGTGAATTCTGCTTCTAATAAGCCGTTGCTAGAGACACTGCTGCCCTTCCTTGAAAGTGTTCTGGGCCCCGCTACTAGGTCCCCCACCTCAGGTGGGTACAAACCAGCCCCCTCGCTGTCAGGCTCTCCATCCCTGTCCTCCTTCTCAACCTTACTTTCTCACCGTGCCTCCCCCCAAGCCCTCAAGCTGGTCTGGAGTTCACCCTTCTTTGCACCTTGGGGACAAAACACCCCCTCTCGCTGACAAAACTCTCTGAGTTGGGCCACAGTGTAAGTTTCCACATCCTCCAACACAAACTCCATTTTGCCCACTCAGGATAGAAGACAGTTGCTTACAGAAGCTATGCAGGGGGGTACCTTTTGTAATACCTCCTCCCACCACCAGAAGTAAATTTGAAAAAAACAAAACTAAAAATTAGGAAGTCCGCTTGGAAAAAATCTCCCGGTGTAGGCCTATGGACTACCCACAGTTATTGTCGAGTAGACGCAAGCACAGCTCAATCCCACCACTGAACACCAATTTTATGTTGGAAACCGGGCAACCGGGTTAGCAGTCACCAGGTTCCCAGCACAATGGTAGCTTGGCTCGAGCGGTTGGGGTCAGGCACCGTGTGAAGCGTATGTCACACCCTCACAATAACCATGCGTTCATCCGTTCCAAAAACGACACTACACCGTAAAAATAATGCAAGTCAAATTGAAAATATATATGTCTTTATCTTATTTTCTCTTAGTTGCAGGTTTCATAACAGAAATAAAATACACTAGGATTTTCCTTCAAAGAGCAGGTCAAATAAATAATACTACTTAGGAATTTCAATAAATAGGTTCAGGTCATCATTACACAAAGAATAAATAGATGTGCAATAAATACAGATGGCAAATGAATACATTCAGACAATAAATACAGTGCAGGAATAAATTAGTGGATGACAATAAATAAAGCACCTCAATAAATAAGGTAAAACAATCAATGACGGTTACAGTTCAAATCATTTTCATGAGGTCACTTGGTCTTACTTTGCCCATACACAACTTAAGGACACTTGGATGGCATGGGGGTGTCCCACCTAGATTGATCAAGGCTGGGGCCTAAGCTGAGGCAGGACAAGAGTAACCTAAAGATCTGGCCCTCCAAACCACACAACCCTTTATGGAGGTCACTGTACCAGTCTCAGTTCACCCCTGGCACTCCCAGGCTGGTTCTAACACCCCTTTAGCCCCTAGAATGGTCTTTTAGGGCTCCACGAGGCCTCAGACGCCCCCTCTACCACTTACTGTCCTTTTCAAGATGATCGGCTCCGCTCGGCACCGTGTCGACGCCGTGAGGCGGCTCCGGATCGATGTCGTTGGGCGGCCTCGACTCGATGTCGCTGGGCGGTCTCGACTCGATGTCGTTGGGCGGTCTCGACTCGATGTCGCTGGGCGGCCTCGGCTCGATGTCGCTGGGCGGTCTCGACTCGATGTCGCTGGACGGCCTCGGCTCGATGTCGCTGGACGGCCTCGTCTCGATGTCGCCTTCCGGCGTCGCAGGGACTCGGACTCCCCACTTCCTGGTGTCTCCGGAGTGCGATCTCCACTCCCGACCTCCGGCGCGCTTCACCTCAGTCTCCGGCGACTCCGGTGGGCGGACTTCACTCCCCCGTCGACGCCTCACCTCGACCTCAGGTGACTCCCGACTCGACCTCCGGCACCTCTCCACGACCTCCGTCGGCGCCCTCACTCGACCTCGGGTGACTCCTTACTCGATCTCCGGTGCCTCTCCACGACCTCCGTCGGCGCCCTCACTCGACCTCTGGCGGCTCCGGGTACGACGTCTGCTTTCTGTCAGCGCCGCTTCTCTACCTCCGGCCCCAGGTCTCCAGGCTTCTCGACGTCAGGACTCCAGGAGGACACTGTTGAACAGGCCAGGAGCTTGCTGTTCTTCTTCTTTAAGGCCTGTTCCAACTATTCAGTCCATTAAGATGGTTCTTCTGATCTTGATCCCACACAGGGCTTTAGGTTGGGCTTGGTCAGTAGAGATTAGCATCAAGGGTGGGTTTCTGGACCCCACTCCAAGCACTGGTTTCCACCTCTGCTGCCTTACTCCGACCTCCTTCTATCTCTGTCCTCTCTCTTCTCCAGTCAGTTGCCAACTGCCACTCTGAGATGGCCTCCCAACATTCTAAACTGCCTCCCACTGTCACAGGGTTCTAGAATGTTCCAGGAGGTTCTGGTGATGTCACAGGTGACAATGGGTGGCCACCATTTTGTGTCTCAGGCCCTCAGACAGAAGTTCCAGGGGTAGGGAAAATGGCTCCCTGACCCTGCATCAACACTAAAAAGTCTGGTGGTTTCCAAAAAGGAAAAATTATAACAGGGTTTGAGGCAAAAGTGGGACAAAATAAATAATGATGAGGAGGGACCACCCAAAGGGGCTGACAGGTCTAACAGGTACGCATACGCGAGCACACCCATAGTGATAGTGAGCGTAAACGCGTGTGTACGGTTCGTATCACCATGGGTACGCATACGCGAGCACACCCATAGTGATAGTGAGCGTACACGCGTGTGTACGGTCCGTATCTCTATGGGTACGCATACGCGAGCACACCCATAGTGATAGTGAGCGTACACGCGTGTGTACGGTTCGTATCACTATGGGTACGCATTCGCGAGCACACCCATAGTGATACGGACCGTACACACGCGTGTACGCTCACTATCACTATGGGTGTGCTCGCGTATGCGTACCCATAGTGATACGGACCGTACACACGCCTGTACGCTCACTATCACTATGGGTGTGCTCGCGTATGCGTACCCATAGTGATACGGCCCGTACACACGCGTGTACGGGCCGTTGCCATGCATTTGGGGTGCCCTAGGGCCCCGGAACGCACCGTACCCGTGTGTGAATCTCCAAATTACATAGGGGACACATGAGGGACAAGTATAGAGCCCTACATGCATGCTGGTTGTCATGGAGACCAAGTTTAAAGTTTGAATTTTTTTCATCAGGTGCCCAGCAAAAGTCGGTTTGAATGAATCTACTTTGTTGCAATGTGGTTGTGGAGTTTACATCATGCTCACGAAAAAAAAATTGCAAAGCCACAGACTGTGCTAGGTTTAAATGGATTGGAGGAAACATAGGATGCAAATGTGAGTGACCAATCACTCTGTACTCCTGTGCATGAAACAGGCCAGCAAGGCAGATATAAGGCAGCCAGGTCCCATGAGAGAGCACTTGCCTGCACATCTTTTGATCCTACTACACTGCTGCTGCTCGTGATTCCTTTGCACCATGTCAAGGTCTGTGGAGAGGGCCCAGCCATTCACCCTGGAGGAGAATCTGGCATTGCTGGATGTGATCCTCCCACAGTACCCCATGCTGTATGGCCGACCAGGGATGCAGGTGAGTGCAGAGTCCACTAGCACAGACTGTGTCCCTTTTTTGTGACTGGGACTTCTGGCATTGTGTCCAGGTGTGACACACATGCATTGTACTGTAGAGTGGGTCCCAGGGGGGGAATGCCTGATGTCTCCCAGCCAGAGCATGCTGTGGTGCATGTCTGCCGTCCTCACTTGCATTGTGTTTACTGTGACAATCACTGCATGGTGCATGCCACATTCTGCCTGTCTAAGCCTCCTGGGAATGTTGCTTCTACAGTCCTCATGTGATTCTGTGGTCAGCCCAGTGTGACAGGTGACTGTACCCACAGATGTGTGTTAGTTTAGTGTACCTGTGCTGAGAGTGTCCACATGATGTGTTTGTACCCTGGACATCGGTGTGTGTGTAAGTCCCCTGTCATGTGGGTGGGTGCATATGTGGAGTGTAGCGCCCAAGCTGCATGAGGGATGGATATACCCTGCCCATCTGATGCGAGCAGGGACCAGTGCTGTGTGTCTGACGTGCAGAGCCAGCCCCACACCTGTGAGCCCCCCCAGTATAGTGGCACATGTGCAGAGTGAGGTTTGTAGCTGCATTTGGCAATGGCAGTTGAATGTCCTGTGCCTGTGTGTGTCTGTGTACTTTGCTGAGGTAGCGTCAGTGGCCTGTGGCATGTGACTGCTTTGAGGTGCTGCACATAATCCTGGTGTACCTTCTGATGAACAGTGTGAGTCTGGATCATCTATTGTGTCGTACCCCTCATGCCACCTGTGTACTTTCAATGGCACGTGGTGCATTTGCCATTACACAGAGAAAAATGTCCCTATGACAAAGGTGCAATGCTTTTGCTGCATACTATGCCTTGTTGAAACCAGCAAAATTGTACTAATGTGTGTCTCCGTGACATGTGGCAGGTGTATTGATGTAGTCTCACTTTTTCAACCCCACAGGTAGGCGCCGCTGCCAAGGAGCAGATCTGGAGGGACGCCATCAGTGCCGTGAGGAGGACGGAGGGTCGCAAGCGGCGCCTGGCCCAGGTGAGAAAACGCTGGCAGGATATCCGGTGCTGGACGCGGAGGATCGCACGGGTCCTGCTGGGGGACTCACCTGTGGGCCCTAAGAACCATGGGCGTCGCCGTCTGACCCACATCCACAAGCGTGTGCTGGCGGTGGTCTTTCCAGACATGGACAGGCGCTTACGGGAGAAGCAGCAGCAGGAAGGGGGTAGGTACATGTGTGTTTGTTGTGTGTCACCAGCATTTGTAAGTGCGCAGTTGCATGGGTACACTGCCAGTGTTTAAATGTGCGGTGCAGGTACTGTCATCCACAGTATAGCGGTGCTGTCCTTCCTCCCTTCCTCTCCTTGCCATGTGTTCCCTGGTCTGTGTGTAGTCACTCTTTCACAAGGGCATCTGGGCTGGCAGTTTATCCACGTGACCAATGCCTGCAGCATCATGTGTGGGGGTGGTGTGTAACAGGTTTTGGGACCTTGCCTGTGCCCTGTCCAGTTCAGTACTTGTGGGGTCCATGTCAATTGGCACTGATGCTGAGTCCAGACATAGGAGTATGTCTCTGAAGTGTAATGCCTTACAGCAAGCATGTCCTATGTTGTGGCCTGTGACATGATGTGCATGAGTGTGCGATACGCAGAGTGCAGGGATGGTGGCCTGTGTTGCAGTCATTACCATTCAGGACCATGGAATATTGTGGCCACTACTGTCCCCTGGGGCATATTTTGCTAGGTATCATGTGTGTCATCACAATATGTGGACACTCTCAGTGTCTACAGCATAGGATGTGCTCTGTGCCATTGTCCCCTGGCACCATGTATATTTACGTAACGTGTTCTACAAGTGTCCACTGTACAGCCTGACCTATTTTTCCTCGTTCATACTCACGGTGGCCAGTGCCTGTGTGTCTTGTTACAATTACTGATGATGGCCATTTGTAAATGAGATCGTTGTACAGGCGCACATGGGGTATTTTGGGTCCAATATGGGTTTCTGGCAGCCCATGTGTATTTCTCCCTGACTAAGAGATGCAAGTGCTTCCTGTGTCTCATCAAATTGTCTCATGTAGGGGGTGGTTGGTGCGGGCAAGGCCTACATGTCGACACCTGAAATCTCATGGCTCAGTCTGGCCAGTGTGTGATGTTTGTCTGGACATACACTCAAGGTGCAGTGTCCCATTCATGTTGGGCATGTCTTTAAGTCTTACCTTTGCAGCATGTGCCTCAAGTTCATGGAGATGGTCCCTGCTCATCCCTAGTTACGGCAACGCTGTGTGGTGCAGATGCAGTGCTGGATTGGCCCCAGAGCCTGGCTCCTCTGTCCAAATCCATATCATGTCATTTGCAAATGTGTCATGCTCTCCATAGTTTCTCAGTGGCATGGTGGGTGAACCAACTGTGTGTTGCAGGGCCTATATATGTACCTTGTATTGTAGATGCTACTCATCTTTCTTTTCAGGCTATGCACTGTAACCTATGTAGATTTGACTCATGTGACATATGTATACAGGTGTCTGATTAATTCCTGTTTATTCACCTTGCCCACAGCATCGTCGGGGGACACGGATGGAGACACCGGCACGGACCGTGCGGAGGGACTGGGCACCAGTGCCAGCAGTGACACCTTAGCTGGCACTTCGAGTGGAACAGAGGCCGAGGGGAGTGAGCCGGAGGACCTGTCCACTGCCACCACAGATTATGAAGCTGCGGGTCCGAGGCTGAGCACTCCGAGGGGGCGGAGGCTGCTCCAACAGCTGACAGCAGCACAACATCTCTCCCCGCCCCCTCCATTGCCATCCCCGGCCTCCCACTTGCTCGTGTCCCTTCCTGGCGAGCTAGGTCACCACGTGTCTCCTTCCTGCCAGGCACCGCACCCCCTGCCCCTGTCTCCACTGCTGCCGCCAATGCCGAGTCTGTGGACATCCTGCGGCAGTTGCAGGTTGGTCAGGCTGCGATGCTTAATGTCCTCTATGGCCACAGCCAAGTGCTCACCAACATGGAGGCATACTTGGAGGGCATTTCAGCATCGCAGTCTGACCAACGCAACTTGCTGCAGTCTATTGACTCGACACTGACTGCAGCAGTGGGTCTCCTGCAGCACTTCGTCCCACCCCTACCCATGCCCCATCCACACTTCCCACTCCCATGCCTGTCCCACGGGGAACAACCTTTACAACGCAACTTTTACAACGCACTACACTTACAACGCATTTTTTACAACGCAACATCCACTACAACGCATTCCATTACATAGCATGACACTACAACGCATTTTTAAAAACTACCTTTACAACGCATTCCATTACATCGCATACTACCTTTACAACGCATACCATTACAACGCATAATATTACACTACACTATCCAACACTTACCCTACTGTTGCACCCCCTGGAGTTAGAATAGTAATTTTTACCCCTATACTATCCAACACTTACCCTACTGTTGCACCCCCTGGAGTTAGAATAGTAATTTTTACCCCTATACTATCCAACACTTACCCTACTGTTGCACCCCCTGGAGTTAGAATAGTAATTTTTACCCCTATACTATCCAACACTTACCCTACTGTTGCACCCCATGGAGTTAGAATAGTCATTTTTACCCCTATACTATCCAACACTTACCCTACTGTTGCACCCCCTGGAGTTAGAATAGTAATTTGTACCCCTATACTATCCAACACTTACCCTACTGTTGCACCCCCTGGAGTTAGAATAGTAATTTTTACCCCTATACTATCCAACACTTACCCTACTGTTGCACCCCCTGGAGTTAGAATAGCAATTTTTACCCCTATACTATCCAACACTTACCCTACTGTTGCACCTCCTGGAGTTAGAATAGTAATTTTTACCCCTATACTATCCAACACTTACCCTACTGTTGCACCCCCTGGAGTTAGAATAGTAATTTTTACCCCTATACTATCCAACACTTACCCTACTGTTGCACCCCCTGGAGTTAGAATAGTAATTTTTACCCCTATACTATCCAATACTTACCTTAAATGCAATTTCATATTATGCGTTGTAAGGGTATGCGTTGTAAAGGTAGTATGCGATGTAATGGAATGCGTTGTAAAGGTAGTTTTTAAAAATGCGTTGTAGTGTCATGCTATGTAATGGAATGCGTTGTAGTGGATGTTGCGTTTTAAAAAATGCGTTGTAAGTGCATGCGTTGTAAAAGTGTGCGTTGTAACGACATACATCCCTGTCCCACGTACACCCAGACATCAGCATGCACACACCCCACCAGACACAGGCACCACACCAGCAGGGAAGGACAAGCGCACACCTCCTGGCACGCACACACAGGGTGAAATAGGCACACCCACTGGGTCGGGGGGCAAACGTAAGACACGCAGCCAGAGTGGGAGTCCGCATTCTGCAAAGTCCACTCCCTCCAAATCCGATCCTCTCAGCTCTCCTGGCCACAAATCCAGCAAGGACTCCTTCATGGCCGCTCTGTTCCTGAGCCCCACAGTGACACCACCCCGCAAGCGGTCAAAGGAGTCCCCAGTCAGGGTGGTTGAGTCCCCCCCCTGTCCACACCCTCCCCGGGTAGCGCTGCGACCCATCCCTGTGACCCCCCCCCCCCTCCTTGGGGCCTGTGGTTCCTTCGGGTGCAGGGGAGACGCTGGGCGACCTGGCAGTAGTGTGCAGCGCCGTGCTCGAATCCACCTTTGGCGCTGCGCTGCCCCACCCCCTGTGTTGGAGTCGTCCGTCCCTGCACCCACAACACCTCCCCTTGCCCCTCCTGTCCCTGCGGTGCCTGGTCCTTCCCCCCAACATGATGCCCCCCCCTGTGGAAGACAAAGGAGTCTGACTGTGCAGGCAGGCTAGGGGACACACGTACCACTGTGTCCCCCATCCGGATTTCTGTCATGGACTGCCCTATGGGGCTTGTATATATTGACATTTATGATGCTTATAACTGACATCCTGCTGAATAAAGCACTTTTTTTTTCCTTTGTACACTACTGTTCATCTGGTATTGCTGTTGGTGGACCTGCTCCATGATTTTGGGTGGTGATAATGTGTTGGGTGTGTGGGAAATGTAGTCTTGTGCTGGTCATAGGGTGGACCCTGGTGTCTGTGTGCCATCACAAGCTGTTGGCTAAATTACTTTGTTCATGTGAACAGTTACTGCATGGTGACATCGTCCCAAGGTGTGTTCCTTCCTCTGTGTAACCTGACATCTTCCCTGCAGGGTGTTTCCACTATGTGGTGCTGAGCTGTGTCTACATCAGCTGGGGGTGTGACGGACTCCTTCAACTTTGCACATGCATGCTGAGAGATGTCTCCACCTGCATCATTCGTGGCATCCTTGGTGGTCACTGTACTTGTGTATGTAGACTGTTGACATGACTTCATGTGGACATGTTCTCTTTTAGGCGCTATGCATGTGTGTACTCCCAGCCTCGCACACATGTGGTACATGTACTGCAGGGTCTTTGTGCACCTGACTGACATTTGTGGGCATTGTATCTGTGGGTACTCCACCATTTGCGTTCCATGGGCACTGCTGGGAGGACTCTGCACACACCCCTCCTGTGTCTGGGCACTGCTGGGCGGACTCTACACCCACCCCTCCTGCATCTGGGCACTGCTGGGAGGACTCTACACCCACCCCTCCTGTGTCTGGGCACTGCTGGGAGGACTCTACACCACCCCTCCTGTGTCTGGGCACTGCTGGGAGGACTCTACACCCACCCCTCCTGCGTCTGGGCACTGCTGGGAGGACTCTACACCCACCCCTCCTGTGTCTGGGCACTGCTGGGAGGACTCTGCACACACCCCTCCTGTGTCTGGGCACTGCTGGGCGGACTCTACACCCACCCCTCCTGCGTCTGGGCACTGCTGGGAGGACTCTACACCCACCCCTCGTGTGTCTGGGCACTGCTGGGAGTGATAGGCCCCCACCCCTCCTGTGTCTGGGCACTGCTGGGAGGACTCTACACCCACCCCTCCTGCGTCTGTGCACTGCTGGGAGGACTATACACCCACCCCTCCTGTGTCTGGGCATGTATGCTCCATGCATACACTGTTGGGGTGGGGGTACGCTCCATACATTCGCGGGTGTGGGTACGGTCCATTCATACACGGGTGGGGGTACGGTCTGTACATACACTGTTGGGGTACGCTCCATACATACGCGGGTGGGGGTATGGTCCGTACATACACTGTTGGGGTGGGGGTACGCTCCATACATACGCGGGTGAAGGTACGGTCCATTCATACACGGGTGGGGGTACGGTCCGTACATACACGGGTGGGGGTACGCTCCATATGTACACTGTTGGGGTGGGGGTACGCTCCATCCATATGCGGGTGTGGGTACGGTCTGTACATACACTGTTGGGGTGGGGGTACGCTCCATACATACGCGGGTGGGGGTACGGTCCGTACATACACTGTTGGGGTGGGGGTACGCTCCATACATACGTGGGTGAAGGTACGGTCCGTACATACACTGTTGGGGTGGGGGTACGCTCCATACATACGCGGGTGAAGGTACGGTCCATTCATACACGGGTGGGGGCACGGTCCGTACATGCACGGGTGGGGGTACGCTCCATATGTACACTGTTGGGGTGGGGGTACGCTCCATCCATACGCGGGTGTGGGTACGGTCCGTACATACACTGTTGGGGTGGGGGTACGCTCCATACATACGCGGGTGGGGGTACGGTCCGTACATACACGGGTGGGGGTACGCTCCATATGTACACTGTTGGGGTGGGGGTACGCTCCATACATACGCGGGTGGGGGTACGGTCCGTACATACACTGTTGGGGTGGGGGTACGCTCCATACATACGCGGGTGGGGGTACGGTCCGTACATACACTGTTGGGGTGGGGGTACGCTCCATACATACGCGGGTGGGGGTACGGTCTGTACATACACAGGTGGGGGTACGCTCCATATGTACACTGTTGGGGTGGGGGTACGCTCCATACATACGCGGGTGGGGGTACGGTCCGTACGTACCCGTGCCCACGCTGTGGAGTGCTTGTGCGGCCCGTACCCAGGCCTTTGGCACATGGGTACGGGCCGTACCGCCATTGTTGGTGTGACGTGGGTGTGGGCGTGGTACGACTCGTACCCACGCTCTTGGGTATGGTACGTACCGGTATTGTTGTGTTGCCGGTTCGCGTCGTCGCTCACTTCCGTTGTGGTGGACGCTGGCGTTGCTGGACACGCCCCCACCCCCTCGAAGTGACCAGGGCCTGGTGGTCAGGTATGTCCAGGGCATGTGTGCTGTGTGACTTGGGTGGGGGTTTTGTGTCCTGCCCCTGCCCCCCCCCCTTTGCCCCTGGGTGTTGTTCTGACCTTCTGCGGCATCTGCGTCGGTACCTGTAGAGGAGGTCGACTGCTATGAGGGCCGGGATGACACGTAGGTTCGGGTCCATGTCTGTCCGTCGCGTACAGGTGCTCCTTGTGCGCGTCGTCCTGATTTCCCGGCAGTTTTTGGCTGCTGGAAAATATTCTCCGCGCGGGATGACGTCGGTGCGAATCGTACTTCCTGGTTCGTGGATCGCAGGCTGCATGCGTCCCGACGTCACGTCGGCGCTTTTCCGGATGTCATTTGTATGTTTATTCTCCTCGTTGGTGTTTTGTACGAATCGTACGGAGATAGTGTTTCCGTGCGAATCGTACTTGCATGTTTGCAACCGGGTACGAGTCGGACGGAGAATACGCTCCGACCAAAGGTTAGTACCCGGTTTCTCCAGGATCCTGATCGGCACCTTAGTGTCACTACTAGTTGTCAGTGTTCCATTTGAGGGTTAGAAATTGACATTATTGGTTCATATGACACCCCTCAACTTCAGGCACCAAGTACATCTTGTTGTGGTGAATCACCATGCCACCAGGTATCCAGAGGTGGTACCTCTGAGGAGCTCAACTGCAAAGGTGGTAGTTAGGACAATCCTAGGTATCTTTTCTAGGGTTGGATTTTCTGAGAAAGGGATTTCCGTCCAGGGAACATACTTTCTCTCTTTGTACAAGTGAAAGACTGGGGGAGGGTGTAGCTCCTTGAGGAAGAATCTCATTCAGGGACACTGACTTGAGTGACTGTATAGCATTTATTACAACTATGTGATTAAAGTACTTCCTTTCTTGAAAAGACAAGCACAGGTCTGGAGATTGAAATGATTGTATCAGTTGGTTGACTGTTGAGTGCTTACCTACAGAACCCCATACTGCCTCCCTGAGAAGCCTGTGACTACTCACCCTCATTACCCTGAGATTCAAGTGCAGAAGGGGTTGTCCTTGGCCTGTTTGGCCCAGGGCCATCAGTGGCAAACGAAGTATTGAACTCTACCTGTAACATTATAGTGGAGAAGCTGTCAAGAAGTTTAAAAATCTGAGTAGAATTGCAGATAAGTACCCCAAGGGTTTCAATAAAGAAGGCAACAAATACTGGTTACTTAGGGCAGATCTGGCAGGTTCTCCTACTCCTCGAAATTCTGCCTGCTTTTGTATTGTTAATAATAATAATGGTGGGTTCCTGTTGTTTGTGCTGAAGCAAAGGCTGCTGCTCGTTTCCCTGTTGTCTCGACGCTCAACTCTGGTGGGACAGCAGTCCCTGGGTAATTTGTGACCAATGCTGCTGTTTTCCTCCATCTACCGACGACCCTACACCCTGGTGGGAACTTCATGTCCTAGGGTGCAACGCGAACACTCCCAGGTATTGCTGACGATGGGGAGGCACTGATCCAACTACGAGCATAAAGCGCAGCCCCTCCCCCGCAGCGTGGGACGTGCCGGGCGAGGCCCGGGCCAAGGGCGGGCCCGTCTGAGTCAGGAAGAGGCAGGGCTGGGCCCCCCCTCCAACGTGTGATCTGTAAGCTTCCGTTGCATGAAACTCTAAAATCTATTATATTGTTCTTTTAAGGCTGTTGTTATTGTGTAGGGCCGGGTGATATGAACAAGCGCAAGGTGGGAGGGGGCCTGGGGGTCATGGGCACACTCGACGCTTTCCTTTCTCGGGCTGAATCAGCCCTAATGCATGAGATCCTACTAACAGAACGTAGGTTGTCGTTAGAACCACCAATTCCTGGTACCCTTGCCACTTTGGTATATCCCTCGCATTCCCTGCAAAATCCTCCTCATGATATTACATTGCATCCCACCCACCTTCCTCCAGCACAGTCGGACCCTGAGTCACCCATTAGCCCGGTTATTTTCACTGGTACTTCTTCGGTTACTACTGGGGGACAGATGTCTGGTCGGGCTACTGGTGGCGAACCACCACTAAAAAAAAGGAAAGGTTGTGGGCCACAGAAGCCTTAGTCTCAGCCTCCTAGAGTAGCCAAATGAAAGATTGTAGTTAACGGAAATGATGGTAGTCAGCAAGCAGTGAGCATGCCAACACACACTCGCTCTATAGTTGGTATTACTGATCCACACTCCAAGTTTAATGTGGATGAGTTTTGTTCTCGGATAGAACAGAAAATTTCAGCTTTGATAGATCCCTTATTAAAGAAGCTGATCTCAATCGAAGACAGACTCAATAAAATAGAGCAAGGTATCTCCGGTAACACTGCAACTGAATCCAATGGGCAGAGGGGAGGCGGAACAGCGACACTACTTGCGAGTAGAAGTGAAAACCCGCTGCTAGATGGACCCGTAGTTAGCGCAACCCGCCCTCCATCATTAATAGTGGTCGCCCCGGATGTATTTCAACAAGCAAAATCAGTCCCAGGGGGCATGTCCCAACCATCAACATTGCAGCAAGGGACGAGTGGTGCTAGCACTCGGTCCACTCGCCCATGTGATGCTCGCACTTTGAATCCCCACATGTACTTACATCTTCCCCCGCAAGCCACACCGTACACAGTTGTTTTTGGCGAATGTTCCAGTGCTCTCTCATAATGCTCGGGAGCTCTGGTCAACGCTGAGAAACAAGGCCTTGCACCTGTTGAGTAATAAGACTGGTATAAAAGATCATCTATTCACTGAATTTAAAATGGTCCGTAGAGTACCCTGGGTTGGGAAATCACCTAAGTCTCTTCCTGGAGACTGTGTGGTTTTAAGCTTCAGGTCGCCAGGTTTGGTCCAGTACATACTGGAAAGCGCAGGGAATCATTTGACTAAGGCGGATGATATTAATGGGTTTTTTCTATTAACCAATTAAAGGCCTTAGGACCAACAAGTGTAGGGGGGTTCCACAAGCATATGGTCAAATAAACTATCCGGTTGTCATAAGTAACCGTTTTGAAACCCTCGCCTCCTTGGAAGACATAGATTGACTTGGACTTTCGACAACCCCACAGTTTAAAGCTAATTGGTGCATTAAGGGTCAGCTAGGGTCCCATCCAGGATTGTCTATTTTTGATCCAGCTGAAACTATTAAACCCAGGGTTGCTTCAAAGGAGGAAGCCATTACCATCTGTAGTCTAGGCACGAATGGGGGTGCATGTCGAATAGAGGAGGAAATGAGTAACAGGGCTGGGGAGAAAGATCTAACTAAAAAAAACTTGAAATAACCACAATACCATCTAGCATCCCCCACATGATAGCTTTGGATATTGACCAAGTATCTAACAACCCAGTCAACAACAGCTTTATATCTAAAGGGCATTTAAATCTACACAAGTCCATAGTTTCTTGGAATATAGCGGGGCTATCCTCTAAAACTACCTCCCCAGTATGGTCTGCCTATGTTGAAAACCACGATGTCTGGATATTTCAAGAAACATGGTCTTTGGTTCCTATCCATCACCTAGGTTTTTTTAACTTTTCAAAAGTGGCACTGGGGGGACTTAAAGGTAGACCTGTTGGTGGTCTCACTTGTTGGGTTATACAGCAGGCAGGATACTCGGTGGAGGAGGTCCATGTCGATAGTCCGGATATCATGGCCATACGAATCTAGATGGCTATGGCGCAGGAACCTGACGTCCTAATTGTCAACGTTTACGCAAGAGGGTTGCCAGGTGGTAGGGGATCAAATGTAGTTATCTTATTGGTGTCAGGTTCCCCACAAGTTACCTGTTACAAGTGGAGATATCTCGCAGAGACGGCAGGAGCTAACGCCCCCACTCCCACCCTATCCCACTCTGGCTGTGTTACAAACTAGGACAAGGATGGGAGCCGGGATGGTAGACAAGAAGATAGCTGCGGGGTCACGAGGAATGGTGGATTACCCTCTGTGTGGGTGGACAGGGAACCCCAACTGTATAGGAAGACAAGCAAAGTGTTACTACCGCATAACAGACTGGGTCCATTCATACCATGCACACATGTGGGACGACACTCACCTCCGTGACTCCTCCAATGAGTAAGCTACCAGGTTGCTTCTGCTGGGTCGGCAAGCGCTCCGGCGCTATAGGTCCAATGAAATAAGGGCTCCTCCAGTTTGCCGCACTGGAGGCGGTTGAGAAATAGAAGCACGTCCGTGCTTCGTAGATAAGGGAAATTAAGAAGGCACCAATCCACACCACGAAGACCAAGAGTACCTGATCGCCAATGGTGCAACCAGTCTGGACCCTGGTCTGTAGGTGCGTCAGCACGGTAAGAAAGGAAGGGTGCGCTTCAGCGCGAAATAAACGTAGCAAAGCGCTTCAGCGCGATTTCAAAGTGGCAAGGCGCTTCAGCGCAATTTCAAAGATGCAAGGCGCTTCAGCGCAGGTTCAAAGTGGCAGGGCGCTTCAGCGCGAATTCCAAGCGTGTAAGGCGCTTCCGCGCGACTTCCAGGCATGTAAGGCGCTTCAGCGCGACGATGATAAGGCAAGGCGCTTCAGCGCACAGTCAAGGCTTGTAAGGCGCTTCAGCGCGATGATGACGAGGTAAAGCGCTTCAGCGCACAGTCAAGGCTTTTAAGGCACGACAGCGCGATGATGACGAGGTAAGGCGCTTCAGCGCTACTTCAGAGGTGTCAGGCGCTTCAGCGCGGTAGGATTTGGCCAAGCGCTTCAGCGTCACGATGAATCTCCTACGGGCTGCAATGCCGTGGGATCAGCTCAGTACTCGCCGTGAAGACGGCGCACGGCAAAGGGTATTTCCGGGGTTCCGAAGGTCAGGTACTGGGGTCTCAAAGGCTTTGCGGGCAGGTTCATCAATCCGAAGCGCCGGCCGGGGGAAAAGCCACCGCTGATAAGCGGATTCCCCCGGAAGCGCTGGTGACGCTCCGCTGCAACTCCGGAACAACTAGACTGCTGCAAGTCAAGCCGGAAGTGAGGATGTCGTCCCTCACGCATTCGTTCGTGGCCGGCAAGCATGGAACAGCAGGCAAGGGAGCCACGAAACCTGACAGCTTGATAGTTTTTTAGGAAGCCTACGGGGAAGCTGTAACCTGATAATAGCAGACCACGACCCACTGGTACTACTACTGCATTACCAGGTTTTTCCAAAACTAATAGTAGGGCTGTTAACGCAACTGCAGAGGCTCTTCTCAGAAATAATATGAGAAGAGTTAAGTGGGCTAGGATTATCGACAAAGACGGTGATTTGGATATGATGAAAGTAATGGTTGCCCGGTCGATAACCACTCTTAATAATTGTATTTCCCAGGAGGACGTTAATTCTTCTGTCCCCTAGGTTCATAATGAACTGTTTAAGGAAAAAACTTTTTTATTAAAACTAATAAACGCAAGAAATATATCCGCGTAAGGGCAGCTTCCTGGTACAACAATTCTTGTAGAGAGGCATATAAGTTATTATCTAGGGCTATTAGATCGAAAATAATGGGTGACATCAAAAGGGCAAGGGTCAGGTATAAGATAATCCAACAACAAGCTAAGAAGGATTGGGATGAGTCTCGATGGCAAGACCTGCTTGAAGGCAGCAAAGGTTCAAAATATGGTTCAATTCTGGCAGCTTGTAAAATGGGGTAGGGGTGAACAAACTTGGATACCAACTAACTACGTTGCCCCTGAAAAGTGGGTTTCACATTATGAGGCTCAGTTCGCTACAAATACCTGTAGCGACGATTTATTTCAATTGCCCACTACAACTACTACCCTATGTTTTTCCAGCCGAGAGGTTGAATCCGTATTACGATCAATCCCGAGAGGCAGGGCCCCAGGTCCCGATAGTATACCGGCGGACCTGTTCTTGTATGATAAAGAACATTGGGTAACCTACATAAAAATACTGGCTAACGCAATAGTCAGCGGGGCTTCCATTCCCGATACATGGGCAGGATCCGAAATTCTACCCATATATAAAAAGGGTGACCGCTCACTACCAGGCAACTACAGGCCAATTAGCCTTATAGATTCTATCCAGAAGGTTGTTGCCAGGTTAGTTTTAGGTAGAGTACAGGCCTGGATAGATGAAGTAGAAATCCTGACACCACTGCTGGCGGGGTTTTGACAACACACTAGCACTATCGACCAGGTCTTTAGGTTTGTGCTCATTTATTGGTGGGTAGTCATTATTGGAGGGGGCTCAATCTATGCGGCAGTTATAGATCTTAAATCCGCTTTTGATTTAGTCCCCCGTACCAAAATGTGGAGAGTCTTTGCGGATATAGGGATGCCCCTAGAACTGCTGACCATTTTAGTAAAATTGTATGACTCTAACTATGCACAGGTCCGCTGGGTAACAGAGGGGGATGTTACGGACAGGTTTCCCGTTTCCAAGGGGGTACGGCAAGGGTGCGTACTAGCACCAACCCTGTTTTGCTTATTTATTAACAGGGTGGTTCAGTACTTTCACACTCACCCAACTGATGCTCCAACATTAGCTGGTATGAAGATACCCCTGCTTATGATTGCGGATGATACTTTGATATTATCTAAGACCCAACAGGGCCTGCAGGCTGCTCTGGCATGTTTTGAGGTGTTTTGCCGTGACCATGAGTTAGAGATAAATGTGGACAAAACAAAATTCATTCACAAACATAAAGCCATAAAAGGGAGTGTGTATATGGATAACGTCCCCCTGGAGCAGACTGATGTATTTACATACCTGGAGATAACACTAGGTAGGAAACTTAACTGGAAGCCCCAGATTGATATGCTGGCCCTTAAACATGCACAGTTAGCTGGTGTATTGATAAAAGAACATAGGCGTTCACAGACCAAGGCCATTGTCCCTGCCCTTAAAATTTATAATTCCAAAATCAGTACCTCAATACTATATGGTGCTGAACTTTGGGGTATTGAGGATCTAACACCCTTGGCAGTAGCACAAAATAAATGTTTAAGAGGTCTGCTAGGCCTCCCACAGTCGACCCCACTTTTACCCTTATACCTGGACTTGGGCTGTCAAAGCATAGTGGATTTAGCACGCTTTAGGCCAATAGCATTCTGGAGAAGGCTCTGGACTACACCTGAGCTATCCTTGTATGCCAAAGCTCTTCTTGAAGTAAGGGCTCTGGGTTACTTAAGTAAGATTTCTTGGCTAAGTAATATAAAATCTACCCTGGCTAATATGGGGATGAGCCATTTGTGGGAGGAACCAGCTGACAACACATTTCCACCCAAAAAAGATTTTAAGGCAGCATATTGGAACCTGGTGATAACAAAGAGTCTTACATCCTTTTTGGGGCCTACAATGGCAAGACACTTCTTGGAGTTCAAACATGAAACTAAGTTAGAAACCTACTGGGACCTCATCACAAGACCGAATGATAGGAAGTTGTACCATCAGTTTACAGTAGGTTCACTTCCCATAGAAGCACTTACCAGCAGATGGCGCTGCCATGCGGATGATAAATGTTTCTCATGTTTATCCCAAACGGAGTCATTGGCACATATTTTGTTTGTATGTCCAGCTTATAAATCATCTAGAAATAAATGGCTCAAACTCATCTGTTTGAATCTGGGCACAAGATTAGCCATGGAGGCACTTAGGATTTTAAAGACAAATACCCAGGAACGCATTGTGATAGCCGTAGCAACATTTTTAAGCTGGATGTGGGTCATTCGAGCCAAGAAGTTAAAGACCCATTAATCTTTCCAGCCACCCTGTATGTGGTTTTTGTCATTACAGTTTAGTACTGTAGATTTAGTATGTGTTTATGCCTTGGCAACTTTTAACTGGGAAGAGACCCTTTTGCTGTTTCATGTTGAAAATATGGGATTCATATAATTGTTAATTGTAAACAGGATAGGAAGTTCATGTTTGTTATACCGTCTCCATTTTTTTAATGAATTTATATATTCATATCTTATTTTTATAATGTTTTATTACCTTGCATTTTAATATTGTGATTGTTGTGTAACATTGTTTTTAAAATTGTATGCTTATATCTCTGGGGTTTTCAAAAGGAAAAATCTATTCTATATGGCTGTGGTAGTATCAGAAAATCTTTGAAACAAGTTTCTCCAGGCCATTTTAAGTTGTAGATACTTTTGTCTTTTATGATTTTAAAGACTTTCTTGACTTAAATAATAATTATAATAGCATTAGAATCCTTGCAAAGAGATGCCAGGAGCCCGAGAGCTGAGATAGGTACTTAAAAGCACATAAAACTGACAAAAAGTTAATCCTAACTCACATGGTCAAAGTCTTTCTCTGCTTCTTAAAGAATAATGGCTGCCAACACATTTATTTTATGGAACAAATCAATTGCCTCTGAAAGAAAATAAGTGTTTGAAGTCCTGAAATAGGTACGGATATTAATATTAATTGATGATAAAGAGTAATAAAAAATTCATTCAGATATACTTTTTGCTAATATTTTATAGTCTGCGTTAAATAGCGTTGAGTCTCCATGTATTAGCAATACACTTGGATATTACATAAGTTAGAGCATATGGAATCATTACATTATTTAAAACACTTGTGATATCTGATATTATATTATTTGCCAGAACACAGTGCATGGTACAGTCGCGAGTTATAGTTAATGTAGTGCGGCGAGTGAGGTGACAAGACTGTGTATGGAGGTGTGTAAGTAATAGTAACTTAAAAGTGGTGCATAATTATAAATGTGAGCTATAAATATGACTTATGATTAGGGCTTCCGGTTTTATGGTATTTATTTTTTTAACATTTCTGTCTGTATTTATCCATATTTATTTTTTGGCCATTTTATCTGTATTTATCCATATTTATTTTGTGTTTTGCGTATAAATGAAGTTGAAAAACTGTACATTTCCATATTTATTTAACTGATAGACGCACACTCATACTTTGATGTCTGTTGTGTTTTAGATATTTAAGCTGTCAAATATTACATAACAATACATCCACTGGTAAATACTAGCATTACACCATAAATGTATGTTGACATATGCCGTTATTTAAATGCATTTCATCCTGTTTTTTAATTTCCATACTGTCCATATGCTCAGCTGCTGGCCTATAATTCATCAAAGACAGCATGGAGAGTCACTTAAAAAGAGCAACATTTCTGTATTTATCCACTTTTAAAAATAAATGCAGACAGAAAACACATTGTTTTCTGTCTGTATCTATCTGTAAAAATCCGTAAAAACGGAAAACAGGGAGCCTTACTTATGATATTATAAAAGTAGTGTGTAAATGCTAAATTCACCAGATAAGTATAACTTTTGAATTTGTTATGGTTGTGTAGTTTAAGGTGTGTTTGTATACCAAACATAAATAAAATTTGCCTAACCACAACTTATCTTTAACCTTCGTTGTTTTGTTAATTCAATGGTTTTTATAATGTTAGTTTAATCTTGTGGAGTAGAGTGTTATTAAGTGGAGTGTGGTACAATATAGTGTTGTAAAGTGTACTGTGGTACAGTATATTGTGTTATAGTGGGTTGAAGTAAAGTGGGATGAGGTATAGTGGAGTGGCATACACTGCAATGGCATACATCATAGTGGCGTAGAGTGGAGTCACATACATTGGAGTGGCGTACAGTGCACTTGGATACAATAGAGTGGGGTATATTGGAGTGGCATAGAGTGTAGTGGCGGACAGTGCAGTGGTATACAGTGAAATAGCATACAGTGGAGTGTGATAAAGAGGTTTTACATCCTGTAAATATTGTAGAGTGTATTCAAGTACACCATAGTGGCGTAAAGTGGAGTACTATACACTGGATTGTTGCACTGTGTAGGGGCATATATTTGAATGCTGTGTACTGAAATAGTGTACAGTGGAGTGGGGTAAACTGGAAGAGCATGCACTGGAATGCCATACACTGAAGTGGGGTACAGCTGAGTGATGTACAGTGATCTTACGTAAAGTGGGGTTTGGTACAGTGTAGTGTTGTAAAGTTAAATTGTGTAAAATGGAGTGCCGTATATTGGAGTGCCATACAGTGCACTGGTGCTGAGCAGAATAGCGTACACTACAGTGCGGTACAGTGTAATATGATACAGTGAAATAGCGTATACTGGAGTAGTATAAACTGTAGTGCGATACAGTGGAATAGCGTAGAATTCCTTATTGTTTAGTGTAATAACATTGAGTTTAGTGGTGTTAAGTGTTCAGATGTACACTTGATTGCCATAGAGTGGTGTAGCGTACAGTAAAGTGTTGTACAATGCAATTAGGTTAATTATATAGGCGTAGAGTCCACTGACGTACAGTGAAGTGTGGTTTAGTGGCGTGGCATAGAATGTAGTTGATGGAGCAGGTAAAGCAACATTTTGTATACCTTCTCTATTTGCATGATAAAATACTAATGACATAACTATTCTAAATATTAACCTTTATTAACTGTTTGGAGTGTTAATATTAACCAACCTTTTACACCTTGATAAACACGAATTACACGTGGGACTAAATTGCTACTTGCATGGCTAATAATTCTAATAAATTAACTGTGGTACGCATATTAACTGTAGAACGTGCTTTGATAGAAATTGCATGATTTATGTTGCTTTTGTAATAGTTTGCGTTCCCGGTATGGCGGAATGGTGAGTTTTTTTGCTTTAAATGTTGCCATAAGATAGGAAACTACTAATACATATTGGGATTAGTGTGGGTTTAAACATTAGAATCTGCATTTCCATATATTAATTACTTTTTATGTTTGTATCGCTTAAGTTGGCATTCCGGCCTACTAGGTCGCAATATTCAATATGGAGTTCGGAAGTGGCCACCGTTGTGTGAGCGCAATGTCTACTGCGCAGACTCGGATGGCTCTGAAGATCTCTAGGTGACCTTCCATTTTGGCACTGTGTCCCTCGTCAAGGATAGGAACGTGGAGGATTGCCAGAAACCAGCTAGGGTGAATGACAGAAAAGACAATAAGCAACCTGTATCCGGAGATCCACATGTTGTTACTTCAGGACTTTTCGCATGAGAACTGTACAACCTAAAAGATGACATATTTGATTCCCTGAGAACCAAAAGAACTTGGGAACAACGTTCAATATTTCAATTTTCGGGGATTTAGCCAATCAGAGTACTTTGATTCTTGGAAAATGTTGCAGATTATCCTAGAATTTACTATAAAAAGGGGAACTTAGAAGAGGATCTAGAGAGTGCGTTCCAGGAGTGTGTTTCCGAGACTCTGTTGGTGACTGTTGATCAATTTGCTTGCACGATTGCTTGGTCCTGTGGATACCTTTGGGACTGAGGCGTGCCGAGCGAAAGAACTTTTCGCGGACTTACGTGGGTTTTAGCCTGCATTCGATTGAAAATTTTACTAGAGGGAATTGATTTATGCAGGGGTGACAGGTTTTGGAAATGGTCACCGATATCAAAATTTAGGTAAATATACTTGTGTGTTCATTTGTGCCAAATATTCAATGAAATTATGCAGATTTGATTAAATGCTGACAATGCCAATGAAAGTGAATTAATTAGATAAACTAAACCTTGATTAACAGAAAATGAGTTTGTGATTCTTTAAATAAGGTATTGATTAAAGGTTCCGAAGCTTTAAATGTGTTTTAGCTGGTTCTAAATCACCATCAACCAGTCCAACTAATTGGTCCGTCGACCAAGTGGTGGAGTGCCTTGATGTTAAGGTTAGGATTCTATAGGTACTGATGTAAAATATGTATATACTGTAAAGAATTTCTCTCCTATAGGTGATAAGGTACCCCCTTATGTCCAGCGCTTCTGTCCTCCCGTTTACAGATTCGGAGTGTGACGTATGAGTGTTGGTGTTATGGGCCCCACCAATGAATGAATGTATGAATGAATAAGTGTGATGACGGGTCTGTGACGCAGGGAGGATATGTAAATTTGCCCTTTCCGCTGGAGCATAGTCTTGTAAAGTGGAATAGCATACAGCGGATTGTGCTACAGTACAGTAAAAAAAAAACTAAAAAAGTCCCTATCTCACCATTATATGAATCATGTGTTGTGTTGAACAGGGTTATAGATTCACAACATTAATTATTAATACACATTTCTTCTAGGATCAATTACAAACAAAGATTTTTATGTTTTGAATTAGTGTATAACACAGGAAAGCAAAAGAAGATATAACTTAAAGTTATATGTTCTTTTGCTTTCCTGTCCTCTGCAGTGCCTTCAGGACACGGAGATGGCAGCGGCGTTGTAGGGTTGCATTTTCTTCTGTTGCAGCACAAAACACACAGTCCCCAGTGCTGATGGAAGAAGAACTTGAAGTCTTTTCTGTTCCTGGAACTTCTTGAACAGGGGACAAGCTCTACCTCAAGCCCTTGGAGATACTCAAAGAAAGAAGTTTCAGAAAGTTCAGTCCAGTCCTTTCACTGCCCAAGACAGAAGCAGTCACTGCAGGCCAACACAGCAAAGCACTCAGCAAAGTGGTAGTTCCGCCTCACAGCTTCTCCAGCTCTCCTTCTTGGCAGTCTTCTTGGTCCAAAAGAGTTCTAAAGCTCTGGGCCCCAATGTTTATACTTCAAATTTAATTGTCCTCTCAGGCAGAGAGTGTCTGTGCTTAGTCCAAACCAGTTTGGTCCTCTCTGGCCCAGCTTCCCAGCAGGAAGCGGAGACAGTATTGTCCAAGGCAGACAGGGCCTATTTAGGTGCAAGGGAAATCTCCTCCCACTACTCTAAATGCAGACCGGGCCTATTTAGGTGCTAGTGACAACTCCTCCCACTACTCTGAATGAAGCCCAGGTCTATTCAGCCCATCCCTGACCCATCCAGACTCTCTGGAGCCACTGCTCCTCCCCAGCCCCTGTCACAATAAAGCCAGACTGTCAATATACATCCTAGCAGAGGCACACAGGATGGCTAAGCAAGAAAATACCTACTTTCTAAAAGTGGTATTTTCAAACACAGAATGTAAAAATCACCTTTACTAAAAGATGCCTCTTTAGATTCTGAGCTCAGGCATGCTAAACTTTATTTTCCTATCTGGTCCCAATGGGAAGTTAGATTTATAAGATGTTATAAATTAACTCCCATGCTTTCCTATGGGCCAGATAGCCTTTCAATCGTGAAAAATCAAATGCACTGTAATTCACTACCAGGACATGTCACACACACCAGTACATGTCCTATCTTTAATATACACTGCACCCTGCCCACAGGGGTACCTTGGGCCTACCTTAGGGGTGACTGATATGTAAGAAAAGGGATGGTTAGGGCCTGGCAAGTGGGTACACTTGACAAGTCGACATGGCAGTTACAAACTGCGCGCAGACTCTGCAGTGGCAGGTCTGAGTTACCTTTTCAGGGCTACTCGTGTGGGTGGCACAATCAGTGCTGCAGGACCACTAGTAGCATTTGATTTACAGGCCCTGGCACACTCAATGCACTTTACTAGGGGCTGACTAGTAAGTCAAATATGCCAATCATGGATACACCAATCCATAACACAATTTACACAGAGAGCCTATGCACTTTAGCACTGAATAGAAGTGGTAAAGTGCCTAGAGTCCTAAATCCAACAACAGCAGGTCAGGAAGAAATAGGAGGAAGAAGCAAAGAGTTTGGGGATTACCCTACCATTTCCAACCCAACCCCCTTCCAGCCTAAAGCCAGGGTAGACCAATGCATGCCTAGATGGGCTTCCCTGCATGGGGCGTTAGAACATGGAACCTGGCCTGCAATAGCAGGGGTTTATTCCTGAACTCAGTTGGATCCCTCTATCCATACTATCAGGGCCCACTAAGCTGACCCATGGGGAACCCTTCTTCTCACCTGTGGACCCGATCTGTGCAGCGCCTAAACTTACTTTGCTCACAGATGTGTCCCAACAGGCAGACAGTACCCACATGGCCGACACAGTGGTGTGGCCCAGTCCACCCCCAGGGTGGACTCCTCTCCCCCACCCAGGTGAAACTCTGTCCACCAGGACAGCAAGCCACAATTGCCACTCACAGATGTCAGTGACGAGAGCCAGGCCTTATGCCTTTCAGGCCTTTTTAACCTCTGTGGTGTCAGAGAGTGGGGGGCGGTAGCCCCAGGTGCCTGGCACCCTTTTTCCACTCTCCCGCCTGCCAAGTCAGGTATGGCATCCTGACACTGGACCCCCAGACTAGGGTCTGTACCCTGCGACTGGATAGGAAACTGGGGTGCGCTCTCCCACACCCTGTCCCCCTCCCCAGGGCTCTGCATCCCCCCACCGGAAGGAGTCCTCCTTGACTCTAGAATTGTCAGGGCACCGGTGGCAGGTGTTCTGCACAATTCTCCCACCAGTTCAGGGGTGCTATCCTGCAACTAGTCCACCAGCCCAGGGTCTGTACCCTGAAGCTGGACACAGGACTGGGGTGGTCTCTCCCATACCCGGACCTCCTCCCTGGTGCTCTGTACCCTCCCACCCCCAGAAGACAAACTGGTAGGGCACTGTTGGCAGTCACCCCTTCCTCCAGGTCAGGGGGTACACCCTGAACCTGGTCCTCCAACCCAGGGTCTGCACCCTTAGGCTGGACCTGTGCCTGGCAACCCAGGACTTCCGGTGGAGTACACCCCCCCCCCCCCCCAAGGGAAACACACTTCTCATGAGTTGTGCGAGAGTCTGCCTGGCGCAGGTCTCCAGACAGAGCATGAAGACCCCCAGGCAAGAAGTGGCCTCACCAGGGTCAGTCTTGGGTGCTCTGAGCTCAGAGCTGGCAACCCCTGACCCACTGGTCCTTACACTGGGGATGGCGTCCTCCCCTCATCTTTTTCTCTGGACTCATGTACCCTCCCAACTGGAGCGGTGCTGCCAGGCACCAGAACCATGGGATACTCGTTACAGCTGTCCCCCCAGTTCCCCACACACTAGGGGATCCCCTCAATGGGTGGCCTTCCAGTACAGCCTAGGCTCCTCACCTGGTGTTTCCTCATGGAACCCCCAGGCTCTGGGACAGGGTTTCGGGCACCTTGGGCCACAGCCCATTCCCACTCCTTCTCTGCGGAGACAGGACGTGAGTCCCTACACCCTTCCCACGACACTGGGACCTACCTGGGCTATCACGAACCTTTCCCACCACCCTCAGTTGGGAAATACCCGAGCCACTTCCGGCAGGATCACCCCCAGATGGTTCTCCAGGCCCTCTGGAATCCACCAAAAGGTCTGCCTCCAATGCACTCCACCGGGTGCTGGCATAGCTCTGGAAAACAGGAACTTAAAATATGCTCTCCGACAATTGAATCACACAGCCCCACACAGGTGTTAACCAAACTACCCTTCACCCATCCATCCAGTGCCTCAGAAAAGTACCCCACATCATTCTCATAAGACGGGTGAGACAGTGTCTGACTGTTGCTGTCCATCGACCCATACTCTTCTGGCTAGTCTCCATACTCACTTACCAGGGCTTCTACTATGTGGGAACCCCTCTCCCTGCACCTCTCATCTAGAGTCAGTAGAGTATCCCTCCCACCACCAGGAATATGATCCACTGTGTCCAGTCTCCAATGCACCTCAGGGACACTGCACACCACTGGATTAACCTCGCAATCCTGAACCTCTGGTGTATGTCAACCCCTAGCCTTGAAGCAGGGCACCAAGTCTGTAAGTTTGTGTGTACCTCATCCTCTGTACTGGACCTAATACGTTTACTGCCACCATCTGGGCTGGGCCTAGCCCTACTGGCTTCCCAGTCCAGCTCTCTCATTTTAAACTCATAGTCTAATATCATCCTTTTCTCCTCCATGGCTAACTTAAGCTTCTCCAGTTCCACAGCAACTCTCCTTGCTTCCCGCCTGTCCTCCAGCTCCTCTAGGGACGAGCCACTGTTGCCTGGTTTAGGGGGTGACCCCCCTCCCAAAAGCACATCCACCCTTGGAATAGGCTCCTCTGGATCCATTCCAAGATCCCCAGACAGCTCACTAGCATGTCTGGCTGCTACCTAGGCCCTCAGCGCCTTTTGTAGCTCCTTTTTTCTAGTGAGGCCCCTGATTTGGATTTTAAGGTTTTTGCAGATCACCTTCGATCCCTTCACAGTGTAGGTTTCTAACCTCTCCTCCTCAAAGGTTACTTCCAAGGATGCAACAGATGATGCAATTGATTTAGGCATGTTGTACTGGAAAGTTTGAGTTCAAGACCAATGGAAAGGCAAAAATAGACCAAAAAACAGTATGTGGTGCGTAATAGTCTGCGATTTGGTAGTAGTGCACACCATTCATTGTAAGTCAAGTGCAAACGCAAGTCCTATCCACACCGCTGACAACCAATGTTAGAAATGGGGGTCTCTAGCTGGCAGAGGTAGGTACCTTTGTCCAAGTAGGGACCCTTCCAACTAGTCAGGATAAGGGAGTTACACTCCTAATATAACCCCTGCTCACCCCCTTGGTAGCTTGGCACGAGTAGTCAGGCTTATCTTAGAGGCAGTGTGTAAAGCATTTGCACATAACCAACAGTAATACAGTGTAAGCACTACAAAAGGACACACCAGTTTACAAAAATATCCAATATTTTTATATACTTAAAACAAGAGCAAAAACGATTAAAACCCACAATACAGTACTTAGAACTCTTCAGTTATCAAAATAACCTTGAAATAAAGTTCCTTGAAGTTGATAGCTCTGTCCCGGGCTACCACGGCGTTTTGAACAAACAAATCCAAACAGTTCTGGCTGACCACGGTGTCGCGGGCCAGCTCCGGTGTCGGGGAGAACCGCAAAACAGTACCTTTAAAAAATGCACGGCGTCTGTGACCTCTCGTTGAGCTTACGAAAGCACGGTGTCAATTTTGGAGGTCGGTGCAGGAGTTGTCGGCCCTTAAAGTCACACGCGTTGCAGATCGAACTTCTCGCGGTTGAAGTCAGGAGCGCTGGCGTCGCCGGGCGTCAGGTGCTGCAGTGCCAAGTGCGGCGTGCGATGCCCCAGGTCACGGTTCGAGCAGCGGCTCAATGGCGGCGTCAAATGGCGTTGTCAGTGAGACCAGGGTCGCGGTGCCAAGTGATGCGGTGCTGGCAGGTCACGGTGCAAGCAGCGGCGTTATCGTTGCTGAAGTGCCGTCGTCGGCTGATGAACTGGAGTCAATGGCACCATTGTCGGGAGGCCAAGGCTACGGCACGGTGCGGGATGAGAACTGTGCATCGTGTAACTTACGAGTGGTGCCCTCGAACCACGGTGCAAGCAGCGGCGTCAATGTCGGCATAAAGCAGCGTCGTCATGGGCTACCAAGGCGGCGGCGTGAAGTAAGGTGGTGCGGAGCACACAGGTCACGGTGCGAGCAGCAGCTCGGTGGCGGCGTCAGATGGTATCGTCGGTGGGACCAGGGTCGCGGTGCCCTCTGCGGTGCCTTCAGGACACGGAGTCGGCAGCAGCATCATAGACGGCGTCAGGTTGCTTTTTCTTCTGTTGCAGCACAAAACACACAGTGCCCAGTGCTGATGGCAGAAGAACTTGAAGTCTTTGCTATTCCTGAGACTTCTTGAACAGGGGGCAAGCTCTACCTCAAGCTCTTGGAGATACTCAAAGAAAGAAGTTGCAGGAAGTTCAGTCCAGTCCTTTCACAGCCCAAGACAGAAGCAGCCACTGTAGGCCAACACAGCAAAGCACTCAGCAAAGTGGTAGTTCCTCCTCACAGCTTCTCCAGTTCTTCTTCATGGCAGTCTTCTTGGTCTAAAAGAGTTCTAAAGCTCTGGGGTCTGGGCCCCAATATTTATACTTCAAATTCCTTTGTCCTCTCAGGCGGAGACTGTCTGTGCTTAGTCCAAACCAGTTTGGTCCTCTCTGGCCGAGCTTCCCAGCAGGAGGTGGAGACAGCATTGTCCAAGGCAGACAGGGCCTATTCAGGTGCAAGGGAAATCTCATTTCATAACTCTAGATGCAGACCGGGCCTATTCAGGTGCTAGTGACAACTCCTCCCACTATGAATGCAGCCCAGGTCTATTCAGCCCATCCCTGACCCATCTAGACTCTCTGGAGCCACTGCTCCTCCCCAGCCCCTGTCACTCCAAAGCCAGACAGTCAATATACATACTAGCAGAGGCACACAGGATGGCTAAGCAAGAAAATACCTACTTTCTAAAAGTTATTTTTTTCAAACACAGAATTTAAAAATCACCTTTAATAAAAGATGCATCTTTAGATTCTGAGTGTAGGCATACTAAACTTTATTTTCCTATTGGTCCTAATGGGAAGTTAGATTTGTAAGATGTTATAAATTAACTCCCATGCTTTCTTATGAGTCAGATAGCCTTTCAATAGTGAAAAACGAAATGCACTGTAATTCACTTCCAGGACATGTCACACACACCAGTACATGTCCTACCTTTAATATACACTGCACCCTGCCCACAGGGGTACCTTAGGCCTACCTTAGGGGTGACTGATATGTAAGAAAAGGGAAGGTTAGGGCCTGGTAAGTGGGTACACCTGCCAAGTCGACATGGCAGTTACAAACTGCGCGCAGACTCTGCAGTGGCAGGTCTGAATTACCTTTTCAGGGCTACTCATGTGGGTGGCACAATCAGTGCTGCAGGCCCACTAGTAGCATTTGATTTACAGGCCCTGGCACAGTCAGTGCACTTTACTAGGGGATGACTAGTAAATTGTGTATGCCAATCATGGAAACCCCATCCATAACACAATTTACACAGAGAGCATATGCAGTTTAGCACTGAATAGCGGTGGTAAAGTGCCCAGAGTCCTAAAACCAACAGCATGTCAGGAAAAAATAGGAGGATGAAGTAAAAAGTTTGGGGATAACCCTGCAAAAATGGCCATTTCCAACAGAGGTACGTTACTAATCTACTATCTATTTACCTTTACCTCTAATCCTTGACTCTGGAGTAGTGTGCCACTTGCAACAAAGCTTTTCAACACCTCTTTATGGGTAGTAAGTACTATATAAATACAATTTACAATGTAAGTGCAATAGAGAACATACATGACAGTGTGTCTGAGAATGTATGTGTGGTAGAGTGCATGTCTTTAAATATGTGTGGGTGTGTGTGTGTTACTAGTGTGCTGCTGGCCCTGGCATACGGGTGGTAATTCTTGGCTTAGGGAAGAGGGCACCCATTGCTTGTGGGGGTGTATTGCTACGTATATGGAGTCCGGCGCGAGGAGGTAGCAATACACCCCCCAGTCAAGATCTACGATAAATAACAAGAACAGTACACCGAAATAAGCTTGGAATCCAAAGTCTCACAGAACAACGTGCCAAACCTTAACAGGGTACCTCATTGCGTCACAGGATAGTGTGACCTGGAATTATCGTCACACTTTATACCATTATTGAGAACAGTATTCAGCCGTGAACAAGTCGCATGTACTACCTTACGGAGGCGACGAAACACGTGTTGGCTTGATGAACTACTGTTAAAAGAGGAATATTAAAGAAAAGAAACCACAAAGAAAGAAGCAAATGACTAACTTATTTTGTCTCATGCCGTAAATGATCTTGCATTTAAGCTAATTGATACTCTGCGTGTGCTTGGGTATACCTTTTGTTGACTGTTTTGTTGCTTTGCCACAATAACTTAGGGAGGCTGGTGGTTCTCCCCAACCCTTTAGCACCGTGAATAACACAAATCCCACTAGATAACAGGTGAATCAACCATAAGCGCCTATTGCCTATTAAAAATACCACCACCCAGAACGAGTACTAGGCAGATAGGCTTTTATTACCCCCCTTTTAGTAGGATAAGGTGTATTCCCAGTCTCTCACTGGGTCGGCCCATTAATATATGCAGATTGAGTAGGGGCCTGAGCAGAAGTGGCCTCACGTATATTCAGGTGTGGTTCATCATTGTGAACTAATCAGTGCACAAAGAGTTGTGGCAACATTTGCATTTTTTTAAATCTCAGTGAGGTTAAGAAAACATGCCTCTTTAGGACCCCCCCCCCCCCTTCTTTTCAGAATACTTAAAACACTGAAGTGTTTTGCGAAAAGGAGCAATCAGCAAATGTAGGGCACTTTTTTTAAGGGTGCTCAGGCCTATTCTTATTACCAATCCAACCCTGATACTGGAGATAATTCTTGCAGTAAGCGGGCACCCATGGAAATATGCTGCCTTTGTATATAATTCAAGATGTAAGAGAGGGCATCCATTGTATGGGGCACATATGGCAAAATGCTGACTCTTTCACATCAAAGCTAATTTTCGATATTTGGGGCCACCCATGGTAATTGGTTCCCATCCACGTCAAAACTCTGGAATATTCTGTATATTTCTTGATGAAAGGTTTGCATCCATGGCATATTGGAGGAACCCATGACAAAATGCTGGCCACGACTTACTGGAGGTAATTCTAGAAATACAGGGTGAGCTCATGGCAAATGGCGTTGGCTCTTCAGGAAGGTCAGGCTTCCATGGCACACCATGAAAGTACTAAAATATTTCACAGGAGGCTTATAAGAGAATATGGCTTTTAGCAAATTTAGGTTCCTTTGGTGCTTTAAAGTGCACTATTTGATTTCATTTATTTGAAAAACTGTGCAGGGAGAATCACAAAAATGATCTTAGATGAAGCCTAGTTCAATTACTTTACTAACTTCCTGGAAATCGGGGCAAATTTTACATCCCACCACATTTAAAGACAACCTGACACCACTGGTGAGCAGAATTGGCAGGGAGCTTAGAGTAATCTGTGGTTATAGCAGACACTGCGAGGTCAAATCTATTATTCTAACTCAAGCCATGGAATATTTTGAGGAATGTTAAAAATGTCCCATGTATGTTAAGAAAGGGTGGAAAAGTGGTAATTTTGCATTGTGGAAAGTGCTGCTAGGGCATTGCCAAAAGCAAAAAACAGAACTTCCGCAAAAAAGTTAGCATATAAGTAGTGGCGGCAGTGGTTGTACAGTAGGGGTAACAGCCGAGATTTGGCAATGAAGTTACTAGCATTGCCTATCTTACAATGGATAAAAATGCGTATGTTCCTCAATTAAACAGTCAGAGCCACTCCGGTCCTACACTCAAGGCTTCCCAATCTAAAAAGAAAAACTGATCATATGCCCTGGGCCACACCAATAATTTAGAATAGTGAAAAACGATGTTTATATAGGTGCTGCCACTCAACATACGCTTGACTTTGCTTTTACATATGCACCAAGTACCAAAAATCCTCAAACTCATGGCTGCACGGAGCACCGGGCATGTTCGAGCTTCATTTTAGACTGCAACAGAATATTTAATTTGCACAACACGAGTTAAGTATTGCCTTTCACATCTTTGCGGATTCACATTGAAAACGGTGGCTCTAGCGTATCTCTCCTCTAGGTCCAACGGTAGTGAGTACACCAACAAATTTCAACGTAGTAGAACATCTCATCCAATCTCGCTGGTCCAAGCAAGGCAACTCGTTGCGGTGCGCGCGCAAGTTCACGGGGAGAAAGTGTATACGTCACGAACAAGCGCCGGGACGTCATTTCCTGTGCGACGTTAGTGTTTTTGCTCGCTTTCTCCCGGCCGGCAGTGGTGACTGCCTACTAAGCAGTGCGCAGTTGGCTTTCTACCGTAATAAAAATCTTCACCACCTCTCAGCCCCCGGGCCCCTCACACCGTCAACATGTACGACGGCGAGGAAGGTGAGTACGAGTCGTTCACTATGCGTCTTTCCAGTTGTCTGCTGGTGCCCGTGATCCTGATCCGGTGCCCAGCGATCAAGTTTACAATGTTAGGCTCCAGTTTGGACTTATGTGAGGTTTCTGACCGGTGGGCAAAGATTTGAACTGCTTACGGCGTTGGAAAAAACAGCGATCTAGTATCACTTGAGAAGTAACAAACGCCCTAGAAATCTTTTGTTGGTGTACCTCTCTTCCCAACCTGTCGTCTACAGGCTATTGCCCTATTCTCGTCGTCTACTAGCCCAGCTGGTGCTACTCGCTTTTGTGGAAGTCACGACCATCTACAGCTTCTTTTCTCTATCTAGCCCCTTTTTTTCTGTTCTTGTCCCGATTTTGTACTTCTCATGCACCTTGTTAGATCACTGGGTAAATAAGCATAATTTCCTAATTCTGTTGGCTGCCCCATCCCAAGAAGAAGTTCGCAGAAGAGGCCGCGATCCTGACATGGTTTTACGAGTTTATTTTTTTTCAGTGATATACACTCGCTACCTGTTCATCCTTTGGATTTCACGATACAGGATGCGGCGAAGCGCTAATTTATTCGTTTGCCTCAGAACTATTTTAGGAGTCCATTAGATACTTCTGGAATACCGTTTAAGAATGTTGTCTATGTCGATATAATGCGTTAATCTCCTGTTTTAAATGGACAAAATACCCGTTTCGGGTTATTTGTTGGGCCCGACAGGATATCTACCTTGTCAGAAAAATATCGATTGGGTGAAATGACCAGAAGCAGCATTGGAGTAGCTGAGCAGTGGTACAAAACGTAGATCATTGACAGACGTTTCATTTGCTTAAATCTGTATTTAGGTATTAAACGGATACTAATGCAGTGAAATCATTGCCAAAGGCTATGTTACCATGTGTAAAATTTGCAACATAATGTATTAATACTACTTTAAAAAAAATGCTAAATTATGCCACATAGTTTGTCCTTTATCTGCTGCATAATTTGGTGCTCCCCTGCCACATAATTCCAGTGGCCTTGATTATTTTGTAAGTGCTATAAATACATATCATTGAGGAAATGTCCGCTGCACTGCACGATTCTAGTGGCACATAGAATGGTCTTCAGTTTAATCAGAAGCTAGATAGGGACCCAGTAAAGTGCCCATCATGAATGAAGGTATCTTTGCAATTATGTCGTGGCTTGGGGCATTTAAAATAAATACATCTACAGGGAGCTTTGTTTTGAGGGTGAATTCCCATAAATACCATGGGAAATGCACAATGGAAAGTGTGAACATCATCCATTCAGCAGGGGCAATAATACACAGCTGAATGTATGCTCTTCTTGATTACGGTGTTGTCTTTTGAAACAAGGGACAGACCTTCAGTTATGTTCTTACAAATGTAGGTTATGTTTATCATTTTCACTCCTGGTTTATACAGTAGATCAGTGAATTGAGACCTTGTTCTTTTTGCATTTATTTTGTGGCATCGTGTGCGATTGGGTCAGGAGTATGTGGGAAAAAAGTGAGGATAATTGCACCTCTTACATCATAAACCATTCACAGTTGCAGTGGGAGGTGGGTTGGAGCTGAGCTGACGGACCTTGGTTGGTTGCTTACCGCCCCATCTCTGTCCACCGTCCATCAGTCTCCGCACCCGCATACCAGTCCTCACATCTCGTCCCTGCATAGCTGACATTACCACACTTGCACCCGCTGATTGTTCCCTTCGATGTGGATGCCACTGCCTGCGGGTGACTGGCAGAAGCTGGTTGCGGTTCTCTTGTCGCTGCTCTGTTGCTCCTCGACTCCCCAATGTGCCCCACGCCCCCAGCTGTCTGACAGAAAGGTGGCAGATGCCAGGTTCTATGCCAATCTTCAGAGGGCGAGGTGAATACTCATCCTAGGAACAGCAGTAAGGCAAAAGTGGCGGAAGCCAGCAGCACCAGTTACAACAAGGGAAGGGCCAAGCGGGCGCAGTGGGCCTAAGTCCCGCTACCCTAGGTGGAGCCCCAGGTTTGCAAAAGCGTCCCTACAAGGATCGTGTGTGACTTATAGACTGGGTGTGCTCCACCCCAGCACTGTGCCTGTCTGCGCCAGTCTTTATTTCCCTCCTCTTGCTCCGCTGGATTTCTGCGCACCTGTCCATTCTGGCTCCTTGACCAACCACCTCCGGACAGCTCAAACAACTGTTTGCATGAAGTAAAAGACCTGAAGGAAGTGACTAGGTGTCATCAGGAGCTGGCCCATCACCCTTATTCGCTCTTACTTTAAGAGTTTTTATTCCACCTCAAACCCCTCTGTAACAGCCCCTGTGTAGCGTGCTCGTGCCTCTCCCCTATACAGCGCCGAAGGATATACCACAAACTTGCTTGAAACGGGGACCAACCAACAATGAACTAAAGAAGTGGCGAAGTTAAGAGGGCCTGATTGAATTGATGAATCTGCATCTCTTGGCTCGGAGTCATCAAATCTTTCTTTCTTTTTCTGGATCATCAGTGGTCTTGCCCAGAAACAGCAGTTCCCAGACCTCCTAACCTTTTTGAGTGTCTTCGAAAACCCGCCCTACAAGAAACTTGGCACCCCATTATCGGTTTCATTGAGAGACCAAAAGAAGGCTGTCGTACATTTCCTTTTAAACTTCAGGTGAAAATCAAATGTATTCTATATCCATGCAGTAGAACTGGTTACAAGTAATCAAACTCCACAATTGGAGGCCACATCATTTGCTTCTGCTAATTAACATCTATATTCACCCAAACTCGAGGGTGAAAAAAGGCCTAAACTAAACCAGCTTATATTGGCCCTTTGCCACCTGGCCAGGAACCACTCAGCCGACTGTATGTTAACAGGAGACTTCAATGTGAACCTGTTCCAAGATCACCACGAGGGAATCGCAGAGGCTTCCCCTGAGGGTGCTTGAAATATAGCCGAACAAACTAGCCCAAAGACTGTCTACGAAGCCCACTGGGGGAACTTGTGGTCTTACGGCTTCGTAACCTGAGCTTCAAAGTTTCAAACGAAGGCTCCGACAGGAAGTTCCACCTAACTGGTCAAGATGTGACGGAAAATCACATTCTTGTCTAGATTACTCCATATGTAATGTGGGAATGTTCTCCTTAGTGGAAAGTTGTTGCATAACTCCTTGCTCTAAGAGTGACCATCGTCCTCAGGTTATAAGAATAAACACCAGCATGGCCCAATATACTTCAGCTTGTGTTACCAGCAAGGGAATTCACACCGACCACCTCAGGGGCCTCAAATGGAGAGATGACACTCCTGGTAAAATTATGTTCAAATAATAGCAGCTACAGGAAGGGCTACCACTACTGACATCCCTCTGAATGGTGAGTGGACTAACCTTCACACCGTGCTTCTTGCGAAATCTCAACACGCAACCGTCTCTGCTGCTTCACATTAGAGCTACACCAAGTCTTTCCCTCCCACAGCTACGATGGAAAGCTTAACAAGCATTGGCATTGCCAATAGGTCTCGCTTTTGGGACCTTATAAGTATTTAGTTATGCAGCACAATATCCTTGGTGCAACAACATCAACTATTGGATGGCTAAACACTTTTAAGGTACAAGGTTTAGCCATACAACAGCTGATGTTGTTGCACCAAGGCCTCCCCAGGCCTCTGTGAACTGGGCACAAAAAAGAGCAAAACTCGAACAGGCAGAGCTACTTTAATACACTTTAAATAGCACTTACACTCCAGTTAGATGAAACCCTGCACCAATACACACACAAGAGGTTCCCAGTAGAAGGCTGGAGGGGTCAAGAGTGGGGGTTAGGAATGCATCAAACGGGCATACCCTATCAAAGGAACAGCGCTTCACTGCAGCCCTCCTAACCCCTGCCCCCTCCTGTCAAGCTAGGGCTTGCAAAATACCTCTAAAAAGATGCAAAGCGGAAACACTCAAAACTTCAAAAGCACTTGCGGAGCAAAGTAGACCCGCAGTGCCGTGTATGCAGCTTCTTGGCACACGATCATTAAAAACACATTTAACAGAAAACTTAAAAGCATAGCGAACATCACAATTCCATTCAATCAAAAGTTGCGTTCTGAAGTATTAACAACAGCCATCAGTACCTCTAAGTAACAAAGCACACTTCAGTGCTTAAAAACACTTCTCAAAATATACGGATGCAGCACCATGCACTCAGAAACCAAAGCAAGATTCTTTCAAATGAATTAAATGTTTAGCCACATGAACAGGAATGCCTACTTTTTCTTTTTAATCCCAAAGTGGAAGAAGATGCATCTCGAGCAAACATTTCCCCCCAAAAGAGAAAGTACAATAAAAGCTTACGGCAAAAGCGCTTCAACGCCCCGCCGGGGGATAGTAAGCGCTATATAAATACAGTTAACAATTAAAATGAAAAACGTAAGCTCTTTGCAGTTTTCTGGAAACAACTCTGCCCTGTAGCCTGTGGGCCTGTGGTCTCGAAAGCAAATGTATGTAGGGTTAAAAAAGTAGGAATTAGGTCCAGAAGTTGCTGTTGTCCAGAGCTCCTTTGTTAGTGGGAAGCTGGGCAGAAAGGGAGGACTAAAGCTCTCACTCACCCTGGGAGCAAAGGGAAAAGGTAGAATTGCTTCCAAATTGGGCAATGGGGGGGCCTACTATTTGGGAAGGAGTGAGCTGAACATGAGGACAAGCCTCCTGCATTCTTCAGCCAAAACTTTTCCAATGCGGTGGGGGCTGGGAGCGGGGCTGCAGGAGGCGGTGGGGTGCAGGCTCCGCCACAGAGTTGGTCGTCCGGGCCCCTTGTGCTGAGATGGGGCTGCTTAACATTCTGAAATCTTTACTGAACTGTATTTTTTTTTTTTTTTTAGCAGTTTTGTGTAGTGCTGCACTGTCGATCAAATCACCCCTAGGAACGAAAGCAAAGAAAATAGCACGGTCATTACTGTATGCGAGACGTATTATAAATGCATAAGGGCAAAGAGTTGCAAAGTAAAAAGAGGAATTGTAATGCATTTTTATGTCTTAAGGCTGTAGATTAAGTAAAGTCTGCGCAGTGCAGAATGTGTGTGTGTACGCGCGTGTTTGTGAGAGTGAGAGCCCGCACGCGTGCCGGGGAGGTGTGCCATCACACAGAAACCCGATCCTTTTGCAGAGAACAGGGGTATCGGGTCGTGACGAGAGGAAAGCCAGATGGCGGCTATGCGCGTAACCGCAAACTTTAGGCCACAAGCAAAAGCGTGTGGTGAGCTTTTTAAAGCCCACTTACTAAGTGTCTCGCCTGACCAGCGCATGCGCTGGCTCAGGCGAGACCTAAAAAGAGCCCGGAACTCCGCCTTGAGAGGTGCACGAAAAAACCCAGGCACTAGCAAGAGCATTCAAGCAGGTGCATTATCATTGTAAGCACGCAGTCTGGGCAGTGAAGGCAAGATGCCTAGACCACTTTTGGGCAATTCTCCTATATGAAAGTGAAAAGAAAAAAAAACTTAAGAAAATGTTGGCCCCTGGTAAACCTGCAAGTGAATGGGTCCGGTAGATCAGGCTGTGCTAACATCTCTTAACCAGGGTCCTACTTCCTCTTTAGGCACTTTAAGTCGAGTTGAACCTGATTGCCTGACCTGCCACGTACCCCAGTAAGCGGGTGAGCTGTGCCCTACTTGCCCAAATGGGACATCCATCTCTGCCACTTCTCAAGGTCATCATTGTTTGGCTTCATCCTATGCAGACTCCTCATCACTGTGTAGATGGATGCAACAGGTTCTGGCTAAGCCCAGATCCTTTGGGGCTCCTGAGCCCACTGGCCTTACACAGGCCCTCTTCAAGCAGGACGTCCCTTTTTGGGCCAGCAAGCTCTCCTTGCTTTATACCTACTGCTTAAGGAGTTTGGCAGTACTGGAGTCCAGGCGTGGGGTCATCATCCAACCTATCTACAAAGGAGGACCAAATCACACCCCAGAAACTACAGATTCATAGTGCTTCTGGATACCGAAGCAACATTTTATGCCAGCCTCCTGCTGAAGGATCTGCAGCAATGGGTGGAGTTGAGGGGGCTCATCCCGAAGAACCAAACTAGGCTAATTGAACATTCTGGCACGCTGACAAATTTGTTGGCTATATCCATACTATCCTAAAAGGCAATTGCCTCACAAACCTTGCTGCATTGCTGCTTCGTTGGTTTCCATGCTGTGTTTGACTGTGTTCCATGGGAGGGGGGTCCCGGGGGGGGGGGGGGGGGGTGCTCTGGTTAAAGCTTAAGAATTGGGGTATTCCACCACAAATCCTGGAGACCATCATTCAGTCGCATACTAACACATAGGTCTGTATTAAGCTGGGCGACGGATACTGTGTTTCCAGAAAAATAGCAACTTTAATGGGGTGTAAAGCAGGGGTGCGTGCTAGCACCCGTCCTCTTCAACTAGTTCATTTCTGAGTTGTCCAGCACCCTTGATATAGTTGTCATTCTCCTAAGCTCGGTCGTGAATGCTTCGAGTTGGGCAGCAGCGTTTGTTAAACAATCTGCACACCTATACCATCTGCCCTGGAGGTCAAGTTAATAAAAAACAAAATTCTACCACTAGGCGGGAAATCCAACAGGGAGGGGAGGGGGGGGGGCTGGTTCTTTAATGGTGTAAGATGAAGGAGCATTCATACAAATACCTGAGAGGTCATCATTGATGACAGGGGCACATTTGTTCGGCAAATGAAGGAAGTTGAAATTAAAACTCTAGCTCTTTGAGCGTCCATGTGAAAAGTATCAAGCTTGCTGACTGTGGCAAGCCTTGTACCTCTCCTGAGCATTAGGAGAGCAAAATTTATTTAATCTTTCTTGTGGTAGTGAAAATGTAATGGGGAGGGACTGCAAACTTGAATAAACTAGCCACTAAGATTTATAAGTTTGCCTGTTGAACTTCTTCTGCTGCTCAGATCCGGCTGGGATTGGTCCTCTGTGATCAGCGGGTGGCCAGAGCTAAAGCCCTCTTATATCTCTGCCATAAACTAAAGCTTGCCAGGAGATGGTGTCTAGAGGCCCTACTATGTGATGAGATTCAAACCGGAAGCTCTAGACCCCATTATTTGCACCTTTAGGGTTATTTAAGCACCTTGAATGCTAGAGCGCTTTAGACCTCCCATATGAGCCAACACACCTTAAAGCAATGCATCAAAAAGTGTGGACGTAGTCTTTCACATCGGGCTGATATGGATGTTTTAGTAAAACACATGCATGCTTGGGCTGTCATCCATTCTTATCAACTAGCGCTGCCCTGATCCTACCTGTCTTGCACGTATTCCAATCCCAAGAAAGCAAGATCCATGGCCCTTGGACTTGGAGATTGGCCGTTCCTTAAACACTTAGCCAGGTGGCACCGACCTTCGGAAACAACAACGTCTGGGGGTTGTATATTGTATAATGAATCCTTTGAACACATCGCCTGCAGCTGCCCAGTTCTACTCGAGGAACGAAAATCTCTTCTGAAGCGGGAATGGAACAAATTGAGTATTCATGCGTGTGGGCGGGCCACTATTGTGCTTGTGACCCTGATAACACAACTCTGAACATCCTGTTGGTTAAGCTTGTCACTGTAGCAGCGAAGAAGTTCTGCTGCCTGAGGGCCCCACTGAATTATTCCAGTCTAAGCACCCTTGTGGATCTCCTGTCGGGGCCACCACTATAAAGGTGCATACAGTCTTTAGTGTCAACGGATGATTTAGGAAAGATCTGTGAATGCCCTTGAGCTGAGCATTGTTTACCTTTTATTTGTTTATCTTAGTCATTGGATTCCCCGAGGCTTAACCTCTCATCTGATCACGTCTGTGCCCATTTAAGAAATGTTATTGTATCTCTACTGTTATTTTAATCATTGCACTTTGCATTTAGTCCTTATTAAATGTTGGTGCCACCCCCTGTGGCCAAAGTTGCTGTTATTTCAGTGTCGCCCTTGTGCCGTGTAAACCATGCCACTGACCAATCTCTTTATTGGCAATGCCACTGTTCCCCTAAGCTTGCACTCTGCTCTTTACCGTGGTCCCCCTCCTTGATTTGTGGCTTAAGCATCAGAATTGGGTGCGGATATCAGGACGTTCTCTGATGGCCTATTGCTAGCAAATTCGATTTATAAAAAGTTGCCCCTGTCGTTCTGATATTGCACTTTGTTTGATCCAATAAGCCTACTTATTTTTTAACTCCATGCTGTTTTTTAAAGTATTTGTAACTAGCAACAATGCTCTTGTTTCAGGTGTGTATAATAGTCTTTTTTTAAAATTTTTAGTTGCTGACAAAGTGGTCATTTTTATTGCATGTTGCACTTTGCTCCTATGAATAGGCTCATAGCCTAGTCTATTGCGACTAGTTTGAGAGACACATGGGCTTATTCTTCAATAAGCATGTGTCTCTATCACATGCCATGGCTCATTGTTACACTGAAAAATGTGTTTGTTTTTTTCCCTTGATCTTAACGTTTTTATTATGTATGTCTGTTAAAATTGTAATGCTTTTTAATTAACCACACAAGAAATAATTTTCTGAAATAAATCAAGAGCATAACTCTTATGTTCTAGTAGTACACATCCTCTGAAGCTTCTTGACTCTCAGCAATCAGTGGCTACACAATATAACATTGATTCTCATCTGATCTAGCTAGCATGTTTTCAAGAAGTTTCCTAAAGTGAGAGAGTGGTGTTTTTACACATAAATGGTAGGAAGTTCGTGTTTTTTTTCGCAGCAATTAAAAAGGTTGGTTTCCATAAGTTGCTGTTTTGGAAGTAGGTACACTCAAAATTGAAAGAGAAGCACAACATAAATCGCACTGCGGTTTATGTAGCCTGAATTATGAGCCAGTGAAGTCAGGAATAATTTGGTTGATGGCCCTGTGCACTACAACCACAGATCTATAGATGATTCTTCTACAGTAGTCGAGCGAAAAACTTTTTTTTAACACACTTGATACACAACAAACAACTTGAGCTGCTGTATTTTGGGTCATTTGAAGGGGAGTCAGAATGATTATGGAGGCTGCGGAATGGCATTTTATTAGCCCAAAGTGGGCTGACCCAAGACATTCGTGGCAGACACACATGTTTTTATGGATAAAAGTTAACATTTGATGCAGGGTGTTTTTTTGGGATATCTTTACTTGAAGAGATAATTTGGAGTCTAAAAAATTGCAGCAATTCATACAGAAGGATTTGGGCAGAACCCCATTACTTCTGGACAGTTTAGGCCACTAGACTTAGTTGTTCTGTCACATGTTATTGATCTGTTTTGTTTTGGCTTCATAAAAACTTGTGCTATCTACCAATGTATTCAAGATCAACTTAATGCCATAGCTGAGTCATGTAGAGATGCTTTCGGAAGCCACAGACCAGCTGAATGTCATGTAAAATCTAATCCCCGTTTGGTTTAGATGATGGGCTAAAGGCTGCAGGCAGATGTTTAATAGGAGGGTGAGAATTAATTTTTGTAGGTTACCACTGTTAATGGTTCTGGTTTAGATTTAAAAGGAGGAAGCATATCTACCTGTTAGGTAGTTAATTATGAAATGATTAACTTTAGTGCTATGCCTTTAATACCCATGTGGATAAGATTGTGAGCTGTAATGCTGCATAAAGCTCCAGTAAGATGACCCCTTGTTCACTTCCCCAACGCTCATACTATGCTCACTAGGCTGGGCAGGTCCTTTTCTAGAACAGAGATGACAAACACCAGTTCAGTGCTTCTACCATCTCTAAAACCTGCTTGAAATGGATCAAGGAAATCTGCATTTTTCAACATAGCTTTGATGTTGGCAAAAAAACCAATCTTCATGATCGTTTTTCTTTTTAAAAGATGCCTGCCAGTTGTTCACATAAGATTTCTGAAGGTATTATGTTAGTTGACATTGAAATTGGACATAGCAGCAATAAGATGTTCTTTCAATTTATTATGCATTTGGATTATTCCTTCTTTGTAATGCAACTGCTTCAGCAATTTAATCTGGTCTTTATATTGTTTAGCTTTTTCTAAATAAGAGATTTTGGAGTCTATGCTGTAGTCCCTTCTCCATTTTGGAAATTCTTGTTTTCTTGGATTTGAATGCGATGATTTTTTTCAAGTCTCTTTTTAAGAGTTGACGTAAATAATCAGTGTACAAGTTATATTGGAGGCTAGGAATTAACAGGTGAGCAAAGACGAAATGGCATAGCTAAGCGGTCAGATCCAATCAAAGAAATGGGATCTTGAACAAACAATTTATCAAAATTAGAAACAATAGGGTCCAAAAAGTGTCCTTTCGTGTGAGTTGGTTAACAGGATTTCAGGGTAAAATTTAAAACCTCTAACGCTTCTTTAAATTCGAGGGTGAAGCTCCTTGACTTGGGTCAGCTAGGTTTGACTCACAAATGTGGCACATTTTGAGCAGTTACAGAATGCATTGTGGGATAGAGGGCAGGGCTCGAAAAATCTAAAAAATGGTACTTGTCCTGCAGGACTAGTACCTGGAAAAATTTCCTCGACCTAACTGCAACCTACGTGACCTCTGTCTCTGCAAGCGGAGCAAATGTGACAAAACAACAAGATTTAAAGGCATCTTTATTACCCATTAACTTTGTGAGCAATACAAATGCCTTTAAATCTTATCTTGTCACATTTGCTCCGTTTTCACAGACAGAGGACAAAAGTTAGTTTGTCTTCCCACTCGCCATAAAGCGCGAGTAGGACCTAAAAACAGCTTGCCCTCGTTAAATTTGGCTCGCATATGCGAGCGGTGAAGTGGATTTTTCGGGCCCTGGAGGGGCATCATGACTGGTTGCAAACCGGTGCAGTAAGGTGTGTTGGCAAACCCACTGGGCACGTCCGTGCACCACCCCAGTTTAAATAAGGTATCCGACACATGCAAGAGATCATTCATCACCTTTCAGAGTGGGGCCAAAACTTCTTGTCACAATGGTGACCACTAATCTAAATAGACGAAAGACTATGAAAGGTCTGGGGGACTAAAATGCTGTTTGTAGTGGCGTTAGACCAATGTGGGCCCTAGGCACTCTGCTGGGCACACGTTAGATCAAATTCTAATCAACTCTCCTAAACTACAGTCTAAGGCTCCTCGCCAGGTAGTGTGGTCAGACCAGGCCTTAATTGGCTTCCAGAGAACTAGAGCCCTTGTGGATTCTCCAAAGGACACTACCTCACATTGCTCTAGGAGACAATGGTACAGAATTACTCCGAATGCTTTTAAGGAAAGGTTCTGTGCTCCTTTGAGAGCGGAGCAAGGAGATATCAATTTAAGTTTGGAGAACTATCACTGGGCTTTAAAATCTGCTATTGATTGTATTGCTCCTTTAACACCGCACAAATCCCCTCAGAAACATATGAGGCCTTGGTATTCCCCAGAGTTATGTAAAGAGAAGTCAGCATGTAAACGTTTGGAGCGACGCTGGTGTTCATCTCAGAATCAGATGGAGAGAGCAATCTATAAAAGGCGCACTGCCACCTTATCATACTAAAACTTTTTTTTAAAAAGCATGTACAGAGCATGTAGCCTCCCAACTTAGTCAAGCAGGTAATTCTTCTAAAGAGCTATATAAAATTCTCAAATCCTTCACCAATCCCATTGTAGCTAATGATACCACTCCTCCCTCTCAAGATTATGCGATGATATCGCTAATCATTTGGAAGACAAAATAAATTCTATTTATGCCACATTTCCTGGAACCTATGATAGCCCTATTGAATTCCCGTCCCTCTTCCCTATAAATATTACAACTGTGCTCCTTTTAGACAGTTGTACCCCATTATAAGTACATGCAGTGGAGGCAATGCTAAAATGTGCCAAGTCTGGGTCACCCACGGATATCATACCAGTGAACTTTGCTGCATTTCTATCTGCTCAGCTTGCCCCATCTAAGTGCGCTTTATTGAATCTCAAGATGAGCGAGAGCCAACTCCCCGGAAGTGGAAGGCAGCGCAGGTAATCCCTATTCGCAAAAAAGTCACCTTAACTGCATTGGTTCTGTCGGTCACCCCATCTACCTCCTTCCTCTGAGTAAACTATTGGAAGCATATATCAATAAAAAAACTAACCGAACACAGAGTCCTCTGGTTGTCTGGACCCATCCCATTCAGGTTTTAGACCTATGCACAGCACCGAGTCGGCACCGATTGCTGTATCTGATCACATCAGATACTCTCTGGACAATAATCAAGCTGTGTTGCTAAAGCTGCTGGATTTTTTCTGCAGCTTTTGATACAGTGTCTCATCGAAACCTATTACGAAGAATGGAGGAGTTGGAGATTTGTGGACGCTCCTTTCAATGATTTATGAGCTTCCTGACTCACCGCACGCAGGTCATCAATTTAGGTTCCTTCCGGTCTCGCGTTACGGAACTTACTAAGGGAGTACCCCAGGGCTCCTGTTTAAGCCCACGCTGTTCAGTATATATGTGGCCACCCATGCAAAGATTGTGAAGGAATTTGGTTTGATCCCATTTCTTATGCGGATGATACCAAACTGCCTTTAACTTTAAATAAAAGTTCCTCATTCACAAAATCTTGTTTCTCAGAGGGCATGAGAGCTGTTTCCTCATGGATGGCGGGTAACTACCTTCTGCTAAATGCTGGAAGGACTGAGATTATGCTATCCGGTAATGCCTCTACACACTATGGTCTGCAGATTGGTTGCCGGCGGAGTTGGGCACTGCCCCCAGCCCTAAGACTGTGGTTAGAAACATAGGTGTGTATTTAGATCAGGCCCTCTCTATGCAGGACCAGGTTGGGGCCCCCTCTGGGACCTGTATTTATATGATGCGTCTTCTGCACAGTTTTCTCCCTCCTTCCACTAGCTGTACGTAAAACCTTGGTTCGGGCACTGGTCATCAGTCGCCTGGACTATTGTAACGCTCTTTTGGTCGCGGCCAATGAATCGTTCTTGAATAGACTACAGGTTGTACGGAATACGGCGGCGCAGCTTGTTACTAATAGGCCTCGTAGAACGGCCTCCCTCCCCTTTCTGCAGCAACTACCTTGGCTGCCCATTCGCCAGAGAATTATATTCTAAGTTTGCTGCATTGTTCACAAAGCCTTAAATGTACGGAGGCAAAGCCTTTTCTTATAGGGCCCCACGGTTATGGAATCGATTGCCCCTCACACTTCGGAGATGTGATGATCTTCAGGAAACTCTTCAAAAACTGAACTTTTTGCGGTTGAACTGTCTGCCGGCGCTGTTCTCGTACTGCCTCCGCGCGGAGATACCCCTTTGGTGGTGATTCCTGCTCTTTGCCTATTTAAATCCATAAAACCAACAACAAAATGTGAAAAAGCATTAAAATGGTAAACTAGTTATGCAACAGATGAGCAGCGCTTCTGAACAGCAGCTTGAATAATTGTGGATCATTCTTAAGGTTTGCTTTGTAACTGGGTGAAGTTTCTTGTGTCTTCATGCATTTAACTCCTATTGAGAGGTGTTGGTAACTGCCATTACATTTGTAATCTGTATTGGTTTGAGATCAAACTTTTTCAACACACAAGCTTTCAAGGGCGCTGTCGAGCAATCCTTGGTAGCTCCTGCACTGTATGGGAGGTGACACATCTCCCGCAGACAGCTTAGTACTGAGTCGTCACTGCCTTAAATCCCGTATGAACCTGACGGTCTTTTACTATCTCCTTACCAATTGGTTTTGCATGAAAGCTTACATAAACAGAGCAGATTTCTGAAAGTAGGCTATTGGAAACAATCCTGAGTTTCGGGGACAAAGGAATGCACTTTTGCATACGGCGAAGATCAAACGGGGCTAATTAAATAAAAACATTTTGTGCCTTAGGTGGTGTTGTTTACTTCCAAATCTAAAACGTAAATAGTGGGATCATGTTTAATATTGTTTAAAATTGAATGCAATATGAGGTAGCCAACCGGAAGCACACCGTTGATGTTTGAGCTAACAATTCAGAGTCTGGCCCTTAAATTCTTTATTTCAAAATGTTGAGTAGGGTGTTTATGTTCTTGTGAGTTTAATGCTTTCATCTATCTACAGATATGCAATATGACGAGGAGGAGGATGAAATCACTGCAGATTTATGGCAGGAGGCCTGTTGGATTGTTATCAGGTGATGTATATGCTCTAGATATGTTTACTATGTTTTCCTCATGCACCCATGGCTCTTTAATAATATCCATAAAATATTAGAGATACTAGTTAAAATAAAAAACAAAATTAAGACGGCTGCAGTAAACTACATCCGATTTTAAATGTTTGCTGAAGATCAGAGTCTTGAGATGGTCAAATATCCTCTATTTCACAAAGTGCTTAGGGCGTATAGATTGATTATCTGGGTCGTACTTCAAACCGCATTCAGTTGGCAGAAATTGAAATAGGGTAGCACTGCCAGTTTTCAAAAATGTAAACAGACTAGCACAGAGCCAGCTTTCAGGGAGTGAATGCAAGCACACTTTATTTCATGCGGATGTGGGTCAGGAACACATTTCAACGTGCTGTCAGCAGCTCGCTAAGTGCTGCTTACAAATTGTAAATGCTCCTTGTTTTTCAGGGCTTTTTCTGTGGTGTCTTTCATGTTCACGTAGCACTTGTAGGTCAAAGAAAACTTTAACAGTACATAGATGAGGCAAAACAGCCCATCCTAGTGAGAGGAATGAGCTTCCTGAAACTGCAGGGATTAATATTGGGCTGGCTTTGACAGAGCAAATACTGTTTCCGATAGATTGGTCAAGCAGCCACTGACTCTTTACCTGTCTGACAACCTCTTAAACGGTTCTGTGTACATGTTTCTAGCACAGACTTTTTGTAATGCAGAGACTGGGGAGAGCAGGCCTTCCCCCTACAGTTTTAATTTAGCCCTATGCACTGGACGGCATGTGCCAATTACACAGATCAGATTCTACAGAAAGTAGGCAGACTAAGATGCCAAGTGTTAGATATGAAAGGGAAATGCAAAGAACCAGGCAGTCTTTAGTACGTAATCACTGGGCAATTTTCAGAAGAATTGTTACAGCATTGAATTTGTAGGCACAAAAGATTATAGGACAGCCGTGCTTTGTATAGTCAGTAAGAGTTGTTAGGTATTTATGGGCCCCAAATGCAAAGTTACTACAGTCGGCCACAATCCAATTATACTACCAGGAAAAAGTGAGGACTGATCGGGAAGAATGGAAGCTTTGCAGATCCTTGTATTTACTACCTTTGCACCAGGTACATGGCAGACATGCCATAGACCCCATCTTCCCCTGTAAAGTCCAGAATATGGGCCTCCCAAGTTCTCGCTGGCCCTAGCAATCATGACATCAGTTTATCAGATTTAAACCTCTTCTAGTTGCTGCTAATCTAATCCTGGCTCTCCCACAAACATTGCTGGAACCTGGATGCATTCTCACCAGTGGTGCATCCAAGGAGGTGGGTGTAATTCACATGTTTATAAAAGTAGCAGCTACGTGATCAGGTAAGGTGAACACCACAAGCTTTGTATAACCATTGGAAAGTACACTGCGTAAGCCGTAATGCTGCATTGTTGCAGGTTGATGTACATTTACAAAATTAGCAATGGTGGTCTTTTAGATAGGCATGCTTGTGTCATTCTTGATGGATGTTGCAACTTCACGCTTGACGGAGGGGCTTGTCTAGATTTTTGTAGATCTGTGTTCGTTCTGGTATTTTGTGTACTGGGGTTTAGTCCTAGTGTAAATTATTTTTCGGTGGGAGTAGGGGGAATTGATAAAAGGTTCAAAACTTGAGGTGATGGGGAGTTTCGTTGGTAATGTATTTGAATTTTGTGGATGTTGTACAAGTGGGATTTGCTAGTATTCTGCACCAGCTCTAGCCCTATTACAAAGTCCAGTCACATCCCAACTACCATCATACTTTCTTGGGTATCTGAAGGCCTCTTCCTGGCATTTTTGCATTACACAATGAAAATCACTACTGATTAAAAGGGACCAAATATTGTGGCCAAGGCGAGAAGCCAGAGCCATTTAAAGCTCTTCCTTTACCAAATCTTCAAACACTTCAGTCATAGAGAAGTGCATCTTGTCTTTGTAGCACAGGTGAGACTGGTTTGGACACATTGTTACTTTTTCGTGATTCCAGTGCAGACCACAACAAAGGAATCGGGGATGTGTACTGTTCACTGGAGCAAGTTGGGCCTGCTCTGTCAAAGAAATCGACTTCCTCCTCTCTCCTCGATATTTCTCTGTATTTTACCTGCTTGAGCTACCCTCGCCTTACCGGACCCCAGTTACTGGGAACAGATTGAAATGTTAATAGGGGAGAGTGCAGTCTCCATCAAAGGGTACAGATAAAAAGGCTGGTTCCCTTCGCCTAATAATTAATGTCCACCAACAATTATCTATAATAGACGCATGTTGTGAATGTGTTCCTTTTTTTACGTGGATTAACAAAGTTATGTTTGAAAGACACCAGCATCTGTTTGTTTAATCACTGAGTATTTTCTCAGTATTCAGAGAAAATCCATTTGTATTGATTGACCTGTTTCTAATTGCTAGTCAGGGTCATTGTTCTTATGGCACTCGCTAAGTTTAAATCTAGGAAAACAAAAAGTGAGTGGTGGAAGTCTTGAATTTATTTTGGCCTCTGTTGATAACTGTACTTGGCGTTGCAGTCCAAACTGGGCCCAGCTTTAGGCAGAAGAGTCGTCCTGCCCAAACTGTCAGACGACCCCTCCCCCGGACTAGAACAAAAACAACCCAGTTTTTTATCAGGATGTTTTTTATCAGCCTTTAATGCTCATACTTTGAAATGTTTCTAAATGTGTTCCTTAACTTCGGGGTATGGCTTCTTTAAGATTTAGGAACGCCTGTCAAACATGCATTCAGTAACGTGTTTGTTGTACAGTTCCTACTTTGATGAGAAAGGTCTGGTCCGACAGCAGCTGGACTCCTTTGATGAGTTTATTCAGATGTCTGTGCAGAGGATTGTGGAAGATGCCCCACCGATAGATCTGCAAGCTGAGGCACAGCATGCGTCTGGAGAAGTGGAGGACCCAGTGAGTTACATTTGTTATAATATGTTTTGTAATAAAAGCATGTGTTCTACTTGCTGCAGTTCTGCATTGTAAATGTTTAATATAGACGTAAACGTGATGCAAAACAAATGTTGGTTCCTTATTTGGATATCTAGTAGATGTTGAGATTATATTCAATTTTGGCATGTATGCTAGAGACCTGGCCCATTTCGGTTTGTGCTGTTCAGTTTTATTTAGAAAAGATCTGCGTCATTTTGCCTTTGATGCATTTTTCTTTAGTCTTGCCTGGCCAGAATTTTAACCCAGTTTTACTCTTTTAAGCCGCGTTTCCTGTTGAAGTTTGAACAGATTTATCTTTCGAAACCAACCCACTGGGAAAGAGATGGCGCTCCTTCACCTATGATGCCAAATGAAGCAAGGCTGCGTAACTTGACGTAAGAAAAACCCTGTCCCCGTTGGATAACCTCACATGTTCAAATGCGTTTCTGCCTGGGAAATTGGTTAACGTATTGTAATTGAGTATATTTGACTGTTCTCTCCTCCTTCTTGTTAATGTTTATAGTGGCTGTCAACATAATGTTACATATATTTTGCTAGGAGGATGTTAATCCACAATGTATGTCAGATTCATTGATTGATATATGTACAACAGTAAACCAAAGTATGCAGAATGGATCAATGGGTGTGGTGAAACTAGTCGATGGCTTTTGTCTCCTAACTGGGTGAATGGGACAAAGTTGATACAGGTTTGTTTCTCAGCTTCTGCTTTTCTGTAACTACTTGTGCATTGCCTCTTTATTCATAGCTTCTTTCCCGTTGAGGATGTTTTTTTCTTCTTTCATGTAGGTGTCCTTTTCCGATTTTTAAAATCTAAACCATCACGTTAGTGTTTTATATATGTTCTATTGTGGCACCTTTTTTCTTTTGTTCTTGATCATACAGTTTTGGCTTACTCTATATCACCATGAAGCCGGTGATATCGCTATGAAGGATCTTTTGCTCCTGGGCAGATAGTGTAAGGTATCGAAGCCACTGCTCAGCATGTGCTAGGTAGTAGGGTTACACCGCCCGAGCTAAGAAGTGGGTTGCAATCCAGAGGTAGGATACCGTTCATGTCATATTGTACAGCCAAACCCAAGGACAAAAATAAGAACAAAAAGGTAACATGTGGGGGTGAGAGGATGGGGGGGTTGGGGCCATTGGTCGTCGCCAAGCATCTAGTCCTAGTTGGGAGGAAGCATGGATGTATGAGAGGGGGCGCTGAGAGGTTATGATTGTGTTACTGGGGGGGGAAGGGGGGGTCAGGTAGAAGGTCCCTGGGCTATGCTAAAATGGATCAGCTCCTTTGGGGGACTCAGCCCCGCGCGGCCGAAGAATATAGTCCAAGAGATGCAAAGCTCGGAGGCGAGGGGGTGGGTGGGGGGGGGGGGGGGTGAAGCGGCAATGTTCTAGCTTGGAAAGGTGATCTAATAGTGGTTGACATGTGTGTGTAAATTTGGTTTCAGAGTGTGATATACCGCGGGTTAGGAGCTCCATTGCCATTGTGTGCCACAAGCGAGCGAACCCCATAGCGAGGTGGGGGGGGGGGCGGGAAAGGGGGTTGTAGGCTTTTTCCAAGGCAAGGCAATAGTTTGTTTTACTGCCCCTAGCATGTGCAGAATCAGACACCAGTCAGTATCTGTCATAGCTTGGAGGGATTGGGGCCGGATCACTAAAATCGAATCCCTAAGATAGTTACTTGCAGCGTGTTCGGTATGGGGAACCCCACCGTGTCTTTAATATGGCCGAGCACCTCCTTCCATAAAAGGGTAATGGGTGGGCAGGACCACTAGATGTGGATAAAGGAACCCATAACAGAGTTGCATCGCCAACACAGGGCTGAAGAAGTGGGGAACATTTTCTGGAGTCTGGTTGGGGTGTAATACCAGCGGGTCATAACTTTGTAGGCTGTTTCACTGTGGGAGACACTGCTATATATTCTAGCGATGTCACGCCAGAGCTGAACCCACTGTTCTGGGGAGATGTCGTCCAGAATGTCAGAGTGCCACTGTGCTTGATAGGGGTGGAGGGCCGTGGGGTTGGAATGCTGCAGAACCTGGTATGTTCGTGAGATGAGCCCCCGCGAGCCATCAAAGTATCGCACAAGCGTCTCGAAGGAGGTGAACTGGCGCGTGGCCGAGCATTGGTTTTAAGGCAGGTCTTTTGGGCTTGGTCTTGCTGTTCTCCTGTCTGGGTTAAATCTGTTTTACTTGTGCTATTTGTATATGTACTCATTACGCTTCTCCTTATAGGTATTCTGCTCCCCTGTATGTGGACATTACCAAAACGGTGGTGAAAGAAGGCGAGGAGCAGCTGCAGACCCAGCATCAGAAGACGTTCATAGGAAAGATTCCTATCATGCTTCGCTCCACATACTGCCTGCTGAACGGTCTGACTGATCGTGATCTCTGTGAATTGAATGAGTGTCCTCTGGATCCTGGAGGCTATTTCATAATTAACGGATCTGAAAAGGTAGAGTACTAGCTGACACGTTGATTTGAAATATGTATTCAGAAAAACGATTCCAGGACTACTGTTCATTTTGTCCCGGGAAAATGGATCATTGTGCGCGATACCATACCAGAGGGTCACAATTGATCTGTAGGCAATTTCTGTCCCACTATTTTCCTTGTAATGTTTCCCATGAGGATGAACCCCATAATTTGCATATCTTAATTGTATTTAAGTAGCTCATCTCTATGGGCTAATTTCTTCACTGACCTTGGACCCAAGCCATTTCTAAGTGCAATGGACCTTCTGGCATGATGCCCAAATGTTCTGTTTAGTGAATCCTTCAACCCCCAAATGTTGCAAAGTTTGCGGATTTACAAAAACTTGTAACAAAGTGTCCTTACAGTTCTCTTGGTGTTAAACTGATGTCATCCTTCCCCTGTAGTTAGCGTTCTTTACCCGTGCCTTGAGAAGTGAAGGCAGCATAGATCTTCTTTGTACTTGAATTCGTAAATGAAAATAGTTGAACTATCAGTGGTTCCATTACTTTCTGGAATTTGGTAGCTCGTAGATCATGACTAAATGGCAACAAGAGCTTGGCTGCTGTTCAGCGATTTTTTTTTTTTTTTTTTTTTTTTTTTTTTTTTTTTTTTTTTCTCTTGTCTTGCTTTATGCCTTCAACATCCTCTCCTGCTTTCTTCTGTGCTCTTTGGGTTTCAGGACAATTTTCCTTCCTTTCTTTTTGGCCATCAGGCCCATCTGCCATTTTATTTTAGGCGACCATCGGAATGTCTACACTAAAGCATTAGCATAAAGGGCACATATCAGATACACATTTATTCCATGGAATTGTGCCATGTGTGCAGTCTCAATTTTTTTATAGTGGGAAGGGAGGCCATTGAAAGGAATATAACTCATCCACAGTGAAACACGTATCTAAAAAGCAAGATTTCTTAGAGACTTGTAGAAGTGATTGTTACATTACCTACATTATCTTAATAGTAAGATGTGTGGAAAAAGTGAGCAAAAATATAAGGACAAATAGAACTTGTTAAAATTTCTGTGTTTGTGCTGATATGGTGGGTCATCACGGAAAAACTTGAGTGTTTGATCTTTTCTAACTTAAGATGAGGAAGTGCTCCTTCAAGTACATACCTGTATTACCTCTTGTATCTCCAGCTGTAAATATTGTGGAATCTAGTGATCTTACTATTAAATTATATTTTGATTATTCTATCTTTGTAGGTTCTGATTGCCCAGGAGAAAATGGCAACTAACACAGTGTATGTGTTTGCAAAGAAGGATTCAAAGTATGCTTATGTGGGAGAGTGCCGATCCTGTCTGGAGAATTCCTCCAGACCAACAAGTACTATCTGGGTCAGCATGTTGGCGAGAGGTGGACAGGTGCGCATTAGTTCATTGGGTCCTCATACTAAAAGCTTCTGTTTCTGCCCAGTATAAATAGTTTGATGGGAATTAATTTAATGGACGCCAACTTCGTTATGGCTTTAAAATGTGGGGATGCCCCATGTAGGTCTGGGGAGGGGAGGTGGGAGGGTAATGGATTTTCAGAAATTCCCCCATATGTTTGTAAGTGGAACACATTTACAAAGTCCGCGGGTATCCTTAAAATCTGGCATGAACCCAACTCTACAGGCCTTTTGCTTGACCACCGTTTTCTAGTGGCTGCACATTAAACGTGTATGGGTGTGGTTCAATTCAAGTACATCAATGTTGATCTCTCAGCCCTATGCCTAAATGCTGGACCTTGCTTAATCTGCGTGTACCAAAAAGGGGTTGTAGGGAGTTTCTGGCAAGTAGTGTGTTTTGAGATGCCAGAATGTAGTGTGCATTGACCCCCCCCCCCCCCACCCTCCCCTATTTTCAAACTTTTCATATTTGTGTTGCCACTGTTTTCTACTGTGGTTCATAGATGGCTAGTGTCGAAGCACCCGTTTTGGAGAGCAGCCATCTTATTGTAACCTATTATTTTTTCTACCCAGGGTGCAAAGAAGAGTGCGATTGGTCAGCGTATTGTTGCAACTCTGCCATATATCAAGCAAGAAGTGCCTATCATCATAGTCTTTCGGGCTCTGGGCTTTGTCTCTGACCGTGACATTCTGGAGCACATTATTTACGACTTTGAGGACCCAGAGATGATGGAAATGGTAATTGAAATATTTTGTTCTCCACTTGTGTATCGTTGCATATGGTTAGCATTTTCTAAGTTGCTTCAGAACTTTGACATTCCCCTAGTCATAGTTCCCATTTTTATGGGCTTCTTAATGGAGCTTTATTACAGGTCTAATCAAAGGGGCAAGAGGTTTTCACAATTATTTCAATGATAATACTTTTAAAAAAAATTACTCAGATAGCATCAGGTGTGTGTGGCTTTTTTCCTCTGGGACTGCATCATTTACAACTTTTTGTTTTTCAGTTGAGTTTTGCCTACACAGCTCTGATTGTGCATGTTAATCTCAATCACTCCCTCAACTCCATGTCCTTCCCCCTCAGTGCTGAAAACACATATGATTTTAGTGTGTTGTATAGAAACATTTCTTGATCTCTCAATACTAGTTCAGTCAAAGAGTATCAGCATTGACATAAGACACAGTTCTTGATGGGCTTGGAAACTGAAATGTACAATTTAAGGACCATAACCATTGGTGCTCTTCCGCTAGTAAATCCGAAGACTACCTTGGCATGGCTCTGCTTTAGGATAACCTAACTTTGTCTTTTGATTTATCAGAAATAAGTCATTTTTAGGTCTCGGGACCATCCGGTCGGCAGACCGGAAGTCCGGAGATTTAATGTCATTGAGAAGAGGGGCTTGCACCCGCCCCTCTTCGCTCCTGTTCTCCATTGGCTGGCCTCTTAAATGCTGGCCAGCCACTGGAGAAGAGGTCCAGTCACTCCGTTGAAGCCCCGTCTTTTTCGGATCGGGGGGCGTGTTTTTTGCGAGAAGTCTCAGGGAGGAGACAACAGCAAAACACGCCCCCAGATCCGAAAATGAGGCTCCCTTTCTCCGAGGCATTTTCGCTGTGCCTCGGAGAAAGGCGGTGGTGTTCCTGGCGTCCTCTCCCCCTGCTGTTGGCTCGGCGTGTCAATTTGCATGTTCTGCGCTATCTAAAAAGCGGCATCGGACTGCTCGGCGTGGATGTGCCTGGAGGGATTCGGTTTGGTGTGTAAATCATCTTGACGGTCAGTTCTGCGACAGCTCTTGGAATGTGTCGCTCACACCCCCTCTCGTTAGTTTACCTCCTCGACCTCACTGCGGGACTATTCACTGCTGGGGCACAGTTCATTCGTTTCAAAGGAGATCGAGAGACCCCAAAAGTTCAGGAAAAGGGCTGCGCCCCCATGTCTCTGTCAAGCTATCATTTGGCGAGCAAGGATTCACACCATCTGTGGCATGTCCCTCACTCCTGGGTAGAGTGATGTTAACGGTTAATAAAGCCCTCAGCCGGGAAATAATCCTAGAATAGTCCCACAAGGCAGGGCCTGGAGTGCTTGCCTAAAATACCAGCTCGGACACTTATAATACAGATTACTATCGGAGGCAGCAGAGGGCCGGGTGCTTCATTCATCGGAGCACCAGTCTGCCAATGGCCCACGGGCGTGCAAGCGAACACGTCATATGTACGCACAGGCAGGCATTTTTATTCTATTTACTGAAAATATGGCGAAGGTCAAAAAAAGACTTTCCCTCAAACATTGGAGCTAGAATAGTAAACCGCCCTGTCCTCGAACATCTGAGGGTAATTCTGTGGGTATACTCAGCATAACCACTGTGTCATGGGCCCTACTCACCGCAAAGCAGGAAAGGAGACCCTTTACTGCTGCTTGAATTACAAAATACAGCCGTAACCAGGGTTCAGTAGGCCCTCAGGCCTCTGTGCCCCGGTGCCACCGCACCTGCTGCACAAATGAAAGCTACGCCGAGTTTCAGGGGAGGGATACAAAAGGAGGCTCCTGCAGGAGGCATCGACAGACAGTATTTAGAACTTCGGAACACCTCGTTGAAACATTGATTGTAGTGCAGGCCTGGAGGGCCGAGTCACACTACGGATTTATATACAGAGCGAGGACGTCGCTTGTGAGCCCTTTGTGAATAATATTCATTTTCCCTGTTACAGATGCTTGGCAGCACCCGGACTGCCCTGTCAAAACGTAATACATGTTTGCCCTGTCCATAGAACACTACTGTCCGTATTTAATGAAAACGGGGCTTCTAAGGTGCCTGTGTCACCCATCCTTAGACCTTCCGGCCCGGTGCGCGCGCCACGCCCTGAGCGGCGGTGCGCGACCTGTGACACAGAGGCCCTTCCGCCTGCATCCGCTCCAGTGCCGCATGGCGTCTGTACATCACCAGTTTATTGCCGCTCAGCTCTATTTTCCATTGTTTCTACCAATTGCCAGTGGGGTAAAGAAACTTGAGGGGGCCCCCCTGCAAAGCACATGGAGCCCCCCCACCCAGCGGCCTGGCCCACCACCTACCACTTTGCCCCACTGCCCAAAATTCTGGTATATTTTGATTTTAAACCTCCAACATTGAATGAAATGCCTCTATATTGTCTTGCTCAAAGTATTAATGAGAAAGTGGGAAACACTCTGTGGCTCTGTGTGTGGGTGCAAATGCAATAGGTCTCGCATTGGAGAGTGATTAAGCTATTGACATTGTAAATAACAATGCTGTTTCTTTAAATGTTTTAAAAACAAAAACATACAAGAATGTCATGAGCAATGCCAACAGCTCTAACTTTAACAATGCCGAGACCATTGCATTGTAAATGCTTGTTATAGATTGCACACACCATTAAAGAAGTTTTGGTCATAGCCAATGGACAGCATCCGTGTCTAGCTTCAAATAGTAAAAACATATCTCTTCTCTCTATAGTTGTGCAAACCACCACTTCCCACCCCCCCCCCCCCCCCCCCCCCCCAATGGTTTTTCAGTCCTCCACAAGAACATTTGTATTCATCTTTGCCTTCCTCTGTTGTGTGTATTTTTTTTCCGGAACTATTGCAAATGTTTACTTCTGTAAGTAGTTCCATTGGCACTCCAGTCTAGGGCTGACCAATAAATAACTCGAATAAATGGAATTATTTGACTTTTTCTTGCTTCTTTCGTAAAATAGGGAAATTTGGGATAAAATGGTAATTTTTTTTTCCAAGTTATTTAAATTGTAGGTTTCGCTTAGTTGTGGAAATAGCTTTTTTGGTGTTTAACAATCTTATTCGTAGCCCAAAATATACTGCGGTTCTGGAAATGTCCAAAATATATTGCTTCTTGTAATTGGAGGATCATACAACATATCTTTTCAGTCTTGTGTTAGTGATGTCATTGGAAAATGCTTGCCACTGGTTTCAGGCTAGCTGAAAACTGGATCCATTTTTTTAATGCTTGTGAAGAATGTTGCTTATGTGTGTGCAGCTTACGCGGGGCTTCTGCAGGCCTCCTTGACAAAATGCCTTTGCCCGCCCTGTGAGCAGAAATTGGATTGTCTTTCTATATGTTAATTACGACTTTGGTCTCGAAGCATACTCTACTACACATGTGTTATGCCTTCTGTAGTATGTGGTTCCTTCATGCTGGCCGCTTGGTGCATTTTGTATTTGAAGGTTTTTGCTGTAGTGAGCAGGGTTCCCTTCAGAAGTCAAAACCTTGCTATCTGTTATGTCAAAAGGCCCTGGCCCAGTTGGACTCTGCTGGTCTCCCGATTTCTACTGTTTAGTGTATGCTGTTGTATGTTTTCTGTACAAAAGACCTACATCCTGCCACTACTGTAAGGTGCTGTGCATGATTTTTTAATTTCGTTCACCAGCTGAGTATTTGGGCGCTGGGATTAGCATCCACCAATATGTGTACACCTTTTAAGATGATGACTTCTGCTATTCTTTCCAGGCTAATTTAATTTAACTCATTGTAGCAGCTACACCCCAAGTTGGGGAGGATATGTTCTAGCTCTCTCTGCTGTTAGGGAAAAGTGAGAAGATTATAGTGACAGGAACACCTTCACACTTGCGCATACTGATACACCAGTGCAGTTAAACAGACCTGTGAAGTAGGATTCTTTTTAAACTACCACATACCGCTTCACATTCGTACAAGTATTATTTAGGATTGGGTGGTGTGCACAAAATGCTGTCGGGGGACTGATGGCTGTCATTGCGCACAGCTCTTTGCATCCTTTCCCCCTAGTTATTGATGCTTTTTCTTGTACTTTGACCAACAGTATTGGGCCCGCAATAATATCTCAAACTCCACACAGCTTTCTGATCATTGGCTATTTTTGCAGGTCAATTACTGTTCCTTGCAATGAGTATATAACCCCCTGTGGAGGAGATTGGGTTTATGTGCTGCTGCAGACCCTAAACACATCAAACCCTTATATGGTGCATCTGTTTCTACCCATGGCATCCTGAATTATTGCTTCCAACCAATGCATCCTGTCATCTATTTTTTTTTTTTTTTTTACTGATCGTGGACCTTCTTAACATAATTGTAGTAGTCCTTGGTATGATGATGTTGGATATCTCTGCAGCATAATGAGGATGTTTATAATTGGACATAAATGCCAGTCCATGTGTGGCATTAGTACATACGAGTAATTGATCATTTTTGTGAGACATTGGGGGATATTGAGCGTTATCAATTGATTGCAAAATGTGTGCCATAAAATGCATCCCTGAAACCCCGTTTGTATGCATACACTTGAGTGACATTGGGAAGCTGTACGGTATGCCTTGTTCTTCTGCTGGGAATATGTTTGGATTGTTTTTTTTATGATCCTTCGAAGGAAAAAAGGCTTGACTTAATTTTTCTAGCTTATAATGCCAGTGATCTAATACAGCAAGTGCATTTCTCTCTTTCAGGTAAAGCCTTCTCTGGATGAGGCATTTGTTATTCAGGAACAGAATGTGGCCCTGAACTTCATCGGATCAAGAGGTGCAAAGCCTGGTGTTACAAAAGAGAAGAGAATCAAGTATGCCAAGGAAGTATTGCAGAAAGAGATGCTTCCACATGTGGGGGTCAGCGACTTCTGTGAAACAAAGAAAGCTTATTTTTTGGGGTATGTTTGGTCATCTTTGCTTTTGAAGTGTGGATTATGATGTACTTGATTTAAATCCAGATAAAGCAGTTTGATTAATTTTCTGGTAATAAAGGGAAAGGCCACTTTTTGGAGCATTTACTTTTAGCTAGGGTTTCTAATTAATCACAGGCTAATATTTGGAGGATTTTAGGTTATTTGTTGATACCTATTCTTTCATAACCTTTTCTACAAAAAAAATCACTTCCTGGATTCACCCCATCCTCCAATATTTTGTAGCATGGGTTGGCAAATTGCTGCAGGGAATTAAGAAACCAGTGCAAACCTATCCCCCCCCCCCCCCCCCAAATTTGTGGTATTCTAGATGCAGGCAAAAGTGTGCTTGTCTCAAAAACAGTCCTCAGTCTGTCTTATACCCCTGTTGAGGACTCTGACAAGTCTGTCTTGTTCCCTGACAGTCTCCAGCAACACAGCGCCACAGACAGGAAATTGTCTTGTTGCACAGAATGCAGATAGCAGTCTGACAGCTCTGCTGTCTGGCACAAAGCAGTGCAGAGGGCAGGAGGGAGCACCTGAGAGGCTGGAGGGACAGAGGGCATGAGGGCTGCGGTTGTCTGTGGCTATGGAAGAGAAGGTCACATGAGTCAGGAAGAGGCTAGCGTGGAAATCGCTAAATCCATGGGACATATGACTTCATGGGACTTTATTCTCTGTACAAGTAAAGGACCAGCATTTCTCGCCACCCCCGCCCCTAAAGAGTTGCTTTAAGATGTGCAGGGATATGCCTGCCTACTCCCATGCAAACGTCTCCTGCCCTCTGACGCGTCACTTTTGTTCAGTTTTCTTGAATCGTGGGGAACATGAGTTATTTCTGACTCCTGTCTAACTTTTGGTGCCAGATGTTTCCTTTTGCGCTCAATTCTAAATCGAAACCAGGATTTCATATCGAAATTCTTCAGTAATACCAGTGTTGAACTTGTGCTACAAGTGGAAATGGATCATAGATTGGTGACATTAAGGCACTTTATCCCTTAGAATGAAATAAATAACACACTGACTGTGGTAAACATTCTAGAAGGCCCAGCCAAAGTTTGTAACATTGATATTCTTTATTGAATTGAATTGCTCTGACTGCTAGATAAGCCTCCTCATAATACATTTACAAAGCACTATTGTATGTATATTCATGAGGTACACTTACTTTTCAGGGCCACCACCCTGAACATGTAGTGCTGTAGCAAGATTTAGAAGTAGAGACTGGGGCTGGTAATTTGTTTTAATTTATTAGTTAGCAAAAACAAAACTGCACACGTTTGTGTGGTCTTCCTGGGCCTTGTTTTTCATTTTGCACCATGCAAACCGAAAGGGATGCCTGGAGAACCTATTTGGGTGTATTTTGCATTGCAGATTGTGCCTGGTTTGTGACTAAACACTTTTTCGCCCATCCATATTTGGGGTTGAGCCTGACGGGCAAATTAAAGTTGCCCTATTAAACTTTTATTGACACTGAAGAGGCCTCCATTGAACCACGCCCTTTGGTTCTCAAATACTGCATGTACTGCTAGACACTTGGGGCCTGATTTAGATCTTGGCGAGGGGAATACTCTGTCACAAACGTGCCGTATAGCCGTGCACAGTTTTGCGATCCCATTATAATCCATGGAGATCATAATACGGTGGACGGGATATCTATCCGTTTGTGACTGAGTATCTATATAAGGCCCATGATCTCTGCAAGCACACCTTCCGCCAAAGAAATCCTATCTGTCTATTGCTGGGTTCCTTAAAGTTCACCATGCGAATCAGAACATTCGAAATAAAAGGAAGGGAACATTGCTGCAAATCCATTTCTGCTTGTGAGTTGGTTGAAGAAGAGTACTGGGTAGTAACTTTACATTGTGTTCCTCAGCTGTGAAATTTCCTAGGTATGATTTTGACTGGTTCTTTGATGCTTATCTAGTACAGCTTAATGGGGTATTGCAAATCCTCTCTTGTGTAAACGTGGTTGCCCATGTCTTTAAGTAGTTCAGTTTTCTGTGTCTTCGATTGTTACAGGCTTATGTAATTATCCTTTGAGCTTTTACCTTTTTTGTAAGCATTGGATCAAAGTGTTCCCAGAGAAAATCAACAAATCCGTTTCACATGTGTTCATATGTAACATGCTTTTCCTTTATCCAAAGTTCCTGTCCTGCCTTTTTATATTTATATATGTACTTTAAATGTTTCTTAATTTGTATGTATTTTGTTAGGTACATGGTTCATCGGTTACTTCTGGCAGCTTTGGGTAGAAGAGAGCTGGATGACAGAGATCACTATGGGAATAAAAGGCTGGATCTTGCTGGTCCTTTGCTTGCATTCCTTTTCAGAGGGTAAGTGGGAATTTGAGAGGTGTATATAGGTAATTGTTGTAAAATCTTGGGTTCTTAGAGTTAGCTATGTCAGTGTTTTAGATTTTGGAATTGGGAATGTGTTGGATTTATAAAATGCACAGCTATTTTAGAACTATCCCAAAACCTTTCCCCTTTTGCCTTTGGTTTATTGCTAATTTATAATGAGGGTTGGAGTAGTAAATTACTGACCATGCGTAGGCAGTATTTTAACATTAAAAGCCCCTCTAGTGCTGTCAAAGCAGTTGCGAAAGCAAGGACTGTGGTGCCAACGCTCCAACTTTAGGCTATGTCTGATAGTATGGTTGGTGTTGTAAGTTGTACTGCTGAATACCCTGGGGAGGCCATGGCACAAAGATGGAGGATAACATGCGCTTGTTACCATTCTACGTTTGCTTTTTTTGGGTAGAATGTTCAAGAATTTGTTGAAGGAAGTGAGGATGTACGCACAGAAGTTCATCGACCGCGGCAAAGACTTCAACTTGGAGCTTGCAATCAAAACCAGGATAATATCGGATGGCTTGAAATACGCACTTGCTACTGGAAACTGGGGTGACCAGAAGAAAGCTCATCAAGCCAGAGCCGGGGTGTCTCAGGCAAGTTTGTATTTTAGGTTTGACCAGAGCTGTGTAATCTGTGTAATTCTTCCCTGAAATTTCCACGCTCTCGTCTGTTACCATTTGATTGAAGGGGTTCATTTATGAGGGACTATATTTGGAAGCACATCACTGCATCCCCCTTTTGGAACTTTCTCAAATGGTGGTATTCCTTGTCAACTTTTGGCCAGCCGTGGCATGTTACACTCTTATTAGTTTGTTTTCCCTGAAACAGTGTTGTTAATCCCATTCAGATTGTGGGTATCCATGGCACGATGACATCTTGCTAGCTCCAACAGTGCAGTGTTGGTTCAAGAAATATTGTGTGCATTCATTGGACTGCATTGGCTACCCAAGCCATTAGGGTGGTGCTGCCCATATTGAGGTCATCTGTGGGATAATTGTAGCAATTCCGGGCATATTGTGGAAATCCATCTCACACACTTCTTCTGTTGTACTGGCTTCTGCTAAATGGTTGCCATTTTATTACCTATTTTATGCATACATGGTAGAATGATGGCAGTAGGTTAACGAAGGTCATTCTTGGCATGTTGTGGTATGGTACTCCCAGAGGAACTAATATAAATACGTTTAAATACATTACAGCTTATGCTTCCTAAGAGGAAGCTGATGAGTGCAACTTAACACGTTACATTGACACTAGTGTACATGCTTAGCCAAGCCTCTCTCCATGCCTTTTGACAGATGCATGTTTGCTAATTCCTGAGTTTTGGAGTGAGGGTTAGGGTTTCCAATCATCTCTGCACAGTGAATGTGTCTTGAGCGTCAGTTATGGTTACGGTTCAGCATGAGAGACTTATCCTTTTAAGTGGGTTTATATTTATAGTTGTAAGTGGGTGGCCTAGAGCTCATGTTAATTTTGTGTTTATCATCAGTTGAAGCAGTGGATTTAAACTATTCTCGTCCTTGAAGGTGTTGAACCGGCTGACCTTCGCATCCACGCTTTCGCATCTGCGGCGTTTGAATTCTCCCATCGGTCGAGATGGTAAACTGGCAAAACCCCGACAGTTGCATAATACTTTGTGGGGAATGGTTTGTCCTGCTGAAACCCCAGAGGTAAGTAAAAACAAAAAAAAAAAAAAAACATTGGTAAATGCATTAGGTTTCGCTTTTGTGATTCATAATATGCGTTTTTTTGTTGTAGGTTACTGATTAGTTGTACAATATAAGTTTTGTACATAAGCAATTCATAACACTTTAACAAAGTGTTATGACTTGTTTATGTACAAAAAGGCAATATATAAGTGGTATAGTGCGGGTAAGTAATAGCAACATTTTGAGAAATGAAACGGGGAAATAATACAATTAGTTGATATAGCAATGTTATGCGTTTAGAGCAGTATTGACAACTTTTGGGACCGGTGCCACCTCACCTGCTGCACCATTCAAATCATGACCCTATTGCCTGTATGGTAACTCCACTTGTGACTGCTTGTTTAGTAGTAATGCAATATTTGTACTTAGAGGGGGTTCCTAGAGCTTTGGGCCCCTGTGTTGCTGCACCACTGAATTCCTGACCCTAGTGCCTGCAAGATAACTGCACTTGTGACTGCTTATTTAGTATTTAAATCTATCAATAATTGGTGTTTAGAGGAGTTCTGACAACTTTTGGCCCCGAATCCACTGTACCTGCAGCACCATTGAAATCATGGCTATTGTGCCTGCTAGATAACTGCACTTTGCCTGTTTAGTAGTAAAATTGAGCAATATTCTGCATTTATTGTGAGAAAGTGGCTCTGTATATACTGTTCCCTAATGGGTACAGGGTGTACAGAGTCCACAGTCCCCCAGAGGCTGATAGAGGTCAACGTTAGGTATGACCTTACTCTCAAAAGTGGTAGCTTGGTCGAGCAGTAAGGCAGTACCTGAGGACAGTGTAAAGCATTTATTGTACACACTCAGTCAGCAAATGGTTTCACACACTCAATAACTGAACTCTAGGCCAATGCTTTATATATATATATATATAAAATATATGCTTGTTTTATTTTTAGAACCACAAAGGGAATAAAAGTATACTTTTCTCAGAATGAGAGATTGAATATAAATACTTTTGCAATAAGCAATGGAGTTTTGTAAACAGTCACAGTTGGTTGCAATAAACAATCCTATTTCCTAAGCATAACAATGCATTGAGCTCAATGGTAAATTCAGGTTATCTTGTAATAAATTACTTTTCAGATTACTTTTGAAATTCCAGGTCTGGCTCCTAGATCCAGCTCTGGGTCAGTACTCAGAATCAAGTGATGAAAGTCGACTTAATAACTGTAATGATTTTTAAATAATATTTAGCTATTTCAAAAGTTAGCACTTAGAAAATATTTCACAGAAAACATTCAATGGATCTCTATGGCAAGAAATTCAAATTGCAGGTAGAGTACTTTATCGTTACTTTAGTAATCCAGGACTGGGTACCTAGACCCAGGACTGGGGTCCTTATCAGAAACAGGTAAGTAATTTCGTTTGCAGAAATGGTACGATTTTAAAAGAATATTTCAATTTTGCAAAAATAGACACTTAGAAGAAATTTCACAGAAAAGCAGACAATGGTTTCCTATGGAAGAAAAATGAGTTAGAGGTAAGTTCAGTTGTGGACACTTTTCAGAGTCAGGGCTGGGCACCAAGATCCAGCACTGGGAGCTCACCTAAGAGCAGGTGAGTAAATTCGTTTTTGTCACTTGGCTGATTTTTAGTGAATATTTGCAGTTTTGAAAAGTTCACACTTAGAAGATTTTTTAAGAAAAAGCCAGTCAATGTTACCCTATGAGGAAAATGAAGTTAGCGGTTTAAGGGTAAATACCCGACTGGCAGAGTTGAAATTCCGGGCATAGACTCAGGGGTCCCCCAGTGTCAGGTAGGTACAGTTGGATCACCCTCAGCGGTTTCAGGACGGCCGGGTGCAGAGAGAGTTAGGCCCAATGTTATCCTATGAGGGATAGGGGGGGCCTTGGTTGGTGGCTGCTGTCTGGCAAGCCACGCGGCTGTGGGAGCTGGGCTCCTGGTCACTTACTCAGGGCAAGTGGGGACGTAGGTTAGTGTAGAGAGTGCACTGCCAGGGCCACTCGGGCGGCTGGGTGCAGGGTGCTTTTGAGCCTTCGGGCGCTCAATGGAAGTCAATAGGAATGTTCCGGTTTGGAAAAAGGCTGCAAGCTCGGGGACGAGGATGCTTCAGATGCCACCACCACTTCGAGAGGTAAGTTGGGTAGTTGTAGGTTAGGTGGGTACCCCGGGATTGGGCACAGGGGGCCGCAGGGCGCCGGGTGCAGGGGTGCCTTTTGATGTCGGGAATCTTACCCTCTTGTTGATCGCGGTTGGGGTGGCACTCTGTTCTGAGGCTGCAGGCTTCTTCCGGAATGTCGAGGAGGGTCCTTGGGTGCCGGACTCTGGGTCACAGTCGCCGTGGGGTCGTCCTCAGGGTCTTTGTTCACTCCGGCACTGGCCAGGCTTGGCTGGTGCAGAGTGTGCTGGGTTCGCGGTTCCGGGCTGCTGCCAGGGGTTAGAGATAGGTTTCTGAGTAGAGCCTCTACTCATGGGAGTCCCAGGGGCTTTAGAGTTCAAAGGTAGCCAGGTCCTCCGGGGTTTTTGAGGTTGCTGGCCACAAGAGATGCCGCGCTGGAGCAGGAGCAGGTTCGAGGGTCGACAGGCCGGTAGGGCTGGGGCCAAAGCAGTTGGTGTCTTCCTCTTTTTAGCAGCTGCAGGGCAGGTCTTTGTTCTTCTTGCTCTTCTTGTAGTTTCGAATCTGGGATCTGGGGAAGGAAGGTTCAGGGGGCCCCTAAATACTAGATTTAGGGGCGTTACAGGTAGGTGAAGGCCAGGGACCAATGGGTCCTTGTCCTGGGGTGGTTACACCCCCTATCCTGCCACTCTCCTGTGGGAGGGGGGCAGTAGCCTAATCCTGATAGGGTAGGGCCTCCCATCTTCAAGATGGCGAGAGCCCGGAGATGTGCTTCACCTCGCCTCCCCCACCTGAGGGGTGGGGTGGGCAGGCTGGCACATCCCCTGTCCTGGTATGGGGTTTCCGGCCAAGCTTCCTGCCAGAGTGGGGGGTTGCAGTGGCCTGGGGAAACTCCAACTGGCGGCATGCCTTTGAAGCTTCCCTTTGCTCATCCTGGGGGAGGAGATTTCTCACCTCACCCAGGATGTGCATTGTTGCAGGCCCGGGAGAGCAGGGGCTCTCCCACCCAGGGGTCCAGCAACGTGTCTGCTGTGTGGCAGCCTGGGCAGCCTCAGAGCAGACGTGGATTGTAGGTTAGCTGTAAGGGGGCATCTCTAAGATGCCCTCTGGGGTGCTTAGTACATTAAATCCCACACTGGCATCAGTGTGGGTTTAATGTGCTGAGAAGTTTGATACCAAACTTCCCAGTCTTCAGTGTTGCCATTATGGTGCTGTGGAGCTCGTGTTTGACGAGCTCTCAGCACCATGTACTTGTAAAAGGCAGCACTGTACTTGCAGTGCCCAGGAATGGACCTGGGTACTGTAGGGGCACAGGGCTCCTGCTCCTGTGCCCACACCATAGGCATAAGGCACCCAGCCAGAGGGGTGGCTGACATATGCCTTGGCAGTGTAGGTGATGGGCATGGCACACAGAGATGTGTGCCATGTCGACTCTTTGTTTTGTCCTGCACCCAGACACTCAGCCTGCAAAGGCAGTGTGTGTGTGTGTAAGGGTACAGGGCCTCTAAGGGTGGCACAATGAGTGCTGCAGCCCTTAGAGGCCTTCCCTGGTCACAAGGCCCTGGGTACCTAGGGTACCATTTACCAGGGGCTGACATGTGGCCAGGGTTTGCCAATTGGGAGTTTGTGTGTTTTAAGGAAGGAACATAGGCCCTGGGCACCTGATTGGCAGGAGCCCAGGGCACAACAAGGAAAAGTGCATCAGCTATTAGGCAAAAAAAAAGGGGGGGTTACTGCAACAGAAACCCACTTTCTCACATTTATCCCTTGATTTTTGGCCCCGGTGCCACTGCTGCACCATTCAAATCAAGTTCCTTTTAACTGCAATATAACTGCTATTGTCTGCCTGTATAGTTGTAAAATATAGCACTATTAGGTGTTTAGAGGAGTTCTGACAACTTTTGGGCCCGGTTCCATTGCACCTGCTGCACCATTGTATTCATGACCCTGTTGTCTACAAGGTACTGCTGTACGTGTGACTGCCTGTTTACTATTAACATCTAAAGCAAAAACCAAAGGAAATGATGGACGGAGTGTTGAACATTGCAAGCACTCACCCCCAGTCTTTGGTCACGAGATGGGTGACTCCTCCTCTGGACAACAGTGCGCATGGGCATCCACTCCATCCTCAGTTTTTTTCCCGCCATTGGGTTCGGATGAACCTTTTTCCGTTCCAGCAGAAAACTTCTAGCAATCACAACTCTCAAAACTTTATTACTCGATGTCGAAATACCATCGGACCGGCTCCGGACGCGGCTGATGGAAAGGACACCCTTTAAAAAATGCCCCCAATGTGGAGCAAAGTTCCCCCACAGTGATCACCACGAGGTCTGTAATTTGTGCCTCTCACCAGACCACAACGAATCCAGCTGTCCAGGCTGCGCCGCATTCCGTTTGAAGAAAACCATCCGGGACCGAAGAGCTCAACGCCATATCATGGCCAAACCGGTTCCGGAACCAGAAGACATCTTTGCCCAGGATGTCCCTGACGACGATTCCGAAGACCTCCAGATCGTGTCCGAGGCCGCCGATTCTGATCCGGGGCAGCGCGTGAGTACCAGCTCCCCTACCCCCAACCCCACCAAAAAAGACATTGGTCAAGACTCTTCCAGCTGGGCCCAGTCGCGACCCAAAATCATCTTCAGAAGCCCCGCCTCCGGGCCCGGCTCCGAAGAAAAGTAAGCCTGCAGGTGGCTCGGGCTCGAGCAAACCTCATTGTTGTGCCTACAATACCTTCGGCACCGAAGCAGGCCCCAAGGCCGAAATCTCCATCGGCACCGAAACGTTCTTCGGCACCAAGGTCTCCACCGGCACCGAAAGGTCCTTCGGCACCGAAAACCTCCTCGGTGCCAAAAAAAAGCCCATAAAGAACCTGCCGATCGGAACCGAAAAAGTCGGCGCCAAAGCCACCTTCGGACACTGAGGAACGTTTTCGGCCAGATCCAGCGCAAAAAAGAATTTACATCAATCCTAAAACCGGACATGTCACAGCAGTGCCATACAAAACAAGCATTTACAATGCAATGGTCTCTGCATTGTTAAAGTTAGAGCTATTGGAATTGCTGATGACATTATTTTTGTTTGTTTTAGTTTTTAAAACATTTAAAGAAACGGCATTGTTATTTACAATGTCAATAGCTTAATCACTCTCAAATGCGAGACCTATTGCACCCGCACCCACACAGAGCCACACACAAAGCCACCCACACACACACAGCCAACCACAGAGCCACTCACATAGAGCAACCCACACACAAATGGAGCCACCCACATACACCCAAATACAGTAGCGAGGACTGAAGGTCCCTTCGTTCTAGGTGAAGGAGACATTAATTTTAGAGATTGGTTTCTCAATCCCACGAAGCAGGAAACTCCTTTTAGGGGAGATGCCTCAACTGGTAACCTGCTCAGTCCCTAATGCTCAACATCTACCTACTAGGTAACCTATGGTGGCGCCCTTTGGTACTTTACAAAGTATACGACAACTTTCAAAGCGATCAAATGCTTTTGCTGGATTTGTTCCATGCTAATTGCCCAATATTATAGTCAATACAATGTTTATTGTGCAGATTACTTAAAACCATGACAATATAAAACATTTAAAAGCCATAATGTGCAAAGAGCAAATGGAAACTCTAGAGTAACCGGCACGTAGTGCCCAAGAGTAAAACTCAAGATATACAGGCAGTTTTGAGTACATTTAAGGTATTTGGCTATTTAAAATCTATTGTGAGTGAGACGAGCAGAGTTTTTGGTGAGAAAAATAAAAATAATTTATAATCAACCATTAAAATGGAATAGATACATAGCAAAAGCTAGAATTCAATTACGAAGCGGTCAAACATTCCAATGCCTTATAGTCCATAGTGCAGGAACTAAAAATTATCAAACCACGGTCATCTCTATACTTCGTTGTGTATTTTTTAAGAAGGTCCTGCAGAGCTTTAACGTATTCTTGCCAATTCGAGGGAAATCTAATACATTTTGTAGGGTTCGTGTGGAATGACGAATCTGTCCGAAAGTGCACCGAGATGCAGTCAATGCAAAACGGTTTCTAGCAGCACCAGATGAATAGTCAACAGATGTGGTGTGTGTAAAGAGAGTGGAGAGAGACAAGACACAAACTTACAGTACTCTCACCATTTAGTAGACTCCCCGTAAGAGGGCCCAATACCTTATTTACAACCACCAAACTTGTAAGGGCATCAGATGGCGCTGATCATGTTTTCATGAAAAATAACAACACCATGAATTGCCCTGCACTTCAACCCACATTACTAACCTTAGGCGTCACTTCATAGGAATGCTGCTTCGGTGCATTCGTGAAAAACTCACAAAAAGATTAAATCCAGGACAATCAAACCACTTCCGTCTTGGGGGGTGAGATTACCTATTTAATGGGCCGGCTAGAATGACGCTCAATAGCAGGCGGAGGATCAAATGCTGCAGTTATTCAGTCAGCGTATCTGCACTGTGCAGGAAACATTTTTTTTTTTGTTTTCACTCAACTGCAATTGAGGATTTTACACGTTTGATGGTAAATTGTTCACAGGGCGAACCTTCTACAGGCCCAAACAAAATATCGGCTAGGTTCTCCGAAACAGCCGCACTCTCGCGAGCTGCGCAAGAACAGCAGCATTTCCGCCATGTTGTTGAGTTCATGGAAAGCACAATGGCAGTTGTTATACCAAGAAGGTAAATAAGTACTTTACGTGCCTGCACTTTACAATGCCACGGCGCCACGTAAAAATACAGAATTATCGCCCTGCTCCGCTCCTGCCACGAAACATCTGCGCTCTATGGTAACAGCCCGCAGTTCTTTTAGCAGCCGAGCCGAACGCGCTCATGGCGATGTGAGAAATGTGGCGAGCTCTTTAAAATAGGTACCTGCTTCTGAAGGTCCTTTCAAAGCCTGCGGGGAGAAATGTAGAGCACAGCTGGCTGCTTCTGATACAGTGGTCTCAGATTTAAAGGGCAGGAGCCGAGAGCAGGGGGAGAGGACAAGCACACCACTGCCTTTCTCCAAGGCGAAGCAGAAATGCCTCGGAGAAAGGCAGCAGCGCTTTCGGATTCGGGGGCGTGTTCTCCTCTTGCCATTGGCTGGAGGAGATAATCAGAAAAGTTGAAAAAACACGCCCCCGAATCCGAAAAGGACGGGGCCTGTTCGGAGTGACGAAGCTCTTCTCCAATGGCTGGCCAGCATTCAAGAGGCCAGCCAATGGAGAAGAGGGGAGAAGAGGGGCGGGTTCAAGCCCCTCTTCTCCAAGTCTTTAAATCTCGGAGCGAGGGGGAGGAGCCTAGCGCGCAACCAAGATGGCCGCGTAGGTGCGAGGCTCCCGAGGACCTCCGCGACCTCCTGAATTAATCCTGGCGATATCCTGTCCTTGTTGAGGGGACTGTGTCGGTGAACCCGAGCTGAGGCGCCACCCGTTTTTTGGGTTCGAATCGGACCCCGGACACCGGTGGGAGCACCGATCGAAGGTTGCGGCCTTCTCCGCGCCGACCCCCCGGATTGGAGTAGTGGGGCGATCCGGGGACAAAGTGAACAACAGCGGCGGGCAAGGCTGGGCGACTCGCGTACCCCGCGCTTTCACTTTCGCTTTTGCGCCCGCCTTGCCCTCAAGCGAGGTAGGGCTGCGGAGCGGGGTGCGGTGGTGTGGCCTTGTCCAGGTGCCCGGCTGGCCCGCCGGCTGTGGGTCGTCCTGCGGTCCAGTGGTCGCCCCCCCCCCCCCCCCGGAACCCGTGAACTGGTTTATCGGCCCGTTCGAGGAGACTGGCACGACGGTGGGAGAGCAAGCATGTCCACCAAACAAGATGGCGACCGGGCGAAGGTGAAGACGACCCGCCGTGGCCCGGCGCACCAATCCAACAGTATGGACCGCTACACTCTCCAGAAGGGATCTCCGGAGACATCGCGCACATCCCCGGCGGGCCCGACGGAGGCATCTGCTCAGCCGGTGGATCTGACCCTCCGGGACGTCATGGGCGCCATCGCAGAGATGAAGGCCTCGGTGGACCAGCGCTTCGACACCCTAGCGCAAAAAATAGACTCGGTCCTTGTGGATGTGAGCCTCGTGAGGGCTGACTTGTCCAAAACGAACGACCGGGTCGATTCCCTGGCCCACACTACAACGAGCCTTACGACGGATGTGGTGGCCCTCCAGAAGGAGGTGCGCCGGCTTGGCCAGGCGAGCGCCCTGATGGACCGGCGACTGGAGGATTCCGAGGGTCGGGCCCGGAGTAATAATGTTCGTATTGTGGGGGTGCCGGAGGGACGAGAGGCGGAGGCGGCAGATCTTTTTGTGGAAGACCTGATCCTTACCCATCTCCAGCCCCGGGGGCTGAGTAAGCTTTTTGCGGTGGAACGTGCTCACCGGGTCCCTGGGGGCAGACCTAAGGCCGGTGCCCCGCCACGGCCTCTCATTGCCCGGATTTTTAATTTTCGGGACAGAGACGCTATCCTGCAGACCTCCAGGCAACAGGGACCGGTCAAGCTTGATAACATGGATGTGCATTTCTACCCAGACTTTACTCCGGCGGTCCAAAAGCAGAGACTGAGTTTTCTCGGTGTTAAACGTCGCTTACGGGACCTGAACCTTAAGTACTCAATGCTTTTTCCAGCTAAGCTGAGGGTGGAGGTGGATGGTCGCACGCACTTCTTTGACCGGCCCGAGGCGGCTGGGGACTGGTTGGACACTCTGCCAGGAGATCGGGGCCGAGGGGGTGCGGTCGGCGGGGAGGGCCCGCCGGATCAGAATTGAGGGGTGAATAATAGGCCTTGCTCTGGACAACATTCCTTTACCATTTACTGATCGTATATGTTCCCCTCCTATGGAGGTCGTTCGGGGTCTGTTGGGGGCTTCCCTCCTCCTCTGGGGGACTAGTTAGTTTTCATTTATGGGGCGACAGGCACACTGCACTTTGGGGGGGCTGTCTGGGCTCATGCAGGGGTGCAGGGAGGGGGGAGTTCTGTTGGGTTGGGGGGGTGGGGGGGGTGTGTTGTTTGTTTGCACCGCAAGGCAAACCCGCTACTGTATTGTTGCTCTCAAGATGCTCTGTGGGGGACGACTGATTGCTTCTACGTACGATGGGGGGTAGGGATTTGACTGTGTTGTCATGGAATGTTAACGGCCTGGGGGATAGGATTAAGCGTGGTGTGGTCCTGCAGTACTTGAAACGTATTTCACCAGATGTTGTCTTCCTGCAGGAGACACACCTTATAGGTAACTCCTTTCATGCAATGAATCGGCGGGGCTATCGTTTGGTGGCCCATTCGGGCTTCACTTCGGGCTCGCGGGGGGTGGGTATCATGATCAAGAACTCGCTCCCGTTGGAGATTGATGAGGTGCGCCATGATGAGAGGGGACGCTACACTGTCCTGGTGGGTAGAATGGAGGGTAGAGTGTTTATTTTTATATCAGTGTACGTCCCGCCTGGGTTACAAGCTACTACATTTGCGGACCTGGGGCGCCTCCTCCTGGACCTTCCGGGTGGCCTGCTGGTGGTTGGGGGGGACTTTAATGCGGTAGCTTCTGGGTCTATGGATCGTCATCCCCCTAGGGACCTCCCCCGGGCACAGGCGTGGCTGTCCGGCCTTTTAGACACACTGGGCCTGGTGGATTGCTGGCGACTAAAGCATCCCGCACAGCTGCAATACACCTTCCACTCGGGTGCCCATGGTAGCCTCTCGCGGCTTGATTACATCCTTGTCCCGGCGGCCTATGCTGGGAGGGTGGGGGAGGTGTGCCATCTGGCGCGGGGTATTTCAGATCACTCCCCATTGCTGTTACATTTCGATGTCTTCCCGAGGGGGGAGGGCAGGGTGGCTCCAATCAATGCATGGTATTTGCGCGACCCCACCATTCGTGCCGACTTGATCAAATCCTTACAGCGATATTTTGACGAGAATGTGGGGTCTGTCCCTTCGGCCATCTCCCTGTGGGAGGCTTTTAAGGTAGTTCTCAGAGGGGAGGCCCTCTCCTTTATCTCCCATGCCCGGAGGCGCGAGCGGGAGGAAGTGACCCGGGTGGAGGCCGAGATTGCGGAACTGGAGGGTGACCTGGGGAGCGGGGTAACGGATGCCAAGCTGCATGTTCTACACCTCAAGCAGGCGGCCTATAGGGCCCTCGTCACGGAGGCGGCCAGGGGCCTCAGTAGAGAGCAGCAGGGGCGATTGTATGATGTGGGTGATAAGGCTGGCAAATTGATTGCGTGGTTGGATAAGAGGGAGAGAGCGAGTCGTGTGGTTCCTTTGATTGAGAGGATGGATGGTGCGTGTGTCACCGAGCCGGAAGCCATTGTCTCCTGCTTCGCGGATTACTTCCGCGAGGTGTACTCCCCGGTTTCCCCCTGCTCGGAGGAAGATTCCCATGCCCTGCTTCGGGACATCGCGCTGCCCTCCCTTACGGTGGAGGACAGGGATTTGCTGGACGCTCCTCCCACCTCGGACGAAATTGCCCTGGCTATTCGCTCGGTTGCATCCGGCAAGGCCATGGGCCCCAATGGTATCCCCATCGAGCTTTACAAGCTACGCCCGGATGTACTAGCGCCCCACCTGCGCGCGATGTTCCTGGCGGCCCACTCGCAGGGTTCCCTCCCGCCGGACCAGCGTCTGGCCACAATCGTGGTGATCCACAAGGAGGGGAGACCCCGTGAGCGGGTCACATCCTATAGGCCGATCTCGCTCTTGAACGCGGAGCCCAAAATCCTCGCCAAGGTGTTGGCCAACCGGTTGGTCGGCGTGGTGGGCGATTTGGTCCACCAAGACCAATCTGGCTTTATACCCCACCGCAACACGGCTCTTAATCTGCGACGCTTGCACGGGGTGCTCGCGCGTGTCCCGTTTGTGCGGGAGCCGGCCATCTTGGCGTCCTTAGACGCCACCATGGCGTTTGACACGCTTGAATGGCCATACATCTGGGCGATGCTGGCGAAATTTGGATTTGGACCGGGATTCATTAGCTGGGTCAAATTGTTGTATTCGGGCCCATTGGCGCAGGTGGTGGTGAATGGGCGAGTCTCGGCCCCATTCGCGCTGGGGCGGGGCACGCGTCAGGGTTGCCCCTTGTCGCCGCTCCTGTTTGCACTGGCCTTGGAGCCCTTGGCGGAGTGGCTACGGTGGCACCCTTCTATCCGTGGTCTCCGCTGGACCCCCGAGCATGAGGACCGCGTGTCCCTCTATGCCGATGATATCCTTTTGTATCTCGCCTCCCCGCGTAAATCGCTGATTGTCCTGGTTGATGTTTTGCGCTCCTTCGGTCGTAACTCAGGCCTCGTCATCAACTGGGCGAAATCCTGCGTATATGTGCTTTCCGGGGAGGCTCCGGCCCTACCACGGGACTGCCCGATCCAGATTGCCTCCCAGGGGTTCCGGTACCTGGGTATATATATTACCCTAGACCCGGAGGCCCGCTATGAGCGGAACTTGCTGCCCCCCCTCCAGCGCCTGAAGGAGGACGTTGCGCGTTGGCGGCGTCTTCCGTTATCGCCGCTTGGCCGAGCGGCCTTGTTTAAGATGATGTCCTTGCCGCGCTTTCTGTACGCCCTCCAGAACACTATGGACTTGGTTCCGGCGCGCTACTTCCGTGAGGTGGAGAGCCTCCAGCGGCGCCTGTTCTGGGACGGGAGGCCGCGCATTGCTCTGGCTAAATTGACGCTCCCGTGGTACGATGGGGGGGTCGCCCTCCCGGACATTAAACGGTATTACTGGGCCTCCCAACTAGCTGCAATTAATCATGGCCTTTACGGGCCCGCCTTGAACCCGGCATTTGAAATGGACAAGATGCTCCTGCCCGGTGGCGATTACAATCGAGCGCTCTACTCTGGCGCGCCCGACTCCCGTCTGACGGGACCGACGCGTGTCATGGTGCGTGTCTGGCACGCGGCTAATGCAGCTATGGGGTGGAAGGACCGTTTGACCCGGGCGTCACCGCTATATGCGTCTGAGAGGTTGGGCTCCCTGTGGACATCGAAGGGCTTCGAGAAGTGGGACACGATCGGAATCAGCAAGGTGGGAGATCTCTGGACGAGGGGGGGGATTCAAAACTTTTGAGACGCTGCAGACGGAGTTTCAGCTGCAAGGCAGTGAGTACTTTCGGTACCTACAAGTCCGCCACGCGCTGGGCTCCGTCTTTCCGGATGTCGCGTCCATCCCGGAGTCTTCCCCCCTGGAGGACAGAGTGCTGGATGGCCATGTTCCAGACAGCACAATCTCCCTTATATATAAAAAACTGATCAACGACAGATCGTGCCTGCTGATTAGTCTCCGCGAGGCCTGGGTTGCCGACGGGCTGGAACTGGACGACGAGGATTGGATTTCCGCGGTGGCCTCTCCGAAGGAGGTGGCCATCCCGGCTCGCCTTCGCTTCGTCCAGCTTAAGATCCTTCACCGGGTTTACGTGACGGGGCCAAGGTTTCTACGTATGGGCTTTGCTGGTGACGGATTGTGTAAGCGTGGCTGTGGTGCTTTGGCAACTTTCATGCATATACTGTGGGAGTGCCCAAAGGTGGAGAGATTCTGGCGTGGTGTGCATGAGGTTCTGCGTGTGGTTACGTGTGTCGCGCTGTTGCCTGAAGCGAGGAGATGCTTGCTGAATGTGTGGGAACCAAATGACTATTCGGTCCCGCAGACGCGGTGGGTGACTTTGGGATACATGATAGCTAAGCGTGACATTGCCCAATTGTGGGGATCCCAGAGGCCCCCGGCGGTGTTGGCCTGGAAAGAACATATGGATTGGTGTATGTTTCGTGAAAAGGTAGTGTATGTGGCGAGGGGTAAGCCTGGGGCGTGGGTGAAAATCTGGGGCCCCTGGAACGCCTACCGCGGGGGTATTTGTGAGCCGCCACTGCTACCGGCTGCCTCGCCAGCTCCGTCCCCCTAGCCGACCCCCCTCCCTCAGCCGTGGGCATGTGGTTCCCCAGTCCCTGATCTACTCCCATTCCCCTCTTCAGAGTTTTGCTGCTGGTCGGGATCCCCCACTTGCGGAGCACGTGCCGTCACTTTGGATTGCGGGTTGCCTTGCGGGTGTGGTTTTTTTGTGTTGTTCTGTTTTGATAAAAGGTAACCGTATTGTGGGTTTGGAGTTATGCGGCCTGCGCTATTGATGGCTCCTGCTTTACCAATCTGCACCGCCAAGAGACTCTTACTGTATGTATGTCATGTGCTTTTGTCACTCTAGCGGCCGGCCGGGTGGTTGTAGGCCCATACCTGTAACTTTTTCAAAATGCAATAAACGGTTTCCAAAAAAAAACAAAAAAAAAAAATCTCGGAGCGAGACTGCGCAAGCGCAGCCTTCAAGCCGAGACCTAAAAAGGAAGCTGGACACACCACCTCCTCCAGCTCCTCTAAAGAAGGACTGTGCCACTTCACCCATACGTCCTTCCTCTCCTATATTACCTCCTATCCCATCCCCCCCACCCCCTTCTCCTCTACCATCTTCTTCTCACACACCACCTCCACAGGATGATGATGATTTAGGGGGAGGGGGAGACCTGGATTTCCTTAATGATCCCACTGATCCTAATGATCCCTTTACACTCCTGGACACGGCACCCATAGATGACTGGGCTTACCCTATGCCTGACATGCCTGATCCCACTCCATACCCGATCCCACTCCATACCCGATCCCACTCCATACCCGATCCCACTCCATACCCCTCAATATCCTCCCCTCCTGATGACCATTTAGGGTTTAGTCAGCTCATAAACAGGGCGGCACTGTTCCATGGCGTCACCATGCACACAGACACACCAAAAGAAGATTTTCCCCTCGACACCTTTTGAGCAGTCGCAAAAAACCGTTCACATTCTACCCATGATTAAGGGAGTGATAAAGCACGCCACTGAGGTTTTTAAAGACCCTGTTAGGGCCAGGGTTCTTAACCCCCGGATCGAAAAAAAAAATACATACCGGCACCACAGGATCATGCGTACATCAAAGCGCAACTCCCCTTAGACTCTTTAGTCGTGTCAAATGCCAGAAAGCGGGCGAACTCCCAAACAACCGGAGACACACCGCCCCCAGACAAAGAGTCTAAACTGTTGGAGGCTTCCGGCAAAAGGGTTGCCGCACAAGCTGCTAACCACTGGCATATTGCCAATACACAAGCCCTATTGGCTCGCTATGATGGGGCTCATTATGATCAACTGGAGGACCTTTTGCAACACCTGCCTGATCAATACAAATCCCAGGCCAATGACCTCATCCAAGAAGGCAAACTAATATCAAATGCCTCAATCAAATGTGCATTAGACGCAGCGGACACCGCCTCTAGGGCAGTCAACACAAGCGTATTACTTAGACGCCACGCATGGCTCCGCATCTCCGGCTTTAAGCCGGAAGTACAAACCACCATTCTTGCTCAACCCTTTAATCAGGAGCAACTATTCGGACCCGCAGTAGACACTGTATTAGAAATAATGAAGAAAGATAATGAGACTGCCAAATCAATGGGAGCATTAGTCTCCTCAAGCCAGAGGCTCCTTTCGTCGCTCCTTTTATAGAGGGGCCTCCAAAAATGTGGGAACAGACACCTCTTCCACCTTCAAAACATCAGGACAAACATCCCCTAACAGAGGATATTTTAGAGGAGGTTACAGAGGAAATAATACCAAAGGCCGAGGGCGGGGCAACAACAATACCCGCACCTCTACAGCCACTAAACAGTGACTTACCACCACTCCCCCCAGACCATTCCACTCCGGTCGGGGGAAGACTTCAACAGTTCCTACCTGTCTGGAATTCCATCACAACAGACAGGTGGGTAAGACAAATTATCCAATCTGGCTACTGCCTCGAACTCATAAACACCCCCCCAAACATACGACCCAAATACCGTCCCATGTCGCCTCACCACCTCACGCTCCTCAAACAGAAAATTCAGTCTTTGCTTCCAAAACATGCAATAGAACCAGTTCCACTCCAACATCAGGGCACAAGAGTATACTCTCAATACTTCCTCATTCCCAAAAAGGACGACCTTAAGACCCATACTAGACCACTACTAAACCAGTATATACAATCGGATCACTTCCACATGATCACTCTTCAACAGGTCCTTCCATTACTTCAACAAGGCGACTTCCTTGCCACATTAGACCTCAAGGACGCATATTTCCACATCCCTATGCATCCTGCGCACAGGAAGTATCTACGATTCATGGTAGACGGTCAGCACTATCAGTTTACAGTTCTCCCATTCGGAGTAACAACCGCACCCAGGGTATTCACCAAATACTTAGCAGTTGTCGCAGCGCACCTCAGAAGACAACAAATCCATGTCTTCCCCTATCTGGACGATTGGCTCATAAAAGCCAATACTCTCGACAAATGCGTTCTCCACACTCACCGCACTATTCAAACCCTGCACAACTTGGGATTTACCATCAACTATCCCAAATCTTAACTACAACCCTCCCACGTACACCAATACTTGGGAGCCACCATAGATACATCCAAGGCCATAGCTTATCCCAGCACAGCCAGGCTAGCCAACATACAAAATCTCATAAAATTTCAAACCCAACACTCTCTTCCAGCAAGAGTGTTTATGCAACTCTTAGGCATGATGGCGTCATGCATCTCCATAGTACCCCATGCACGCCTTCAAATGCGTCCCCTGCAGGAATGTCTAGCACAACAGTGGAATCAGGCCCACGGACAACTTACCGATCTGGTGTTGGTGGACAGCCGCTCACTTTGTTCACTGAAGTGGTGGAACACCATCAACCTGTCCAAAGGGCGGCCGTTCTTAGAGCCTCTTCCACAAATTGTGCTGACCACCGACTCATCTCTCACAGGGTGGGGAGCCCACCTCCTTCAGCACACCACTCAGGGCAGGTGGACCATTCAACAAAAACAACTCCACATCAATCACCTAGAACTTCTGGCGGTGTTCCTAGCACTCAAATCCTTCCAAGTGCATCTAAAAAGCAGAACTGTCCTCATCCGCACGGACAACATGACCACAATGTATTGCATACAGAAGCAGGGGGGGACACATTCTCAACAACTGTCCCAACTTGCACAACAAATCTGGAGATGGGCAATTCCCCAAAACATCTACCTGCTAGCAGAACACCTCCCAAGGGTTCAGAACCAGGTGGCCGACCTCCTAAGTCGCCACACACAGCAAATACACGAATGGGAACTACACCCCAAAGTCCTACTCCCATTCTTCCAAAAGTGGGGACAACCAGACATAGACCTATTCGCCACACAAGAAAACGCGAAATGCCCAACCATCGCCGCCAGATTTCCACACCCACAGTCAAAGGGCAATGCGATATGGATGAACTGGTCAGGCAGATTTGCGTACGCTTTTCCGCCTCTCCCACTCATTCCATTTGTGGTACGCAAACTGAAACAACAGTCGCTAACACTCATCCTAGTAGCTCCCACTTGGGCACGTCAACCCTGGTTCACCACACTTCTGGAACTATCTCTAGTTCCACATCAAAAATTACGTCTCTCCCCGGCTCTATTAACCCAGAACCATGGAGAAATCAGACACCCAGATCCTCAAACTCTGAACTTGGCAATCTGGCTCCTGAAGTCTTAGAGTTCGGATACCTCAACCTTCCTCCAGACTGTATGAATATCATAAAAGAAGCCAGAAGACCTACTACTAGGGCGTGTTATGCAGCAAAATGGAAAAGATTTGCCATTTACTGCACTAACAATGACATACGTCCACTGGATGCTTCCATCCAAAACATCGTTTGCTGCTTACTACACTTGCAAAGATGCAATTTAGCGTATTCCTCTATACGTCTACATCTAGCGGCATTAGCAGCCTACTTGCAAAATAGACGACACCTGTCCCTCTTTAAGGTACCAGCCATTAAAGCATTTATGGAAGGTCTTAAAAGAATTATTCCTCCAAGATTACCACCTTCCCCAGTGTGGAACCTTTAATATTGTTCTAACCAGGCTCATGGGTCCCCCATTTGAACCAATGCACAAATGCGAACTGCAGTTCCTAACATGGAAAGTGGCTTTCCTTGCCGCAATCACATCCCTGCGAAGAGTAAGTGAAATACAAGCCTTAACTCTTGAAGAACCCTTTCTACGACTACATCGTAACAAAGTGGTTCTTAGGACAAACCCAAAATTCCTCCCTAAAGTCATCTCCCCTTTCCATCTAAACCAGTCAGTCGAACTGCCAGTGTTCTTCCCTAATCCAGACTCAGTAGCTGAGAGGGCACTTCATACCTTAGATGTTAAAAGAGCCTTGCTTTATTACATCGACATTAACTGTTTGTTGCTTTCGCTCCACCACACAAGGGCATCCCTATTTCCAAATCTGGTATAGCCAGGTGGATAGTTAAATGTATCCAAATATGTTACCAAAAAGCTAAACGTACTCTTACAGTTCCCCCTAGGGCGCACTCCACGCGTAAAATAGGGGCTTCTATGGCATTCTTAGGGAACATCCCCTTAGAAGATATTTGCAAAGCAGCCACATGGTCTACTACACACACCTTCACTAAGCACTACTGTGTCGATGTGCAATCCAAACAACAAGCTTCAGTAGGCCAAGCTGTCCTAAAAACTCTATTCCAAACTGCTGCAACAGATACAGGTGACCACCGCTAGGGGAGACACTGCTATATAGTCTATCCTTAGTGTGTGATCTGCAGCTCATATGCCTCGAACGGAATATGCTACTTACCAGTATGCATCTGTTCTTGGCATGTAGAGCTGCCTATTTCTTTTTTTATACTCATTCAATCCATGCCACTGTTCATGACATTGGCAGGAAGAGAACAAGCCTTATATTTGCTTCAGTGATCTGTTCATCTGGGGCCGGATTGGATAAACTGCCAGGAGCTGCTAACTGGCATTGTGGAGCTATTTAGCACAGTTCTATGTATTGTTAATTTGTGCAGCTTGGCTCCATTTAGTCTTGCTGCAGTCACTGTCTTGAAGCAGTGCTGATATCACAAACCAGAACAGTAAGGCCGGTGGAGCAGTCTCCCAACTGGAACAAATCAAAATGACACAGGTGCAAATTCAAGAGTGTTCAATTGGGCGCAATGCTCCATGGTGTGGATTCTCCAAGTTTAAATGTGTAAAGCGGAATGCAAATATGAGAAGCACAGATTCTCATCATTATGTGGGGAAAGGTTCACAGCATATGAGCAAACTGTGCACAGTGAAATTGTGCATGGGCAAACAGCTGATGGAAATGTGTTTGCGCTCTTTCACCTTAAACACTTATATTGACTCCTGGTGACATTTCAATATTGATTAAAAGAACGGGAACGTTTTTTTATTTGCATAAAAGGTTAAATCCAACAGTTATCACGCGGGTTTGGCGGTGAGGTCCTGTAACACCGCCAAACTCATATTCAGCCCCTTAATGTCTGTTGATCTTCGAAAAGAAGATTTTCATCCACCCAAGTAAGGCTTCATTGTCATTTTAGTTTTAAAATGCACTTAACTTATTAGAAATGTAACATGTAAATGTTCTTAGCATATAGAGTAGTTTAGGTTTATATTCATAACCTTTTGATTACAAATAGCTCACTTCCAAAACGTTGCTTGCTCAATAGTCCTTACACAACACCGTTCCCCCTCCTTTTCTGCAGTACAAACGCCATTGTCAATAGTTTTAAATCTACTAACTTATTGTAATGCTTGTATATATTTCTAACATCTCAATATACCGCCAAACCAAAAAAGTATCCAGGCATACTTATTTTAATAGTTGTTGTTTGCTACATTTTGCAGACGCTCCGTTTCCTTTACTTCTTCCATATAAGTGTAAATAATGGATTTAGATGAAATTGCATTTAGAGGACTGCTGGAGTGAATCTTTTGTGAAGCGTTTATAGCACACCCCTGCCACGTGCCAAACCAACCATAATAAACCAAGTAATGTGGCTACCAGGAGGTAACATGGGTTAGACCGAGTCAAGGATAACAGATGCGCATTAACAAGACAACCAGCATTGGAGAACACATGCACAATCAACCATACAGAGCATGTTACCAGGTGAGAGTTTGCAAACTGAGCTGGCTAAGGAGCATGTTAACCTCGGCATGGTGCAGCAGATAACGACACTCGTACTGCATGGCAAAGAGCCCTGTAATCCATATTGCTCACACCCATCCTCCCTCAAAGTTGCACGGTAGCTGCAATTTCAATTGTTGGGATCATCGGGTGGGCTTCCAATGTGGAATTCAAGACTAGATTCAACACCTGATTGCTCACCACTAAGGAAGTATAGCAGACGCTCTTAGCACTTGCATATGGAGCAATATGCGTAAGCCAACAATGGTTACAACAAGAGGATGGCTTCGATGTAAATATTTAAACTGTACATTATTTGACTGTAAGGCACCCCATAGCAACTGAAGATGAGGCAGATTTCCTGTTTCAATGCTGTTCCAGAGAAACCATTTCTAAACAATGCTTGCTATTGTCAAATGAATGCCTAATGCACTAAACAGGAATGTAAAGATCATATAAAACAAGGGAACGGAATCGAAAAGAGAGAAGGAGAAACGGAAGTGGAGTGGTGTGTGCGCGTGCTTGTGTACGCCGCTTCACGTGAAGAGAGCAGTCTGCTCTTTTTCGAAGCACATACTCGTGCTTGTGGTGCGCCGCTGCACGCTCCCGCAAGGTGTATGCTGCCACAAGCACGAGTATGTGCTTCGAAAAAGGGCTGAACGACGCATTAAGGTCCTCCTATGCAGCGCTTGTGCGCTGCGTAGGCGAGACCTAAAAAAGCACGCATACTGTTAGAAGCTGTCTGCCTTGTCCGTGGGAAGAGATCTTATCTTCACAGTGAATGAGGCTTTAACAGTGTAAACGACTTTAATAGCAGTATCGTAAATGCATGCACCCAGGTGAAGTTACCAAAATAATGTCCCACAAAAAAGCGAATGAATACAGCAATTCGGTAATGGGAACTGGTAAGAGCCCCCTTTTAAAATATATTAAATAACAAGAGATTTCACAAGCACAGTGCAGGCGCTGTGCAGGTGAAACATAAAAATGATTTCACCTTTGCAAATTGTTCTCTGTACTGTTTTCACACACCGCTTTTGCCATTTCCATTTGTATGCGAATTATGCCACCTTGTGGACCATAAAAGAAGGCACATTTATTTAACTGGGAACGACAAAGGAAGCATTCGTCCCAATTCATGCAAAATTCATTTATTTAAAATGTCTATCCTCTAGAAAATAGTCACTCTCAGTTTAAGCCTTGGAAAAGTCCTTCAGTGGATGTCTGCAAACTTATTGTCAAATCACAAAAATTGGCGTGACACCCTCTACTGGTGCGTGGAACAGTTTTCTTGGCACACCTATATCCAAGTAGGTGGTGGGACGCTATTTTTATGGTTTCTCTAAGGCAGGCGTGAACCAGTTAGTGCCTTTTGTTCTCTCTCTATCTCTGTATGTTTTCCTTTTGAGTAGCCTGACAACAATCCTCGTCTCACTGACACTCTCGCTCAGTAAAATTCCTGATGTTTACCCTAGATTGTACCTTCATTTTTCCTACCACAAAAAAAAGAACAAGTCAAATTATTTTTTGCCGTGAACACCAAAAAAGTCAATCATCTTATCTCCTGATAACTGCGGTACAAACTCTAGTTATCAAGATTGGCCTTTGAAAGTACTATCTAAGCGGGTGTTCCTTACCCTGTCTCCCAGTGCCATTCTGCTCTATGTGACAGTTTGCTACCGATCCACAAAAAATTAAGAATACAATCTCAATACTTGCTGTACAAAATTCTACATTGGTTCCTTTCCAGGCATAAGTTAAATTCAAACTTTGCTGCCTTCCTTGTAGAGCAGCGCTTCTCAATAACCCCTGCTTATGTGACCTGGCTACTGTCGATATTTGGCAGAAAATAAAACGTGAAAAGCAGGAAGTCAGTTCAGCTGGAAGTTTCTTCAGAACATCTGATAATAAAAAAATCCTGTGGTGCTGCGATTTCTGCTTAGAAAACTCTTCCCTTTGACTTTAGAACTTAATCCTTCCTTGTCCCATTCCGAAAACCTTTAAACCCCACCTCTCCCACCAACGCCTGATCCATGTCTGATTCTTTTGCCATTCTCCCGCATACGGATTGTAGTCCTTCTTGGTTCGTATGTTTGCTCCGTTACTCCTATTTTGCTGCATTAGACTCCAGGCCGGACAGGCCGTAGCGGCACCGGGCTTTTCCCCGGTGGGCCGCCAGGATGAGTGCCGGTTGTGGGCAGTTTTTGTTACCAGGGGCCTGCAATATAGGCCGCCCATGTAACAAAATCAGCCAAAACTGGCCCTTGCAAACAGCTCAACGGCACCCTCTACTGCCCCCTGGGGGCCGGCCAAGCAGTTTGCCAGGGCCGGTTTTGGTTCCCAATCTGGCCCCGATTAGACTTGGACACTAATGTTCCAAGTAATGTTTTTTATATTCTTCTGTGGTGCAGGTGTACTTTATAAAAACTATTAAATCAATAAAATGAGCTCACCAAGGATGCATATTAACTGCCTGATTTTTGTCCTTTAGGGATACTCCACTTGGGCACTAACACTAGGTACCACAAGTTCAGATATCCCAACAGTAGTGTGTTTCACACACCTTGCATTTTGACTTTCCAGCAACTGGCAGTAAGACTTGCCCACCAAACTGGAGTTGAATCATGAATGTATTTTCGAGGTAGATGCATTGAGTGGCCCAAACAGCCAATGTTTCGACTCGACACCCAATTCCTCCCATTTCCCTGTAAGTTCACAACCTGTGACCTTGACAGGAATGGCAGATCCCTTTCAACAGGTGTTCTCTATAAAACTTCAGGAACCCTGGGCTACCAAATCTTGGGAAATACCCGGATATACCACTTATTCAAAGTATGCTAAGTAGCTGGCGAAAAAAAGAAATAGCGGTTGTATGCAGGTATCATGCAGAACAGATCTATGCCTGTCCTGTAAAACCTGGAATGAGACTCACTGGAATTTATAAGTCGTTGATATCCAACTCCTAGACTATTCAGTTTTGAGAATAATAAATATTTATGCACAATAGAAGAAGTTGGCAGGCTTCAAAGACATCTTAAATGGTATCACTGAGGCATTGTATTTGCCTTCTGAGCACAAGCTAGTCCATCTAATTTGTGGTGACCTAAACTGCAAGATGAGAGTGGGGAAACAATGGTGAGGCTTTAGAATAATTAAAAAGAAAATGTGGTATTCCTTCAATCAAACACGGTTTAACAGGGAAAGCCGTTTAGAGAAAATGTCTAGTCCACTTTTGTTCAGTTGAGGGCCTCATCTCAGCTCGCATCCTATAAAATGAAGACTACACCGTGCCCACCTAGAATACCCATAGAGCACAATCTGTAATTGATTAAATCCTGATCAAGACGATTGATTGGGACAGAAGCGAAGGTAAAATGGATACTGGAAAGTGACTGCAATCCTAAGGGATTTCAGTTTCCATCAGTTTTTACCTCCAGTACTGGAGGTACAATCTGCCTGCACCGAGCCTAGCGGAATACAGAACCTAAACAACACCTGGGATTTTGGGGGTCAGGTTAGAATAAGGTGAAATTCCAACCTTCAATCTAAAACTGAAGTGTGAAAACGCGCCCCTTCAACAGTAGACATTCTAAGACAGATATTGACTGGTTCAAGTGAGGCAATTACATTACCCCTTTATGACCTTTGCTGAAATTTGTAACTCCACTTGTTTCGAGATCTTGCACTTTCAATAAATCTTTCAGAAACAAAAAAAAATGGAGGCATGTGTTGGTTTGACAAAGAAGGCAAGGTGAAGAACTTGGAACTACAAAGTGTGCTTCAAAGTGAATCCATCAGACAGGCTATAAGGGCAGCCAGACCAAGTTACAAATTATTCATCCGGGAGAAGAAACTAGATTTTGCAAACAAAGTGGCTGACATTGGGAAAAGCTGCCACAGAGAAATATTCACAGGCTTTCTGATGGATGATCAAGGAAGCCCTTGGAGTAAAGAAAATATTTTTAGAAGCGAAATATTTCAGAGGCAGCATGGGTAACCCATTTTAACACAATTTTCATTTCCACAAAAATCCTCGTCCTCCATTTTTTTGCCCTCTGGCGTTGATGCTGGAGCCATTAGCAGCGTAACAACTGCTACTCTGATAGGGTTGTTTACAAAAGATAAAGTAAGGGAAACCATAGAAGGCCTCCAGAAAGGAAAGGCACAGAGCCCTATTATTATTCCTCTGGTTATATTTTCCTCGCTGATGTAGAGTGGTGGTCGGAGACTCTTGCAGAAGCTTTTTATGGCAATAGTGGCTTCTCAAAGCTGCCCTGACTCTTGGCTAAATATTATTGTTTCATTGTACAAAAAAGGTCATAAAGATGATCCAAAGTCATACATACCAATAAGTTTAATTGATCTAGATTGTAAGATCTTCTCCAAATTAGTATTGACGGTTCTCGATGAGTGGGTCATTGGTTGAAACATTCTTCCCCCCCCCCCCCCCCCCCCCCCCCAATACAACATGGCTTTAGAGAAGGTCTGTCCACGGTTAACCAGATTTTTACCTTCCCTCATTTAATCTAGAACTTCAACACAGTTATGAAATTCCCCTTCTACATGGCATTTTTAGATTTTTCATCAGCTTTCGATCTGATCCGAAGAAATTGCCTATGACAAAAATTGTCCTAGTTAAGCATAGATCCTAGGCATTTGTCACTAATTCAAATGCTGTATACGGGCACCTCGTCCCAGGTAAGACTTGGTCAAAAAGGGCATAGCAACAGGAAATTCTATGTCAATAGAAGGGTCCAGCTGGGAAGCTTTTTTGCACCACTTCTGTTTTTCTTATTCATCAATGACTTGTACCAGGAAGTCAGGAAAGCATCAGCCCTATTACCAGAGTGCCTCTTGGAGGAATGGTCCCAAGTGGATATTCACTGGGATGATCTAGTGTTTTTGGGAACCTGTGCTCATCGCTCTCTGGAGTATTGTAACAGCAACCAGCTGTTGCAGTGGAGGCCCTTAAGTGACAGAGTTACAGAGGTGACCATTAGCCCCCCCGCCCTCAAATGCCAGGAGCACCACATCAAATACACTAAGCTCCTAGCTATATGCCTAGCTCTCAAAGCCTTTGTTTGGGTCATTCAGCGCAAATTGGTCCTCATCAAGACTAACAACATGCCAGCCCTGTATTGTGTCCAGAAGCAAGGTGGTAATTGTTCTCTTTAGCTATCCGCACTAGTGCCACAGTTCTGACAATGTGTCCATTTGCCGCAGCTTACATTTCCAGGCAGAGAACCTTCCAGATGTGGACTATGTCTTTGCCCGACCTGCTCAGGAGGATGCAACAAAAGGTCCAGGAGCAGAAACTCCACCCTCAGATCTTACTCTTACTCTCACCGTTGAGGCACCCCCTCAAATAGAGCCTTTTGCCACCCACCCCCAACTCAAAATGCACAGATTTCACTTTCAGGTACCCACAGTTCATGAGCAATGATTTTTTAATGAACTGGCCACAGATATTTACCTACGCTTTTCTTCCTCTTTCCATATGTGGTAAGGAAAATGTCTCAACCATCCCTCACACATCTTCATGACCCTGAGGCCTGGTCTGGTGGCTTAGTGGAATAATGCGTCCACTGTAGGAGCCTGTGTTCGACTTCATGGCCACTGGTTCAAATCCCGGTTAGTTTACTCAGCATTTCATCCATCTGAGGCCGATAAAATGAGTACCATTGAGTTGGGTAACAATAAACATCTGTTATTCAGTGCCAAGACATCCTTGGTAAACGTGCGCTTTACAAATACAAAAGTTATGTTACTTTGGTGAGACGGCCTTCACATTCAACATTCATTGATGTCCACCATCCCCTACAAGAAGCTCCTCAATAGGATGGACCTTCTCACATAGAATCAAGGCCAAATGAAGCACCAGACAACTCAGCCTAGCGATCTGGTAGCTGATGTTTTAGTTGGTTATATCAGTGTCCTGTACGTGTGCATGACTACATGACCATGTAGTGCTGAGCAGTGGAAAAGGTTTGTCCAATATTGCATCCCCAAAAACCTGGACCCCCTTAAATGCTGCAGTCTAGGACATTGTTACCTCTGGCGCTTTCAATAGTCCGAACTTGCCTACACCTCCATACGACTGCACCTGGCAACTATTGCTGCCTACATGTGAAACCGGAAACCTTCATGGAGTGCCTCAAGGTTATCGTACCATTCAGGGTGCCTCCTGCCCCTGCATGGAACTTTAACGTGGTGCTCGCCAGACTCCTAACCTTCTTGCCTCCCAGTCCCCTTCTCGAAGCCCTACACTCTTGCCCATTTCAGTTTCCTCACATAGAATTTGGCATTCATTGTAGCCATAACTTCCCTTTAGACACATCAGTTAGCAATAGCCACTTACTGTGCCAGAACTAATCATTCAGGTTCACAGGAAGTGGTGTTCTCAGAACTAATTCGTCCCCAAGGTAGTATCCACTTTCCACCCGAGTCAAACTGTAGAGCTCCCAGTTTTCTTCCAGCAGCCTGACTTTGTGACGGAGAGAGCCCTCCATACGCTAGAGGTTCAATTGGCCCTCATTTACTATTTTGATATGACTCCGCTCTTCTGAAAGTTTGACAAACTTTGTAGTTTTTGACAAACTTCACCTGACCCATCTCAAGGCTGGCATAGCTTGGTGGATAGTCTAGTGCATCCAGATCTGCTACCATAAACCGAAAAGAACCTTACTGCCCCTAGCCCTACCCCATGGCATGCTTGACCCGCAGTAAGGCACAACTTAGCATTTTTGGGCAATATCCTGCTAGCTGACACATGCAAAGCTGCCACCTGGTAAACCCCAAACATGTTTACCAAATGCTATTGTGTGGATATGCAGGCTGCCATCATGCTTGGCCAAACAGTGCTAAGAACTTTGTTTCAAACTTCTGCGCCATCCATAGGCTAACCACCACTTATAAAGGTTACTGCTGTATGCAGAGCATGTGCATCTACAGCCACACATGCTATGAATGGAAAATGTTACTTAACCTAAAAGCATCTGATTGTAGCGTGCAGTGCTGTAGATTCACATGCACCCATGCTCCTCCCCAAAGCCTGTCTGCTCCACATTTTACATTTACAATAGGCATAGTGCACTATGCTGCATTCACTCTCCACTCTTATACTCCTGATCACTTGCTGTGTGAAAAACAGTCTAAAATGGAGTCTATGTCCATGTGCATTGCCCACTAAAGGAGAAGTCACAGTGCACCCCGTAACTTGTCTTAATTCAACACTAGTTGGCAGGAGTACGCAGAGCATGTGCATCTACAGCACTACATGCTCAGAACAGATGCTTACAGGGTAAGAAACATGTTTCTTGTGATGCGTGCATTGTATTTGCTTCAAAAGAAATGTATTGTTTGTTTTCAAAGTGCTGTATCCTTTAAGCGGTGTGCTCATACATGGCTCAAAATGTTTGCCTCTCTTTCCCCAGGGTCATGCGGTAGGACTTGTGAAGAATCTGGCCTTGATGGCCTACATTTCTGTGGGTTCTCAGCCTTCACCTATTCTCGAGTTTTTGGAAGAATGGAGTATGGAAAATCTGGAAGAAATCTCTCCAGCCGCTATTGCAGAGTATGAATTTTGTAATGCGAGTGAAATTCTTCATGGTTGGCTCAACTGTCCTGTTTATAAATTGAATTGGTTTGTTTTTCTTGTAATATTTTCACAGTGCAACAAAGATATTTGTCAATGGATGCTGGGTGGGGATACACAAGGACCCTGAACAGTTGATGAACACCCTGAGGAAACTGAGACGACAGATGGACATCATTGTATCAGAGGTAACATTGAGATTTTACTTCCAGGATTCTACTGTGCAGTTTTTTTTAATTTGTAAATTTGTTTTAATGATAATTTCCAATTTTGTCCTATCGGCGAGTTATGTTAATTGGTTAGAAGGGCATGTTCTAAGTATTCTATAAAGTATCTGGGTTTTAATTAAAAGCAAGAGAACAGGGAAGATGGCTACATAACCTTTCTTAATTCAGAAACGGCCTGCTTTTCAAATTGGAGATTACTAGCGTGACTGTCTTAGGACCCTGTTAATACAATAAAAAATGTACCTCTATTAGTGTTGACCAAGTTTTTTTTTGTTTTTTTTGGTTAAAATCCCAGCTCATTGTCTTGATTTATTGGGTTTTTCTTATGTGAACAGTAGCCAATACCCGTAACCAAGAAGATGGCTCAATGGGTTGATCACTCACTCCTTTGAGCCAATTCAGTAGAAGTGGGTACAGATTCAGTTGTACTTTTCCACATACCACGTTTTAAGACTCTAGCACGTTCAAGCAGAGCATTTGAAGAGTGGTGGTACATAACTCCTGTTTAACCTTCTGCAGCCTTTCCAACTATGTGATAATAGATATCGTAATTAATTGTGCCTTGAATTTTGAATCCTCTTCTGAAGACCGTTGTCCTCAGTTTTAACTGCAAATTGATTGCACATGCAGAAGCTGGAGGTATGTAACTTGTCAATGAGCTTCAAGCACTTTTTATCATCACCACTTGAAGTAGAAACTCTGCATCGTTATCTAAGGCAGTGTCCCTTCAAGTGTGACCGTTTGGCTGAAAGAACTCTCTTGATGTTCGGTTATCATGAAGCTGTGGTCTGAAGCCATAATTTATCGCACATACACCAAAGTTTACTGGCAGTGGCTAAGCAGAAATTGCTCAAAGGCATGAAAATTTTAATTACGAATGAATATGACGGTTGTCAAGTGTTATCTAACAAACAGCTCAGTTTCCCAAGTTAGAGTGATAGGTAGAATGTTACCCTCTTTTGCCTTAGCCATGGAGAGTGACCTGTCTTTTTATGTTGCTGTTTGAGACCTGGGAAATGGTACCAAAATTGGTGTGCGGAAAAAGTACGACTGTTGGTATACCCCCAAAAATTTGCAGCTAGGAAATCAGGAGAATTTTTGTGAATGACTTTACGAACTATTACCATAGCTTTAAAAAGTACACTGTATTTAACAGAGCCATGTCTTAATACTGGTACTGGTATAATATAATGCATATTTGGGTAGATTGATAAGGAACCTGGCAGCGGTGTTCTGCACCAATTGCAGTTGGTGCAGAAGAGATTGCAGAGAGGACATTAACCTGCATTGTCGTAGTTTGATTGGATCAAAGCATTCTTCAGGCCTCTTTTGCTATGTCACAGTTAATTTATTTTCCTCCACCAATATCCTGATTTGGTTGTGCTTTTTGCTTTAGGTGTCGATGATCAGGGACATCCGAGAACGAGAAATCCGTATCTATACTGATGCAGGTCGAATTTGTAGGCCACTTTTGATTGTGGAGAAGCAAAAGTTGCTGTTGAAGAGGCGACACATCGACCAGTTAAAGGAACGAGAGTATAACAATTACAGGTAAAAAACTTGGAAAATAGTTGTGCTTCAAAGGTCTCTTCCATATTTCAACGTCCATCAAATCCACAAATTGGAAAAATCAGTTTGCATATTTAATTAGTGTTCACTTTACAAAGAGGAAAACTATATCACCTGAGAGCGTCGAAGTTCTGCTACAGTGGTACCATTCTTATTGTGAAAAGTCAAGTAGGATGAGTGGCGAGGTTTGCCCCAACGTGGGGGGGGGGGGGGGGGGTAGAAGGGTGCCCAGAAATACATAGTGCACATGAATGTATGCCCAAGTTACTTTATGCTCCTAAAGTTAAAGTAGAACCTCTGAGCAAAGCTTTCAGCCCCTTTAATGATAATCAGGTTGCAGAATTGTAACTTCTTGGTGCACAACTTGGTTGCATTGTCAACAGTTTTCCCCCTTTTTATAATTCAGGGTTTGGTGTGAGGTGCCCTCAAGCCCGCACAAAGAAATACCTGCATGTAAAGTGCCCCCAAACCTCTATTTTCAGTGTATGAGTGACTGTACGGTGGTGTCTTCTTAATGTTTCGAAGATTGACCCCAGGTTGGAATGTCTATTATGTAGCAGAGCTGCCTACTTAGTGTGCGTGGCTGGTAACTGGTGATGAAGCCTGAGGCAACATATACCAATCCCAGTCTTCGTAATAACAGAGGGTGGTGCAGTTAGGGCTAGGAATACCTCTGGTGTGTCCCTTCTGCCTTGTGAACAAGTCTTCGAAAATATGCCCAAGACAACCAGGTTGAGGTGACTTGCATACTGGGGCTAGGTTATATGAGCTGTAGGCTGGTGGGGACGGCAATGGTCTCCTCAGCTTGTGCAGCTTCCTTGCGGGTTTCTTTTTTCCATTCATGAATAGCTCATCTAATTCATGGATTTCTTTACTTATGTTTCATGTATTATATATTTAGGTTTAAAAACTAAACTCACCCATGGGCCTCGAAAGTTTGAGAGCTGTGCACGTTGATGTTGTGTCCCTTACAAAGGGATGGCTCCAAAAGTGCATCATCTCTCTCCCCTCCAGACATCTTGCTAATACTTTGAGGCTTCAGTGGTGCAGTGAAGACGTTTATGAATTGGTGCTACTCAGTTTGTCAACCAAGAATATGGTGCTCGGGGGGAGGAGCCTAGCGCGCAACCAAGATGGCCGCGTAGGTGCGAGGCTCCCGAGGACCTCCGCGACCTCCTGAATTAATCCTGGTGATATCCTGTCCTTGTTGAGGGGACTGTGTCGGTGAACCCGAGCTGAGGCGCCACCCGTTTTTTGGGTTCGAATCGGACCCCGGACACCGGTGGGAGCACCGATCGAAGGTTGCGGCCTTCTCCGCGCCGACCCCCCGGATTGGAGTAGTGGGGCGATCCGGGGACAAAGTGAACAACAGCGGCGGGCAAGGCTGGGCGACTCGCGTACCCCGCGCTTTCACTTTCGCTTTTGCGCCCGCCTTGCCCTCAAGCGAGGTAGGGCTGCGGAGCGGGGTGCGGTGGTGTGGCCTTGTCCAGGTGCCCGGCTGGCCCGCCGGCTGTGGGTCGTCCTGCGGTCCAGTGGTCGCCCCCCCCCCCCCCGGAACCCGTGAACTGGTTTATCGGCCCGTTCGAGGAGACTGGCACGACGGTGGGAGAGCAAGCATGTCCACCAAACAAGATGGCGACCGGGCGAAGGTGAAGACGACCCGCCGTGGCCCGGCGCACCAATCCAACAGTATGGACCGCTACACTCTCCAGAAGGGATCTCCGGAGACATCGCGCACATCCCCGGCGGGCCCGACGGAGGCATCTGCTCAGCCGGTGGATCTGACCCTCCGGGACGTCATGGGCGCCATCGCAGAGATGAAGGCCTCGGTGGACCAGCGCTTCGACACCCTAGCGCAAAAAATAGACTCGGTCCTTGTGGATGTGAGCCTCGTGAGGGCTGACTTGTCCAAAACGACCGACCGGGTCGATTCCCTGGCCCACACTACAACGAGCCTTACGACGGATGTGGTGGCCCTCCAGAAGGAGGTGCGCCGGCTTGGCCAGGCGAGCGCCCTGATGGACCGGCGACTGGAGGATTCCGAGGGTCGGGCCCGGAGGAATAATGTTCGTATTGTGGGGGTGCCGGAGGGACGAGAGGCGGAGGCGGCAGATCTTTTTGTGGAAGACCTGATCCTTACCCATCTCCAGCCCCGGGGGCTGAGTAAGCTTTTTGCGGTGGAACGTGCTCACCGGGTCCCTGGGGGCAGACCTAAGGCCGGTGCCCCGCCACGGCCTCTCATTGCCCGGATTTTTAATTTTCGGGACAGAGACGCTATCCTGCAGACCTCCAGGCAACAGGGACCGGTCAAGCTTGATAACATGGATGTGCATTTCTACCCAGACTTTACTCCGGCGGTCCAAAAGCAGAGACTGAGTTTTCTCGGTGTTAAACGTCGCTTACGGGACCTGAACCTTAAGTACTCAATGCTTTTTCCAGCTAAGCTGAGGGTGGAGGTGGATGGTCGCACGCACTTCTTTGACCGGCCCGAGGCGGCTGGGGACTGGTTGGACACTCTGCCAGGAGATCGGGGCCGAGGGGGTGGGGGGGGTGCGGTCGGCGGGGAGGGCCCGCCGGATCAGAATTGAGGGGTGAATAATAGGCCTTGCTCTGGACAACATTCCTTTATCATTTATTGATCGTATATGTTCCCCTCCTATGGAGGTCGTTCGGGGTCTGTTGGGGGCTTCCCTCCTCCTCTGGGGGACTAGTTAGTTTTCATTTATGGGGCGACAGGCACACTGCACTTTGGGGGGGCTGTCTGGGCTCATGCAGGGGTGCAGGGAGGGGGGAGTTCTGTTGGGTTGGGGGGGTGGGGGGGGTGTGTTGTTTGTTTGCACCGCAAGGCAAACCCGCTACTGTATTGTTGCTCTCAAGATGCTCTGTGGGGGACGACTGATTGCTTCTACGTACGATGGGGGGTAGGGATTTGACTGTGTTGTCATGGAATGTTAACGGCCTGGGGGATAGGATTAAGCGTGGTGTGGTCCTGCAGTACTTGAAACTTATTTCACCAGATGTTGTCTTCCTGCAGGAGACACACCTTATAGGTAACTCCTTTCATGCAATGAATCGGCGGGGCTATCGTTTGGTGGCCCATTCGGGCTTCACTTCGGGCTCGCGGGGGGTGGGTATCATGATCAAGAACTCGCTCCCGTTGGAGATTGATGAGGTGCGCCATGATGAGAGGGGACGCTACACTGTCCTGGTGGGTAGAATGGAGAGTAGAGTGTTTATTTTTATATCAGTGTACGTCCCGCCTGGGTTACAAGCTACTACATTTGCGGACCTGGGGCGCCTCCTCCTGGACCTTCCGGGTGGCCTGCTGGTGGTTGGGGGGGGACTTTAATGCGGTAGCTTCTGGGTCTATGGATCGTCATCCCCCTAGGGACCTCCCACGGGCACAGGCGTGGCTGTCCGGCCTTTTAGACACACTGGGCCTGGTGGATTGCTGGCGACTAAAGCATCCCGCACAGCTGCAATACACCTTCCACTCGGGTGCCCATGGTAGCCTCTCGCGGCTTGATTACATCCTTGTCCCGGCGGCCTATGCTGGGAGGGTGGGGGAGGTGTGCCATCTGGCGCGGGGTATTTCAGATCACTCCCCATTGCTGTTACATTTCGATGTCTTCCCGAGGGGGGAGGACAGGGTGGCTCCAATCAATGCATGGTATTTGCGCGACCCCACCATTCGTGCCGACTTGATCAAATCCTTACAGCGATATTTTGACGAGAATGTGGGGTCTGTCCCTTCGGCCATCTCCCTGTGGGAGGCTTTTAAGGTAGTTCTCAGAGGGGAGGCCCTCTCCTTTATCTCCCATGCCCGGAGGCGCGAGCGGGAGGAAGTGACCCGGGTGGAGGCCGAGATTGCGGAACTGGAGGGTGACCTGGGGAGCGGGGTAACGGATGCCAAGCTGCATGTTCTACACCTCAAGCAGGCGGCCTATAGGGCCCTCGTCACGGAGGCGGCCAGGGGCCTCAGTAGAGAGCAGCAGGGGCGATTGTATGATGTGGGTGATAAGGCTGGCAAATTGATTGCGTGGTTGGATAAGAGGGAGAGAGCGAGTCGTGTGGTTCCTTTGATTGAGAGGATGGATGGTGCGTGTGTCACCGAGCCGGAAGCCATTGTCTCCTGCTTCGCGGATTACTTCCGCGAGGTGTACTCCCCGGTTTCCCCCTGCTCGGAGGAAGATTCCCATGCCCTGCTTCGGGACATCGCGCTGCCCTCCCTTACGGTGGAGGACAGGGATTTGCTGGACGCTCCTCCCACCTCGGACGAAATTGCCCTGGCTATTCGCTCGGTTGCATCCGGCAAGGCCATGGGCCCCAATGGTATCCCCATCGAGCTTTACAAGCTACGCCCGGATGTACTAGCGCCCCACCTGCGCGCGATGTTCCTGGCGGCCCACTCGCAGGGTTCCCTCCCGCCGGACCAGCGTCTGGCCACAATCGTGGTGATCCACAAGGAGGGGAGACCCCGTGAGCGGGTCACATCCTATAGGCCGATCTCGCTCTTGAACGCGGAGCCCAAAATCCTCGCCAAGGTGTTGGCCAACCGGTTGGTCGGCGTGGTGGGCGATTTGGTCCACCAAGACCAATCTGGCTTTATACCCCACCGCAACACGGCTCTTAATCTGCGACGCTTGCACGGGGTGCTCGCGCGTGTCCCGTTTGTGCGGGAGCCGGCCATCTTGGCGTCCTTAGACGCCACCATGGCGTTTGACACGCTTGAATGGCCATACATCTGGGCGATGCTGGCGAAATTTGGATTTGGACCGGGATTCATTAGCTGGGTCAAATTGTTGTATTCGGGCCCATTGGCGCAGGTGGTGGTGAATGGGCGAGTCTCGGCCCCATTCGCGCTGGGGCGGGGCACGCGTCAGGGTTGCCCCTTGTCGCCGCTCCTGTTTGCACTGGCCTTGGAGCCCTTGGCGGAGTGGCTACGGTGGCACCCTTCTATCCGTGGTCTCCGCTGGACCCCCGAGCATGAGGACCGCGTGTCCCTCTATGCCGATGATATCCTTTTGTATCTCGCCTCCCCGCGTAAATCGCTGATTGTCCTGGTTGATGTTTTGCGCTCCTTCGGTCGTAACTCAGGCCTCGTCATCAACTGGGCGAAATCCTGCGTATATGTGCTTTCCGGGGAGGCTCCGGCCCTACCACGGGACTGCCCGATCCAGATTGCCTCCCAGGGGTTCCGGTACCTGGGTATATATATTACCCTAGACCCGGAGGCCCGCTATGAGCGGAACTTGCTGCCCCCCCTCCAGCGCCTGAAGGAGGACGTTGCGCGTTGGCGGCGTCTTCCGCTATCGCCGCTTGGCCGAGCGGCCTTGTTTAAGATGATGTCCTTGCCGCGCTTTCTGTACGCCCTCCAGAACACTATGGACTTGGTTCCGGCGCGCTACTTCCGTGAGGTGGAGAGCCTCCAGCGGCGCCTGTTCTGGGACGGGAGGCCGCGCATTGCTCTGGCTAAATTGACGCTCCCGTGGTACGATGGGGGGGTCGCCCTCCCGGACATTAAACGGTATTACTGGGCCTCCCAACTAGCTGCAATTAATCATGGCCTTTACGGGCCCGCCTTGAACCCGGCATTTGAAATGGACAAGATGCTCCTGCCCGGTGGCGATTACAATCGAGCGCTCTACTCTGGCGCGCCCGACTCCCGTCTGACGGGACCGACGCGTGTCATGGTGCGTGTCTGGCACGCGGCTAATGCAGCTATGGGGTGGAAGGACCGTTTGACCCGGGCGTCACCGCTATATGCGTCTGAGAGGTTGGGCTCCCTGTGGACATCGAAGGGCTTCGAGAAGTGGGAGACGATCGGAATCAGCAAGGTGGGAGATCTCTGGACGAGGGGGGGATTCAAAACTTTTGAGACGCTGCAGACGGAGTTTCAGCTGCAAGGCAGTGAGTACTTTCGGTACCTACAAGTCCGCCACGCGCTGGGCTCCGTCTTTCCGGATGTCGCGTCCATCCCGGAGTCTTCCCCCCTGGAGGACAGAGTGCTGGATGGCCATGTTCCAGACAGCACAATCTCCCTTATATATAAAAAACTGATCAACGACAGATCGTGCCTGCTGATTAGTCTCCGCGAGGCCTGGGTTGCCGACGGGCTGGAACTGGACGACGAGGATTGGATTTCCGCGGTGGCCTCTCCGAAGGAGGTGGCCATCCCGGCTCGCCTTCGCTTCGTCCAGCTTAAGATCCTTCACCGGGTTTACGTGACGGGGCCAAGGCTTCTACGTATGGGCTTTGCTGGTGACGGATTGTGTAAGCGTGGCTGTGGTGCTTTGGCAACTTTCATGCATATACTGTGGGAGTGCCCAAAGGTGGAGAGATTCTGGCGTGGTGTGCATGAGGTTCTGCGTGTGGTTACGCGTGTCGCGCTGTTGCCTGAAGCGAGGAGATGCTTGCTGAATGTGTGGGAACCAAATGACTATTCGGTCCCGCAGACGCGGTGGGTGACTCTGGGATACATGATAGCTAAGCGTGACATTGCCCAATTGTGGGGATCCCAGAGGCCCCCGGCGGTGTTGGCCTGGAAAGAACATATGGATTGGTGTATGTTTCGTGAAAAGGTGGTGTATGTGGCGAGGGGTAAGCCTGGGGCGTGGGTGAAAATCTGGGGCCCCTGGAACGCCTACCGCGGGGGTATTTGTGAGCCGCCACTGCTACTGGCTGCCTCGCCAGCTCCGTCCCCCTAGCCGACCCCCCTCCCTCAGCCGTGGGCATGTGGTTCCCCAGTCCCTGATCTACTCCCATTCCCCTCTTCAGAGTTTTGCTGCTGGTCGGGATCCCCCACTTGCGGAGCACGTGCCGTCACTTTGGATTGCGGGTTGCCTTGCGGGTGTGGTTTTTTTGTGTTGTTCTGTTTTGATAAAAGGAAACCGTATTGTGGGCTTGGAGTTATGCGGCCTGCGCTATTGATGGCTCCTGCTTTACCAATCTGCACCGCCAAGAGACTCTTACTGTATGTATGTCGTATGCTTTTGTCACTCTAGCGGCCGGCCGGGTGGTTGTAGGCCCATACCTGTAACTTTTTCAAAATGCAATAAACGGTTTCCAAAAAAAAAAAAAAAAAAAAAGAATATGGTGCTCCACCAGAATTTCCGATATATGTACGAGTGTGGTGCGGTAAAGTATGCTTGTGTAGAAGCTGGGTTTTACCTGCACCTTCAAGGCTCAGATGCTGAAGAGCTCAAAGGTGCTATGACCAAGATCCCTTTGAAGAGATTTTTTGTTTTGGTTTTTGTTCTGGGTATGGTTTATCATGCCCAGTAATGATTTTAATTTCTAGTGTGGTTGTGCTAAGTTGTTTCTTTTGTTTAGTTGGCAGGATCTTGTGGCCAGTGGTGTAGTCGAGTACATTGATACACTTGAAGAAGAAACTGTGATGCTGGCAATGACTCCCGATGACTTGCAGGAAAAGGGAGTGGCGTACTGCTCAACTTACACTCATTGTGAGATTCATCCTTCTATGATTCTTGGTGTCTGTGCATCTATTATACCATTTCCCGATCATAATCAGGTGAGTTCCTCTTCAGAGTGGTTAAGATATTTCATGCATTCATGATGGGGTTAGTGGACTATGCATTCAGCTTTCGAGTTTCTACAATTTAGTGAGACTGTTTCCTGTGGCCACCACACCCCCTAATACAAGGTTCTCCTTTCAGGCTTTGACATTTATACCAGAGTATTCTGCATTAAATGCTATCGGAATTTGGTCTTTGTATGTTTTTTGTACACTATATATGCATCACAAATGTGAGGCACGCCTTGTTCGCAGGACACAGAGTATGTTTTCTTGTGGCACTTCCAGAACACCACTGGTTTCTGTGTGAAGAAACTATATTGCTACTGTTCGTCTTGTATTTGTCTGTTCTCAGATAAAAAACAGTTTTCTATGGGCTGCTTTTTAATTTGCACTGTCTTTGGCAGATTTAATTGCCCTTCCTGTTATGTGCTTTCTGGATTTGGCAGAACTGAAGTGCAGGAAGATGCATGAGCTTAGGCATCTCACTTTACTTTTGTCAAGTTCCTAAGATTATCTTAACACCTAGATCTTCTGGTTCATAGGTTGCTACAACTCATTCCTATTGTATAGGGTTGCCACCTTGTTTCATGTGGTCAGGTCACTGTGTGTTAAGTCGTGGGATTTCCTGTTACAAATCCAGATGGTTCAGTGGGAGTAAACTAAGATTCTAACTCTAAGAAAGTAGGTTTTTAAAAAAAACCCTATTAGCCTTTTCTATTTTTTTCCTTTCTTGCATCGCTTCTGGCTTGCTTCCTTACATCACTCACTTTTTTTCAGTCTTTATCTTTCTTTCATCTTTTCTTCCTTCCGTGCCTTCTTTAGTACCTCACTTCCCGTTCTTTAAAAAGTTTGCTCCTTATAGCAACAGATGCTGCAATTGTAAATAAACACTATTGTCAAATGTTTGTCTCCGTTCCACCCATGCAACCTAATGTGTGTTTTATTAGTTTTTGGAGTGGACTATCATTCTGGAAAAGCACTTCTGCACACACATGATTTTGTGCTGAAGTGCTTCTACGTATGTCTACTTCCTGCCTTGATGACTGGTGGCCCTTTGGCGCAGTGTGCTAGTGCCATAGTGCAACGTGACCTCCCCACAGCAGTCCCTAAAGAATTGCACACTGCTGGCTGAGAGGGGGTCTATCTATGTGCTATCTTTGGATAGCTATGAGATAGTGCAAACAATATCTCAGCTCCCACTCTCTTTCCCCAACTTGACTCCTAGTGTGTTGAAAGCAAAAAATCTGGATTTTTACAGAGGTTGGTGAATACTGGAGCAGTTGAACATCATGCTTTTTACAAATTGCTGAGCTCCTCACTAAAAGTGAATGTAGACAACACAATTCCAGTGATTAAAACTTTGTTGTGAATGTACACATTTTGATTTTCACTTTGTTTTTTTTAATTTTTTTTATTTTACATTTAACAATTTCTAATTGTTCTCTCAGTCTCCTAGGAACACTTACCAGTCTGCTATGGGGAAGCAAGCCATGGGAGTATACATTACAAACTTTCATGTTCGTATGGACACACTGGCCCATGTTTTGTACTATCCACAAAAGCCACTGGTAACTACACGTTCCATGGAGTACTTGCGCTTCCGAGAGCTGCCAGCCGGTAAGGCCTTACTGAGTACATATAGATAGAAATCGTTTATATTGCTTTGTGTATAGCTGCATCATATGGCCTAAAATAGTGGCTACCTAGAAACTTTAAAGTCACTTAAAGCAGATTGTGTGGGTATTTTTCAATTTATGTATATTTGAATGTGCTTACATTCTGCCTCAAAGTTTATATCAGTGGGAACACTAGGCATTGGGCATGGAACAGACTCCACCCAGCACTGCTGATGCAACTGAACTTAATTTTCAATTGCGAAGGAGCTGAATCCTCTAAGCCTTTGTGAATTAAGAATCCTGTACAAGAATGTTGCTATACAGTAGTGCTAAGAATTGGACATGGCGCTATATTAAAACTGTTGTGTCTGCATTATAGTTCTTTCCCAACTGTATCTCCCACTAACCTCTTTGGTCTTTGAGTGACAGGCATGAGGCAAAGGTTTGCTTTCGCAACCTCCCTTTTTATATAAGTCTTGGTTATGGCCTTTTGCATCCAAGGTGTATTAGCCAAAGCTCTTATGTGGAGCTTAACTTTACTTTGCTGTGTCCATGACGACAGATGCCTCACCTGTATGTCTCCATGTTGTCCTTTGCCAGCAGTGGCTGCTTGAAATATCCCAAAGTTCTGGAGCCACATATTGAGGGCTCTCTGACCAAGTGATGATTTAAGTGAATTTGCATCTTTGCTCATTTCTTGATTCAAAAAATTGACTTTCAGTTTTTATGTTCAAACTCCAATCTCAACGACGCAAGCAGTCCCATTTTTCCCAGCGAACGCACTTATTAGCTTTTTCTCTTAAAAGCACTTTCTTGGACTTGTAGCAATCATTTTTTTCTTTAGCGCAGTGCCTTCAGAAACCACGCAGATTCAAGAAGTATAATTTTATAAATCCATCAACAATCAGAAACCATAAATAATGATTGTTTAGCTTCAGTTGTGGAAGGACAATTACAATCATTTGGCATATGAGCGAGCCCTCAAATGTGTAAATAAAAGGAGGTTTTAAACCCGTCTCTTGCAGTTCGTAGGCAGTGAATCAATTTTTCAGTGTCTAGCAAGTTCCAAGTTTTTTTAACTTGTTTATTTTTAATAATAAACATACACCAGCCATTACAAGAATACACATCTAATTTGTCGTACTCTGCATCTGACCTCATATTTATAGGCGAATGGTAAAATATGAGTCGATTCAAAGCATCTTACAGCCATTGCATGCATACATACTTGAAAAAATTATGTGAATAGTCCAAACATTTGGCCCACATTTTGGCAATTTTAGGGGGCATCCTCGGGCTTTGTTTAATACCTCCAAGGTGTAGCGCTGAGTTCATTTGTCTTATTCATTCCCTCTCTGATGAAGCCGCCTTGAACCGGCAATGTCTAGTAGTGTCTCTTGCAATGGCTATTAATAGTCCCATTCCGACAAGGGTTCTGACGTTACACCCGCCTCCCAACTCCTCCATAATGATGTATAACTGTCTCCTGCTCCACCACCACAGTCATAGTTTCTTCTCCAGTCAGTATTGCGGTATATTTGGAAATTCCCAGATGACATAGAAATATGTGTCCCAAGGGTTTTTACAGTATGGGGTCTGACATTTTTCCCATCATAAGCAGACGGGTATAGCAAAATCCATGGAGATATTTAAACTGAATCAACCTGAGGCGGGCAGAGATTGCCTTGTTACCCCCTGCCATCTTGGCTTCCAACCACTCATCATAGTCTGTTGAGCTCACATCTTCTTCCCATTTGGCTTTTAGGCCAGCAGTGGGTCCGGGGAATTAATCAGCAATGGGTGGTGAAACCTAGTAATGTTTTTCTCTCCCAAATCCTCAATTACCAGTTTAGCCTCTGGTGAATTATATTCTGGGACCGCTTCAAGAGCACAGCGATAATTCTCCAAGGCATGCCTGAGCTGTAAATAGTGGAAGAACTGGGGCTTATGGAACTGAAATTTCTCTGCTAACGCTGTGTAAGATTTCATGTGAGCACGCCCCCCACCTCCCTCTCATGGATATGCCGATCATGTTTTTGACCACTAGTAGCATATTAACTTCTCGCAGCATAGGATCATAGCTCAGACCCTAGAGTTGCATCTAAAATAAATTGTGCTGCACGTTTTTACTGATGACTGCATCTGCCCCTGCATCAGGAGTCTCTAATACTAAATACCACCAGCCCCTTCTGTGATATGGATTCCCAAAGTGCACTTCCGATGTGTGCTACCATTTACATTAGGGTGTGTTTTCCCCCTTATTACAGATTGGGTGCAGAGGCAAACCAGCCGCAAATGAAGTGGCAGTCAGTGCACCCTGAAGGTGCTGTCTGGTGGGCTGAGTTGCACACTGCTCCAGCCTGTGGCATAATCCTTGACCGCTCTTAAAGTCCTGCCACAAGGCCCTTAGCATTGTAAGGCATACAGGCTCTTTCTGGTATACACAGGTTAGTGTCCGCTGTAGGAAAAGCGCACTATTTGTAACAGAGTTCATTGTCCCTGTCTGCAGAAGCCTCAACCGCATCAGTGTGCGCTTGATTTAGACCAGGATATTGCACCATTTCAAGTAAAAGTGTCCCACATCACTAAGTATGGAAGCTCCCAAACATGATCTGAACTGCACCTGTGATCCTCTTCTCCAAGGCCCAGCGGCGACGGGTGCAGAAGTGTCATTAGGTGTCAGGTATTTCCTTACCGTAGCAGTCGTGGTACAGGAGGCCTGTTTCAGAGTGTGCAGGCAACGTTGGGAGTCCAGGAGAGGTGAAACCACAAAGGCTTCTCTTTTGGAGGTTCTTTAGAACAGATGCACTGTTCACGGGAGGTCTTGAGTCTTTTTCGAAGGCAGGCAGTCCTCCCAAGTTTCTTCAGTCGCAGCTGCAGGACGAGTCGATTTTGGTGCCGTATTAGATGAGGGTTGCACACAGGCTGGCAGGATTGGTACAAGGTCAACTGCTTCTCCTCTTCTCTGCTTTTGCAGCTCTTTGGTGTCATCCCTCTACTTATGTCGTCGGGATCTGCTCTTCTGTTGCCAGGGGCTCCCCTAATTACTGGATTTAGGGACGTTGGGGGAGTATAGTAGCAAATGGGCTGCTGACTCTGGGGGTCACTACTCACCCCTATATGACCACTTCTTGTGTAAAGTGGGCATAACCATGTCCCAGAATTCCTAAGTTTGCCATCACAAAGATTGCTACTTCTGAAAAATCATGTCCATCTCAGTGTAGCCCAAAATAGGGATGATGCTGGCCTAGAGGTGGCAGGCTGACCTGACTAGCTACTTTTTCCTGCCTGTCTAGGTACCAAGGGGGTCCTGGACAAAGGGAGTTGGCTTCCTCTCCTGTGAGGGGAGCCAGATTCACATTTCAAAGCTGGCAGCTCTTTGAAGCTTGCCGGCCTAGGAAGGCTAATCAGCTGGTCATCCAGTGGGAAGGGGACGTGGGGGTTATACCCTCTTCCAGGACAGGCTATTGTTCTGGGTCTCCTGAGAGCAGAGGCTCTCACCCTAGGAGGTCAGAACAGTGTCTCGGTGGCAGGCTGGCAGAAACAAGTCTGGGAACACACCTGAGGCTGGTAGGTTTTCGGGAGGCACCTCCGAGGAGCCCTCTGGGTGCATGTATTGGTAAATCCATCACTGGAATCAGTGTGTGTTTATCAAGACAAGATGTTTTTTTTTTTTTTTTTTTTTTTTGTTTTTTTTTTTGAAAACCTTTATTTCGAAATTCAGGACACAGCTATTCAGCCGACAGCCCGAAGGTTCGGCAGCATTGCAAGTTAGATACAGTAATGCGTCCCAGGTACAGTACGAAGAGTAATGCAAAGGTCCAATTTTTAAATAAACACAGAAAAAACACACCACAAACCCCAGCAAGGCAGAACATTGAAATCCCATGGCAAAAGCCCCCAGTGGAGGCAGGACCCCACTCATCTACTAATTATAAGACTGTGTGTGGAGGAAGAAGGGGAGCAGCAGAGGCCCAGAACGGGTACCTAGACCAAACTGTACTGGAAGGTAGGTCAGGGGGAAAGCTGTTCCTCGGGAGGTTCCAGATCCGGGGCAAGACATATTCCCCCCCTATATTGGTTCCACCGCCCCCAGATGGCGTGCCACTTCCGGGGGCGACCTCTAGAGCAGTAGACCGTCTTCTCCCTAAACATGCTCCAATCCATGTTCTCCTTCCACGCGGTCAGTGTAGGGGGACCCGAGGAGCCCCATAATCGCGCTATATCCCTCTTAGCCACCATGTTACCCAGAGTCACCCATTGGGTCTGCGCCTCATCAAGATCAGTGGGCCCCCATACGTTCAGGAGGCAACACCGCGCCTCCGGCTGTATCACAATGCCCGTCACCTCCCCCATGACTACATGGACTCTCCTCCAGAACTCCACAATGACCCCACACTCCCAAATGATGTGCAGGAAAGTACCCACCATACCACAGCCCCTTCTGCACAGTCCATCCTCCGAGAATCCCATGTGGACCAGCCGTGGCCCCGTAACATACACCCGGTGCAGTATTTTGAGCTGCACCAGCCTCAGACGCGACGGGATCGCAACCTCCTTAGGCGAAGAAACCGCTGACTGCCAGTCCTCATTATCCAACTCGAGGCCATCCCTGGTCCACTGCTCTCTCAGCCCCAATAGCAAGTCTGCCCGGACGTTTATCAACTTCTTATATATGAGCGAAATCGTGCTCTCGGGCATGTGACCATCGAGGACTCGGTCCTCAAGGGGGGAGGACTCCGGCACCTTCTCACCCTCCACTAGGACTGATCGGAGGGCGTGACGCAGCTGGATATACCTAAAATACTCTTAAGGCCCTAGCTCAAACTCAGTCTGCAACTCCTCGAAAGACTTCACCCTCCCCTTATGCAGCACATCCCCCACCTTGGATATCCCTATCAGATCCCACTTATCAAAGCCCTTCGTATGCCAGAGTCTTCCCAACCGTTCCGATTCAAACAATGGGGTAGCAAGGGTTAGCCTGTCCTTCCAGCCCAGCGAGTCGGTCGCCATCTTCCATACGCGCACCGCCACACCTGTGGGCCCCGTGAGGGACGAGTCTAGGGACCGTGAATACAACGCCCTGTAGTAGTTGCCGCCGCGCAGCAGCCACCTATCCATGGCATACCCAGGGCTGAGGGCAGGGCCATAAAACCCATGGTTGATCGCGCTCAACTGCGTGGCCCAGTAGTACCGTCGGATGTCTGGGAGCGCAATGCCCCCATCGTACCATGGGAGCGTCAACTTTGAAATAGCTATTCGCGGCCTCCCATCCCACAGCAACGTCCTTTGGAGGCCTTCGACCTCCCGAAAGTATTTAGCCGGTACCCAGTCCAAGGTGTTCTGGAGGGCGTAGAGGAAGCGGGGAAGAGACATCATTTTAAACAGGGCCGCACGCCCAACAAGGGAGAGCGGCAGCCTCCGCCAACCCTCAACATCTCGCCTCAAGCGTGCCAAGGGGGGGAGCAGGTTCCTCTCATAGCGCACAGCAGGATCCATGGATATAAAAATCCCCAGATACACAAAACCTTGCTGGGCAACCTGTATCGAACATGTTCTAGGGATCGGTGGGACGTCGCCACTAAGAACGTACAAGTACGATTTGCCCCAATTAATCACAAGCCCCGAGTTCCTACCGAACGATGCGAGTACGTCACAGACCACTATAAGTGACTTCTTAGGTGAGGCAAGATACAGCAGGATGTCATCGGCATAAAGTGAAATCCGGTCCTCGTGATCGGGCGACCACCGAAGGCCCCTTATATCCGGGTGCCAACGTATCCACGCAGCCAACGGTTCAAGGGCGAGGGCGAACAACAGAGGCGACAGGGGGCAACCCTGCCGAGTACCCCTTCCAAGCTGAAAAGGAGCAGATGCCCGACCATTCACCACAACTTTCGCTAGTGGCCCCTCGTACAGCAACCGGACCCAACTCACAAACCCGCGACCGAAACCGAACTTGGCCAGCACGGCCCATAAATATGCCCACTCCACCGTGTCAAAGGCCATCGTGGCATCGAGAGATGCCACAACAGCCGGTTCACGCAGCGTGCCCGCCCTGGCGATGACGCCATGAAGACGCCTAAGGTTCAATGCTGTGTTTCGGTGCGGGATAAAGCCAGATTGATCCGGGTGGACCAGATCGCCAAGTACTCTAATCAGACGGGTTGCCAGGAGTTTGGCCAGAATTTTCGGCTCAGCGTTAAGGAGTGAAATGGGCCGATAGGAGGCGCATCGATCTCGGGGCTTACCCTCTTTGTGTATGACCACGATCGACGCCAGCCGCTGATCCAACGGAAGGATCCCATCCCCCCGCGCCTCCAAGAACATGGCGCGCAGGTGAGGGGCGACCCTATCCGGGAACAGTTTGTACAGATCGATCGGCAGTCCGTTCGGTCCAGAGGCCTTACCCGAGTTCAACGCGCGAATCGCCCCCGCCACCTCGTCAACCGTGATGTCGCCATCCAAATCGTCCCTATCTATGTCAGAGAGGCAGGGCAGCTCGATATCACGAAGGAGGTCAGACGAGTCCTCGGGCGGCCTGTCCGACACAGAGGAATAAACCCTATGAAAATACTCCGCGAAACACTCCACAATCCCTTCAGGTTCCACAATCACCTCTCCCCCCTCTCCAATCAACTCTGGCACCACTCTATTGACCCGTTCCTTCCTGTCCAGCCACGCCAGGAGTTTCCCTGCCTTATCTCCCACATCATACAGACGGCCCTGTTGTTCCCTACTGAGGGTCTTGGCGGCGTCAGTCACCAGGTCCCTATACTCCGCTTGCTTCAAGCAAAGCTCATGCAATGAGGACTCCGTGACCTCCTCCTCCATATCCCCTTCAAGGGCCGCAATCTCCTCCTCTACTCGCCGCACTTCGCAATCCCTCCGATTCTTGGCAGTCACCACCAGGGAGAGGGCCTCCCCCCGAAGCACGGTCTTAAAAGCTTCCCACAGCGAGATCGCCGAGTCCACGGATCCCAGGTTGTCCTTGAAGTAATTATCTACCTTCTTTACCAGGGCGCTGCGCATCTCGGGGTCCCGGAAATACCAAGGGTTAATGGGGGCCACCCTCCCTCCTCCCTCCCGACCAAGATCCAGCCGGATCCACACTGGCGAGTGATCAGAGATACCACGTGCCATGTGCCTCGCCTCGGATATCAACGAGGCATGTGCGGCCAGAGTGAGCAGGTAGTCAATCCTGGAGAGGCTACCATGCGCCCCGGAGTGAAACGTGTATTGACTCTGTGTGGGGTGCCGGAGCCTCCAGCAGTCTATCAGGCCAAACGTGTCTAGGAGGTCTGGAAGCCATTTCTGAGCCCCCCCTGTGTCCCTGGGCGGGTATCTATCCAGCAGTCCGGAACCCACAGCGTTGAAATCCCCTCCCACTACCAGCAGACCCCCCGGGAGAGTCAGCAAAGCCCTGCCCAATTCAGCAAATGTGGCAGCCTGCAGGGCCGGCGGGACATAAACTGAAACCAAAACCAAAGTCCTTCCTTCCCACCGCCCCGCCACTGCCACAAACCTCCCCCTATCGTCAACGATGGTGGAGTCCACCTCAAAAGGCAAAGATGCTCTAACGAGGATGCCCGCCCCCCTGGACCCAGAAGAGAATCCCGAGTGTGCAATGAATTTATACCCCTTCCTATTCAGAGCATAGCACGTATTGCCTATGAGGTGCGTCTCCTGCAGCAGTACAACGTCAGGCATTGATCGTTTCAGAAATTGCAAAACAATCCCCCTCTTAATGCGATCCCCCAAACCATTAACATTCCAGCTTATAACACTTAGGCCCCTACCCCCCATCCTCAAACGGAAAGAGGCCCACCCCACACCCGAGGTGCCACCATGGAACAGCCCTGAGGATAATCATCATGCCTTGCAGAAATAACCCCCCCAACAACACACTCAAACTCCCCATAACTCCCCCCACCCTGCACCCCTGCTGCAGCTTAAAAAGCCCCCCCAACTTGCAGTGTGCCTGTCGCCCCACAAAAACAAAAATCTACAAAAAGTACCCCAAGGGAGGAAAAGAGCACCCCTCGTCCTCCCGCAACCCTCCACAGTTACTGCACTCTATTCAAATCTACAAATATGGTCAAATCATGTCAGGCCGGCTTTGAGTTATCAGCCCTGTCCATCCCGGCCACTGTCTCCATGCTCAGCTGCGTCGTCCCCGTACGTCGCCGGGGCAAAGCGTCCAGCCACTCATCGGCCATAACAGGAGAGTCAAAAAAGAATGTCCGATCTTCATGCACCACCCGTAGTCTGGCGGGGAAAAGCATGGCATACTTTAGGTCCCGCTCCCGAAGCCTTCGCTTCACTCCCAGGAAGCTCTGTCGCTGTCTCTGCACCTGCTGGGTAAAGTCCAGGTAAAAATTCACCGACGCATTCTGGAAGGGGACTGGGCCCGTCACCCTCGAAGCTTGCAGGATAGCGTCCCGATCTCGGAAATGAAAGAGCCGGGCGATAATCGGCCGCGGCGGGGCACCCGCCTTGGGCCGTCCGCCTGGCACCCTATGGGCCCGTTCCACCGCAAAAAACTTCCCAAGGCCCTTGGGCTTCAGATGATTGAGGACCAAATCTTCCACAAGCAGGTCCACCGAAGCCTCATCCGAGGACTCCGGGACCCCGATTACGCGCACGTTGTTGCGCCTGGACCGGCTCTCGAAGTCCTCCAGCCGGCGGGCAGCGAGGTCACTTTCGGCCCTCAGCTTCCGGACCTCGTTCTGCAGGTCCGCGACCTCATCAGCGAGGCCCGTGGTCTTATGGTCCAGGTCCTTAACACGCTCGTTTGTCTTGCCCAGGTCCGAGCGGATCAAGTTGACATCCACCAGGATAGCATCCACCTTATGCGCCAGGGCCTCGAATTGCCTCCCCATCGCAGTCTGCATCCCATCCAGCGCGCCCATGACATCCTGCAGGGAGAGCTCCGGGGTCCCAGGCGAGTCCTCCTTCTGGGCATCCGGCGCCTGGCTCGATCCACTCGGCGATGTTTTCGGGAGGGCGTAGCGGTCCATACTATTAACTTGGGAATACGTTCCCCGCCTGGTGGACTTAGTCTTCAGCCTATCTCCTTCTGCCTTGCCCGACATAATGGACTCCAAGCAATCCAATGCAGTGAGGACCGTCCCCTCTCAGAGAGAGGTATAAGGAGTGAGCAGGTCCGCCTTGTTCTTCCAAAATAGCCCACCGGGCGTCCCTGGGGTTATAGAACCACCCAGAGCACGACAGTGTCCGGGCAGACAAAGGGAACGAAACCGAAAGTGAAAGAGCGAGGGCCTCCGTCCGGTAGTTCACACCTCACCAGGCCGTTGTTGATCAACTAGGAGTCGGGCATCCTGCCAACTCTAGCCCCTGGCATCTCCGGGAGTTAGGCCGCAATCTTTCGCCAGTCATAAGTCCGGTTCCCGGTGGGCGATCCGGTCGCGGGTTGCATCAATCGCCTCCCTGACAACTCAGCAACACGGTGCCATGCATACCATCAGGATTTGAGTCAGGATAGTCGACGGAGGGCGCGAGGGTCTCGGGAGCTCTAAGCTCACGCGGCCATCTTGGTCAAGCGCTAGGCTCCTCCCCCAAGACAAGATGTTTGATACCAAACATCCCTATCTTCAGTAAAGTCATCATGTAGCTGGGGAACTTGTTTTCACCAGTGTTCAGCACATGTTTGAAAATAGCTTCCCTGGTCACTTGTACTGGCAGTAATATGACTGACCAGCACAGGGACATATCTGATCTTGCAGGTATGTCCTCGCATGTAATATTCAGCACCCTGCCTTAGGACTGTCAGGCTTGCTGTAGGTGGTGACTTACAAATATTACATGCAGTGTTGGGGAACATGGCACACCCGGATGTGTGACATGTGTTTTCACTTTTGTCTGCACACAGCCTTGCATGTGCTTGGTGGGGGTCCCTTAGGGTGGCACAGTTAGTGCTGCAGCCCTTAGGGACTCCTTTTAGTACCTCAGGCCCTAGGTACCATGGGTGCCACTTACTAGGGAGTTAAAGTGTTGCTAAAGGTTTTGCCAATTGAGGAAAACATTGTACAATTTCTTGGGAAACAACACTGATACTGGGGACCTGGTTAGCAGGAACCCAGCTCACTTCAGTCACAGTTGTATCTGATACCAGACAAAAAGAGGGGGAGGGATACTGCAGCGAAACCCCAGTGTCCTACACCCACCATTACGAACAGTCAGGGGAATAGCTTGCTATTTGTCATGGGGGTCAGACCAACATACCAAGAACAGTGCAGCCATAAAGGCGAACACCCAGTAGAGGCCACTGACCACTGTCAGTACCCAGAACCACACAACTGGTGCTCTTCACTGACATTGAAGGAGCTACATTTATACAGGCTTCTTTGGGTTCAGGGGACCTGTCTGCTGTTTTTGAGTGGGCTATTATTACATCTTGTAGCAAACACCCTCCTTCCACACACTCCTCTGATAGCTGAGGAGCCACCATCTGCTGCTTAACAGCTGCCTGACGACTAGACAGGACTTTGTGTGGGTCAGGTGGTGCTGCACCAGTGCCAACTTTCGAGTTCTCCCCTACTGGCTCAGAATCTCCTTGGCTCACTGGAACCTTGGCTGAAAGTTGCCCACCTTTCCTACACTTACTCCTTTTTCTTTTCTACTGGGGCCTACTAGTCCTAACTGCAGGTTCAGCTCCTCCAGAATACTTCGGAGAGGACTAGCACTGGACCAGTACCTCTTCATTTCCAAGGAGACAATTAAGGGGGATATCTGTACTGACTGGCTACCCATCTCCAACTAAGGGACTCTGCTATTTCTAGAGGTATTAAAGCCACAGGCCTAACAGTAACCTTCCCTGGGATAGTCCTTATTCTTCTAGTTTCACCTGGGTATACTGGTCTGAGGATACCATCCTATCGTGTACAATGGTGTGACTGGCGCAGGTATCCCTCATGGCAGTGGCTGAGATTCCATTCACCAGTAGGTGGTGGAAGTGTCTAGTGGGTTTGTTTTGAGGTTTGGTACCCTGTCTGATATCAGTCAAAGGAGCAAGCCTTTTGGGGATCTTTTTGGACTTGCTAGTCTTGACCTGGGGATAAACCAAACCCAGGTCTACAAGGTGTTGATGCAGTTTTTCATAAGTACAGTTACTTAACAGATGTTCTTTCATAAGCAGATTGTAAAGCCCATTATAATCTTGCACCTGACTTCCCTTCAACCAGCCACGTAGTATTTTAACTGAAAAGTCTACAAAATCAACCCAGGACTGACTCAACGTTCTCGGAGTACCTGAACTTAATTCTGTACTCCTCATTAGTGAATCTAAGGCCCTTCATGAGGTCATAGGACACTGCATCAGTGTCAGGAGTTTATCCCTGCACTTGTCTGAAAACTGCCCTCTAAGAAGAGAGCCCCAAAACTTTTGGTTGAGTTTCCCCATCGTACAGGCCCTCTCAAAGGCTGTAACCATTTGTTGATGTGATATCACCTTCTGTATATTTAGGGCCATTCCCATTGGGAATTTTAGGGTCAAAAGCTACTTCTTTCTCCCTATTTAAGTCTTTGGTGCCACCAGAGATGTTTCCTAGACCCCTCACAATTCTTTATTTTCTATAGCTAAGAGTTTGGCCTCCAGGGCTATTCTTTAGCTAATGTTTGACGATCTGCATCTTCCGAAACTATTTTTTAGACAAGAAGATCTTTATAGGGTAAGTACTCCTTAAAATATCAGTTTTGAAGAAACCGGTAAATACACTTTTATTGTCTCTCATGGGGCAATGTTATCCTATAAGGAAAACCACATATACTGCTACTTAGCAGCAACTTACAGGGACAATTTTCTGGAGTTAAGGTAAGTATGGTGCAAGGTCCAAGGCAGCACCAACAGGTCCCCTTGGTAGGTTCTGGGGCGTCCAGGTGCAGAGGTGCTTTTCAGCATCAGGTGCCTTGATTTCAAGGGAAAGCAGTCCTGGGAAAAAGCGGCTGCAAGCTGGGGTGGGGGGCTGTGGGGGGGACAGCAGTCTGCATGAACCCACACGGGGGCTTGGTCCTTGAGATGTTCGGGCACGTAGGGACACTTTCGGTTCACTTCTCAAGCTGTAGGCACAGGTGTAGTGATGTCTTTCGGGGTCGGGTCCGTGCTGCAGGACACATTCGCAGTTGAGGGGGGCCTGAACAAAGTGGCTGCAGGCGGCGACTGAAAGTCCAGTCTGGGTAAACCCAAGGTGGGGTTTGACTCTAAAGGTTCTCGGGGTGCCTTGTTGGTTTGGCCCACTTTGACTCCGGCTGGGGGGCACGGGTGCAGCGGTGTTCTCTAGTGTCGGGTTTTTGGTGGCCCGGAGTCCTCTCTATACTTCTTGGATGCCTCAAGAGAAGTAGCGCCGCTCCTCCACAAGACATGCTGGTTGCTCCTTAAAGTGCCGGCAGGTGTTTCAGGCTTTTGAAGGCAGAGCAGCTAGAGGTTGAGTCATCTTTGGTGCAATTGTCTGGAACAGCAGGCATGCAAGGGTGGCGCAAAGTCAGTTGCTGCTCCTCAGTACTTGCTCTTCGGTGTCCTTTCTCCTCTTAGGTCGACAGAATGAGCTTTCCTGTTGTCAGGGGCTTGTCTAAATTCTAAATTTAGGGGTGTTAAGGGGAGTGAAGGGTGGTAACCAGTACGCTGCTTACCATTGGGATGACTACACCTCTATGTGACCGTTTCCTATGGGAAGTGGGCCTAATCCTGTCCCAGAGTTCCTCCTTCTGTCATCACCAAGATGGCAGAATTTTCCTAAAGGCACCTCACCATAGGGGTGTGACTAGCCTGATAGTGCACCACGCCTCCCTTCATATCTAATTTCCCACCTATTCTTATGCCAAATGGGCCCCGGGCAGGGTGGGTTGGTATTTTGCCTGTTTGGAGAAGCTGTGGTCACATATCGGAGGCGGCAGATGCCTGTGAAGCCTCATGCCTTGATATGCCGATTACTTAGCCATCCTGCTTGGAGGAGGTGACAACAACTCCGGCCAGAGCAGGCATTGTTTCTGCCCTCAGAGAGAGTAGTCTCTCACCTGCATGGGGTCAGAGACTGGTCTTTTGTGGCAGACTGGTTGACACCACTCATCCAGCACACTAGGGACTGGTAGGTTTTCTGGGACAACTCTGAGGTGCCCTCTGGGTGCATGTATGAATAAATCCACCACTGGAATCAGTGTGGGTTTATTAATTAAAGGTGTTGACTTCACCATAGATTTCAGTGAAGCTATCATGTGGATAGGGAACTCGTTTTTACCAGTGTCCAGCACGTGTACTTAAAATGGCTTCCCTGTTCACTTGCAATATCTAAGAATTGACTTAGTCATCACAGGGGCATATCTGGTCATGCAGATATGTCCACACCAGTAGTATAGTGCACCCTGCCTTAAGGCTGTAAGGCCTGCTGTAGGGATGGTTTACCTATCAAGGGTGTGGAATTTAATAAAATTTCTACTTGTCCATGGGGCAGGTTGCTTCATAAATCTACTTATCCTGTAACAAAAACCACTTGTCCCTTTGGTGCCATGTAGTGCAGCGACAAATTATGGCTGCAATCTCAATATATTGGAGCTCTGATATAGCCTTTCTGATTATGCCAGGGCTTATACCATAGTTGTGTTTAAATACTTGCAAGCCCCTTCTGTTGCCACGTTTCCGCAGATCTACTCACTTGGGATGAAGGTAGTGGTTAGCAATAGTTCCCCGGGTTAGAATGCCCTTTTGAGTTTGTGCAAACCTACTAAATTGCATGTTTTAAGGGCTTTCAACCACTGTTTTCCAAGCTTTTCCCATACTGAGAAATGTTGGAAATTTGCTCCTGACAATGGTGCATGTAAACCTTCTTCTGGAATTGGGGAAAAAGTGGTTTGAGGGATAGTGAACTTGCAAACACTCAGATTTTCGCATGAGCAAATCTACACATGTACATTTGCTCATGCTAAAGGAATATGCTACTTACCAGTATGCATCTGTTCTTGGCATGTAGAGCTGCAGATCTATACACTGTGCATAGATCGCCATCTGGTGTTGGGCCCGGATGTTTGCAGTTTGTTTTTCTTCTTGGACAGTCTTTGGAAGTCACGAGTTCGGTGACTCCTCCTTCGGTCCGTACTGCGCATGGGCTTCGGCTCCATCCTCAGATTGTTTTTCGCCAGCAGGGAAAAGATGGAGCGTAGTGATAATAGTAAGAAACCCATGTGTGTTGTATCTAAATAAGATAGACTGGAACGGATACAGGTAGCCGGGGAGGCGGGTGGGCGTGTATAGATCTGCAGCTCTACATGCCAAGAACAGATACATAGTGGTAAGTAGCATATTCCGTTCGAGGCATATGAGCTGCAGATTATACACTTTTGCATAGATTATATAGCAGTACCCAGCCCTAGCGGCGACCACCGGTATCCGTTGCAGTGGTTTGAAATAGTGTCTTTAGTACAGCCTGGCCCACACTAGCTTGTTGTTTGGAGTGCATGTCTACACAGTAATGTTTTGTGAAGGTGTGCGGTGTTGACCATGTGGCTGCTTTGCAGATGTCATCTAAGGGTATGTTCCCTAGAAAAGCCATAGAAGACCCTATCTTTCTTGTAGAGTGGGCTTTAGGTGGAACAGATAATGTTCTTTTTGCTTTGTGATGACAAATTTGTATGCACTTTACAATCCACCTAGCTATCCCTGATTTAGAGATGGGGTTGCCTTTATGCGGTGGAGAGAAGGAGACCAACAACTGTTTAGTCTTTCTGAAAGGTTGCGTTCTTTGTATGTAGTACAGTAAAGCCCTTTTAACATCCAGTGTATGTAGAGCCCTTTCCGCAACAGATTGAGGTTGCGAGAAAAAAAACAGTAATTCCACCGATTAAGATGGAAGGGGGAAATGACCTTGGGCAGAAATTTTGGATTTGTGCGAAGTATCACCTTGCTGTGATGTATCTGTAAAAAGGGTTCTTGTATAGTGAACGCTTGTATCTCAGTAACCCTTCTAAGGGAAGTGATAGCTACGAGGAAAGCTGTTTTCCAAGTGAGGAACTGTAGCTCACATTTATGCATTGGTTCGAAAGGCGGACCCATTAGCCTTGTAAGAACTACGTTTAGATTCCATACGGGGGAAGGTGGTGCCCTGGGTGGAATTACTCGTTTAAGGCCTTCCATAAAGGCTTTAATAGCAGGCACTCTGAACAGTGATAAAGGCTGTCTGTTTTGTAGGTAAGCAGCAACTGCTGCTAGGTGTAGACGTATGGATGAATATGCCAGGTTACACCTTTGAAGATGGAGCAGATAGCATATGATGTGCTGTATGGATGCATCTAAAGGGTTGATTGTATTGTTACGGCAGTAAACAACAAATCTCTTCCACTTTGCGGCATAGCATGCTCGAGTGGTAGGACGTCTGGCTTCCTTGAATCAGAGGGAAGGTTAAGGTATCCAAATTCTAAGATTTCAGGAGCCAGATCGCAAGGTTGGGTTGAGCTGGGTCCGGGTGCCTGATTTCTCCATGGTTCTGGGTTAGGAGGCATGGGGACAGGTGCAGTTTTTGATGTGGTACCACCGATAGCTGTAGTAGTGTGGTGTACCACGGCTGCCTGGCCCATGTTGGAGCTACCAGAATGAGTGTGAGGGAGTGCTGTTGTAGCTTCCTTACCACTAATGGAATTAGCGGGAGAGGTGGAAAGGCGTATGCAAATTTGCCTGACCAGTTCATCCATATCGCATTGCCTTTGGACAATGGGTGTGGGTATCTGGCGGCAAAGCTTGGGCATTTTTTGTTTTCGTGGGTGGCGAAGAGGTCTATCTGAGGATGCCCCCACTTGTGGAAGAATGGGTGAAGAACTTGTGGATGCAGTTCCCATTCGTGCATTTGCTGCGTTTGTCTGCTGAGCAGATCTGCCATGGTGTTTTGTATGCCTGGGACGTTGTGCCAGGAGAAAGATTTTTTGTGGAATTGCCCATCTCCATATGCTCTGTGCTAAGCGGGAGAGCTGGGGAGAGTGTGTTCCCCCCCCTGTTTTTGAATATAGTACATTGCAGTCATATTGTCTGTGCGAATTAGGACTGCTTTGGCTGAAATTTGTTTCTGAAACTATTACAGGGCTAGAAAGATCGCCAATAACTCCAGATGGTTGATGTGGAGTAACCTCTGTTGTGGCGTCCATAGCCCTTGCACTGTGAGGTGTAATAGATGCGCTCCCCAGCCGGAGACCGATGCGTCGGTTGTTAGAATCACCTGAGGAACCGGGTCCAGGAACGGTCGCCCTTTGGAAAGGTTTGTGGTGTTCCACCACTGCAGAGATCGATGAGTGCGGCTGTCCACCAACACCAGATCCGTCAGCTGACCCTGGGCCTGGTTCCACTGGCGTGCTAGGCACTCTTGGAGTGGACGCATGTGAAGTCTTGCATGAGGCACTATGAAAATGCAAGACGCCATCATCCCTATTAGTTTCATGAACACTCTTGCTGGTAGAGAGTGCTGAAGAAGGAACTTTTGGCGCAGGGCTTGCATGCTTGCGATCCTGGCTGAGTTGGGATAGGCTATAGCTTTTGAGGTGTCTATAGTGGCACCGAGGTATTGCTTTTTGTGAGACGGTATCAAGTGGGACTTTTGGTGATTCACCGTACAGCCTAGCTGGTGGAGTAGCTGTATGGTAGTGTTTGTATTTTGTACACACTGGTGGTAGGACGCGGCTTTTATGAGCCAGTCGTCCAGGTAGGGGAAGACGTGAATGTTTTGTCTTCGGAGGTGTGCTGCCACTACTGCCAGGCATTTGGTAAACACCCGTGGTGCGGTTGTGACCCCGAAGGGGAGAACCTTGAACTGATAATGTTGGCCGTCTACCACAAATCGGAGGTACTTTCTGTGAGCAAGATGTATTGGGATATGAAAGTCCAGTGTAGTGAGAAAGTCGCCCTGACTGAGGAGTGGGAGAACTTGCTGAAGAGTTACCATATGAAAATGGTCTGAATGGATGTATGCATTTAGAGGCCGGAGGTCTAGAATGGGCCGTAGGGTCTCGTCTTTCTTCGGTATGAGAAAGTACAGAGAGTAGACCCCTAGATTTTGCTGATCGACGGGTACCTGCTCTATCGCGTGTTTTTGCAGGAGGGAGAGTACCTCTTGTTTCAGAAGTGTGGTATGTTCTTGTGACATCGCACGGTGTCTGGGTGGAATATTTGGGGGGGTAGAAGTTAGTTCGAGACAGTACCCTGACCGAATAATTTGGGTTACCCATTTGTCTGATGTTATGGCCTCCCAGGTTTGAAGGAAGTCTTGTAGTCTGCCCCCGACCGGAGTGGAATGGTCTGGGGGAGCGGGGGAAAGTCATTGTGTGGGCGGTGTGGCAGAACGGGCGGTGTTGGTTTTGCCCCTGCCTTTATTATTGTTTCCTCGATATCCACCTCTTTGGCAGCCCTTTGAGAAGGTATTTTGAGGAGGGGACTTGTAGGACGTAGAGGCGTTATCGGAAGAGTAACCTCTGCCAGAGCCTCGAAAGGAGGAACGGCGAAAGGAACGTCTAGGGGTTTGTGATTGCAGGGCTCCCATAGACTTCGCCGTGTCTGTATCCTTCTTCATTTTTTCCAGGGCTTCGTCTACTTTTGGGCCAAATAAGTGTTGTTGGTCAAAAGGGTGGTTTAAGATAGATGCTTGGACCTCTGGTTTAAAGCCTGAAATTCTGAGCCAGGCGTGACTGCGAAGCAGGACACTGGTGTTTATAGCCCTGGACGCCGTGTCTGCTGCGTCAAGTGCACATTTAATAGAGGTGTTGGTATAATCTCTCTGGGAGATGCTGCATGAGAGCCTCCAGCTCATCATAGTGTGCTCTATCGTACCTTGCTAGCAGCGCTTGCGTGTTGGCGATGCGCCACATATTGGCAGCCTGCGAGGAAGTGCGTCTGCCTGACGCATCTAAAAGCTTGGACTCCTTATCAGGTGGTGGAGCCTCACCAGATGACTGAGAGTTGGAGCGCTTCCTAGCTGTGGAAACCACTAGTGAGTCTAGGGGCGCAGGTCCTTTAATATAGACAGGATCCGTGGGGGCTGCCTTGTACTTCTTTTCTATTCTGGGGTTCAAGACCCTAGCTCTAACGGGGTCTTTGAAAACCTCTGTGGCATGCTTGGTCACCCCTTTAAGCATGGGTAATATAGCGGTGGATTTATCTGCTATATCAAATGTGTCAAGTAGGAAGTCCTCCTCAACTGGATCACTGTGTAATTCCACCCCATGGTAATGTGCCGCCCGTTGTAAGAGGTGGTGGAACCCCAGGGAGTCCTCTGGTGGAGACGGCCTGGATGGATAGAGATCATCCTGAGGCACATCTGGGACATCGGGATTGTGATAATCCTCCCATGGGTCAGGTGTTCCCGGAGGAGTGGGGTCCTGCGGGGCATCTGTGGGATCATAGAATGGATCTCCGTGGTCATCAGGGTCCGGAGACGGTGTTGGAGACCGATGAGGCAAGGGTGGAGAAGGTGGGGGCGGAGATGGAGGGGGAGGAGGTGGAGGAGGAATAGGAGGAGTTGGAGGCGGTGGGGAAGGTACTCTGAAGGGGGATGTGGCAGAGTCCTTCCGTTTTGGTGGTGGAGGAGGAGTTGGCTTGTCCAAAAGTCTTTTCTTGGAAGACAAAGTTAAATGTCCAGTCCTGGGATCCTTAGTTAGTCTTTTGAAGAGGATCCGGTGTGAAAAGCTCCTCCAGCACCGATTCCTCCATCGGTGCCGATGTTTTCGGAACCGAAGGCTTCGTCGGTTTATCCGCGCCGTGCTTTCTCGGGGTGTCCGATCTTTTGGTCGGCGCCGAGGCAGGCTTCGACACGGAAGCGTCGCTGCCGAGGGATTTGTGTTTGGTCGGCACCGAGAGGCCAGGTTTCGACGCCGATGGCTTCGGAACGGAACTTGTTTTCTTCGGCGCCGAAGAATGTTTGTCGGCGCCACTAGGAGGCTGGCTCGAGCCCGAGCCGCCAGGAGACTTGTGATGCTTTTTCACCGGGCCCGAAGCTGGGGTGATGGAAGCAGTATGGCCCGGAGGCGAAGGGGTAACCGGAGTCTCTTTCGGTATGGGCGCGGGAGGGGGAGGGGGTAGAGTACTCACGACCCTCTGCGCCGGTGTGATCTCCTCCGTCGGAGTCGTCGGCCTCGGAAGCGCTGACGACATCTTCCTCCCGCTCGGTGTGCAGCTGTCCCGACGCTCCGGTGTCTTCTCCGAAGATGTCAGGTGGAGCCGAGGTCGATGAGTGCGCCATGGTGCGTCGAGATCGTCGATCCCGAATAGTCTTTTTCGATCGAAAAGACTTGCAGGCGGGGCAGTCTTGGGCCTCGTTCGGGAGAGAGGCAGAGGTTGCACACCTGATGGAGGTCGGTGTGGGGAAATTTAGACCCACATTTTGGGCACTTCTTGAAGGGAGTCCTTTCCATCGGCCGAGACCGGAGTCGAGGTAGGCCCGAAGGCCGCTGCCGATGTCTGGAATCGAGGAAGTGCCGAAGAGAGATGAAGAAGTCGATTCCGTCTAAAGAATCTCGATGGACGAGGATTTTTCGTCGAAGGTCGAACTGGAATGGTTCGAAGGCGGAGCACGATGTATTACATCCGAGCCCGATGGCGGAAAAAAACTATCTGAGGATGGAGCCGAAGCCCATGCGCGTACGGACCAAAGGAGGAGTCACCGAACTCGTGACTTCCAAAGACTGTCCAAGAAGAAAAACAAACTGCAAACATCCGGGCCCAACACCAGATGGCGATCTATGCAAAAGTGTATAATCTGCAGCTCATATGCCTCGAACATGCAGTTTCCAAAAATATTCTAGGAGTACTATTTCTTGTCCTACTTCTGTAAATTCTTGGGAATTCACGAAAAGCCGCATAGCTGCACTTAATGCAAGGACATATACCATGGGTGCACTTTTGAGACTTTATTCAATAATTTGGTCTGGTGTTGACCATGACCTTTTTTGCGTTTTATTAAAATGTTTCTCTCTCTCTCTCTCCCCCTCCCCCTCTATCCCTCTCCCTCTATCCCTCTCCCTCTCCCTCTCCCTCTCCCTCTCCCTCTCCCTCTCCCTCTCCCTCTCCCTCTCTCTCTCTCTGTCTCTCTGTCTCTCTGTCTCTCTGTCTCTCTGTCTCTCTGTCTCTCTGTCTCTCTGTCTCTCTGTCTCCCTCTCCCTCTCCCCCTCTGTCTCTCTCTCCATATCTCTCTGTCTCCCTCTCCCCCTCTGTCTCTCTCTCCATATCTCTCTGTCTCTCCCTCTCCCTCTCCCTCTCCCCCTCTGTCTCTCTCTCCATATCTCTCTGTCTCTCTCTCCATATCTCTCTGTCTCTCTCTCCATATCTCTCTGTCTCTCTCTCCATATCTCTCTGTCTCTCTCTCCATATCTCTCTGTCTCTCTGTCTCTCTCTCCATATCTCTCTGTCTCTCTGTCTCTCTCTCCATATCTCTCTGTCTCTCTGTCTCTCTCTCCATATCTCTCTGTCTCTCTGTCTCTCTCTCCATATCTCTCTGTCTCTCTGTCTCTCTCTCCGTATCTCTCTGTCTCTCTGTCTCTCTCTCCGTATCTCTCTGTCTCTCTCTCCGTATCTGTCTCTCTCTCCGTATCTCTCTGTCTCTCTCTCCGTATCTGTCTCTCTCTCCGTATCTGTCTCTCTCTCCGTATCTGTCTCTCTCTCCGTATCTGTCTCTCTCTCCGTATCTGTCTCTCTCTCCGTATCTGTCTCTCTCTCCGTATCTGTCTCTCTCTCCGTATCTGTCTCTCTCTCCGTATCTGTCTCTCTCTCCGTATCTCTCTGTCTCTCTCTCTCCATATCTCTGTCTCTCTCTCTCCATATCTCTGTCTCTCTCTCTCCATATCTCTCTCCATATCGGCACACAAAGTAGTTTTGTTCAGTGCCAGTAACTACTGTGGCAGTGTGCTTTTTCAGACCAAAAACTACGTTTGATTTTGCCAGTGTTTGTTTATAATGGTGAGGGCCCGGCAGCTCCCACACCAATAAGGTTTTACAAAAACCATGCCAAAACAAGTCACACATTGACAACTAAAAAGCTGACCACCAATTTCAGACCCACTGGCTTTGCCAATGCTTTTTCATTTGTGTTTCCCATAATTTTATTGAAACTGGTTACAATGATTTTCCACTATGAATATTTTTGGGAAATACTAGCATGCATCAACACATGCTACTAAATGATGCTGCAAAGAAATGGTACCTGACATTTTAGAGTAGTTTAGCGAAATGTTTCTTTTCCTGCTTTCATTTTTTTATGAACATTTTATTTTGAAAGCAAAGCATCATCAATCTTGCTTTCAAGCTTCTGCAAATATTTGCATCAAATCAGAGAGCATTCTGGGAGCGTTCTACAGAGTCTCATATTGCTAAACTTTGAAAACGTGTGTACACCTTTTTATACTACAAACACTGTCAGCAGTGCAGTCTGAGCTTACATCATTTACTTAGTGCTCACCCTAATAATAAAGGCTTTTAACTAATAAACCGTAAATACAAGTTTGAACAGCATTAACATGTTGACAAAAATATTTCCTTAACTGTAGACCATGCCCTTCCCTGCTCCATAACGTGATAACTGCACGCTGGCAGCCAAAGGCTCTGTGCTGCAGGGGTTTAGCCCTACTTGTCCTAAGGACAAAATACACAAACTTGTCCTTGACTCCAAACAATATGTCCTGGGTGTCAGGCTATAGGAATTCCACATCCCTGCCTATACTGCATGCAATGTCTGCAGGCATGGCACACAGGGATGTGTGCCATGTTGTTGTGTTTTCACATTATCTTAACCAAGATACGCAGCCTGCAATGGCAGTTTGCATGTAGCTGCTGAGGGGTCCCTTAGGGTGGCACAATACATGCTGCAGCCCTTGGGGACCCTCTTTAACCTCCCTACCCCAGGTACCAGGGGTACCACTTATTAGGGACTTGCAGGGGGCGCTAAAGGTATTGGCAATTGGAGGAAGAGTTGTACAGCTTGGGGAAAGAGACCTGGCACTGGTGACCTGGATAGCAGGAACCCGGTGCACTTCTGCCAAAATTGCAACAGATCTCAGGCAAAAGTGGGGGTGACCATGTCAAAAAGGGGACCTTTCCTACAGGGAGAAAGGCAAATAGGCAAATAGTCAAATAAGAAGCAAACAATTGAGTGACAATAATATGAAGTAGTAGTAAGCAAGGAGTGGGCTGTAATCCCACTGTACTTTTCGTTTGGTCCACAATAGGCTTTTGCCTAGAACTAAAACCTTTCTGGTAGGAGAGAATGAAAAAAAACAGGACGAAAAAGCGAGACAATTGTTGATGGAAACAAAGAAGTCCTCTCGGAGTAGATTTGTTTCAGCGCGTTGACAGTACTTAACCAATTATTTTTATTTATTTTTTGATTGGTTAATGAGCCTCCTGCCCTCTTTAGAATGCCTGGAAGACAATTTGCTTTTGTCGAAAGGGTCTAGGAAAACAATTTTCTGCCTACTGCCTTGGCACAGATTTCGCCTCTGGGCACTCAACGACATAGGATATACATTAGCAATCTTCCACAGTTGGAAAGTCATCGAATCATTCTGTACGCTCAGTGACCTTGAATAATCTGAAAGTTGTAGGAGGTTTTCTTTGTACTGTCTAGAGGTATGCTTTATGTTGAGGACGAGGACAAACTCATCATGAAGCATAGATTACTCAGTCACTGCACGTAAACAGACTACAGCATGTAACAGGAGCGCTGTAACAGTGAAATATGCAGATTTATATATCATTTCGGGGGGCTTTTTTTAAAATTACAAATCAGCACTTTAATTAGCTTAGTTGTGTTTTTATAATTGCATTTAATGCTATTCTTGTGTCAACAAAGTGACTATGCTCCAAGTTTGTTTTGAGTTTCATTTATTCTGTATGTGTTACAGGTATCAACTCTATTGTAGCTATTGCTTCATACACTGGCTACAACCAGGAGGACTCTGTCATCATAAACCGTTCAGCTGTTGACCGGGGTTTCTTCAGGTTTGTATTCTTCTTTTATGGTTTAGGAACCCCGTTTTTAAGTTTGCAAGTTTGCATTTCCGTGAAAGTTTCTGGGTAGTGAATGGGTGGCAGCATCTACAAACTAGGGCAGAAAGTAAGGCATACGATGCACTCGTGCAGCTGTTTTTATGGTTGTATTTCGTATGCACAAAATATTACTAATTCCTAACAATTTATATTTCTTTTGGAATGGAACCTGCTTTCACAAATATAGCTGATAAACATTATTTGTGAGCTCTTTGAAGAGGTCTCTGCTATATTTATCCAGCTTTCACTCCATTGTTTTGCATGGGATGCTCTAATGAAGTAAATTAACTGAATATAATCGGGCATAAAATGCGTATGCGATTATTGTTTAAATGTCCTTGCGTCATAGCTTGTAGCAGTTTCCTGTGCCATTTTAGCCTACCACAAGTCTGATCGGAATTGAAATGGAACCTGATGCTTCCTCCAAAGATCTCATTATGAATTTTTTGCCATTCGGGAAGAATAAAAGAATACTTTGAAGCGTACTAGTGCATTTGATATGAATAAAATGCCCCCTTTTTTATGCATGGAGATTTAGCCCTTTGCGACTCCTCCACACCTATACCTCTCCTAAGATCCATGCAACATGTGTAATGATTTTTCTTTTCCCCCCCAGAATCTTATACCACAATACATATTTGCATCACATTCTATGGGGCTGTTCCCTGTTTATCTAGTCTGAGCCTGCCTTTATGCCCCCACTTAATGGTTTATGGTCACATCCCATAATAGATGGGTATCCACCTCCTGTCCACCACTGCTTTTTGCAAGCTCTCCTGCCACGGTCTAGATTTAAAGTGATACAGTGGTGGCATTTATGTGCATAGTTATTGGCACACCTTAATTGCTGCAACTATTTTACCATGCACTGGTCATCAAATTTAACACCACAAACTTTCTGGTCGTTTTTTAACCACTTCTAGTTAATTACTGGATAGCTTTAAATACACCTGTGGACGGCATGCTCCATGGAGTATATCGTATTCAGACTAGCTCTCATAAAATAAATGTTAAAGAACATGAAAGTCCATAGGCTCAACATACATTCCTGCGTGGTTCATAGAAACAGACTTGTAGGTTTCATAAGCTTGTACTTTGCATTTGACATGCTCATTTCCAGCTCTGCACAATTTGTTACTTCTGATTTTTTTTTTTTTTTTTTTTTTTTTTTTTAAACCGTTTATTACAAGACTCAAAAAATATACAAAGATGGGCCTACAACCTTCCGGCCGGCCGCTAGCAGCCAAAAGGAGCATACGATACACATTTATAAAGCACGTGGTGCTGCGGAGGAGCATGCACAGGAGTTAACAGCGTTGAGAGCCACACCATCCAGACCCCACTATACGGTTTCATTTTAAACTTAAAGAACAACAAGAAAAAACAAACCCACAAGGCAATCCACAATCGGAAATAGCAGCATGTGCTCCCCTGGAGGGGGGACCCTAACCATCCATAGGAGTCTCAAGAAGGGGAAGAGATCAGGACTAGGGCTGGGTAAACCCAATGCCCGGTACCGGGGGGGAAGAGTCGGCTAAGGGGACGGGGCCGGCGACGGATCGGGCAATAACGGCGGAGCACAGATTCCCCCGCGGTAGGTGTTCCAGGGGCCCCACACTTTCACCCATGTCCCAGGCTTACCTCTCGCCACATACACCACCTTTTCCTGAAACATGCACCAATCCATATGTTCCTTCCAGGCCAAGACAGTCGGGGGCCTCTGGGATCCCCACAGTTGAGCAATAACGTCCTCCTTCAGGCGCTGGAGGGGGGGAAGCAGGTTCCGATCGTAGCGGGCCTCCGGGTCCAGAGTAATGAAGACACCCAGGTACCTGAACCCCCTGCGGGGCGATCTGGATCGGACAGCCCCGCGGGAGGATGGGAGCCTCCCCAGAGAGCACATACACACATGATTTAGCCCAGTTGATGACAAGGCCGGAGTTGCGACCAAATGAATGTAAAACATCAACCAGTACTATCAGTGATTTACGTGGGGAGGCTAGGTACAAGAGGATGTCATCAGCGTATAGGGATACGTGGTCCTCATACTCGGTGGTCCAGCGGAGACCACGGATAGAAGGATGCCACCGCAGCCACTCCGCCAGGGGCTCCAAGGCGAGCGCAAAAAGGAGCGGCGATAAGGGGCAGCCCTGCCGCGTGCCCCGGCCCAGCTCGAACGGAGCAGATACTCTACCGTTCACCACCACCTGCGCCAATGGGCCCGAATACAGCAATTTGACCCAGCTGATGAACCCTGGGCCAAATCCAAACTTCGCAAGCATCGCCCAGATGTATGGCCATTCAAGCGTGTCAAACGCCATGGTGGCGTCTAAGGACGCCAAAATGGCCGGCTCCCGTATGAACGGGACACGTGCGAGCACCCCATGCAAACGCCGCAAGTTAAGGGCTGTGTTGCGATGGGGAATAAAGCCGGACTGGTCCTGATGAACCAAATCGCCCACCAGCCGATTGGCCAGTACCTTGGCGAGAATTTTGCGCTCCGCATTCAGTAGCGAAATGGGCCGATAGGATGTAACCCGGTCCCGAGGTCTCCCCTCCTTGTGGATAACCACGATTGTAGCCAGACGCTGGTCCAACGGGAGGGAGCCCACCGAGTGGGCCGCCAGGAACATAGCCCGGAGGTGTGGTGCCAGCGTATCCGGTCGCAACTTGTACAACTCGATAGGGAGACCATTCGGACCCATGGCCTTGCCGGAAGCGACTGAGCGTATGGCGAGGGCGATTTCGTCGGAGGTGGGAGCGGCGTCCAGCGACACCCTGTCCTCCCCCGAAAGGGACGGCAGCGCGATGTCCCTGAGCAGGGCACGGGAATCCTCTTCAGAGCAGGAAGACACCGGGGAATACACCCCACGGAAATAATCCGCGAAACAGGAGACAATTTCTTCTGGCTCAGTTACACACACACCATCCGTTTTCTCAATCAGCGGGACCACACGATTCGCTCTCTTTTTTGTCCAACCACGCTATCAGTTTACCAGCCTTATCACCCACATCATACAGTCGCCCCTGTTGCTCTCTACTGAGGCCCCTGGCCGCCTCCGTGACGAGGGCCCTATAGGCCGCTTGCTTGAGTTGGAGGACATGTAATGCGGCATCCGTCACCCCACCTTCTAGATTACCCTCCAACTCGGCTATTTCAGCTTCCACCCGGGTCACCTCCTCCCGCTCGCGCCTCCGGGCGTGGGAAATAAGGGATAGGGCCTCTCCTCGGAGTACTGTCTTAAAGGCCTCCCATTGTGATACAGCCGAAGGCACGGACCCCACATTCTCGTCAAAATATCGCTGAAGGGATTTAATCAAGTCAGCGCGAATGGTGGGGTCGCGCAGGTACCAGGGATTGATCGGGACCACCCTACCCTCACCCCTCGGAAAGGCATCAAAGTGTAACAAGAGCGGGGAGTGGTCCTAGATACCCCGTGCCAAATGGCGCACCTCTCCCACCCTCCCAATATAGGCCGCCGGGACAAGGACATAATCTAGTCGTGAGAGACTACCATGGGCCCCCGAGTGAAAAGTGTACTGCATCTGAGTGGGGTGTTTTAAACGCCAGCAGTCCACCAATCCCAATGTATCCAAGAGGCCAGATAGCCACGCCTGTGCCCGGGGGAGGTCCCTAGGGGGGTGACGATCCACAGTCCCAGAAACCACCGCATTGAAATCCCCCTCCACCACTAGAAGCCCCCCCGGAAGGCCAAGGAGAAGGCGCCCCAGGTCCGCAAAGGTGGTGGACTGCAGCCCCGGTGGGATATATACTGACACAAAGACAACCACTTTGCCCTCCATTCTTCCCACCAAGACCGTGTAACGTCCCCTGTCATCGTGGAGCACCTCATCAATCTCCAACGGGAGCGAGTTCTTCACCATGATGCCCACACCCCTTGAGCCAGACGTGAAGCCCGAGTGGGCCACTAGGCGGTAGCCACGCCGATTCATGGCGCAGAAGGAGTTGCCAATGAGGTGTGTCTCCTGCAGAAAAACTACATCGGGCGAGATTCGCTTCAAGAACTGCAGGACCACACCTCGTTTGATCCTGTCCCCCAGTCCATTCACATTCCAAGACAACAAAGTTAATTCCCTACCCCCCATCATATACAGAAGCCATCATTCGTCCCCCCGAGAGCACTTTAGAACTAACACAAAAATACTTTTGCCTTGTGGTGAAAACAAACAACACCCCATCCCTACCCACCCACCCCAACAAAACTCCCCCCTCCCTGCACCCCTGCATGAGCCCGAACAGCCCCCCCAACGTGCAGTGTGCCTGTCGCCCCATATATAGTTAAACTAACTAGACCCCCTAGAGGAGGAGGGAGAACCCCCAATAGACCCTACACAACCTCCATAGGAGGGGAACTTACACAGACAGACGCATAATCGAAAGTGGCATCATTTTCGTCCAGAGCGAGGCCTAATATTAAACCCTCAGTCCCGATCCAGTGGGCCGTCTCTCCCCGCCGCCCCCCCCCCCCGCCCCCCCGATCACGATCCCCAGACAGAGTATCCAGCCAGTCCCCGGCCGCTTCGGGACGATCAAAAAAGTGCGTGCGACCTTCCACCTCCACTCGCAGCTTGGCTGGGAAGAGCATGGCGTATTTGAGGTTTAGGTCCCGAAGACGGCGTTTGACGCCTAGGAAGCTCAGTCTCTGTTTCTGGACCGCTGGGGTGAAATCAGGGTAAAAATTCACCTCCATATTGTCAAGCTTAACCGGTCCATGCAGTCTGGAGGTTTGCAGGATAGCGTCTCTGTCCCGAAAATTGAAAATCCGGGCAATGAGAGGTCTCGGAGGGGCTCCGACCTTCGGCCTTCCCCCGGGAACCCTGTGGGCCCTCTCCACAGCGAAGAATTTACTCAGCCCCCGTGGCTGGAGATGGGTAGCAATCAGGTCCTCCACAAAGAGGTCCGCCGCCGCCTCCTCGCGTCCCTCGGGCACCCCGATGATGCGGATGTTGTTCCTCCGGGCCCGACTCTCGGAGTCCTCCAAGCGTCGATCCATAAGCGCACTCGCCTGACTAAGCCGGCGCACCTCTGTTTGTAGGGCCGCCACATCTGTCGTAAGACCCGATGCGGTGTGGGATAAAGAATCAACTCGGTCGTTGGTTTTGGAAAGATCGGCCCTCACCAGGCCAACATCCACGAGGACCGAGTCGATCTTCTGCGCCAGTGTATCGAACCGCTGGCCCACCGAGGCCTTCATCTCGGCAATGGCGCCCATGACATCTCGCAGAGTCAGATCCGTGGGCAGGTCCGGGGCATCAGGAGGGCCCTCAAGGGACTTGTGCGGTCCATCGGGAGATCCCTTCTGGAGGGTATAGCGGTCCATACTGTTGGCCTGATGGACGGCGCCACGCTGGGTCGATTTGATCTTTGCCCGGTCTCCATCTTGTTTCGTGGCCATGGCCACCAGTCTCCCCAGCTACGTCGTGAAGGGCAGGCAAGCAGGGCCACGAGCTCCGGGGGGGGGGGCCACCTCAGATCAGCGGGGTGGATCACAGCCGGCAGGCAGGCAGGGTCTCCCAGCGAGGCCACACCAACACAAGGAGCCCCGCGACCCAACCCCGCAGGGAAGGCAAGGGGGTGCGAAAGTGTGGGGTACGTGAGTCGCCAGGCCCCGCCTGCCGCTGTTGTTCGCTTTGTCACTGGATCACCCCTCAGCGCAAATCCGGGGTCCGGCGAGGAGAAGGCCGCAAAACTCAATCGGTGCTCACTCCGGCGTCCGAGGTCCGATTTGGAAACGGGAAACGGGTGCCACCTCAGCTCAGGCTCACCAACACAGTCCCCTCATCCGGGACAGGATAATTTCAGGATAATCTTAGGAGGTTGCGGAGGTCCTCGGGAGCCTCGCACCTACGCGGCCATCTTGGTTGCGCGCTAGGCTCCTCCTTAGGACTTCTGTTTTTTTTAACTTCAGATATGGACAGCCCTTTGCCACCTGTAGTGGGAGTACACACTATTTTCTTGTACATTAGCAGCTTACAGTTAACTTCATCTTCTTGTACCCTGTTAATGATGCTGATATTAGTATGATGTGCATAATTTTGAGCAGATCAAGCCTGCCAAAGTAATTAGCTGGTATCCAAGTAATCTTGTGCTATTTTTGTTGCAGGTCTGTTTTCTACCGTTCTTACAAGGAGTCTGAATCCAAGAAAGGATTTGATCATGAAGAGGTTTTTGAGAAACCTCAGCGTGAAACTTGCCAGGGTACATTTTATTTTTTTATATATACCAGGAACATCTATCATTTATATTTATTGTTTGTAATGAGAGCTATTAAAATAACTGTTTTAGATTTTTTTTTGTTAATTCTTGCACCTTCTTTAAACTTTGATCCAGCATTAAAATAATCAGCTGCAGAGTGACTTTTTTGCTGAGTACCTCTAAAGTTACTATGTGATGACCTATGATTGATTTTTCCGTGATGGTAATGGACAAAGTTTGTGCCTCTTGTGTCAGGTATGCGGCATGCGATCTATGAAAAGCTGGATGATGATGGTTTGATAGCACCTGGTGTACGAGTGTCTGGTGACGACGTCATCATTGGCAAAACTGTTACACTGCCTGAAAACGAAGATGAATTGGAGAGCACCAACAGACGTTATACAAAGCGGGATTGTAGCACCTTTCTCCGAACGAGTGAGACTGGTATTGTAGACCAGGTCATGGTGACACTAAATCAAGAAGGATACAAGTTCTGTAAAATTAGGGTAAGATTGAATAGTGTTTTTTCTTTTCCTTGGTGTGAAAACATTGTACAAACTCAATTTTATAGTACTATTTTACTTTTCTCTAGGTGCGCTCTGTTAGAATCCCTCAGATTGGAGACAAATTTGCCAGTCGACACGGCCAGAAGGGTACCTGTGGTATCCAGTACAGACAAGAGGTACCCGCCGGCTATGTTTTGCTTCAAAAACTCAATATATCTTGTCAGTACTTTTATTTTTTCTTCCTGTGGGTTCTTTATCTTTAATAGTGGCTGCCTATAATAGTTGTGTTATAAACTAAATGTTGTGTGTATTGCTCAATTGGTAAAACTTTACAACTATTTTGAGACCTTTTAGACCTTAATATATGGCATTAATCTGACGGGCAGTCACTTTTTTTTAGATTGACAGTGATGGAAAATCAATGAAGTCTTGAGAAAAGCAAGTGAGGCCAGATCAAGAGATAGCATGATATTGAAGTGCTAGGTCACTGAGCAGTTTTTGCATACTTAAAAGAAGTAATCAATAGGTTGCGTCATCCTATTTTGTCGTACTTCAAAAATCTTGTTTGTTGTTGATTCTCGAATTTTATTTAATTTGACTTGAATTGACTCGCTGGCTGTTCATTTGAATTATTGAGGTTGCGATTTTGGTCTGAAATTCAGAATTTCAAACGGAGTTACTTGGTTGTTTGAATGTTTAATTTGTGCAGCACATCTGGCAGCACATTTAAAAAAAATTAAAGTGTTTTTTATTGAAGATTTCATTAACACATAAATGACATTCTAGCAACCCTTCGACTTGAAGCTACTGATAGTTCTACATAAAGACTGTATACATTCCACTTTTTTTTTAATACATTGAGGCATTGAAGTGGATGCAGATCCTAATATTACTCAAGTCTTCTTTACATTAATTGTGTCAAAATCTCGAACCATGTCCTCTCCTCGTTCAACAGTCCCATAGAAGTATCTCCACCATTTCCAAATCTTCAAGAACTTAAGAGGACAGCCCATGTCTTTGTATGTTATTTTTTCCTCCTCCATATACAGATCTAGGACTACTCGCTATTCACATATGGTTAGCATGGTTTGTGCTGCCCATTTTCTCACCAAATCTTTTTGTAGCAATTATTAGCACCAACATACAAAAAGTGAGCTTTTTTCTGGGTAAGTCCAGATTATTAGGTATGCCTAAAATAGCAAATTGCGGCATTGGTGAAATGTCGCATACCGGTATTCGAGCAAGCTCACCCACTATTAAGTGCCAATATTCATGCACCTTGTAAGAGCCCCAGACTGTATGACTAAAGGTTGCCTCCTGCTCTTCACGTTACAAGCAATCTGGCAATGGAGTCCTCCCCATTTTTGTTTTTTTACTATCTGCTGCTATAAATCCCACTTTGTGGAGAAATTTTGAACAGGACAGGGCGTAGACGTGGCTTGATTTCCACAGCCCTTGGGTGCATCTAGGCCGCCTCTCAACATCTTTATTCCTAGACCTAACTCCCATCAGTCCCTCAGCTTCTGCTTTATTGAGAGTTCTGTACAAAACTAATATAGCCCCTGTAGCAAACTCCTAGAAGTATGCTACCTTCCAGTGGCCCTTGTTACTTACGCCAGAACAGCATGTCTCAGTTCCACATATTTGTACATTTGGCTTGGTGGAAATCGCATTTTGTCTGTAGGCCGGTGAACTATCTTTAGTTTTTGCCCTCTAGCAGATCTCTCCTTTTAGAGATCCCAATAGTATCTCCATGTTTGAAGCCTTTTTAATTTCCTTTCCCACCTCCTTCCCACAGTGATATTTCTTTTGTTATTTTCTCACCCCATCCCTGGTCTCCAGTGTCTCTCCTCGAGCTGGGAGTAGCTTAGATGACCCCTCGCCCGATTTTATAATACATGAATGTGGGCTTCTGCATCACTGACTTTTTCAGCCTAATAGATGGTTCCTCCGTTGGTGCATATACCCAGTCGTTTATTGGAGAGCTCCGAGCTGTCCAGTAATATGCTCTGTGTGGAAACAAGGTGCATATACCCAGTCGTTTATTGGAGAGCTCCGAGCTGTCCAGTAATATGCTCTGTGTGGAAACAATATACTTAAGTTGTGCACTGGCTGTCCGTGTTTTCAGTGCAATTCCTTGAGTGCCCCATCCCATAGTAGTGATCGCAGTTCCCTTTCCAGGCCCAGGAAATTCTCTGCTCTCGTTGGAAAGGGTGAGTTTTGCGTAACATTCATATACATATTATGCTTCAGCAGCATAATAATTTTAAAAATTGCAGCTCTTCCTAGTAGTGGTAAAGGATGCGACCATCATCTGGCTGTATCAGCCCCAAAGTCCGATAATGTTGGTTCTAGGTTATACTTCAGGAATAGCTCTGCATCCGGCGTCGCATATATCCTGCTGTACTTAAATCCCACATCTGAAACTCCTACCCGGTGGTAAACCTGCATAGTTCGAAAATTTTTCCTCATTTGGGATAGCGTTTTGAATGAAATCCCTTAATCACCTCTAATATCCAGACCCAACACGCTATTTGTTCCACACACAGAACCATCTGACATTACTCTTGAATATCCTATGGCTGTTTTGGGGAGCTAAATATTTTAACATGACTGATGGGGGAGGGTATATAGTTATTGGCAGATTTGTTTTTTAAAGTTAAGGAGTTGTTTGTATTTGTCTTTAGTAAATCCCTTTTCTGGATTGTTATAGGATATGCCTTTTACATGTGAAGGCCTTACACCGGATATCATCATCAACCCCCACGCTATTCCTTCCCGTATGACAGTTGGTCACTTGATTGAATGTCTTCAAGGAAAGGTAGGTGCAAATTGTGTGTCGAATTTGTTCTGAAGATGTACTATGGTACTCTAATGGGTCTGAATGTAAAAGGTATATATCCTGGAAAACGTTTTCTACACTTGAATTTTTTGTGGCAGAATTTACATGCATTATCTGATGTGAAATACACTTTTGGCTCTTATTTTATTGTTTTCCAGATCGATTCTGAGTCACCTAATTGTGTTGTAAAAAGCACTCTGCTACTAATCTCAAATTTCAGCAGTCCTCATGGTTGTGTGACTTCTCATTCAAGGAACAGTTAAGCACAAGCTGGGGTTACACCTAAAAGAGTGCTTCACATTTTTGTCAGTCCTCTTTGGCACAATAACTACCGGTTAATAAGTAAAGCACATCAGTGGTTTCATTCATAAAATGTGGGTGTTGGAAACAGCCCACTCCCACTCCGCAGGGTGGTGGTGGACCTTCCCGACACAACGGGGTAGCTTGGCTCGAGTGGTCAGGAAACAGGCACAGTGCTAAGCATACAATATACCCATACAATAACCATGCGTGCATCCGTTCCAAAAACGACTCTACACCGTAAAAATTATGAAAATATTCTTTCTTTATCTTTCTTCTCTTAGTTGCTGATTGGGAAAATAAATAACAATCACAGTATATACATTTTAAATAGAGCAGGTCAAATAAATACTGGCTGTTTGCTGAAATAAATAGGGGTGATCATAAATAACAGGGCATAAATACAAGTGCAATATATACAGTCAATTAAATACTTTGAGGTAATAAATACTGTACTAATAAATACTGTCCCAATAAATACTGTACACCAACAAGTCCGGTGGACCTATAAATTCAGTGCAGCAATAAATAGATAAGAACTTAATAAATACAGTATCCCCAATAAATAATTAGAAGTATACAGTACACTTTGTGAATCAGATGGCACTTCAATTCTTAAGGGCTGATTTGGCCCAGGTACAGCTTGTAGGGTGTGGAAGGCTTGAGGGGGGGCTACTCCCTGGCTGAGGCAAAGGCTGAGGCCTAAACTGAGGTAGATCAAAAAGGGGGGAAATTCCAATGCCCTGGCTTCCCTCTCCACACAACCTCTCTAGGTTAGTCCCAGTTCACCCCAGGCACAGTCAGGTGGGTTTCAGCACCTCCCTAGCCCCTTAGAGTAGTCTCTCAGGTCTCCACAGGGCCTTAGGCGCCCTCTACTCCACTTACTGCCCTTTTCTGATGTTCCGACGCCGCTGGAGTCGTGTCGACGCCGTGAGGCGGTTCCGGTTCGGTCTCGGCGGCCTCGGCACAGTGTCAGTTCTTTGACGACGCCGGTAGGCGGTTCCGGTCCGATGTCGGTGGCCTCGGTTCGAACTCGACCTCCGATTCGACGGCGTCGGGCAGTCTCTTCACACGATGTCGACTTCGGGCGGCTCCGGTCCGATGGCGCTCTCGGCTCCGATGACGTCGGCCGGCCTGGCCTCGCTGTCGACTTCCGGCGACTCCGGGGTGCGATCCTCACCCCCGACCTCCGGTGTTCCTCCTTACAGGTTCCGGGCGACTCCGGAGTGCGATCCTCACTCCCGACCTCCGGTGCTCCTCTACCTCGGTCTCCGACGACTCCGGAGGGCGGACTTCACCCTTCCGATGACGCCGCTCACTCGACCTCGGTTCACCTCCTTCTCGACCCTTGGTATTCCACTCGACCTCCGCCGGCGCCCTCTTACGACCTCAGGCGGCTCCGGGTACGACGTCTGCTACCTCAGTCAGCGCCGCTTCTCCACCTCGGGCTCCAGGTCTTCGGCTACTCGACGCCAGGCTCCAGGGAAACCAGTTCTCAGGTCAGAATCTTGCTGTCTTCTTGTTTCTAAGGCCTGTTCCTGCTGTCCAGGTCCTTAGGATGGTTTTCTTCTGACTTCTTCCCACACAGGGCTATAGGCTGGGATCCATCAGTAGGGACAAGTATCAAGGGTGGGTTTATGGACCCCACTCCAGGCACAAGTTTCCACCCCTGCTGCTTCACTCCTTCCTCCTTCACTGTTGTGCTCCTCTCTCTTCACCAGTCAGGTGCCAACTGCCAGCTCCAACTGCCAACTGCTCCTCTTATCCTCCCAACATTCTAAACGGTTTCCAACTGTCTCACAGTTCTGGAATCTCCTGGAAGGTTCTGGAAGGTGCTGGTAGGTTCCAGTGGATGCTGGTGATGTCATGGGAGGCCACCATTTTGTGCTTCAGGCCCTCAGACAGAAGTTTCAGGGGTAGCTAAAATGGCTCCCTGAATCTGCAGCAACACGAAAAAGTCTGGTGGTTCCCAAAAAGGAAAAATTCAAACAGGGTTTGAGGCAAAAGTGGGACAAAATAAATAATGATGAGGAGGGACCACCCAAAGGGCTGACAGGTCTAACACGCGTCCCCCCCAGCTGAAAGTGGGGAGAGCTACCCAACCCCTTGGGAGTTCTCATCACTAAGGCGGAAATACCTTGAGAGACCGTCTGCATTGGCGTGGTCCACTCCAGGCCGATGTTCCACCTGAAAGTCCATCCCCTGTAGGGAAATAGACCACCTCAACAACTTGGGATTCTCCCCCTTCATTTGCATCAGCCAACGAAGGGGTCGGTGGTCGGTCTGAACCAGGAAGTGCGAGCCAAACAGGTATGGCCGCAACTTCTTCAGAGCCCATACCACTGCAAAGGCTTCACGCTCTATTGCACTCCACTTCTGTTCCCTGGGAAGTAGTCTCCTGGATAGGAAGACCACGGGTTGATCCAGACCCTCTTCGTTGAGTTGCGATAACACTGCCCCAATGCCATGTTCTGATGCATCTGTCTGGACAATGAACTTCTTGGAAAAGTCTGGGGCCCTTAAGACCGGGGCCTCGCACATGGCTTTCTTCAATCTCTCAAAGGCTTGCTGACAAGCCTCCGTCCAGACTACCCGTCGAGGTTGTTTCTTGGACGTGAGCTCCGTGAGGGGGGCTACGATGGTACCGTACCCCTTCACGAAGCGGCGGTAATATCCCGTGAGGCCCAAAAATGCTCGGACCTCAGTCTGTGTCTTGGGGGGTTCCCAGGCCATGATGGCCTCGATCTTCGCCTGGAGGGGTTGCACCGTTCCCCTACCCACCAAGTGTCCAAGGTACACTACCGACCCCTGCCCGATCTGGCACTTGCTGGCCTTGATCGTCAATCCAGCTTGTCTCAGGGCCTGGAGAACAGCTTGCAGGTGACGCAAGTGATCCTCCCAGCTGTTACTGAAGACGGCTATGTCATCCAGATAAGCAGCAGAGAAACTCTCCATCCCGGTGAGGATCTGGTTTACCAGGCGCTGAAACGTGGCAGGTGCGTTCTTGAGCCCAAAGGGCATCACACAGAACTGGTAGTGGCCATTGGGCGTGGAGAAGGCTGACCTTTCCCTTGCTCCATCAGTCAAAGAGATCTGCCAGTACCCTGAAGTAAGGTCAAAGGTACTTAGATATTGGGCAGCTCCCAGCCGGTCAATTAATTCATCCGCCCTAGGGATCGGATGTGCATCAGTCTTTGTCACTGAATTCAGTCCCCGGTAGTCCACACAGAACCTCAGTTCTGGTTGGGCACCCGGTGGTGCAGCTTTCGGTACTAACACCACCGGACTGGACCAGGGGCTGCTAGAAGGTTCAATCACTCCTAGCTCCAGCATCTTAGTGACTTCACTATGAATGCTGGCCTTCACCTTGTCTGACATCCGGTAGATCTTGGACTTCACAGGTGGGCTGTCTCCTGTGTCCACGTCATGGACGCACAGGTGAGTCCTACCCGGGACAAGGGAGAACAACGAAGAGTACTGCCCCAAGACCTGACGACAGTCCTCCTGCTGTTCAGGAGTTAGAGATGGGGAGAGAATCACTCCCTCCACCGACCCATCCTTCTCTTGAGACGCAAACAGATCAGGGAGAGGCTCGCTTTCCACGTCCTCTCCTCCGTCAGTCACCATCATCAAGATGACTTCGGGCCTCTCGTGGTGGGGTTTGAGGCGGTTGGCATGCAGCACCCGCAGGGGCTGACGAGGGGTCTTCAGGTCCACCAAGTAGGTAGCCTTACCCTTCTTCTCCAACACCTCAAAGGGTCCTGACCAGCGATCCTGGAGGGCACTAAGCTCTCCTGGTTCGATCACCCACACCTTCTGGCCAGGCTCCAACTCCACCGGGTGAGCGTTGTGGTCATACCACGCCTTCATTACTGCTTGGCTGGCTTCCAAGTTGTCAGAAGCTTGCTTCCACAACTTAGCCATTTGGCTCCGGAAGGCCAGCATGTAGCTCACCACATCCTGGGGGAGCTTTCTGGGAGTTCTTTCCCATCCGTCTCTCACCAGGTTAAGAGGTCCGCGTACAGGGTGCCCATACAGAAGCTCGAAGGGGCTGAAGCCCACTCCCTTCTGTGGCACTTCCCTGTAAGAAAAGAGTAAACAGGGTAGGAGGACGTCCCATTTCCTCCGCAGGCTTTCAGGCAGACTTCTGATCATGCCTTTCAAGGTTTTATTAAACCTCTCCACCAGACCATTGGTCTGGGGGTGGTAAGGAGTTGTGAACCGGTAGGTCACTCCACACTCCTTCCACATTGCCCGCATATATGCTGACATGAAGTTGGTCCCCCTGTCGGACACAACTTCCTTGGGAAAACCCACTCGGGTAAAGATTCCCATCAGGGCCCTAGCCACAACAGGTGCTGTTATGGTCCTCAGAGGTATTGCCTCTGGGTACCGTGTGGCATGATCCACCAGAACCAGGATAAACCTGTGACCAGCTGTAGTTGGTGGATCTAATGGACCCACAATGTCGATGCCCACCCTTTCAAAGGGGGTGCTAACGACAGGAAGTGGTTCCAGGGGAGCTTTCAGCTTCACCCCTGTTTTCCCACTGGCTTGGCAAGACACACATGTCCGGCAGTAGGTATCGGACGACACTTTCATCTGAGGCCAATAAAAGTGTGGGACAAGACGGGCGAAGGTCTTGTCTTGCCCCAGGTGTCCTGCCAAGGGGATCTCGTGAGCCAACTCTAAAAGGAAGGCTCGATAACGTTGAGGGACTACCAAGGCTCGTGACGATCCATGTAGGGGTGCCTTGGGTTCACTGTAGAGGAGGCCATCCTCCCAGTAAACACTGTAGTTCCCTTCAACGTTCCCTGCTGCCTGGGCTTCGGCCTGTCGCCTCAGCCCCTCAAGGGTAGGGCACTCCCTCTGGCCCTGGCAGAATTCCTCCCTGGACGGGCCTCCCTCCACGTGCCACTCGGCCGGGATGGGCAGGTTGGTAACGTCCCCCTCCGCAGACTCCTGGTCCACCACCTCCGGTGGCCTATCCGTCCTACGGGGTGGAGACGCCGAGGCAGGCTCCTTCTGTCCTCGGTTCTTCCCTTGACTGGCAGCTGGCTGGGCCTTTGTTCCAGGCTCCAGCCGGAATGAACTCCCTCTTCGGGTAGTCTCGGACCTTGTGCTAACACAGGCCCAGTCAGGTGTACCCAGCATCTCGGTGTGAGTCCGGTATTCCACCTCCTTCCAAGCGTTGTGCTCCATGTCATTGCCCAGCAGACAATCGACTGGCACGGCAGGGCTTACGGCAACTCGAAGTGAACCTGCAACCCCCCCCCCATTCAAAGGGAACCTCAGCCACGGGATAGTGGCCGGTTCTGCCGTCAGCCATCGCGGCTGGGTGGAGTACATCGGGAATGACTTGCTCTGGAGACACCAGCTGGCTACGCACCATAGTCATACTGGCTCCTGTGTCTCTCAGAGCCTCCCCTCTTTGGCCGTTGATGGTGATCCACTGCCCATACTTTGCGGTATTTGCGGGCACCTGGATCTTAGGAACCATCTCCCGTTCTCCCAGGGACACTAAAGTGACACCCGCCCACTCCCTTCCCTTAGTTAAGGGCATCTCCTCCCCGAGCACTACACTAGCTACTCCGGGGGGCTTTCCTCCTGTGGGAGGGGGTGAGCGTTTCTGACACTTCGGATCTCCTTTATAGTGTCCAACGCCACCGCACTCGTAGCAATGGACAACCCTAGGCTGCTGACTCTGGCCAGGATTAGGGTTTCTGGGTGGGTTAGCCTTAGAGGTGAATCCTGTTCCCTTCCCTTGGAAGTTATTTTGGGGGCCTTTGGAGAACTCCTTTTTCTTTTCCCCTCCTTCTTTCTTCTGGGGGGCGCCCTGTCCGGCCTTTTGAGTATCCCCTCCAGTCCCCCTTGTGGACACCCGGGTACTAGCCCAAATGTCCGCCTCCTCAGCAAGCTTCCGGGGGCTGGTCAGCTTGCTATCCACCAGGTGTTGCCGCAGTTCAGGGAAACATTTCTCGAGTAGGTGTTCCTTCAGTACTAGGTCAAACAGCTCCTCGTAGTTCCTTACTTCACTGCCCTGAATCCAACCTTCCAGTGCCTTCTTTGCATAGTCCAGGAAGTCCACCCAATTCTGTGTGCCCAGCTTGTGACTACCCCTGAACTTCTGTCTGTACTTTTCAGGTGTTAGTCCAAACTTTCTGATGAGCGCCAGTTTCATGGTGGGGTAGTGGGTCTGCTCATCCTCTTCGAGGGCCAATAAAGCATCCCTACCAGCTGGAGGCATGTACCTATACAATCCTCCTCCCCAATACTTCACTGGAACCCCATGGGCCCTCAACGAGACCTCATAGGCTGCTAGCCACTTGGCGATGTCGTCACCCGCCCCATAGCTAGCTACTATGTCCTTTGGCAGGTAAGGTTTGGATTCCCTGGTGATTTCTTGGTCTTTGCTGCCACCATTAGGAACAGTTGGTGCCCCAATTCTTAAGATCTGAAGCTCTATCTCTTTCAGCCTTATCTCATGAGCCATCCTCTCTTTCTCCGTCTCATGAGCCAACCTCTGTTCCTCCTTCTCCTTCTCCAGCTTTGCTAAATCCCATGTGAGCTGTCTTTTCTCTCTCCGATCTGCTAACTCCACGCTGGATAAGCCCCCGCTAGAGACAGTGCTGCCCTTCCTAGAAAGTGTCCTGGGCCCTGCTGACAGGTTCCCCACCTCAGGTTGGTACATCTCAGCCCCCTCGGGGTCAGGCTCTCCATCCCTGTCTTCCTCCTCAGCCTTGCTTTCTCGGCGTGCCTCCCCCCAAGCCCTTAAGCTGGTTTGGAGTGCACCCTTCTTTGCTCCTGGGGGACAGTACACCCCCTCCCGCTGGCAAAACTCCCTGAGTTGGGCCACAGTGTATGTTTCTAAATCTTCAAGAACAAACTCCATCTTGCCCACTCAGGTTAGAGGACAGGTTTTGTGCAGTAACAATGCAGGGGGGTACCTTTAGTAATACCTCCTCCCACCACCAGAGTAAATTTGGAAAAAACAAAAACCCACAATTTGGAAGGCCGCTGTGAGAAAACTCCCGGTGTAGGCCTATGGACTACCCACAGTTATTGTTGAGTATATGTAGGCACAGCTCTATCCCACCACTGAACACCAATTTATGTTGGAAACAGCCCACTCCCACTCCGCAGGGTGGTGGTGGACCTTCCCGACACAACGGGGTAGCTTGGCTCGAGTGGTCAGGAAACAGGCACAGTGCTAAGCATACAATATACCCATACAATAACCATGCGTGCATCCGTTCCAAAAACGACTCTACACCGTAAAAATTATGAAAATATTCTTTCTTTATCTTTCTTCTCTTAGTTGCTGATTGGGAAAATAAATAACAATCACAGTATATACATTTTAAATAGAGCAGGTCAAATAAATACTGGCTGTTTGCTGAAATAAATAGGGGTGATCATAAATAACAGGGCATAAATACAAGTGCAATATATACAGTCAATTAAATACTTTGAGGTAATAAATACTGTACTAATAAATACTGTCCCAATAAATACTGTACACCAACAAGTCCGGTGGACCTATAAATTCAGTGCAGCAATAAATAGATAAGAACTTAATAAATACAGTATCCCCAATAAATAATTAGAAGTATACAGTACACTTTGTGAATCAGATGGCACTTCAATTCTTAAGGGCTGATTTGGCCCAGGTACAGCTTGTAGGGTGTGGAAGGCTTGAGGGGGGGCTACTCCCTGGCTGAGGCAAAGGCTGAGGCCTAAACTGAGGTAGATCAAAAAGGGGGGAAATTCCAATGCCCTGGCTTCCCTCTCCACACAACCTCTCTAGGTTAGTCCCAGTTCACCCCAGGCACAGTCAGGTGGGTTTCAGCACCTCCCTAGCCCCTTAGAGTAGTCTCTCAGGTCTCCACAGGGCCTTAGGCGCCCTCTACTCCACTTACTGCCCTTTTCTGATGTTCCGACGCCGCTGGAGTCGTGTCGACGCCGTGAGGCGGTTCCGGTTCGGTCTCGGCGGCCTCGGCACAGTGTCAGTTCTTTGACGACGCCGGTAGGCGGTTCCGGTCCGATGTCGGTGGCCTCGGTTCGAACTCGACCTCCGATTCGACGGCGTCGGGCAGTCTCTTCACACGATGTCGACTTCGGGCGGCTCCGGTCCGATGGCGCTCTCGGCTCCGATGACGTCGGCCGGCCTGGCCTCGCTGTCGACTTCCGGCGACTCCGGGGTGCGATCCTCACCCCCGACCTCCGGTGTTCCTCCTTACAGGTTCCGGGCGACTCCGGAGTGCGATCCTCACTCCCGACCTCCGGTGCTCCTCTACCTCGGTCTCCGACGACTCCGGAGGGCGGACTTCACCCTTCCGATGACGCCGCTCACTCGACCTCGGTTCACCTCCTTCTCGACCCTTGGTATTCCACTCGACCTCCGCCGGCGCCCTCTTACGACCTCAGGCGGCTCCGGGTACGACGTCTGCTACCTCAGTCAGCGCCGCTTCTCCACCTCGGGCTCCAGGTCTTCGGCTACTCGACGCCAGGCTCCAGGGAAACCAGTTCTCAGGTCAGAATCTTGCTGTCTTCTTGTTTCTAAGGCCTGTTCCTGCTGTCCAGGTCCTTAGGATGGTTTTCTTCTGACTTCTTCCCACACAGGGCTATAGGCTGGGATCCATCAGTAGGGACAAGTATCAAGGGTGGGTTTATGGACCCCACTCCAGGCACAAGTTTCCACCCCTGCTGCTTCACTCCTTCCTCCTTCACTGTTGTGCTCCTCTCTCTTCACCAGTCAGGTGCCAACTGCCAGCTCCAACTGCCAACTGCTCCTCTTATCCTCCCAACATTCTAAACGGTTTCCAACTGTCTCACAGTTCTGGAATCTCCTGGAAGGTTCTGGAAGGTGCTGGTAGGTTCCAGTGGATGCTGGTGATGTCATGGGAGGCCACCATTTTGTGCTTCAGGCCCTCAGACAGAAGTTTCAGGGGTAGCTAAAATGGCTCCCTGAATCTGCAGCAACACGAAAAAGTCTGGTGGTTCCCAAAAAGGAAAAATTCAAACAGGGTTTGAGGCAAAAGTGGGACAAAATAAATAATGATGAGGAGGGACCACCCAAAGGGCTGACAGGTCTAACAGTGGGACATTGCGGGAATGAGTAGCCATGGTTCACCCATCACTGTACTAATTCCACGACGGAGAACTGTCGAAATCTTGATACTCTTATGTCTTGGTTCTTCCTGTTATCACCCTGCTGGCATCACTGTTGCCTATTGGCAGTCTTGCTTCAATAGCTGTTTAAATCCTTAGGTTGGCATGTCTGTCCTGCACAGCTTGCACACATAACGCCAAATATTGATGTGGATTGAACCTACATCACTCACACTTAGAAAACAGGCCCATATCTTGGATTCCCCTAACCGCAACCCACAATTCTCCTTCCTTCAGATTTTCTTGCTTCTATGCCAGTGCTCTGACTTTGCTGCTCAGCAAAAGCTTTGCAGGAGTGAAAAGGGAAAGCTTCTTTCAAATGCCTGAAGTCAGCATTGGGAGAAAATTAAGATCTAGATCATTGATAGCCTTTTTCATTACGGCATGGTATTAGTTGAGTGTGGGGGTTTGTTGCCTGTGTCTTCATCATGTGAATGTATATCCTATTCATCTTTTCTTTCTTTGGCTGAGCGGGATTGGAAGAATTTGCCTGTGGATGAGGTCCTTGCAAAGGCTTACTTTTGAGTAGTAGCTGGAACAAGCTCTAACATTGGCTTTTTTATATGGCCCTTAATTTGAAGGAATAGGTCCTCAACAAACTGATTAACATGATAGAGGCTGTGGAGCCTTCATAAGTGTTCTGCGTAATCGAAGCTTCTCTTTTTGCCAGGTAACTGGCAGTATAACCTATTCTACAGAAAATTATTGGTTAAATAAAGAAGTACTTGGTGGTGACTGGAGGTGTGAGTGAAAGGAGACCAGGTGATATACTAGGGCATTGATTAAAAAAAACAAGTTCCAGGGTTTGTAGGAAGCAAGGAGTCTGCGAAATCTAGATCTCCAAATTAGAGAACAACCCTAGATTCGCTGTTAAAACTGAGGGTTTGATGATCTAACCGCTCACAGGTATTCCAAAAAGCTGTTCAGGTGGTACAGAGGAAAAAAAAAAATCTGAAGCATTGAAGAGAGGAGAGGTAATGACTCCAGCACAGGTACTGGAGTAAACTCTGACTTGTGTGAATTGATTTGTACCCAAAAGCACCGGTCTGGTACCGGTAAGGATGCCAAGAAACATTTGCTCTTTTTGGCCACTTTTTAAAAAACATTTCTTCAGGTTTGCACTGAAGAATGAACTCTCAAAGCTTAGTTATCTGCTTCAGAACCAGTTCCAGGTTCTATTTCTATTTCTTGGGGATGCACATTGCAGTGACATGCATATCATTTAGCTTGAGCCGTGGACGTAGTCTGATCACATCTCTGTACTCTGAAGTGGCTTATCAAACTTGCTGGCAAACGTTTTTAGATGTCTGTTCTAACCGAGATTGCTTTGATTCTGTTGGTATAGTTCCCCGACATCATCAGTATCAAATTTGGTTTGAAAAAGATGTTCTTCTACCACACGACCTTGAATCTTCAACCTCTGTGCTTTCCCTAAGAGAGGTACTCCTTAATGGGTTCTTCATTAGGTTGCCCCCCCCCCCCCCCATCCATGTGGTAAATGGCTCCAGTAGGGCAGAATCGGTAGTCTGACCAGCATTTCCCATGCATAACTGACTCATGACCATCCCAGGTGCAGAATCCTTCATACCTAAATGTGACCACTTGCCTTATGCTTCGAGCTCCAGAGACTCCTTTGGTACCAATCTGGTCTGTAACAGGCCTGTTTTAATGACATTGACTGAACTCCTAAAGATATAAAGCAGGCTCACAGAATTGTAGTATTCTAAACCTGCCCATAACACGCATACATTCTGTTTGGCAGATAGTGACAACTGCTCGCATCTGGTGCATTGATTAATGCCCAACATGAATGTCCTGCACATCACCTTTCTGTCGTAGTAAAGGGAAGAGGAGTGAAAAAGCCATCCCTTCAGGAAGAGTAGACTGTGATTGTGGAAAACAGTACTGCACAAAAATTAGCGATGCCGAAGAAGCAAACCCCCATATCCTGCTTGATGAATTTAACAGAAAGGAGTTTGAGTGTCTGGAGAATGGGAGCGCGGAGGGTGTTTTCTGATGAGAATGCTAAGATCAGGTTCTGATCATCAGAGTAAGGCTTGTGGTGGAGAATGCCTCATGAATTTAAAGCGGCACGATTCTTTAGAATCTGTCTTCCATTCTATGACACGCTGGCCGCTTCCAATCGGTTACGATGAAGCGCCTGCAGGGCGACTGAGTAAATGACAACTAGTTTGCCTGAAGTTTCTGTTCCATCTTCACCACGAAGTTGCATAGACCCCCTGTTTGTCATTGATCTACCACCTAGCACAGCCAATAATTGTTCAAGCCTACGTATTTTGTTTCCTGTCCTATGAAATACTTGTAAAATTATTAATGCTGATGCAATATCCATCTTGCATGTTTTACATTCATTCCATTGTATGGTCCTTTCCCATGAACATGTATTTTTGTTTACCAGAAATGACTGTTGTACTTATTATAGCCGAGCATCTGATATATAACCTGGTTTTATGATTAGTAGGAACAATCAGTTTGTGTTAATCTACATCAACATTTTAATTTTCAGGTATCGGCAAATAAAGGGGAAATTGGTGATGCCACTCCATTTAATGATGCTGTAAACGTGCAGAAGATCTCCAACTTGCTGTCAGATTATGGCTACCATTTGAGAGGAAATGAGGTAAAGCATGAAACATGCTTAAGCAGTCTTACTTAACTTATATCAACTGCATTTTCCATTTGCTTTAATTTGATTGTTTAGCAGCTTCAATATATTTGATGTTTCACCTTTGCTCGAGTTAATCTGGACTGAGTCTTGCTCTTGACCCATAGTGAAGAGATTTAAGGTGAATTCTTTGGATTGTAGTGAAATAAGCAATATCAGTTTACAATGCCTGTGCGCCCATTTCGAATCTCAGATAATTGAATGTAATTTTCTTTACTGCAGCCAGAACAGTGTTAATCAGAATTCTGTTCCTAATCCAAAATATACTTCACCACTAATGTCTCCTTTTCACCTGAATAAATCTTTATCTCCCTGTTAACAAACCATACATAAACACACATGCTGATTAAGTAGAGAACAAAGTGCCATAATTAAATCTCTGAAGGACCTGTAATTTGAAATCCCAGGCGACAAAGCCCTTTACCAAAACCCTTCAGTTTCTTTTGTATTTGGGCTTAGACAGGAAAGATTGGGAAATGGCAGCATAAACATCCGTCAGACTAGTGTTATGTACCAGTCACAAAGAAGCACAAAACAGACTGGCTCCTTAACAGTTAAAGATTTACTCCAGTTTACTCCACATAGGTAACATCATTAGGTTGCTTGCCAGAAAAGTTTCAAGTAAAAATGTAAATATGCCTTTGTTTACTCAAATATCTTAAATTATTGTGTTTGCACTCATGTCTACTTGGATCCTCTGGACACGTTGTATATTTTAGTCTGCCTAATTCTCTGTGGGCTGTCGCAACTTAGATGGTACTTCTAGGGATTTCCCTTGGAAAGCATGGCTCAATATATGGGACTAAGGCCTGTCTGCGTCTTGATGTCCTTCGCTAAAGAGATCAAATGCTGGTCATAAATGAAATCGCAGTAAAGCTCTGGCACTCTGAGGCAAAACCCGTACAAGGAATCTGCTACTTATTGAGAAATATATAAGGCTTTTCTTTGGCACCATATTTATATCCAATCATTTTTCTGTGTCTGGAACATCCATGATGTTTGGATTTAGCACAACGAACTGATGTGTCTATGCTAGTGGCAACTGCTACCAGTGCCAAACATCCCCTTTGCTTTTGGTGCAACCACAGTAGTTTACACAAAGGTGTTGATGGTGAGATACGATCTCTTGAGACTTCTAGTAATGCTGTTTAACACTTGCGTGGATTTCTCCTCACAGACCTCAACTGTGAACACCTTTTTACAGCTTGTGGTTTGCAAGAATTGTGTTAGTGCTTTCTGTGTATTTTACTGTGGCTTTATCCTAGTATGGCCACTCTAAATAGTATTGTGTGCCTGGTCTTATCTGCATTCCTTTGTGTTCATATGGGGAAACATCTTTACAGTCCTTCCACCCCCCTTTTAATATTGTGCTGCAAAAACCCAGTACTCATTGGGACTGCCTCTCAAGTATCTTAGTCCCCTTTCTTGACTAAGCACAAGTAGACTTTAACTGTGACTTGTGCCTTTAGCAGAGTTTTCACACGTTTTCTTTCTGCCTTCAAAGGACAAAACGCACTCTAGTTTTTTATTAAAGCTTGAAAATGTGTGTTCGAGGCATATGAGCTGCAGATTGTACACTTAGCATAGGTCGCCATCTGGTGTTGGGCCCGGATGTTTGCAGTTTGTTTTTCTTCTTGGACAGTCTTTGGAAGTCACGAGTTTGGTGACTCCTCCTTCGGTCCGTACTGCGCATGGGCTTCGGCTCCATCCTCAGATTGTTTTTTTCCGCCATCGGGCTCGGATGTGATACTTCGTGCTCCGGCTTCGAACTTCTACGGTTCCAGCCTCGACGGAAAATCCTCGATTCTTCGAGTTCCTTCATCATCTTCATCTCTCGAAGTGGCACTTTCTCCATCCCGTACATCGACACCGGCCTTCGGGCCCTCCGCGACTCCGGTCCCGGCCGATGGAAAGGACTCCGTTCAAAAAGTGCCCAAAATGTGGGTCTAAATTTCCCCACACCGACCTCCATCAGGTGTGTAACCTTTGCCTCTCTCCGGAACACGAGGCCAGAGACTGCCCCACCTGCAAGTCTTTTCGATCGAAGAAGACCATCCGAGATCGAAGAGCTCGACGCACCATGGCGCACTCATCCTCTGCAGCTCCACCGGACATCTTCGGAGACGACGCCGAAGCTTCGGGGCAAACACACACCGAGCAGGAGGAAGACGTCGTCAGCGCTTCCGAGGCCGACGACTCCGACGTGGAGGACATTACACCAGCGCAGCGGGCCGTGAGTACTATGCCCCCTCCCACCCCCACGCCGAAAACCAAAGAGACTCAGGTTACTCCCTCGCCTGCCGGCCTGGGCAAAACCAAAACCAAAACTTCGATCACCCCACCTTCGGGCCCGGTGTCGAAGCTCACAAAGTCTCATGGCAGCTCGGGATCGAGCCAGCCGACACCCGGTGCCGAAAAACAGCATCCGGCACCGAAGACTGCAAAATCCAGCTCGACTCCGAAACCACCGGTGCCGAAGCCTGGACACTCGGTGCCGACCAAACACAAACACAAATCTGTCGGCACCGATGCTCCGGCGCCGAAACATCATTCGACGCCGAAACACCCGGAGACCTCAAAAAAGCATGGCGCACACAGACCATCGAAACCCCCGGTTCCGAAATCACCGGTGCCGACAGACGACTCGACACCATTGGCTCTGTTTACACCAGACCCTTTACAAAAGACTTTGTCCAAAGATCCAAAGACTGGGCTTTTGACTTTAACTACCAAGAAAAGACGCCTTGATGCTCCGGCTCCTCCTCCTCCACCCAAAAGGAAGGACTCTCCTACTTCTCCCCTCAGAGTGCCCTCCCCACCACCGCCTCCCCTACCCCCTCCACCTCCTCCACCGCCTCCACCTCACAGGTCTCCGCCACCTGTACCTCACTACGATCCGACCCCATCCCCAGATCCGGATGATGGGGATCCGGACAATTACCCGGCGGACGCCCCAATGGATCCCACTCCACCAGGGACCCCAGATCCATGGGAGGATTACAATAACCCTGATATACCCAATGTACCTCAGGACGACCTATACCCATCAAGACCGTCTCCTCCAGAGGACTCCTTAGGGTTTCACCATTTAGTGCAGAGAGCAGCACACTACCATGGGGTGGACATGCACAGTGAACCAGTAGAAGAAGACTTCCTACTGGATACATTTGATATACAAGACAAATCCACTTCCATTTTACCCATGCTTAAGGGTGTCACCAAGCACGCTACAGAGGTGTTCAAAGACCCTGTCAGAGCCAGAGTACTGAACCCTAGAATAGAGAAGAAGTATAAGGCGGCACCCACAGACCCTGCTTACATCAAGGGCCCTGCTCCCCTAGATTCCCTAGTTGTCTCCACAGCTAGAAAGCGGGCTAACTCCCAATCCTCAGGAGATGCCCCACCGCCAGACAAAGAATCTAAACTTCTGGACGCGTCTGGTAAACGCACCGCCTCCCAAGCTGCAAACATGTGGCGCATTGCAAACACACAAGCACTGCTTGCGCGATATGATAGAGCACACTATGACGAACTAGAGGCTCTTATGCAGCACCTTCCAGAAAAATACAAGCACAAGGCTCATGACCTGATACAGGAGGGTAAACTAATTACAAACACCTCCAAGTGTGCCCTCGATGCAGCCGACACTGCTTCTAGGGCCATAAATACCAGTGTCCTGCTTCGTCGCCACGCCTGGCTCAGGATCTCAGGGTTCAAGCCTGAAGTCCAGGCATCCATACTCAATCACCCCTTTGACCAGGAAACACTCTTTGGGCCAAAGGTAGACGAAGCGCTCGAAAAGATGAAGAAAGACACAGACACAGCAAAGTCTATGGGGGCACTCCAAACACAAGCCTCCAAACGTTCCTTTCGACGCTCGTGCTTTCGTGGCACAGGCAGAGGCTCCTCCACCGATAACGCCTCTACCTCCTACAAGTCCCCTCCTCAAAATACCTTTTCAAAGGGCAATCAGAGAGGTGGTTACAGGGGTAACAACAATAAGGGCAGGGGCAAAACCAACAACACCCGTTCTGCCACCCCCCCCTGCACAATGACTCCCCTCCGCTCCCCCCAGACCATTCCACTCCGGTCGGGGGCAGACTACAAAACTTTATCCACGTATGGGAGTCCATAACATCGGACAAATGGGTGACCCAAATCATTCGGTCAGGGTACTGTCTCGAACTAACATCTACCCCACCCAATATCCCACCAAGGCACCGTCCAATGTCTCAAGAACATTCCACACTGCTCAAACAAGAGGTACTCTCACTCCTCCAAAAACACGCTATAGAGCAGGTCCCCGTCAATCAACAAAATCTAGGGGTCTACTCCCTATATTTCTTAATACCAAAGAAAGACGGGACCCTCAGACCCATTCTCGACCTCCGGCCTCTAAATGCCTACATACATTCAGACCATTTTCACATGGTCACCCTACAGCAAGTCCTCCCACTCCTCTGCCAGGGAGACTTTCTCACAACCTTGGATCTGAAAGACGCATACTTTCACATTCCAATACACCCCTCTCACAGGAAATACCTCAGGTTCGTGGTGGACGGACAACATTACCAATTCACGGTTCTCCCCTTCGGGGTCACCACCGCACCACGGGTGTTTACCAAATGCCTAGCAGTAGTAGCAGCACACCTCAGACGTCAACACATTCACGTCTTCCCTTACCTGGACGACTGGCTGATAAAAGCCGCGTCCTACGACCAATGTGTGCAACATACAAACAGCACCATCCAACTGCTCCACCAGCTAGGCTTCGCGGTGAACTACCAAAAGTCCCACCTCATACCATCTCACACAAAGCAATATCTCGGGGCCACTATAGACACCTCCAAGGGTATTGCCTATCCAAACTCAGCCAGAATCACAAGCATTCAAGCCTTACGCAAAACATTCCTTCCTCAACACTCTCTTCCAGCAAGAGTGTTTATGAAGCTCATAGGAATGATGGCGTCTTGCATCTTCATAGTGCCCCATGCAAGACTCCACATGCGTCCACTTCAAGAGTGCCTAGCACAACAGTGGAACCAGGCCCAGGGTCAGCTGACGGATCTGGTGTTGGTGGACGGCCGCACACATCACTCTCTGCAGTGGTGGAACACCACAAACCTTTCCAAAGGGCGGCCGTTCCTGGACCCGGTTCCTCAGGTGATTCTAACAGCGGACGCATCGCTCTCCGGCTGGGGAGCGCACCTCCTACACCTCACCATGCAAGGTCTATGGACGCCACAGCAAAAATCGCTCCACATCAACCACCTGGAGCTCTTGGCGATCTTTCTAGCCCTAAAATCTTTCCAAAAACAGATTTCGGGCAAAGCAGTCCTCATTCGCACAGACAATATGACTGCGATGTATTATATACAAAAACAGGGGGGGACACACTCTCCCCAGCTCTCCCGCTTAGCCCAGAGCATATGGAGATGGGCAATTCCCCAAAACATCTTTCTCCTGGCACAGCACGTTCCAGGCGTACAAAACACCATGGCAGATCTGCTCAGCAGACAAACACAACTACACGAATGGGAACTGCATCCACAAGTTCTTCACCCATTCTTCCAACAGTGGGGGCATCCTCAGATAGACCTCTTCGCCACCCACGAAAACAAAAAATGCCCAAGCTTCGCCGCCAGATACCCACACCCATTGTCCAAGGGCAATGCGATATGGATGAACTGGTCAGGCAGATTTGCATACGCCTTTCCACCTCTCCCACTAATTCCATTAGTGGTCAGGAAGCTACAACAGCACTCCCTCACACTCATTCTGGTAGCTCCGACGTGGGCCAGGCAGCCGTGGTACACCACGCTACTACAACTGTCAGTGGTACCACATCAAAAACTGCATCTATCCCCATGCCTCCTAACCCAGAACCATGGAGAAATCAGGCACCCGGACCCAGCTCAGCTCAACCTGGCGATCTGGCTCCTGAAATCCTAGAATTCGGATACCTTAACCTTCCCTCTGATTGCATGAACATCATCATGGAAGCCAGACGTCCTACCACTAGAGCATGCTATGCCGCAAAGTGGAAAAGATTTGTAATTTACTGCCGTAACAATACAATCAACCCTCTAGATGCATCCATACAGCACATCATATGCTATCTGCTCCATCTTCACAGGTGTAACCTGGCATATTCATCCATACGCCTACACCTAGCAGCGATCGCTGCCTATCTACAAAACAGGCAGCATTTATCACTCTTCAGAGTGCCTGCTATTAAAGCCTTCATGGAAGGCCTTAAACGAGTAATTCCTCCCAGGGCACCACCTTCCCCTGTATGGAATCTAAATTTAGTTCTTACACGTCTAATGGGTCCGCCCTTCGAACCAATGCACAAATGTGAGCTACAGTTTCTCACCTGGAAAACAGCTTTCCTTGTAGCTATCACTTCCCTTAGAAGGGTTGGTGAAATACAAGCGTTCACCATACAGGAACTCTACATACAAATGCATCACAGCAAGGTCATACTTCGCACAAATCCGAAGTTTCTGCCCAAAGTCATTTCCCCCTTCCACCTCAATCAATCAGTGGAATTACCTGTCTTCTTTTCGCAACCCCAATCTGTTGCAGAAAGGGCCTTACACACGCTTGATGTAAAAAGGGCGTTACTATACTACATACAAAGAACGCAACCCTTCAGGAAGACTAAACAATTGTTCGTTTCCTTCTCTCCACCACATAAAGGCAACCCCATTTCAAAATCAGGGATAGCTAGGTGGATTGTAAAATGCATACAAATTTGCTATCAAAAGGCAAAGAGAACATTATCTGTTCCCCCTAAAGCCCACTCTACAAGAAAGTTAGGGGCTTCTATGGCTTTTCTAGGGAATATACCCTTAGATGACATCTGCAAGGCAGCCACATGGTCTACACCGCACACCTTCACAAAACACTACTGTGTAGATGTGCATTCCAAGCAGCAAGCTAGGGTGGGCCAGGCTGTACTAAAGACACTTTTTCAAACAGCTGCAACGGATACCGGTGGTCGCCGCTAAGGTTGGGTACTGCTATGTAATCTATGCTAAGTGTACAATCTGCAGCTCATATGCCTCGAACGGAATATGCTACTTACCAGTATGCATCTGTTCTTGGCATGTAGAGCTGCAGAGTTGTACACGCCCACCCGCCTCCCCGGCTACCTGTATCCGTTCCAGTACATCTTATTTAGATACAACACATGGGTTTCTCACTGTTATTACTACGCTCCATCATTTCCCTGTTGGCGAAAAACAATCTGAGGATGGAGCCGAAGCCCATGCGCAGTACGGACCGAAGGAGGAGTCACCAAACTCGTGACTTCCAAAGACTGTCCAAGAAGAAAAACAAACTGCAAACATCCGGGCCCAACACCAGATGGCGACCTATGCTAAGTGTACAACTCTGCAGCTCTACATGCCAAGAACAGATGCATACTGGTAAGTAGCATATTCCTTAACAATGAGGGTTGTAAGAACTCCTTATCTTGGTGCAAAACCAGATATGTTTTTGTATTTGACCTCCAACAGCACCATCAAACATCAAAGTTCTTCAGATTAATGCCTAGAAGCACAAATGGCTTAAAGATCGATTGGCAGCAGTTGAAGTAATACAATAAATCTTTTCCTGTGCCCTCGCCAGACACAAAAGTAGGACTTTGGTGGACTGGTGTACGTATTCATGGACCACTCTTAGTGGGATCTGTAACAAGTTACTTTTTCAGTTCTTTCCAAATACTATATAAAAGATGAGATTATACATGTCTGCCTTGATGTTAGGAACATAATTGTTGTATTCTTTTAATGGCTGTATTGCGAGAGTGACCGCTGCTGTTCGTGTGGTTCCATGTGGAGCGTGAACATTTTAGGGCTTTACAGCCTTCCATAGTGTACCTGTGTATGTATGGGCATTGTGCTATGTTGTGGCATTCCCTGCTTTGGCGCCCTGTGAGAAATCTATTGAATAATTTGTTAAATTCTGTAAGCTCATTGCATCCATACAAGTTTTTCTATTGAGAAATAAAGTGACCCTGACTGCTGGGTGTGTGTTTTTGCGTAATGCCAACTGCAGCATGCCAATTTGTTAGTAATTATTAGCTAAAATCCCTGAGCCGGAATGCGGTTTGGTTGGTTGCATTTGTTACTACACGAGCACTTAACTGTGAATAATGCCAATGAGAGTATTTAGCTGAGAGAGTATGGTATGTGAGAACGCTTAAAGACTAAATCTGAAAGAGACACATTAGTGGTAGATTCCTTACCTTAGACTATCCCCAGGCGTCAGACTGGATCCAGAAACCTTTTCGTCAGCAGTACCCCTGCGCGTCGGTATGTGGTGTCGTGCGGCTCCGTGTCAGTCGCTGGTGTCGTATGTGCCGAGATGACATCACGGAGACTACTTGGGCGCCACCCATGCACACTGACGTCAGTTCTTTCTTTTTCCGCGCCAGCAAGCGCAGATCCGGTTACTTTTTGACAAACTTTTTGAGACTTTTGTCTCTACTTATTTTGAGTCTTTGACTCCTGGTGCCACGTAGGGATGTCTGGGGGGGCCTGTCGCCGTACGATGTTGGTGGCTGGCCCCCATGGCATCTGTCTCTACTGTCTGGAGCGCGACCATGACTCCCGGTCATGTTCCAACTGTCTGGCCATGGCTCCGAAGGCTTTGCGGGAGCGGTCACGAAAGCTGCTGGAGGCCAGGCAGTTGTCTCCGTGTCGTTCGAGGTCCAGGGGCCGCTCAAGGGACCGACCGCGGAGCCATCATCATCATCGCTCTTCGGGGTCAAAGTCTTCTCCCTCTGAATCGGGTAAGAGATGTCGCAAGAAAAAGTAGAAGAAGCGTGTTGGCTCTTTGACATCCCCCCCGTCGGTCTCCGGACGCGGACCAGTGGGCCAGGGATCCTTCCCCTGTGGCTTTGTTGGAGCCTGGGAGTCCCGCGGCCTACCCACCCTATCCGGCTCCGTCAGCGACTCCGGCCCAGGTGCAATAGTTTCTTGCCGCCATGGACCGCCTTCTCAGGCCTAGGCTTCCCGCCGGCGCGCCTTTGGGCCCCGCGGTCCCTATTGAGGGGCCTTGCTTGCCACCGACTCGGCCGCAGGCGGCTCCGGCAGGTCCTCCGCCAGCGGCTCTGGCCCCGGTGCCACAGGTTCCTCCGGCGCCGCCATGGGTTCTGTTCGTCCCACCTCCGCCCTTGCCCGAATATTTGGGCAATTTTCCTCCGGCTTGGGACCCTAATTGGGACATTGAGCCGGATCGGCGCCGTTGGAGCATTTACTTTCCCCTGTGCCTCCCCTGCCAATGCCGCCTGTGCCACGGGCTGTGGAAGAGGGGGATGACTGGGAGGGGTCGGAGGACCCTCTTGCATGGCAGTGCGAGTCTAAACATGAGTGGGCGAAGTACGCAGGTGGCCTTGATCTCTCCTCCGAGCCTGGATTTATGTCTCCTCCCGCAGTCATGGCGGAGGGCGCCACATATACTGTGGTGCTCTGTAGAGCAGCTGAGACCCTTGACCTTGATCTGCCTACTGTCACTCACAAGACCAACCTCCTTACTGAGGTGCTTCAGCTGGCGCAAGTTCTACGGAACCTCTGCTCCCGTTTAATGAGACCTTGACGGATGTTTTGATGGGCACCAGGTCTAGGCCAGCCACAGGGGTTCCTGCGGATAAGAACGTGGCCAGGCGTCATCGCCCGGAACCGGGTGACCCGACCTTTCTGACAAATCATCTGACTCCGGAGAGCCTGCTCATTCAGGTCTCCACTGCCAAAGTGCGTTCCCTACAGCCCTGCCGGATAAGGAATCGAAAAAGCTGGAGCAGTTTCGCGAGAAGTTATTTTCCTCTGCCAGCTTGGGGCTGCGGTCAGTCAACACCACATGCCTCTTGGGCCGCTATTCTCATGCTGTGTGGGACACAGTGGCGCAGGCACTGCCCCAGTGTTCGGAACAGGTTTGGGTTGTACTTTCCCGGGCTGTACTTTCCCAGGCTGTTGCGGAGTTGAAGGATGCTGTGAAGTTCGCCATTCGGTGTGGGTTGGACACCGTGGACTCTTTAGGGGAAGCGATCTCCACAACAGTGGCCCTGCGTCGCCATGCCTGGCTGAGGTCCACTGGGTTTTCGGGAGATGTCCAGAGTTCCCTCATGGACATGCCTTTTGATGGTACTCGCCTGATTGGCTATAAGGCAGACAGTGCGCTGGAGCGTTTCAAGGACTCAGGCTACGGCCAAGTCCTTGGGTCTCTCCACCACATGCCCGGCCATGTCAACCTTTTGTGGCCACAGAAGGGGTGCCCCTGCACGTTCATTCAGCCAGGAGCCTGCACAGAACCAAAATCAGCGCGGCCGCCGTGGCGGCACAGGGGGCCAACGGGTGGGTCAGTCCACCTCTGCACCCGCCTCAAAGCCTTCCCAGTCCGAGCTTCGGGGTGCACCCCACACCTGGGGGCGGCAGGATTCAACATCACCTCCCCCCACTGGCGTTTTCACTTCGGATAGGTGGGTGCTGCAAATTGTCCTAAGGGGTTACTCCCTGCCCTTCAAGTCTGCCCCCCCCCCCCAGCCATGCCACCTCAGTTCCACTGCATGTCGGGATCACTTTGCGCTTCTCCAGCAGGAAGTCACAGCCTTCCTGGCCAAGGGGGCCATTGAGCGCGTTCCTGGGCCAGAAGTAGGACGTGGTTGTTATTCCCACTACTTTCTGGTCCCCAAGAAGGACACAGGGGGCCTGCGTCCCATCTTGGACCTCAGGAACGTCAATCGCTTCCTCCGGAAGGAGAAGTTCAAGATGTTGACTCTGACTCAGGTCTTGGCTGCCCTCGACCCTGGAGACTGGATGGTAGCGTTGGACTTGCAGGGCGCATATTTTCACCTCCCCGTCCTGCCGGCCCACCGGCGTTACCTGCATTTCATGGTAGGCCACGAGCATTTTCAATTTGCCGTGCTCCCCTTCGGCCTTACCAGCGCCCCTTGGGTGTTCACCAAAGTGATGGCAGTGGTCGCAGCTCATCTGTGCAGGTCAGGGGTGTCAGTCTTCCCCTACCTCGACAACTGGTTGTTGAAGGCGGGCTCGCCCCAGACAGTCGTCGCCCACCTTCAGACTACGGCCGACCTCCTGCATTTGCTGGGGTTCTCCATCAACGTGCGGAAGTCGAACCGGAGTCCCTCTCAGAGGCTCCCCTTCATCGGAGCGGTTCTTGATTCGACGCAGTTTTAGGTTTATCCTCCCATGCAGCGAGTCCGGGATATTCAGGCTATGATTCCGATCTTTCAGCCTCTATCCCGGGTTTCAGTCAGGATGACCCTCCTGGGCCTGATGGCCTCCTGCATCCTACTGGTGCAACATGCCAGATGGCATATGCGGGCTCTGCAGTGGGACCTGAAGTTCCAGTGGTCACAACATCGGGGCAACCTGTCCAGATCTCGGAGGGCACTGCACGACAATTGCAGTGGTGGCTCACGAATCTCGATTGGGTCAATGGCAGATCCCTCTCCCTTCCCCAACCGGAGCACACAGTGGTGATGGATGCATCCCTCCTGGGATGGGGCGGCCACTTGGGAGAGGCGGAGATCAGAGGCCTCTGGTCTCCGGCGGAGTCCCGGCTCCATATCGACCTTTTTGGAGCTTTGGGCGATCCGTCTTGCACTGAAGGCATTCTGTCCGGGGGAAGTGTAGTGCAGGTGTTCACGGACAAACCCACCACCATGTGGTATTGCAACAAACAGGGCGGGGCGGGGTCGTGGACCCTATGTCAGGAGGCTCTGCGCCTCTGGACATGGCTGGAACATCAAGGCATTACCTTGGTGGTTCAACACCTGGCAGGTTCTCTGAACGCCAGGGCAGACTGACTCAGCCGCCAGGGCTTGATGGATCACGAATGGCGTCTGCACTCGGACGTGGCACACGGTCTCTTTCTGCAGTGGGAGAGCCTTGGTTAGATCTATTTGCCACCGAAGAGAACGCGCAATGTCATCCGTTCTGCGCGTTGGAATTTCCAAGGCGGTACTCGCTCGGCGACGCTTTGTGTCGCGAGTGGAGTTGCGGTCTGTTGTACGCCTTTCCGCCTATACCACTTCTGCCCAGAGTGCTGAAGAAGATTCGGCGCGACTGGGCCCAAGTCATCCTTGTGGCTCCGGATTGGGCACGAAGATACTGGTATCTCAAGCTACTCAGCATGGCAATCGATCCCCCGATCCGACTGCCTCTTCGGGAGGATCTTCTGTCGCAGCAGCAGGGGACGGTCCTCCACCCGAACCTGTCCAGCCTCCACCTCCATGCGTGGAGATTGAGCGGCGACAGTTGACAGCTTTCGATCTTCCTCCCAAAGTCTGTGATGTCATTCTTGCAGCCAGGTGTCCCTCCACTAAAACGGTATAGGTCTTCAAGGGGAACAATTTTGTGGCATGGTGCACAGCAAAGGCTGTGGATCCCCTTTCTGCCCCTCTTTCTGAGGTCCTTCTGTTCCTTCTATCCTAAGCCCAGCAGGGCTCTACTCTGGGCACTATCAAAGGTTGTCTTTCGGCCATCTCTGCTTTTCTACAGCTTCCAGATCAGCCTTCTCTTTTTTAGTCCCTGGTTGTTAACCGTTTCCTCAGAGGCTTTATACACACGTTTCCTCCCGTGCCTTTCATAATGCCTCAATGGGACTTAAATCTTGTCCTGACTTATCTAATGTGCGCTCCCTTTGAGCCCCTTCATACCTGTCCTTTACGTCTTCTCACTCTAAAGATGGCTTTCCTGGTAGCTATCACCTCTGCCAGAAGAGTGAGTGAGCGAGCTCCAGGCTCTTTCTTCCAAACCTCCTTTTCTTTTTGTTCATCCAGACAAGGTGGTTTTTAGGACCCGTCCTTCTTACTTGCCAAAGGTTGTCACGCCCTTCCACGTTGGGCAGACCATCACTTTGCCCACCTTCTTTCTGCATGCTTCAAAAGAGGAAGAGAGGCTCCACCGTCTGGACCCAAAATGTGCGCTCTCGTTCTATCTGAAGCGCACACAACAGTTCCAGGTGGAGGACCAGCTCTTTGTTGGCTACGTGGGCGCCAAAAAAGTTTGGGCCGTGCACAAACGAACCATCTCTCGGTGGGTCATTCTGTGCATCAAAGCGTGTTACTCTTTGGCTAAGAAGGAGCCTTCTTTGGGGTTGCGTGCCCATTCTACCAGGACGACGGCGGCCACTACTGCCTTTGGACGCGGCGTTCCCTTGCAGGACATTTGTCAGGCAGCTACGTGGGCTTTGCTGCACACGTTTACCAAGCCTCGAGAGACGGCTTGTTTGGCCGTTCTGTTCTCCTTGACTTTCTGGTGTAATCTTATTCGCAGACCCTCCACCGGGGTTGGTATTGCTGGAGTATGTATTCTAAGGTAAGAAATCTATCACTAGCGTGTCTCTTTCAGATGCACAAGTTACTACTTGTGTAACGATATATCTGTTAGAGACATTAGTTAGTGATAGATTCCTTACCGCCCCACCCATCCTCCCTGTTCTGCGAACTGATTTCTAGGGTTAAGGTCATCCCTTTCAGGGCCCTAGTTTCATGGCACCAGTGGTCAGTTTCTTGCATGGCTCTGCGTTCCTGGCGTCGAAAGTCGTGTACAGAACGGACGTCAGCACGCATGGGTGGTGCCTAAGTAGGCTCCGTGACGTCATCTCGGTGCATACGACGCCAGCGACGGATGCGGAGCCGCACGATGCCACCTACCAACGCGCAGGGGTACTGCTGACTAAAAACTTTCCGGATCCAGTCTGACGCCTGGGGATATTCTAAGGTAATGAATCCATCACTAACTAATGTCTCTTACAGATATATCGTTACACAAGTAGTAACTTGTGCTTCAGGAGTTACATTGAACGTTAGGATACAGGGAGAGATCTGGATGTGTTATAGTCTCAAGGCTAGGGCAGTGGAGCAAGATAATCACTTCTAGTTGGTAATTGTGTTTGTAGGTTATTTTTGAGGTGTGTTGGGAGAAGCAGTGCGCTAAGTGGGAAAGTACTCGTGGGCCACTCAGAGGCTTAAGTTGTGACAAGACAATGTTTAGCTTGTGATTGAAATGGGCAGCCAGGGGTTTAGGGGAGATGGCTTCTTCAAGCTTGACAAGAATGGCCATGAATATATATATTTAGTAATACTGTATCTGTATGCGGGGGGGGGGGAGATAGAGACTTTGTTGAGCTGGTGAGTATGGACAGAGGTCAAGGGGGATAAAGGTGAAAAACCTCATGTTGTTGATAACCCTGAGATGAATGATAATGGAAGGAAAGAAAGTGGAGTCAGAGAGGAAGGGAATGTGATGGTTAGGAAGAGCAGTAGGTCAATGTTGATCTTTCAATGTATTGTAGGCATCCTGGTTTCCTGGCAGAGAGGCAGCATCTAAAGCTGTGAGTAAGGAAGATTAGAGTTAGAGCTAAAATATAGTATGAAATATTGGATTAATAGATTACCCAATATGATGCTAACATGAAACGTTGAGTGGGGCAAGAACAAAGTCTTGGTGGGTGTGTACTGGTCTGAGGTAGGTACAAAATTGGAGCTTCAGGGCAGACTTTGAATGGTTACCTTGGTGGGAGGAGAACCAGGAGTGTGAAGTGCTAGTTATAGCTCGAATTGGTCCTGGGGTGTTGACCATTGTAAAGGTGATGGTGAGATGAAATGGGTGGGGATAGAACATATCTTCTGACCACCACAACCATCTATATTGGAATACATCTTCAATTATATTATGAGATCCTTTACCTGATGTGGAGGAATATTTTAAAAGCAATGATACCATAAATAAGGGTAGTTTAGACATGCAGTGCTAAGTGACATCCAATCATCACTGAAAACTGCCTTCAGTTTGACACGTGAGCATGTGTAACATGCTGGTTCTGGTTCACCAGGGAGATTGATTTTATGTTGTTTTTATTAAATATTTATCACGTTTCCTTTTTCACTTTTGTTTAGGTTCTTTACAATGGATTCACTGGTCGCAAAATTACATCACAGATGTTTGTTGGTCCCACTTACTACCAACGCTTAAAGCACATGGTGGATGACAAAATTCACTCACGTGCCCGGGGGCCAATTCAGATACTTAACAGGCAACCTATGGAGGGTAGATCGCGGTAAGTAGTGCTATTTATTTGTTTTGTAAAGTGCCAACATGATGTAGTCTTGCCACTTTTGCAGACACAGGAGTTTGGTGGAAATGTTGCGCTCCAGACTGCAGAAGAAGCTTTGGGGGAGACGGGTGTTTTCTTTTGTTGTAGTCTGAAGCATTTGTTGTTGCCGGCACAAATTATCACGGCTGTCCGTTTTTGTAATCGCTGCTTTTTTATAGGACAGGTGTAAGATGGGTAGCTTATTGGTTTTGATATAGGACGTTCCAAATACCTGAGCAGAGGACATTGATAGACTTGCCCTTATGGGTCCTGTGGTTGAATTTGGATGACAAGCGGAGACTTGGGAGAGCATTTAATGGAGTGCTGATTTCTGTTGGTACATTGCATATTTGATTTAAAGCTCTTTAGGGAGTACATGATATTTTGAACTGCGTTCTTTACTCCACTGGATTTCTTTTCACTGCAGGGTAATGTGCTCTCACATCTTTACATTAAAGCATAGCCTGGCTGGGATTGTCCTAATTTCATTTTTTGATACCCATGTGTATGCTGAGCTCAAGTTATCCAGCTATAATCGACTTAAGTTTCTGGCCATAATTCCTGAGGCCAAGAGAATGACGCTGGTGTGATACTCTGGTCATCAAGATGTCCATTTTGGTGCCATTCAGACACTAATGATTCTTCATACAGTAATAAGTATGACTTAAATAGGATGTATGTCTTCTCTTGTGATTGAGTAGTCCTACTCTGACTCTTTATTAAAGAGTCTTTGGTATATTTGGTATTCGATGCCTGTAGACGTTGGATAGTCTTTGGAGTTTTTAAGTGATGGATGAACTGGTAGGTGATGAATGGAAATGGAGGGGGAAGGAGAGCTCCTTCGCCCCAAAGATTGATGAGCTGTGTTGGATTTTAAGTTGCAATCGTTTTTTATTCAGGTTCACAACATGTGAATAGACACTACCCACTGTAGTGAAAACAAGCCACAAACTTAAATCACCCCCCTAGCCACTCGACTCTGTCCCAGTGCTGGCTTGGATTTTAGACTTCAAAGTGCTATTGGATGACTTTGTGCTACCAGGAACAGGATCTCTATAAATCTGATCAAGATTGGGGTGCTTTTCAGGATTAATTTAAGATCGCCTACCGGTAGATGCTAGTGTGCATGTTAAGTCGTTTTTTTACACCCACGGGGGCTCGACCTGTGAGGTCGTTGGGAACGTAGGGATATCGTTGGTCCACTTCTCAGGCTGTGTGATTCTGGTACAGTGGTGTCTTTGGTGTCCAGATTGGTGCTAAATTCACTCGAGGTTGAAGGGGAGCCTGCAGAAAGAGGCTGCAGGCAGTGATGGGAAATCCAGTCTGGGCAAACCCAAGGGTGGGCTTAGCTCCTGTGAGTGTGGGGACCTCGTTGGCACGTCACCTCCCTTGGACTCTGGATTTGGAGCGCGGGTGCATAGGTACTTTTAGGCATCGGTGGTGGCGGTTAAAGACTTGCTTCTTTGTCTTGGTTCTGCAGAAAAGCAGCAAACATGACAGCTGGGCCACTCTCGGTGTTGATCTCACTGTCCCTTGACTTGCAGGTCTGTCTTCCTCGGCTTTGGTGTCCCGACTGGACACAACAAGCTTTGGTTGCAAGGGGTCCAGTAACCCAGGTATTGGCGCTGTGTGGCTATGCTCAGTCCTGGCGTCCCCACACTTGGAGGGAGGATGGATCTGACCTGTAGGAGCACAGCTACTTCTTCCTGGATGGCTGCTGCATTGGGAGTCCCTAGAAACAGCAGTTGGTGAAGCGAGTCTTGCTTCTTTGGTGCCTGTGGCTGCAGGGTAGTAGCTCCCCTACTCTGAGTTTTATTCACAATTGACAAAGCGCTGGAAGCCCTCTGGGTTTCTTGGGGTCTGCACTGCAGCAGGACAAGTCAGTTGCTCCACTAAGGTCGGGTGCAGCAGGCAGGCTGGGGCCAAGTCAGTCGTGCTCCTCTGTTTTCGGGTTAGTAGTCTTCTTTGTCCACTCCTTCCTTTGTGTCCTTGGAAATCTGAAGTCTTGTTCTCAGGGGGTCCCCTAAATACTCGATTTAGAGGTGTTAAGGAGAGTGAGAGCTTGTAGCCAATGGGCTACTTACTTCTGGGGTCACAACACCCCCTAGTTGACCACTTCCTTTGGGGAGTGGGCATCACCCTGTCCCAGAATTTCTAATTCCCCCACACACAAGATGGTGGAATTTCTAAATGTGTGTTTGCTACAAACTGTTCACCCTAAGATGTTTCCAGCCTGGCAGCGCAGCACACCTCCTGCATAGCTAATTGTCCTGTCTGCCTTTGTGCCAGATGGCCCAGTGCAGGGGGTGGCGTCTTTGGAGCCTCCTGCCTTGATATGCTGATTTACCAGCTTTCCCCGAGTAGGCATTGTTTCTGTCCTCTGAGAGCAGAGCTCTGACCTCCTAGGGAGTCAGAAACGAGTCTGTGGTGGCAGACTGGACTTGTCCGATCTAGTAGGTTTCGAGGGTACCTCTAAGATACCCTCTTGTGCATGTATTAATAGATCCGTCACTGGCTTTATTAATAGGAAGTGTTTGATACCAAAATCATATGTTTTCAGTGAAGCCATTATGCAGCTAAGGAACTCGTTTTAACCAGTACATACATTATGATGGCTTCCCTGCTCACTTGCAATATCTAGTACTAGAACTAGACTTGTGCTAATATTTCCTTACATAAAAAATGATGCACCCTGCCTTACAGCTCAAAGGCCTGCTGTAGGGATGACTTGCATATATTAGATGCAGTGGCTTTGGCATGACACACAGGAGTATGCCATGTTTTCACTCATGGTTTGCACCATGTCACGCAGCCTGCAATGGCAGTCTCTGTGGATTTTGTATGTGGATACCTTAGGGTGGCTTAAGATGTGCTTTAGCCATTAGGGACCCTCTTTAACACACATGCCCTAGGTACCTGGGGTGTCATTTACTAGGGACTTAAAGGGGTGCTAACTTCCTTAGTCAATTGTAGCACAAATAGGCAACACCTTGTTTTGGGCAAAGAGCACTGGCACCCAGGTCTGGTTAGTCCGTGTACTGTGAGTCGAAAAACAGCATCTAGTGGCTAAAAAGGGGACAACTGCAACAAAAGATCAGTTTCTTACTCAAGGTTACTGTGACCCTAAGCTGCATGCCCCTGGATTCAGTGGTGCTTTGACGTGCATCATTTGACTCTCCACTTGAAGTAACTTTGTACACTTTTTCCCCCCTGTTTGTTTTTGAATATTTGTTCGTCATTCCATTACATTTTTATGTTTACTTGTGTGCTTTCTTGATTTCTTACCTGTATTGTTTTTCGACTGGTTTGTTACCCAGAATACCTCAAACAATTGCACTAAGGTCTTCCGTAGATGAGCCAGGAAACCCTGCTCATTTCTGTGAACTGGGTTGCTCAGTTTTCCCTGCCATTCGAAGTTTCATTGCCTTACATACTACTTAAATTTTGGGAGCAGCTAATGAATCAATATTAAAGTCATTTAGATAGGGTGGTCTAATTGGATCTGCTCAAAAAATTAAGAACTTGCTCCTCTATATTTTTCATGTTTTTGAAATATTAAGTGCCTTAGAACCACTTTGTGATTAATGAATTTAAGACTCATTGGGCTGGAAGTAACCCACAGGTGTTTCTCACCATTTAATGACCCTGCCTGTCTGTAGGTGGTCAAGTTCCATAAAAAAACATATAAGACATTGTAAACCCAGTCCCTCAATGAATGGTTAGAGCTGATCGTTGAGTATGAATTTGCCACATTTAAATCTGTATGCCACACTTTATTACCGGCCGGCATGTAAAGTGTAACCTCTGAGGATTAACTCCAGGTTAGGTAGGAATGTATCTGAAGGGGCATGGCTGCATAGTAGTATTTCGCGTTAGAAGAGTCCCAGTTTTTCATCAAGGGTTTGGTGTGGGGAAGTGGGGGCGAAATAGGGTGATCGCCAGGCATATTATCTATATTACAATCCTGGGTAAGTAAGAAGATAGACGCTATAAATTCTGAAAACATTTTGGCCAGAGACGTTTAGTGGAATCCACTTGAATTGCAAAAATGAAGTCCTTGCTTTGTGGAATCTTCTCCTTATTGTTAAGAGAACACTGGAATAGTAGTTACCCCACTGACTTGAATGTCATTCTTCACGACTTAATCCCAGCGTTTGGAAATCTAGTTCCTTAATCGGCGTGCAGTGTCATTTAAGCATACACTCTATGGGGCAGAAGGTGCTGGCTGAAGTGCTTCGGAGCCTGAGAAAGACAAAGTGAGGAGTCTGCTGTCCTGAGTGGATCCGCCTCAACAGCCATGGGGGCTCGGTATTAACATTACAGAGTATACATCAACAGTACTGCTTCCTCTCCAGAGACCGCTACATCTCTTCACTATAGAAATCCCCACCTATTAACATTCTGCATCTTTGTACTGATTTTGAAAAGTATGACAGCCTATGCTCAGCACTTAATTGCTCTCTAGTTGGGTTCGCAATCTACAAATGCCCATAAATACATTTGGCAAGTGTAGGGAATCACCACAGTCTACTTCATGCTAACCAAATGTAGTGGGGACCTATCTAGAAATAATTTGCAAAATCAACTGCTGGAAAATACGGATATAACTTGAATGCCAACCTAGATATCTATACACCATCAGCATTGCCACCAAGAGTCCATATCACCACAAAAAAAACTAAATGAATAAACTACTGGCCTCTGAACATGCATGAGCCATGGTTGCATAGTGAGATTTCATGGGACACTTCTGCCCCAGTTGACACTTTTGCTACAAGACTTGGTTTGGTTTGTGGCAGTTTGTAACATACTTCCTACAGAAATATTGTTTGTTTTTCATTTCCTTTGACCTCCTGCACCAATTTCCTACATTTCTGTTTTGTATTTCTTAATAGAATTTCCTGTTTTAGTTAACTTCTATTTTTGATTCTGATGTTTTTTTCCCTAGAGGGTTGCCTTGTTGCTTAGTTTACGCCACTCAATGTGAGGCAAGTTTGTAGTCATTGAAACTTTAAGCTTTTGGAGTTGGCCTTATTTTAGGTCTCGCCTGAGCCAGTGCATGCGCTGCTGGGCGAGACATTTAGTAAACGTTGCTTCTAAAAGTGCGACCGCACTTTTGGCTGGCATTCTGCGTGCGTTCACGTGCACAGCCACGGGCAGAGGCGCCATATGGCATTCCTGTCGCTCGTCTCCACGCGCGCCTCGCTTCAATGCCCCTCCCCCCATTACCGAGCGCGTCTCGCAGCTTGTTTTTTTGGAACTTTGAGCGCAAGGCGCGTGTGCGGCCAATGCTCAAAATTAATAAGTAAATGTCCTGTTCTATCTCCAGCCCACATCTCTGTTCACAATATTGACGCGTCCAAAGTGCGCAGATATAAATTATTTTGAAAATCAGACTTAGACTTTCCGCAGTGTACTGTGGCTGAATTAATAAAACGCGTCGTGTCCCTGGCAAGCTTAGGTGTACGGTATTAATAAAACAGTCTGTTTATTGTATGGCTTAGGAGGGACGTGTTTCAATGTTGACTCGAGTCTTTTAGGTGATAAGACAAAGCCGTACCATAACAGTACCAGGAAGTTATTGAGAGGAAGTACTTTTCACATTCCATCACGACTTTGCTGACGCAGCTCCTCTCCTCAACGACGCTCACCTTGACGTAGCCCGGGCCTCTATCCTTACCGGGCTGCAGCTGTGATCTGCATCTTTAAGGGGCTGCGAGCACATGCCGAGGGTGGTTATTTAATAATGTGGCCGGAATGTGTTTATGCTCTGTGGGAGGGGAACGCTGAAACGGTTGTTGTTTTATTTTAAACTATTCTGCCAGGAATGCTGACACGGAAAAATAGATTTTAATGGCAAACCAGGACTGTCTGCGCCAGTGCCCGCGATCCCTATTGCCTCCTCTAGGCACAGACAGTTACAGCATTCCCATCATTGCCCCAAGGCTTAGCTACACAGACGCAGGGGTTGAATTCATGTCTTGTGTGTGTCCTGTGCGGCCAGAGAGGGCAAAATTATGCTGCATGTTTGCCTAACATACGCAGTCAGAAAATGAAAATTATGCAACATTATGCGGCAAAGTTTGCTACAGTATTACTTCATGATTTTGTCTTTTTTACACATTAACAGTCTGGTCAAAGGTCTCCCCTCATCGGTATCGGTCTGACACCCAAATACTGCTCTAAGCAACTAAAAAGTTAACCAGAGGACCTTGCAAGGGGCGTCCACTGCGCAGCAACACGTCCATTTATTTTTAAGAACTTCAGACACGTTTTCAGAAAGATTTTTTCTTTTTTCTTTTTTAAATCAGTAGATTAAGCAGGACACGATGTATTCTGTGGCAAACCCACAATTATGCTGAGAAGCAAAAGTTGCAGAATTGCATAATTCCAGTGGCCTGCTAGTGTAGTGGTTCAACTGAAATTACTTAAACTCAATCCTACTAATGTCAAAAATGGAAGACATTCAGCAAAAAGAAACTGTTCCTCTTGCAACCATGAAATATTATAATATTTGGTGGCCAAACTGAACTAAAACTCTGTGATACAAATGGGAATACATAGATGTTGGGCTTCAAAGTCCTCAGGAGCCAGCAATTCAGTTAACTGGCACTGGGATATGAGGTCCAGCAACCTTTCTAAGAAAGCAGGTCTCCTCTGGGTATACTATATCAAAGAGCTGCACAGAGCAGATGAATCATGGCTGAGAAACGCATCTGCTTCGCCTACACTGGGTGTATTAGCATCATAACTGAAGTGAGCATCTTGAAATTTTGCATCAAACGGAACAGGGGAAGAAGGATAAACAAAACAAAAATGATGATTGATTGAAAGAGCATCCCCAGCATATTTCTGCCCATACTGCAGTTTCGCCTGACACTAAATATTAATTTTCAGACTTCCTCCAGTGATTCCATCTACTGTAGTTTCATGCCAGACTTCCCATTTCGCTCGTCTTCCTTTCTGCAGCTGAAGGAGTCTGCCCACGCGCAGCTTTCCTCTTTACCAGATAAAAATATTTTATACCAATCCTTGTATTTTAGATCAGAATTAGGAAGAGCGAGAGATTTTCCTCAACTACTTTGCTAGACGGAGGGCACGGGTACTTTTTGGACCTAACCGATTCAGAAGATGTGCCTTAAAGTTCGTAACAAAGCAGCTTACGATGGTAACAGGATTAAACTAGCATTGGCATAGCCAATAGGTCTCGCTTTTGGGACCTTATAAGTTTTTAGCCATGCAACAGTTGATGTTATTGCACCAAGGATATTGTGCTGCATAACTAAATACTTATAAGGTCCCAAAAGCGAGACCTATTGGCCATGCCAATGCTTGTTAGGCAGTGTCATAGGTCAGTCAAAGCATGCATCAAGAATGCGCCCCCTTGCTCCCTTAGATTGCTAGTGTAAAGTCTCACAGGCAATTCATGTTTCTGAAGTAGTTTCACAGGACCCTTTTATATTGCTATTAGAATCAAACAGCATTTCTTTGTCACTTTGAATCACGTGGTTGTGAATATTTCCCAGTTTACCTCTTCACTCAAGGACATCTGAGATCACATTTTGTGGGCGATCACACCTATCAGCACCTCATTTCATTGGTATCGCTGTACCGCCTAATGTGTTGTGTACATATCTCTTGGTGCCACAGTCTTGTCTAACATATGTATTTGAAACAATTGTTATGGATGTATTGATAACTTATGTTACTAGATTAAGCCTTACAATATTGTTTTAGTTCCAATATTTACAGTTATGACATTCAGCTTCTGCTTTCTCAAATTTTAAACGGTCTGTTCTGTGCTTTAGTGACGGCGGTCTTCGTTTTGGAGAGATGGAGCGCGATTGTCAGATTGCTCACGGAGCAGCACAGTTCCTGAGGGAGCGACTTTTTGAAGCTTCAGACCCATACCAAGTCCATGTGTGCAACCTGTGTGGATTAATGTCCATAGCCAACACTAGGACTCACACGTATGAATGCAGAGGATGCCGGAACAAAACACAGGTTGGTTATAGGCTGTTATAAGACGGCGTCTGATCATGTGACTTCAATTGTATTTCCAACATGTCAACATAAAAACATAAAGCGGTAAATGGCTTAAATATTTTCCGATTCAGCTTTTTGGGTAAATCACTGCTAACTAGAGCATTTTAAACTCGTTAAGGCACTTCAGTTGTTTTTCTGCAATTTCAGTCGATAGTTTCAACTGAATTTGCTCAGAAGTTATCACAGCTGTAGTCCAGAATGTCTACATCTGTATCTCCTTTATCATGGTCTTTAAAAAACAAAAAAATTAAAAATGTTGTTGTGGTTACAACTTGGTATTCTGCAAGTATTGTCTGAATCTTACTGCAGGCGTTGAAAAGTGACAATTTCAGGTCTACGTCCTAAAATGTCCTCTCCCTCCGAGTAATGCACACTTTTCTGATTATCCCTACACTTAGAGGGCTCTAACTCTGGGAATTATCTCCCGAAAATGGCTATAGACCATCTCTTCCGTCTCAAATTTGGAGTGACTTTGTTCTCATTGAATGGTCATTGCTTGCTGACCGCCCATGGGCTGCTTTAGCTCTGCCGCCGTACAGCACTCTGCAGCAGTTGAGAGAAGGAATGGTTGCTGTGCAGAAAATCTAACTATATTTGGAGTTACATGATGATGAAAAACGATTAAATGAGATGGATGGATGGCTTTTACTATGGTCAAACACGCCCCATAAGTAATTTGTTAGATTAAAAGAAAGACCTTGTTTTTTGATTCATTTAATCTCAGGAAAAAAAATCAAACACTACATAAACATAAAACCTCCACTTTCTATTATTAAAATTGGGATATCATCAGGGCAGAGGCTATGCAGTGTATGCACTTTGTAGCTGGTGAACCGCTTGATACACAACCGCTACCTACTACATTACACAAAAAATAAGATGCTATCACCCTATTAATACAACAGAAATAAAGGGAAGGGGAAGAGTAGCTGGTGTATGCTCCTTAAATAAATAAACAAGCATTGGCATAGCCAATAGGTCTCGCTTTTGGGACCTTATAAGTGTTTAGCCATGCAACAGTTGCATAACTAAATACTTATAAGGTTCCAAAAGCGAGACCTATTGGCTATGCCAATGCTTGTTTCTGTTTATTACTGCTCTGTAGTAATAGCGGCGCACGGGTGCCACCATTACTACATAGAAGTAATAAACAGGAAAAAAACCTTGATCACGATCAAACATCAAATGGGAAAGTGAGGCGCACGCATCCGCGCACTTGCACTGTAGCTCTAGGCTACAGTGGTAGCACTTTTTTGAGCCCTCACAAAAAGTCTCGCCAGACCAGCCCATGCGCTGGGTCAGGCGAGACCTAAAAAGGATGCAATATAATAGTAGGCCGTATCTACTGCCGACGTTGCTACATCTCCCAAACTAATCAAAGCTTTCAAGTAAGAGCGGTGAAGGAAGTTTAAAACATAAGTTGGTGAGGGACAGAGCAAATACTTCATAATTTCACAGTTGATGAATCACTGGCATTTGCATGCGTCATTGAAATTCTTGCAGTGAAAAGTCCTGGTACCATGGAGGTTGTTGCCTTCACATATTGGTTGACTGAGCGCAGCTTGAATATTTGTCTGGTACAGCATTCACAAGCCAACGTGTCTTTTTTATATATATTTATTTATTTGGTATGGTTTACCATAATGCCCACTAATTTAGGGTTACATCATTGGGTTATGTATATTCATAGTTAAAAATGACACGTACATCAAGGTTACAAAGTTACCCTTTTCTGTTTAAAGAAACTTGACAAAGATGGAAAAAAAAACAAAAAACAATAATTGAAATCTAAAAATGACATATGCCAGGGTCGTAGTGGACATTTCATAGCGATTGATGCATTTAGTTTATTGCATTAATTTGTTTTTTTCATTTGAAAACCGAGAATTAAGTGCAGTAAAACTTGTGAAGACTCCATTCACGAATCGCTAGTGGTTTCTACTTTCTCACAGTGGATCCTTGTGGTCTGCCGAACTGTGTACCATTGCGCTCCTCTGCTTGGATGTTGTCTGTGATTGTTTCGGATTAAGATGGCACCTCGGTAGTCATCGTATTGCTGCAGAATTGTGTTCGGTGTTTAGAATTTATTTCTGCTTGTTGCAAAGTTTTTTTTTATTTGACTGCAATGGGCCCTGTTTGTGGATTCACGATCTCTTATCACCTCCCCATCTGCTTGAAGTACTGATTTCTACAAAGTAGTAATTATTTTTCATATCTCCTCTGTTTCAGATTTCCTTGGTACGAATGCCCTACGCCTGCAAACTCCTGTTCCAAGAGTTGATGTCAATGAGCATAGCTCCTCGCATGATGTCTTCATAGTAAGGCTAGCGTGTTGAGGAGCTGCGTTACCCCTGCTTCATCATATTACTTATCCAGCGCTCTGTTACTGAAAAACAGACTTGAAAATTACTATGTAATTTTATGGGGTGTTAGGAGACCGATTTTACTGTCTTTTTTTTCTGCTATGTGTTTTAATGGCACTTGTGATTTTCTGTATATAGTAAATAAAGTTTTCTTGACATAAGTGTCTACAGAAACTCTTCATGTATTTTATTGTGACATAATTTGTGCAAGCTGAAATGGTGATGTTGGGAAGAGGAAAGAGAGCAAAGAGTCTATTGTTCCAGGACTAGACGGGCAGATTGAGTTCACCAAACTGCAATATTCAGTGTGTCTTCACAATTCTGCACCTTGATCTGTTAAAAGAAAAAGATGACAAAAATAATAAGTCCCATGCTCGATATTGCTGGATTCTTTAAAAAACATATATATATCTGCCAAGGTCAGTTTCACGCCAATGTTTAGTATTATTTTGTATTCGATCCTATCACACTTAACTACCCCATGTCCGGTCTAGTCAACAAAATATACTTTCATGAGGTTTTGCGGACAAGAGCATTAAAAGGAAACTCTTTTCACAGGGTCTTCAAATATGGGTTTTAATAATAAACATTGTGGGGTATTTCTTTAAGATGGAAGGGATCATTGGAAAAAAATGTGCCATATTGGCACTCAGTTTGGCGTAGCACCAGAAAGTAATTGGCGTCTGCTATTGTTAAACAGCATTTCTGCCCTTAAGCAGACTACACCACAGGTAGTCCGAATGGCGCTATTCTCCAATCTCGGCCGGCTTAGCTCGCGCGTGGGGGGGGGGGGGGGGGGGGGGGTAATTTAATTTAATAAAATAATTAAACTTACCTTTCCGCAGGCAGAGTCCTGCGTCTTCTGTGCTCCTGCACTTAGGAATAGGAAGCAGGCAGCCAGGCTCCCTCCCCTAAGCCAATCACAATGCTGCAAGCAGCGTTGTGATGGGTCGGGACCCCGCCCGGCCAGCGGCTTATGGGGAGGCCATCTTCTCCATGCAGGCTGCAATGCAGCCTACATGGAGAAGGGCAGGGTGCGAATGACTTGTTTGGGTCGCCCCAGGAGGCCGACTAAAGTCTTTGCGTACTCTGGCATGGGCAGGCACCCCACTCCTCCCTGCCTGCTCACACATCAGCCCCGCCCACCCACCTGCCCGCAAGCAAACATAAAATGGTAATAACTGAAAGTTATTACCACTTTGTTTCTGCTTCTCGCACTGCGCCCTAGTGGAAGAGCTGCCCCTGCTATTCTAATGGGTGACACTAGACCTGTGCTCATTATATCTTCAAACATCATGTCCTGTGCATTATTGGTACCCTAGTGAGTTGCATGTATCCAAATAATTAGCATTTAAGCGGATTGCAAGCTAATCTTCACTTTGATTACCAATCCCATTGTCACTTTTTAGGATTTCCTGTGACCATGTTGCATCCAACCAACATGTTTGGTCAAACACATCAACCATTCATCACTTGCTGAAATAGATTTTTTGGTTTATTATAACCGAAATAGTAACGTGTTATTTTTGGTTGGATTACCTCAGGATACACTTATACCAGGTTAGCTAAATTGAAATAAAAAAAGGAAAACTATCGGGAAGTTATCATAAATATGGCTATGGGTTAGAGTAAATAAATGGAGTTAGAGTAAAGAGGAGCAGGCAATGATAAAAAAACAGAGGTGGTGAAATTCATGGGGTTTCTCTCTGCAATACGTCGTACAATTAAGCATCATGGATATTTTTAAACCAGGGAAGAATGAACATAGATTCGAGAAGATAACACAACACTGTCATCTAGAGGCTGAAACAAATTGATTTGTCCTATCTATTTGCAGAAACAAAGGTAAAAAATACGCACACCAAATAAAATACTCTGAAATTAATCACAAAGAAATTATTAGTCGAAAAAAATCAATGCATTGTATCACCTAGCATGTTCTCAATATTACTAATTCGAAACCTATATAATAAGAAATGGCAAAAAGTTAATTGTGATTTTTCTTTTCACCTCGTTGTTATTGGTGACATCCGACAAATTGTGCTTCGCTCTCGTTGTCTATATATCGTTCACAGCCCTTAATTAAAAACATCCCTGTACGCCACTGTTGCAGATCTCTAATTATATGTTTCAGATTGATAACATTGAGAACATGCTAGGTGATGCAGTGTACTTTTCAAGTACTTTTCAATTTATATGTATAGCCCCCAAAGTAGTCTGCCCTTTCTTTTTACTGCTGTGCAGAGGGCAGACGAGTAATGGAGCATCGGTACATAATGTGGACTGTCCTCACTGTACTAAATGTAAAGAAATAATTACAAATACCCAATCTCATGTCATCCCCACCGCTCTCTGCGCTTTCCCTTCACTCTTAAAGCTGTGCTTTCAGTTCTCCAGCGCGACTTTGACAGGTGGTTGCAGAGTCCAGCCAGCGCAAGCTGGAATTCCTTTAGGACTTATGAACAGTACGTTTAAAGTTCTGCTGTGCATTATTGCTTCATCATAGCAGTGAATTACCGGATTTAGGATTCACTTATTCACAATAATGTCTATTAGTGGGTATGACGGTCTTTGACAGCCAGAATTCAAACTATTCAAGTTTTTAAGAAACCTTTTTTATGAAACTGGCATTTTTGGAAGAGACTTATAATCTCAGATTCCTCCCCTTAGAATATTCCCCAGGTGTCAGACTGGGTCTGGGAAATTCAAAGCATAATCCCTGCCTGACAGGAGGGGTGGCACTAGTGGCTTTGCTTCGACGTCACTCCACACTTGAAGTGACGTGTGCAGGCATTTATAGACACCACCCATATGCGCTTCAGTTCCTTTCTTCCTGTACTAACAGACATTGATCCAGCGGTACTCCTGGTCTCTTAGAGCCTACTGTTCTCCAAATATTTCCAACAAAGTGTTTTTCGGTGTGCAAGGGACAGGTCCCTTAACACATCAACAGAGTTTAAGCCTTGTAGGGACTGTCACTGACAGATGTTGGGCACTGGTCCCCTTTTGATCTGCCTGGGGTCATCTCATGACTCCGCGGCCTGCAGCGACTGCGTGCAAAAGCACCCTCAAGCCATCCTTGAGCGCGAGGCATAGCTTTTTATTGCAAGACACTGGAAGGCTCCATGTTGGTCGAAGTCACTGGGAAGGTCCTGCGCCCTAAGCCATTCCTGTGACAAGTCGAAGTCTAAGTCTTCAGATAAGTCTAAGTCCAAGCAGGACTCGACCCTCTCAATGCTCCAGATCCTCTGAGATGGTGCATGGGCGTCGTGAAGCCTCCTGGGCTTGCTCCTGAAGTTGTTCTGCAGAGCCTGTTCTTGATTCCCACCTCGCGCCGGTCTAAGTTTGCTGGGCCTTCGGTAACTCCCCTACATCTTTAGGAATTTCAGTAGGCGATAATGTGCTTATTTGTGCAATCAGCTGCCACGCCTCTGGGCCCCTAGAAGCTAAATGGCCTTCCTTTTGGATTGCCACCACCATGACCTCCCTCAACGTCAGTTGGGCACTCTAGCGTTTGACCGGCTTCAGTACTTGACCACTTCCCCCACACCATGTCCTACACTGGAGCAGGATCTGAATTCACCAGCGCTGAATGCCAACCATTCCATAGTACTGACTGACTCTGGGACAGCGCCCCTCCAACTTCGACTGAGCCCACATTTGACATCACTTATTCGTCCCAATGTGGGCAATCCATCTGACACTGTCTCTTTGCCCTCTACTAGGGACCAGTTTATCCTCCATAACTTTGGCACATATTAGTCTCTGACACCGGTGATGAAATTGCACAGCCATATTAGGATGACAACTGGTATGATGAACTTCAGATTGCTAATGGCCTGGACACTTCACCAGACACTGTTCTGTTCTCTCCTCCAGGACCTGCTACTGAGGAGAGTGCATCATTTGCTGGGGTGATGCAGAGGCCTGATGAGATGCTTGAATTCCAGCTCCTATGTCTGGAGGTTAAGACCAATGTATTAGTCATTCAACCTGGTCAAAACCCTTCTGAGCCTCCCCGGAGAAATTTTAGGTACCTGGGCTAAGCTCTGCACGGCGCCCCCGGACAACTGCCAGATTGCCCATCACTACCATCCTGTACCCAGGGCCTTGGATTTGCTCATTCAGCATCCCAAACCTGAAAGTCTGGTGGTGCAGGCCTCGGCCAGTAAAGTGAACCTAAATGGATTCCTCAATGCTTCCCCTTACAGAGTCAAAACGTATTGGCACTTTTCTCAGTGAGTCTTTATTTATCCTCCAGTCTCTTCTTGAGTTCAGTCAATGCTATCTGTCTTCTAGGCCGCTACATCCATGTCCTTTGTGGCTCAGATCCTTCCAGTTGTACCTTAAGAGGCTTGTGCAATCCTTCTAGGCTATGCAAGATGCAGCTAAGTTCACTATTCCATGTGGCCTTAACACAACCGATTCTTTGAGACAAGTCATTGGCACCAATGTGGCCATCTGTAGACATGCTTGAATGGGAACCACTGTTTTTTCGGGGGATGTCAAGTCCAGTTAGCTGGACATTCCATCCATCACCTTGCTTTTGTTGCCCTAAGTGTGATGGATATGCCCAGACGTGGGTCGTGTGCTAACTGTGCCACTGCAACCAAGCTAAGCCTTGCTGGTGGGCGAAACCAGTCCAGGGTTGCCTGTGTTCTGATTCAGGGAGGACCTGGCCTAGCAATTCGGGCTGGACTGTTCCATTGGAGCAGGGTCGAGACTGATTTCTACATGGCTGGGTCCAAACTAAGGTGACATGGTGGGCGAAAAAACTATGGATTAGGATGCGACCAGAATGATTGCCAGTGGCTGAGATTAATTCAAGCATTCCATCCATCACCTTGTTTTTGTTGCCATGTGTGTGACTGGTATACCCATACGTGGGTCCCGTACTCACTGTGCTACTGGAACAAACCTATACCTGGCTGATGAGCGAACCCAATTCTGGTTTGCTCGTGTTCTAGTTCAGGGAAAACTTGGTCAAGCAATTCAGGCTCGACTGTTCCCACTGGAGCAGGGTCAAGACTGATTTGCATATAGCTGGGTCCAAACTTGGGTGACGTGGTGGGCGAAAAACAATGACTGGGATGCAGCCAAGAGCGATTACCTCTTAGATTAATGCAAGCATTCTATTCATCACCTTGTTTTTGTTGCTCTTAGTTTTATGCCCATACCATATGATGGTTCCTGCCTTTTCAGGGACAAGGCAGGTTAGTCCTGTTGTCTTGAAGCACTCAAGGGCTGAGAGTGCGCTCTCCGGACCTAACTGCGGCTCCACATCAGTCCTCCGTTTCGGCTCCTCTGCGGCTTTGGTGGGGGTTTTCAACATAGTCAATTTCCATTAGCTCAGCAACCTCCTCAGCTTTTTCAAAAACCCTGTAGTCCTTACCGCCATCCGTAACACCTTTTCCAGAATGGCTGCCGGAGGACCATCTGTCCCTTTGATGCCAGGAGCCATAGAGGATTCCGGCGCCAGAAGTAGGTCGTGGTTGTTTGCTACTGTCTGGTGCCGAAGGATACAGGCCTCTGCCCAATTTTAGACCTTTGCTTTCTCAACCTCTGTTTGTGGAAGGACATATTGAAGATGCTCGCCTTAGCCCCAGCTGTTGTCTGCCCTCGACCCTGTTGACTGGATGGTGGTGATGGACTTGAAGGACTCTTGTTTACACTTCCCCGTCCTGCAGGTGCATAGACCATGTCTGCGGTTCACGGTGGACAACAAGCATTTTCAGTTCGGTGTGCTTCCCTTTGGCCTCACCAGTGCCCCTCAGGTGTTCATGTAAGTCATGGCAGTGGTTGCAGCACATCTTCGGAGGTCAGGGTTCCCACTCTTCGCCTTCCTCAATGACTGGCTTCTGAAGGCAGCGTTGCCCTAGGCAGTAGTCACCCACCTCCAGACTACGGCACACCTCCTGTCATCTTTGGGGTTCACTATCATCATGTCGATGTCACACCTGACTCCTTCTCTGATGCTCCCCTTTATCAGAGACATTCAGGGTATGATCCCGATCTTTCTGCCTTGGTCATGGATTTTGAGTGAGGTCGACTCTGAGGCTGCCAGGACTGATGGCCTCCTGCACCCTGCTGGTTAAGCATGCCAGGTGACACATGCAGGCTCTACAGTGGGATTTGAAGTCTCAGCAGTCCCAAGATCATGGAGACTTTTCCTGTGCTCAGAATTCGATTGGGAATGCGAAATACCTGTAGTGGTGGTTATTGGACCATGGTTTGGTCAGTGGCAAACCCCTGCCTCTTCTCCACCCAGAGATAACCGTGGTGACCAATTAATTGCTTCTGGTTGAGATTGCCATTAGTGAGAGGTGGAAATCAGAGGCCTCTGATCTCCGGCGGAGTTAAGGTTCCATATACACCTTCTGGAGCAGAGGATCATATGTCATCCATCCATCAAGGGGAAGCTCACAGACAAATGCTACTGTCATGTACGGCAACAAACAGGGTGGGTTGGAGTCGTGGACCCTGTGCCAGGAGCCCCTGCAATGCTCGACCTGGCTGGACCACTAAGGGCTGACAAACTCAGCCGTTGATGCCTCACTGATCACGAGTGGCAATTGCATCCAGAGGTGGCACGAAATGTCTTCTTTAAATGGGGAGAACCTGATTTGATCAATTCACATCTGCCGAGAACACACAATGTCATCGCTGCTGCACTTTGGTGTTTGCAAGGTGTCTCTTGCTTGGAAATGTGGTCTTGAGTGGAACATTGGACTCCTGTATGCCTCTACAGATATCACTCCTGCCCTGAGTTCTCAAGAAAGTCAGGACCAGCTGGGCCAAGTTATCCTTGGCTCCTGATTGAGCATGGAGCGTATGGTATCTAGAACTCCTGGGCCTGAGCATATGTCCTCAGAACAGATAGGCCCTCTGGGAGGACCTGCTGTCACAGCAACAGGACAGGGTTCTGCTCCTGGGCCTTTGCACTCTCCACCTTCACGTTTGGAAATTAAGTGGCGACAGTTGAACACCTTTTACCTTCCTCTGAGGTGATCGATGTCATCTCCGCAGCCAGATGTCCCTCGACAAAACCTGTACACGCCTGACGTTGGGACAAATTTGTGGTTTGTTGCAACACATGCCAGATTGACCCTCTCCAAGCTAAGTTGTCTGTTTTGTTTGTCTCTTGCCTGGCAGGGCTTTGCTTTGGGCACGGTTAAGCGTTATTTGTTGGCCTTCTTACGATTGCCAGATCAGACCTCAATGTTAAATTACCAGTTGGGATATAATTTTTGAAAGGGTCATAACATCTGTTTCCCCCTTCTCCCTTTGTAATGCCCCAATCTGACCTTAATCTGGTCCTTACTTATCTGATGTGCACTCCATTTGAACTGCTTCTCAGCTGGACCTTACTGCTCTTCATTAAGACCGTGTTCCTTGTAGCCATCACTTTGGCATGATATATGAGTAAGATTCAGGCTCTTTGTGTCAATTCACCTTACACTCCCTTCTTCCTAGACCAATTTGGTTCTGCAGACGCCAGCACTATTTCCATAAATACTTGTGACACTTGCATATCAGTCAAACTATCACCCTGTTGTCGTTTTATGCTCTACCTCACCCATCTAAGGAGGAGAGGCCCCAGCTCTTGTATCCCCAAAGAGTGCTCTAGTTTTACATTGATCACACCAAAAACACCAGATGGTTGATCAGCTTTTTGTGGGGTTTTCTGGAGCAGAAAAAGGCAAGGCAGTGCAGAAGAGAACCATCTCCCGCTGGGTCATGCACTGCATTAATATCTGCTCTGCGCAGGCTAAAAAGCAGGCTCATGAAGGACTGTGCGCTCATTCTTACCGGGCCAAAGCTGCTACCACTGTTAGCATGCGGAGTCCATGAGCGTCCTTCCATACGTTCCCAGAGCACTATTGTCTGGACAGTCGGATTCGATGAGAGACGTTCTGCCCTCTTGGTCCTGCAGCACTTTCTGGTTTAAATCCATTCACAGACCTGCCTCCAAATAGGTACTGCTTTGGAATCTATTCAAAATGTGAGGAATCTACGGCTAGAAGTCTTGAGCAGCAGAACAAGCTACTTACCTTTTGGTAACACTCTTTTTGATATAACTATATCTAGCCACCGGTTCCTCACAGAATGTTCTGTGATTAAATTCTGTCCATTATTACTATCCCAAGTTTAGGATTCTGCACACTGGTCAAAACCAAGTTGATCTCTGGATTGTGCATCAGGGAGCGTGGACAGCCTCAAAAGCAGCTGACAGCGTGCAGGGGTGGCACCTATATAGACTCCGCAAGTTAATTTCCAGAGCAGATCGGTGTAAGTACGGAGCCACAAAGCGCCACCTGACTGTGCGCTGAGGTCCTGCTGAAATGTTTCCGGATCCCGCCTGATGCCTGGGAAATATTTAGAGGGTGAGGAATCTTTGACTAGATAGTCTACCAAAAAAGAATGTTAATGAATATAAGTATCTTGTTTGATATGACCGTCTAGGCATATCTTCCTATCATCAAGAACCCCCAATAATTTGGCTGTTCTGGCCGTATTAGGTTGATATTCTTTGAGGACTGAGGAATGCCAAACCAGCCTTCCATTTAGAGTGTAAGAGTATCAGGAATTAAGTATTAACCGGGTTTAGACTGAGTTTGTTTTGCATCATCCGATGGTTCATTTGTTCAATCAATTAGTAACTAAACTTCCATTTTTGCTGGAGTTAATTCTGAGTTTCAGTTGGACATTCCTTAATTAAATACAATTGGGATCAGACCTTGGTGTATTTCTAGGAGAGAAAAAAACCATGACAAAAGGTGCGATCTGTAAACTATGACCCAGATTTAGTGTCTTTCAGGCAAAGACGCGCTGGTGATAAATTGCAGGACTGCATTACAAAAAGGACGGGATAAAATCAGTGCTTAATTTGTGTGTGGGGGGGGGGGAGAATAAGTGCCAGGGCTCTTGTCAGGGTGCCACTGCAGCTCGCACCACCTATTGCTCCCATTAGTGCTGCCAATGACAGTACTACCACTACTAGCTATCAGATCCATACAAGTGTGAAGATTAAGACTTTGAATATACATTAAAATGACTAGTACATGCCGCCCATGTTGTTCTTATAACTTTGGGTGGCAGGCATTTGTGATTTTAATGTATATTCAATTATTAAGCAGCAGCTGTTGTGCTCTTCATAAAAGAGCCTGTGTTGGCAAAGTGCTGGTGCCGGGCACCAGAAACTGCCGGCTCAAATTAAGCACTGGATGCAATGCAGCACCAGAATTTAATAAGATCCGCCTGCTAATGATGTCATCTGCACTGCTCATGCTAAATCTGGTTGTTCTGCATGACGCTCAGCCTTGCGCTATGGTGCAAAGTTGAGCCAGTAGTTTCTAACCTAGAATTTGAACTCTGGTTGCACCTGCCTGTTCAATTTTCAACATTTAGACAAACTTCCGAAACCTATGGTTATTGTGCTATCTTGCCATAGACATGCCCCCTTGCATATATTAAGAGGAGTTGGCTCAAATAGGTTTGGGTGCAGTGTGAGGGTTAACTTTCATTTTGCACACGTTTTTCATCATTACTGTTTGTGCAGCATTGCGTGAGTTCCAGTACAAACCTATAGTAAATATGCATACGGTGTGGTTGAAGATGCACATATTCTTTGAAACAAAGACTTGACAGCGGATATAGTGCACTTTTGATGGAGGAAACCAACTTGGAGATTTTGAGAAACTTGTATTTCCACTTCTTAATGGGACCATATTCAATCGGATCCGTTGAAACCAGATAAATTATGAATTTATTGTGGGCAATCTGTGATGCTTGTGATGCTCACTGGTCATAGTGGCTGTCTGGTATGTTTGAGAGAATGCGGCCAGTGTAGAAATCCTTACGAGAACCCTACACATATTGTGCTAAAGCCAAGTGAGTCTTAAAAGCAAGACCCATCTCAACACACTGGATAAAACCACTAAAGGCTTTTGGGATGAAGTTTGGGGGACCACAAGCACTGCAAATTCAATCCAAAAGTTGTCGTCATTAACTGCATGGAATTATGATCCACAAAATCTCTGCGACTTGTCTTTTTTTGGCCCAGAGGGCCACGTGTAATGAAAAACAGAACAATATCTTGTCATGTGGACCAAAACGAGCACAATAAACTTATTAGTAGAAAGTATTGCCTCTTTCTCTGTAAATATCACTGCTCTTCCAAACCGTTCCATGCGAATCTGGTGGGTGATTCCTCCTGGTAGGAGGCCTGAATACCATGGAATATCCTCGCTCAACCATCTAAACAATTTTCTTATCGCAAAGATTTTGAACCATTCAGTTAAGAGCTGCACAATTGTTTTTGTGCATTACCCCTGCAGGCAAAACAATCCAGACCTGCGTCATTGGGAAGGAGAGATTCTCACCTTTCCAGTGATGGCCTCTATGGAGCAAATCCAACTGTAGGACCATGGGACTATAGACGCCAAATAATTCTTTTGCAATAAAGAGAATTTGTAATGCCTCTTATTTGTATTTTGCTGGCAGGGGATATTGAAATTTTTAGCCCGTAGCAGCCGGCGGATGACAAAGGATGGTATTTGGAAAAGTCAAGAGAAGAAATAAGGGCTTTAGTTGAGCAAAGGTCCAAACGAATAAGAACACAGCAAAGATGCCGAAACCATAAGATAACCATTTTAGGTATATTGTTTCTAGACGTGCAGTAGTGACATAGTAGGGAAGAGGGAAAGTGTAGTGTGGTGTGGATAAAGGTAACAGGACAAAGAATAATAAAAAAAAATCTACAAATGTAAACAAGATTATCAGAAAAGTGTGGTGAGGTGCAACAGAGGTTAAATGGACCGCTGGTGGCATAAATCCATTTGTGGAAGAGACTGGTGCAACTTTAACCTCTACAGGCACATCTTTAGTGTCAAGCATACTAACATTGATAATGCAACAGGGCTAGAGATTGGTCAGTGGAGCCAGCAGCACTGCATTGATGAAATAGAATGGGCTTGGAGACCGGAAGCAGAAAAGATGTCAGGCTCCACTTGAAGGACATGTACCCTTGAACCTGTAAAGTTAAACAATTTGTGAGCGCCCATAAGCTCCTCCTTTAAAATCCAGATTTCTTTGATGGATTACTCACCTGGTTTCAGTGGAATTTCCTGCAGGTGGCTAGCAACAATAATTTTTGCTGAAGCAGCTGCCTCGCCTCTGGAATTCTGTGCATGGCACTCATACTCCCCAGCATCTTCTTTGGTTAAAGGAGATATCTAAACAAAGAGACAAGAGCAATTATCCTTTCATCAGTTGGAACAAGTATCATGCATGAAGTAAAAACCAAAAATAAAACTGTCTGTAGATGTAATTACCAGCGGTTCAGATCTATTTAGGCATTACTGTGAATCACTTTATGCTGTCTACAAGAGTCCTATGCCCAGATGTAGTCCCTTGTGTGCTGTGGCCGAACAAAGCCAACACCTGTATATAGTTGCTCTTCTGAGGGGACGTGGCCTGGAAGGTGAGGCTGGTGTGTTTCTTTTGGAGCAGGACCAAGTCTGATCTGCTTTAACGTTGGTAGAATTTTGCCAGCATAGCCCGCATTTTTCTGTCTAGGCCAGCAGAGGACGTAGATCAATACAGCAAATAGTTGAAGCAATCACTTCAATTGTATTTCCTAATTATACCTAAAAGCTAATTGAAGTAATTAAAAGCTGAACTGCGATGCTAAACAATAATACAACATATTGGACATAAAATCGTATTCAAGTCTCCACTCCTGGACCTTTTACAATATGAATATGTGATTCAATGGCTGGTATTGCTCTTTGTGAAAGGTGGTAACCCTATCTGGTACCGGTCTATAGTGGAGAAGTGAGCAAAAAAACGCTGGACTGGAATGTGGCCCAGAGTAATTACCAATGACTGAGATTTATTCAAGTGTTCTAACTATTATTTGCTTTTCTCAGTTGTGCTGTGATGTCATGCTGTGTTGTACTATGCAATACATATTGAGTTTTATAGCATCGCATTACAGGCCGCCTAGGCGTGAAACTCCTCCTGCAGTGGTTTCCTTCTCCATGCTCCACGTAGCGCATGGCGTTCTGAAAAACTCAGCGGAACAGAGATTTTTCCTCACTCGTGCTCGCCAGCATTAAGTTGGCGAGTGCGAGCAAGGAAAATCTTACTCCAGAACCCCCCCCCCCCCCCCCCCCCCCCCAAGAAGTGGCTGCCTCGGAACGGAGGCGGTTGGGGCTGAGAGTGGATTAAAAATTTTAATAAACTTACCTTCTCTGCCGCACGCCTCTCATCTGTCTGCTGTGCTGGAAGCACCCAAACTTCCAGACTCTCCCAGCCAATCACGATGCTCCAAGAGCAGCTTCGGGATTGGTCTGAGCGTCCTCTATGGACGCTCAGCCAGTGCCCGGGGAGGCTGGGCATGTACTCCATGGAGCTGTGCAACACAGCCCAATGAAGAACATGCCAAGTGTGCATGATGGTTTGGCCGGCCAAACCGTCATGTACAATTATAGGACTGCAAACCACCCCTCACGCGCTCTGGGGTCACAGAGCCCAGCCTGCCCCGACTCCCACACAGAAAAATAAAATGATTATACCAGCCTATTATTCTTTTATTTTTATTTTTTGCACTGCTGAAATAGCAGGAGGAGGAGCCGCCACTGACCTCCCGGCAAGATTTATCAACACGGGTGGTCGCGGATGGTCGCTACTGCTCGTGTTGACAAACCTTCCATTTGCGTTGTGGAAGCTGCCGCTTGAGTAGAACATCTACTCGAGCGGCAGAAAGTAGCAGCGCCCTCTTGTGCTGTGCATGGTGCTGTTCATGCTAACTTTACAGCGTAGGACAAACACAGAGTGCTAAAAATCCTCGCAAACGGTGCAACGTAATGCACTCCGACGCTTGCGGAACTCCATGTAGCGCAGCAGAGTTTTATGGTCACTTGCGAAACTCTACGACTGCGCTCAGGACTAATGCCACTCTGGAGTAGCTTCCGATAGGCCACATGTTATAATATTGCAACATGTACCAGTTCCTGGGATGGACTCCAGTGTGTCACGAGCTACCACCAGGGGGTGAGATTAAATCAAGCTTTGCTGCCACCACTTTGCTGTTTACTGCAGTAAATGCCCTGAGTGTAAATGGAATGTCCAGACATGGGTCTTGTTCTTGCTGTGCCACAAGCTGCATATTACTGACTAGGATTAAATAGGCTGAAACCCGGCCTGGGGTTGCTTGTGTTTCTGGCCTGGCAGTTTGGGCTGCATGTACTGGAGTAGGGCCAGGAATGATTTGCCCATGACTGTGCTCATCTGTAGTGGCACAGTGGGTAGAAAAGGATGGACTCAGATGTGGCCCTAAGTGATTGCCGGTCACAGACTGATTTCCTTCCATCACTTTGGTGTTTATTGCGTAAGTATCAAGTCAAACATTCAACTGGGCACAACTCTTATTAATTCTGTTCCTACTTTAGTTGCTCCATCTTTCTGTGAGGAAACCATGATTCACAGAAAAAGTAGTTAAGAATCACACTTTAATTACAACTCATTTTGTTGCGGTTTTCATCGGCAGCACGGGCACAGAAAATTGCATTTTAGTGCAATGCTGAGTGTAGCGCCACGACGCAAAGGCGAGGCCCTGGTGTCTTAGGTGGAACACATACAGATTCGAGTTAACATTTGTACACGATGACGTCCAACAATGTAGCCGTGTAATGGGATAGAAAACTGCTAAATAAATAAAAAGCACACCGTGACACAGTGCTGCATTCACAAATATTGTTGAAATGCGTTGGGAATGGAAGGTTTGTTAACGGAACGCCTCCTGTGGGAAACAGGAGTGTCCTGCTTTGTGGCATCTGGAGAATTTAATTAAACATTAAAGCCTGTGGCTTAAGGTTATGTGCACTTGACCAGAACTGAGTTGACCAGATTTAAAATTATATCCTGTTTGTTATGACTACAGATGAATTACGGGAGAGGCTTTACTAATGCTTTTTTTTATTATTATTGCAAAGACAGGCCAAGACTATTTGATTACATAGAAGGAAGCACGTTTTGATCTAAAGAAGAGATTTTTTTTTTGATTAATAGCACTGGAAGAATTCTATAGGGGTGATTACCAAAGGTAAACTTATACTTTTGAGTAAGTTTACAATTGTTTGCTGTTGACGAAGGTATTTTACGAGTAGTATCTTTAAAATTGCAGTCTTCGCACACAAGATAGGATTTTCCTATCTTTTTATGTGCGGAGACTTCGCTGTCGTTAAGATACTACTTGTAAACTACGTTTCTGAACCGCAAACAATCATAAACTACACAAATGTGTAAGTTTACCTTTGTGAATCAGGCCCAATAAGGTTACTTTGTTTGAGTGGGCTGTCTTAACTTTTTTTTAAAATTTATTTTCATTATAAAGGTATATAAGACACCTATCCCAGAAAAAGGAGAGGCATAAAGTACAGAACATATCACCTGCAAGGGATGAAATATCTAGAGAAGAGGGTAGAAGTCCTCATTTACTATATTTGATGTCCCAGCATGCCATTTACTCCTGTAACGAGGTCATAGATTGAGAAACATCCTTTACTATGCAATCTTTAATAAGCATGCTTATACCACACAGCCTTTGCCATGCATGATATATATACAGTACAGTTAAGTATTATTGCAGTTCCGTGACTGGCACACTGACAACATCCTTCTTAGAAGTAAAACTGCAATATAGGTTAGAACCTGTCATTGATGACATACAACCAACCCTTGCTAAAAAGTTATATCTGCAGTTTAGGCACGGTACACTTCCCTTATGTTCCCTTATGTGCCTTTACAAATAAGTGGGGGGGGGGGGCAGTCTTACCAAGGGCTGCCCGACATGTAACAACATACCGGAGACGGACCTACATGTATTATTCTTCTGCCCGGCATATAAGAAAGCGAGGCACCGTTGGTTACTGCAGTTGTGCAGAAAGCTCGGAACATCTCACTGCGCACAGGCTTTCAGGATTTTAAAATATATTAGTATGCCTATTGCGTATTCAGTCTCCTGCTATTTGTTTTCAATGTGGTGTGTACTCCAAGCTGTTTTAAAGACAGGGCTAGCCCTATCAAATCACCCTACTCCCCCATTGTGATTGGTTGCCTTACAAATTTGATTTTATTATATCTTATGTGCCACAAATGTGTATTTTTAAATATTTATTATTTTATAAATATTTTAGGAATTTATGATTAACATTTTAATGTGTATGTCCTTCAATAATGGAGAACTCGAATTGTTTGAACTGCGTCATATATGTTTCTTAATTGTGCTTTTATGGCCTTGTTAGGCCGAAATAAAGAACTTTTTGACTTTGATTATTGCATTTATTCAGGCAATTTCAATGTGTCTATACAAAGCGCATCAATGTGTTTCGGTGACCTTCGTCTTTTTCGCATTACTTTCTCTCTTTTAATTTGTACTGTTTACAGAAATATAAACAATAGACTAATTACTACTTCACCAGTACTGCGCTATCTTAGAGTGGTAAACAAATTCATTTTCATAACATTCATATCACTGTGTTTATGCAACATATGTTTTCAATGGCAAACATTTACAGGAAAATGTGTGTTATTTACAAGGCTGCTTGGTGTTATTCACATTGTGCCCTAGAGGGGAATCACCAACACGATTATCTTGTTCCAAAATAAGTAATGAAAAGTTTAAAATTATATTTCTGTTGCAAAAATGTCAATATATACAAACTTCACAATGCATCTAGAACTTAAAAAATTATTGCTGAAGTGCCAATATACTATTCTCCCTCTAATGAACAGCCCTTGTCAAATTGAATATTGTCTCCGTGTAATTCAATGCCAAAATGGGCTAACACCATTTATCCTGTAACTTTTTCCATTATCTTCAAATTTAAACTGCGTCTCATTTTTATTTTATACTGTCTATATTCTTCTCCACGGCCATACTCCTGAAATTTAAACAATAAAATACAGTAAAGTAGAACACTCTCTAAATATTAAAAATTCTTTAAAAAAGGTCTAACTGGCAGCTTCACAAATGTAAATGTCCTGATCAATATTGAGCCTGTGGGGTTCTCTTGTGTCCATTTTCAATATGTATCTGGCTTCCAACTTCCTCAGTTGCTTCTCTCTATCTTCTCTCCCTGGTTGGGGGCTGTGGTGGGAGTCATGCGGCCCCAGTCAGCTCCCCACCTCCAGCAGAAGCCGACATTGCTCCCGTGTGCAGAGAATAGCTAAAAATGCTGCTCTCTGCGGGCAAGAGCAATCTTTTTATCTATTTCCCTGCCCGCTGTAGTGCGGGCAGGAAAACAGATGAAAAGCCCACTTCCAGCGGGCAGGACCATTTTTCATGCTCCCACCCGCTGGGAGCAGACTGTGTTTGATCCCACTTGGTGGGAGTTTTAAAATTGCTCTCACCAAACGAGAGCAAACACAGGCTTCCCTGCCCGCTCCAGTGCGGGCATGAAAACCGCTATGTCCTGAGGGTAGGCATCCTGGGACATAGCATATGAGTCAGCCCTGGCTGATAGTGTCCCCAGGGCCATTAATGGCTCGGGGAGGAGAGCCTCATGGCCCCCCTTTCTTTTGTAGTTGCAGTGGGCCTCCAGGGGTATGAGGTCCCCGGGGCCAGAATCAGCCCTGGGAGGGGGCCGCGTGCCCCCTTCCCCATTCTATATATGACCAGGCCCCAGGGGACGGGGTCCCTGGGGTCGAACTCAGCCCGGGGAGGGGCACGGCATGCCCCTCTCACCGTTTTTTGATTGAGTGGGCCCAGGGGGATGGGTTCCCCGGGACCAAACTTGCCCAGGAGGGGGGGCCGCATGACCCCCCACTTGTTTTTAAAAGGCCGGGAGATGGGTCTCTAGAGACGAAATTGTCCCGGCTACCCCTTCTTAAAATCAGTCAGTGGACGGGTCTCCAGGGCCAAAATTGCGCACCCCTGGGACATCTGTGGAATGGCGTAAAAAACAACAAAACACACAAACGCACGAGGCTGCATTTGTTTGTTTTCTATTTTGCCACGGATTCTCCGCTAATTTGTTGCAATAAAAAAAAAAAACATTTTTGGCCCCAGGTGGGGTCTCTGTGGGACCCCACCACCAGATCTAGGGAGTCAGGGTATTCATACCCTGCCCCCTTGTGTTTTTTTTGGGACTTAGCCGAGTCAGAGTCCCAATATGGCTGCCACCATTTCCTGGTTGAAGTCTTGGATGCCAACCACAGCATTTCTGTTGGTGCGTGCATCCGTGGATATACCTTGGTAGAGCTGCGTCTCTAGAGGTGTTTAAAAAAAAACCCCATATATATATATATATTTCATTGGTTGCTGTCAGCATGAAAGTGAATAAAATTAGGTAGTGTGTTGAATGGCTCAGGAAGAAGTCTTATTAATGGCTGTTTAAAAAAAGGAAATGTAATACAGACATTGATATGTTTTTGAATCTGTGGAGTAAACCACACCTGCTGTATCTCATTTGGAATTTGGAGTAGCATGTTCCTTCTAGAATGTGCTGTGAACTTGTGGCCTACTGGTTCCACTGGGTTGCTAGGTACACTGAGCTCATCCCTCTGCATATGCGGCTCCTGGCATAGTACTAGTTGGGAGATGAAGTCTCCTTGGCTATTGAGGGTATTTGGGGGCCAAGTATCCCTTTTGTTAACTTTAGCATGTTCCACAGAGTTAGTTTGCTAAGAGGTCTTCGCAGGCCACACCCCATTTCTGCACCACTCTGCAAACACGTCTCCTGGTATACTACTGGTTGGGAAATAAAGTTGTCTTGGATGCTAAAGGACATTGGGGACCAGGAAGCCCTCCTGTTACTCTCTATAAGTCCTACTCAGTGGTATTTCTGAGAGCTGGTCAGAAGCTCCATCCCCTTACCAGACCAAAGGTTACAGGGCTGTTATAGTTAGGAAATAGGATTTTTTTTAAACCTTTGATATTCACTGAAAATAACAAAGGTTACAGGGATGTTATAGTTAGGCTGACATTTCACTTGTACAAAACCAGAATAATTCAGCAGTTATAGTTAGCTGAGCTAACTATAACTCGCGCCCCACTCATGACATCACTGATGAAATCTCAAATGACATCACTGATGACATTATCCACAGAATCTCTGACGCACCCACTCTCACCGCAATATAACCTTTCATACACCCACTCCAACTTCTACACTTACATTCTTAAAACCATTGACACACTCATACCAGTATTTTCACACCCACTCACTGATTCATAGCTCTACACATCCACTCAGTTACCCATACAGCCACTTATACACAGACTTACTCACAGTTAGTGACTTACAGAGCTACTCACACAGCTACTCACTCACTTATAGTCAATCACACAGACGTTTACTTACCCATACAGTTATGCACACACCCACTCAATTATTCATACAGATACACTGCTTCGCATTACTTTTACATCATTTCCAGCGCTAAACAAGTTTAGCGAAGGAAAGTTAATTGGGAGAAAAAAAACGCCATTTTGCATCACTTTTGTGATGCAATCATGGCGCAAAATCTTAGTAAATCTCCCCCTAACTTTATTATAAGCTTTACTTGTAAGTGTTAATATATCTAGAAAACTCTCTCTTTTCTCTGCCTTCTCATAATTGGTTTCACCTAGACATTTAACTGATTCTAAATGTTTCTCTTGATCTGTTTCTATGTTAAGTAATCTAAAGCAGTCGACACTATATAAAACTATAAACACTATTGCTCTTCTTTTAAATGGCCCATCTAGTGCAGAGAAAAAAAGAGCTCTTTACCCAGTTCTATATCTCTAACTATAGCCAATCAGAAGCATTCTAGAGTGCTCCTTTGTTTGATGATAACTGAGGCTTTGAGATGTATTCTAATGTCATTCACAGGCTAGCTGCTTTAATATGAGGCACCAATTCAAAGGTATACATTACACAATTAGTCTAGATTAGGTAAATCATTAGAAATATGGGTTTAAACAATAAAAAAATTACACCATTCAGACTGAAGACCATTTGAAGATGAGCGAGCAGACAAAATATCATACACAAGTTGCCATGGGAGGTCGACTGGTAATAACGATTACAACACTCTTACCACTAAATGAGATCAGAGGCATAAGACAGGCCTCTGTGGCGCAGGACGGCCCCCAACCATCCAGTGGGCCCTCAAACCTTCCAGAGGGTCCCAATTCAGCTGAAGGCCAATGAATATCTCTAAGATATAGGAGACTCCGAGGTCCCTTCATTACATTCTGCAGGGAGGGCCCCATCATTTTGTGAGCCACTGGATGGGATATACCTTGTCTGAGAGCATGGAGTTAATGTTATTGTTGGTGCACCAGATCCAAAATAGCAGAATGTCAGGGCAGAGGTTGAGGAGGGGAGGGTGGGGTTTACATGCTCACCGGTAAACTACATTCACGGTGGTAGGAAAGACCATAAACCAGATGATAGACAAAAATATGTCGGCTTGTTTCAATTTAAAACGTTGTTCAGCTAATCTAGATGTGAATTTGGGTCTGGCTTGAGGTGAAGATTGACCATCTGATGGCGTTTACTTTCATTTCCATCCTAGGATTTCTCACATTATCCAAACTTCCTCTGCTGGGAGGCTTGGGATCAGCCATGGCCATGAGTAGGCCAACCAGTTGTTTGAGGGCATCGTGCACATGCCCTTGAGATGCCAGAGCCGATAGAACTGCTAGAATACTGTACATGATATTTATAATTTGTATGTGTTGGCGTCATGCATCCAGGATCGGTTGTTGTGCAGTAAAAAAGAAATCAATGGCCATTTCATAGCCCAAGGGTGGCCATGACTTTATCTGCGTTGCATGAAGTGCCCTCATGTGCAGTGTGTTCCAGTCCACCAACCCACCACCTGAGCCATTTTCAGAGAAATCTCAGCCAGGAATGCAGAAGGTTCAACCACTTGATATGATAAGGGTAGGCTTACTACGATCCCTCCCATGGGTGCAGCCTTGTAAGCATGAAACAGATACGGCAATTATTCATGTTGGATGGTGGAGGGGAACCATCTGTCTCAAATTGCAATTAATTCCCTGTCCAGGAATTTAAATCACCTTACTGGAGGAGGTTTTATACAACAGATCAAGATTGTCTTCTGCTTGTACTTGCCCAGACCTGCCAACATAAAAACAAAATCACTGTGTGAGGAGGAGGCGGGCCTTCATGCAGATAACTGCTTGAGAGGCACTCCTGCCACCTTACCCCACCAACCACCCTGCTCCCAAAAAACACAAAAGCTTGCAGTCAATGTCCCCGGGTGTTGTCACACCCCTGGATGGACATCCGCTGCGTAGAGCTCCAATAGACGAGTAGGAACTCCAGGGCTTAATTTGAGCCGCTGGTTTCTGGTGCTCGGCACCGGCACTTAATTGGTTTCCGGTGCTTGGCACTGGCACTTAATTGTCATCACCACACTTATGACATTCTGCCACATTGTGGCGCAGCTCATCTAAGTTACAGATGAGCAGAAAAATGGTTGTTTATGAATACAATATACATTAAAAAATGCTAATACCTTTCTCCCCAGCCATCCTTTAGCTTAGGGGACCTGGAATAATCTGGACTGTCGCACATGCAGGTGAGAGAGATGGTAAGAAGTTGTTTTAGTACCGCCACTGGCGGCGATGACGGGGCAATGGGTGGCGCAAGTTGCAGTGGCCTCCTGGTCAGGGCCCTGGCACTTATGATTTTACAAATTAGGCACTGGCAGGTCCCCCTCTCAGGGCAGGGGTTTCCAGCTCAGCTTCCCTGCTACCGCATGATAGCGGCTCTTCACGGGGTGGCGGTGTTTTGGGAGCCGATAGTGTGTGACATATGGTAGTGGCACGGCACCGTATGACTTGGTAGTTCTGCATATCAAAAGCAAATACAGCAAGATGTATCCACGACTTTGAAAGACTGGCCCATCACTGAGAAGGGGCAGCTCCGGCAGCAGCAACCATGGCAGAGTCTGGAGACTGCACATCCGACAGCACCTGCAGAAAGCAATCGCTATGCGAAGGAAAGATGGTGACTGGTGTCACAGGGTACCAGTGAGCCACACAACGATGGAGACATGAGTCCAGGTGAGACAAAGGACTGCCTCCCAGAAAGGGCCATCACTCCAGTATCACCTGAAACCACACAGCAGGGAAAGAGAAACAATGCTTTGCCCATTATAATGAGCCAGAAACCCTTCTAGCGGAGTGGGATAATGCCTCTCCAGAAGAGGGTTTGATAGAGATGGAAAGTGTAATGATTGCCACAGTCTAGTTGTTGCCAGCCGCCACCAAATGTGTCGCACCCATGCGCTCTGTCTGCGGATGGAGCGCACCCAATAAAAGGCTGGGGCATGCCTGATATGGGGCAGTTACCTCATCCACGTTCGCACTAGTGTTTGTGCCTAATTTCTCATGCGCTCCGCACACCTCTCGCACGAAGACGCTACACTGCTGACGAGGGGAGCAGAACTCACGCTCCCGCCCCTACAAATTGTCGTGGGCTACCAGCGGCATTACCCGGCCCGACGATTACCGGTACCACGCCGTTTGCAGCCAAACAAACGGAGATAATTGTTGATGCCAGCCGTGTAGGCTTAGGGGTAGTACTGACCCAGGAGCAAGAACCTGGTAGGTGGAGGCCCAGACGTACATCAGCAAGGCACTCTCGCCCACAGCGAGACGCTATGCACAAATTGAGAGGGAGGCCCTGGCCATCAGGTGGGCGTGCCGTCATTTCCACCTGTACGTTTGTGGCCACCATACAGAGTTGTCACCGACCTTCAACCCCTGGTGCCCCTGTTCAAGGGATCTGCACCACACCCACCCCCAAGGATTGAACGATGGGCTCGCGGGCTCAAGCAGTATGAGATGGAAGTGGCATACAGCCCTGGCGCCAAGAACCCTGCCGACTTCCTCTCAAGACACCCAGCACCTCAAGACAAACAAAGGGAAGGCGCCGTCGATGCATTAGAGGCCAACCTCAACATGCTCTCCACGATAACATGCCCAAAAGCCTTGCTGTTGGAGGACATCGCCGCAGCGGCAGAAGGAGACCCTGTACTGTCCAAGGTACGGACAGCCGTTCAAGGAGGGCACTGGCACCAATTTCTGCAATCTGCCAATGACTGGGCTGGGCCCGAGAAAGACTGTCTCCTGAAATTTGGAGAATCAGAAATGAGCTGAGCGTAACTCAAGGAGGGATCCTGCTAAGGGGGTCCCGGATAGTGATACCATCCTCTCTACAGCACCAAGCAACCCAGTTAGCCCACGTAGGACACTAACGAGTCGAGAGAATGAAAGCCCGAATGCGAGAAAAGGTGTGGTTTCCGGGGCTGGAGGCTCAGGTGGAGGAAACAGTGAAGAGATACCCAGCCTACCAGCTGACAAGTGCGGCGGAGAGTCCACCACCTATACAGATGGAGGCCCATGGCAAGGCTCCATGGGAGAAGGTGAGCATCGACTTTGGGAGCTTTCCCTATGGTCGGACGATCGTGGTGATGATCGATAGCCACTCCAAATACCCCCTGGTAGAGGTAGTCCGCTCCACTGCGGTCTCCCAAGTTGCCAAGGTACTGGAAAAGGCGTTTGCCATGTTCGGATGCCTGGAGGAGATCAAGAGCGACAATGGGCCCCCCTTTCAGGGGAGCGAGTTCCGGGACTTAATACAGAGACATGGCATACGGCATCGCCAAATCACCCCCCAATGGCCTCAGGCCAACGGGGAGGTTGAAAGATTCATGCGGACCCTTAACAAAGCCTTACAGATCGCTGTAGCAGAAAATGTCGACCCTGAACGCCATCTGCAATCCTTCCTCCGAGAGTACAAGAGCACCTCCCCTAGTACTACCCGATGCACACCCAGGGGTGCTAATGTTCAATGGAGTCTGCCGGGACACGCTCCCAGTCTGCCCAGGATGGACACCGCCCAGGAAGATGTCGTAAAGCGGAGAAAAAAGCTAAATCTCACCGCCAGCCAGACCCGGAGAGCAGCGCCCAGAGAATTACAAAAGGGAGAATCTGTGCCCATGAAAGACAGGAGACCAGGAGGCAAATTCCGCACCAGGTACAAACTGGGCCACTGGACGGTGGTCAACGTGAAGGGGACCATGGTGACGGTGGTGAGAGAGTAGGAGAGAGAGTGACACGGAACATCTCCTGGCACAAGAGAGTGCCCGAGCCTCACTCCAGCCAAGAAGCTGACTGCTCCCAAGGTCCCGAGGGACATGACATGACAGGGCAGAGCAAGAGGAGCCCTCGATGGACACCATGCCGCCCCCAACTCCAATGGCACGCGGCGAGGAACGTCAGGGGTCGGAACCTCTGGCCGCTTGTACAGGCATGCCGGCGACAATGATCCCTGAGCAACCGGAGGTTAAAGATGTTGCCTGGGGTGATCACCCCAGGTACAGACTAAGAGGGAATCCCAGACCAAGCTCCCGACTAAGAGACTATGCCTGTCAGGTGGTGCAGCAACCAACCTCCAACCGAAGAAAAAAAAGACTGAGTTGGGATGGGATGTAATGACTGCCACAGTCTAGTTGTTGCCGGCCGCCGCTGGATGTGTCGCACCCACGTGATCTGTCGGCGGGCAGAGTTCGGCCAATAAAAGGCAGGGGCATGCCTGCTCGGGGGCAGGTCACGCATCCACGTTAGCACTAGTGTATGTGCCTCATTTGCATGTGCTCCGCACACCTCCCGCAGCGCACTGCTGAGCCCGCACTGTGGAAATTTAGTTTGTATCTGAACATTATCTGCGCCATCTTGTCTCTCCCCAAGCGCCACATGCAGAAAACGCGCGACGGCCATTTTAGGCACCATGGTCTCATTGCCGATCGCCAGCGTCCTCCTCAGGCGCTGCAAACGTCCCCCGCGTGCCGGCCACCCCCCGCTCTCTCATACATGGGCCATAAACCCTCTCCTTCTGCGCGACCCTGCCATGGAACCACATCCCGCGCCTGACCAACACCTCCTTCCATCCCATACATGGTCACACATCCTTTTGATAACCCCCTTCCTCTGCGCCCGATTGTCCGAACCGATCCCAGGCCATCACTTAGCCCTGCGGATGCAGTTTATTGCCCCTACTGTAAGGGAAACACCTCACATCAAAGGGATTACAGTAGATCAAGGCCCCCACCCCCTGAGACCCGACCAGTTGCACACACCCCCGGGAATTGGCGGAATGTCCAGCTGTGTGATAGCCATCTCCTACTGTGGGTGGGGTGGGGACTTCTACTGTAGATATGTGTGGGAACAAGCTTGAAGTGGGGATTCCAAGGATGTCTTTCCGTACATCAAAGTCTCAACAAGAATGTATCACGTGTAATAAAGCAATAAACCTGTGTATAAGAGGCCAGGCCTCAGAGATGTGGTTAGAGCACCTCAAGACGATACCTTGCTGTCCGATCTGACGTGTTCTGCTCCGACGGAATAAAACTTTGTTTCCTGCCTTCCAGTCTCCGGCGCCTGCCTCTTTTGTTGGTTAATTATCGAATGGTATAAGAGGCGATTACCGCCGGGCAATACTTGAAGGTTATCGACTGAAGGTGCCGCTACCATTTAACAATTGGCGCCCAACGTGGGGCCCATCAGCGACACGTGGATCCAGTGGGAGAGGTCCTGACGACAAAGTGAACGACTGCAACGATCGGGAAGAGCTCCTGCCTGATAGACCCTCGTCTGGCAGCCGATCATCCGAACTTCACTGGTTCCGAACAGACCTCTCTCGAGTGATCTACGGTCCTGACTGGGAACCATCAGGAGTGCCGCGGCAAATACGGAGAGTAGAGGACGATCGGGCGCTGGGTGCGGGAGACGAGAAACTGTCCATGCGGTCCGGGTAAGGTCGTGTAACACGACGAATTGCGAAACGATTGATTGATTGATTGAAAATACTAGTATTGCTTACTTGATTGTTCTTTTTGAGATATTCGCTGTCTACAAACAGGGAAGAGTAGAAATACTCTCTCTTCCTTTGCAGATAGTGAAGGGTAGGTAACGCAGACTTTTGTCCCCGTTGTAACCCGTCGTGCCTATTTTTTTCTCCCCACTGATTGATTGTCCGAACATTGATTGTTTTGAAGAATATTGGTTCTTTGAGATATTCTCTGTTTGCAAATAACGAAGAATAGAAATATTCTGTCTAGTCTTTGCAAATAGTGAAGGGTAGGTAACGCAGACTTTTGTCTCCGTTGTAGCCCGTCGTGCCTATCTCTTTCTCACCATTTGATTGATTGATTGTCCGAACACTGGTTGTTCGATATTGGTTCTTTGGAGGTATTCTCTACTTGCAAATAACGTAGAATAGAGATATTCTATCTAGTCTTTGCAAGCAGTGAAAAGATAGGCAGTGCAGACTTTTGTCCCCGTTGTAACCCGTCATGCCTATCTTCTCCCCACTGATTGGTAGTTGGTTATGCCCGGACCGCTTATTAGAGATGAACCATCCGGCTCCACTGGAAGGCACCCCTAATAAGGACATGTTTACTAAATATGGACTAGTCGCCGTAGCTTATAGCAAACTATGGCATAAATATACAAAGAAGGACCCCGAGAGTCAGTGGGCACTGATGGGATCCTTTGATGATCATAAAATAGAAACGCTAGAAATAGCTCTACGTAGTAATAAAACGACGCCTACTATGCTTGACAGTATCGGCATGTGGCGCAAAGAAGCAACACAACGAAAAAAGAGGGAAGAAGTAAAAGCAGAAAAGGAATTGCGTAAGGCAGCTCACCTTGCCGCTAGAAAGTTAGAGGAAGAGATAAAGGAGAGAAAGGAAGCTAAACTAAAACAAGAGTTTGAAACATCAGGCCAGTGCCCTGTTAGGACCTCCTCTACGCTCTACCCTGAGTTACCTTCCAAGCAACGAGTGAATGACGAATTACTATTAGATCCCCCGATCATCTACATGCCCCCTCCATATGCTCCCTCCCAACCCATAGTGCAGCACCCGCAACCCCCGAACGCAAGCGAAAGCAGTACCAGGGCCTCGGTCCTCACGGCCTCCGCGCCGGCCGAGCCACTTGTACTGAACACAATGTTAGCAATAACGTTAGATGACCCTGAGATGAGAAAGAGGGATTCCGCCAGAGTGAATCGACTAACAAAGGATGAACCAGCCAAAATCGATAAGGTAGTAAGAACACTAGTAGAACGGAAGGAAAGTGAGGAGTATGTAACAGACATGTATAACTCGCATGCCGACAACCACAGACGACACTTTGTTGTACGACTTTATCACATCCTGAATGCCTATGAGGATAGGTACCAGGATCGAGGTCCCGAAGGCTTAGCGACCTTGTATAGGAAGGTAGATATTGGGGAGGGGGGAGAGAGCGATGTAACGGACCTCTTCACTCGTACACTCGAAGTCTTCCGGCATCTTAAAGAACACAGACAGACAACCAAGGCAGAGACCCCCATAGCGACTGAACCCCAGGCAGGAAAAGCTGATACCATGATGCCCATCAAGGAAGCTGCTCCTTACTGGGTCCCCCCACGAGATCAGGGAACACACGACGACATCAACCACCAAGATGCGAAGGGAAGGGTTGTATATAACTGGGTCTATCAGCCATGGGACCGACAAGACATCTTGACCTTTAGAAAAACCCTACCCGACTTAAGAAAGAACCCGACTGCCTTTTACACAGAACTAGGTACGGCCTTAGGTTCAACTATAATGACCTTGGCGGATATCGATTTGTTCTTCGGGTTGTGTCTGCCGGCGGATGTGTGGAAGCAAATCCGGAAAGTCGACCACGCTGAGCCATTCGGATATACCTGGGCACAACTCGATACCATAGACAAACAGCGAGGACCTGGACAGAAACCTCTAAAGGCCATATTGGAACTCCCAGACAAGATTGTACAGAAATTGAAGACCCTAATCCCAGAAAGGAAGGTAGACTGGTCGATAGTGACGGCTTGCCGCCAGAAACCCCAGGAGGATGCGTCCGAATACTTCTCTCGATTCGAAACAGTGTTTTCCGATTATAGTGGCCAGGACATGGCCACTGCAACCGGACATCACCTCTTTGTCCAGAATTATGTGAAGGGTCTGTCACAGGACGTCTCCCAGAAGTTACAGACCAGCGAGAGTAGTTGGGCAGCCTCCAAACCCGCGGCTATCCTCCAGATGGCCCAGTACTACGAACACCAAAAGAATGAGAACGATAGGGCGTCCGAGAGAAAGAAAAGGTAATGATCGCACAGCTGCAAGGGGTGACCATAGGAAGGGAACCTCCCAAGGGAAATTACCAACCGACTGCTCCTAGAAAACTACCCCCTAGAGACCATGCACCCACACCCTACGGTGGACGCAGGGACTTAGACGAGAATCAGTGCGCGTTCTGCAAAGGGTTTGGACACTGGAAATCCCAGTGCCCGGTCCTTCTGGATATGAACAAGAATAGGGACACAAGAGACATAGCAAATAGCCCCAGAAATAGAGGACAGGGACGAGGGTACACGAAGGCCACCACCAACGACAGGCCAGGCAGACCAAACACCTTTGACCGCCCCCGACAGAACCAGTGTCAGCAGTCCGACTATGAAAACGCCCATGACTTCGCATAGGACCGCCAGGGGCAAGGGAGGGATCCAGTCGAACTCCGTGTTGACCAGCAAGGTCCTTACGTCACTGCTAAGGTCCTGGGCACAAAGTCTCCATTTTTGGTAGATACCGGAGCGACACGTAGTGCATTATCTAAACGACTGATTCCGAGGGCACCCTTGTCTGGCTCACACGTAACCTCAATAGGCTTCGATGGAACGCCCTCCACTAATCCCTTGTCCGCACCAATCTCCTTTGACTTGGAAAATAACACCACTGACACGACGTTTCTGCTCTCCTCCAACACCCCCGACGCTATTATGGGTCTTGATTTACTAAAACATTTCCGAGCTACCATCAGATGTTCCCCAGACGGAGTCCGAGTTATACTGCACGATAACCCAGATCTGTTCAGGCCTTGTCTCACACGACGTATGTTCTCTATAACCGATGCTGACTTGTCCCTACTCGACACGTTACCCTCACACCTGTGGGCTAAAACCGACTCAGACGTAGGACGCATGGTGATCGACCCTGTACACATAACTGTCCGACCGGACGCGGTGCTCCCAAAGCTGCCACAGTATCGGATATCGCCCGAAGGCGAGAAGGCATTGGTGGAAATCATCCAGTCCCTAGTCGACACAGGAGTGGTAGAAGAAGTAGTCAGTAATGTTTGCAACAGCCCTATCCTACCCATTGTAAAGAAACAAGGCGAAGGAGATGGGAAAGCATACCGCTTCATTGTTGACTTACGAGAAGTTAACAAAGTAGTCATACCTCAGTACCCCGTAGTCTCAGACATCACCACCATCCTCACCCTGATTCCATCCACTGCCACTACCTTCACTGTTATTGATCTCAAGAACGCATTCTTTTCCATCCCCATCCACCCAGACAGCCGCTACCTTTTTGGCTTCACCTTAAAAGCCCGTTCGTACAGATTCTGTGGGGCACCCCAAGGCTACACTGAGAGTCCCAGCATTTATAGCCAAGCCCTCAAAAGACAACTAGATGCAGTCCAACTACCAGATGGAGTGGTGTTAATACAATACGTCGATGATATTCTTTTGGCGGCCGACACCACTCCACTCGCAGTCACAGCCACCATCCACCTCCTCCACTTCCTCGCGGAGAACGGTCACAAGGTCTCCAGGAAGAAGTTGCAATTCTGCCAACCCCAAGTGACATACCTAGGCCACCTCCTATCCAAAGAGGGGAGGAAGCTTACTCCTGATCGAATTCAGACCATCCTAGAAACCCCCGTTCCCAAAACTCAGAAGCAAGTGCGGTCCCTGGTAGGCCTCACCTCCTTCTGCCGACAGTGGTTGCCAAACTTCAGTCTTATCGTAAAACCTCTGCTTTCCCTGTTGGCCAAAGACGTCCCCTTCCCCCTCCCCTGGACACCCGAATGCCAATCCTCCTTCAAGGAATTACGAGATGCCCTTTGTTCAGCACCAGTCCTAGGGACCCCAGACTACACTAAACCTTTCTCCCTCTTCACCCACGAAAGGGAGGGGTGCGCATTGTCTGTTCTAACACAGTCCATAGGTCCCAAGCAACGCCCTTGCGCCTACTTCTCTGCCACTCTCGACCCTGTAGCCAGAGCCTTGCCCGCCTGCCTTCGAGCAGTAGCCGCCACTGCTGTCTCTATCCGACAAAGTGAGGGGATCGTGCTTTCAAACCCCCTCACCATGCAGTTGACACCCTCCTGAACCAGACCAAGACTCAACACCTGACTAGCGCATGACTGACTGGTTACGAGCTGACTCTGCTTGCACCCCATATCACGCTGAAGTGATGCACCACCCTGAATCCAGCCACTCTGCTACCTCTCCCTGACACTGACCCCAATGCGTCCCCTATACATGACTGCGTGACCCTCACCGATGAACAGACCAAGAGTAGGGTTGACCTCCGAGACACTGCCTTCCCGGACCCTGACGGAGAACTGTGGGTAGATGGCTCATGCATCAAGCTCCCCGACGGCACCACCTCAGCTGCCTATGCAGTCACCACGGCCCGAACAGTTGTTGAAACAGCCCGCATCACACAGCGATCCGCACAGGCGGCTGAGCTGATTGCTCTCACACGAGCGTGCATCCTAGCAGCAGGGACAACCGCAAACATTTACACCGACAGTCAGTACGCCTTCGGGGTGGTTCACCACTTTGGACTCCTATGGAAGGAGAGGGGATTCCTGACTTCCCATGGCACACCCATCCTACATGGAGATCTAGTCTCTGCCCTGACCGAAGCAGTCCTCCTCCCCGCACGGCTGGCTGTGATCAAATGCCAGGCACACAAGAAGGTGACAGACATTATAGGACAGGGAAATGCTCTGGCTGACATTACTGCCCGAACCACAGCCGAGAATAGGTCCACGACACGTATGTACGTGACCAGGTCACAAACTGAGAGATGGAAGGATGCCAGGGAAACGATTAGGGACATCCAATTAGCCAGCACACCACACGAATTGACTGAATGGGCACGGGTAGGATTGAAAGACGATGAAGGCTGCTGGCAGACTAAAGACACGAACAAATGGTTGCTACCTGACTCATTCCTGATTCCCATGCTGATCATGACACACTCCCCCGCACACATAGGGTCTGCCCCCATGATCGAACTCATCTCCAAAGTTTGGCACAACGATAAGATCCCAGACTCAGCCAAACGTCTGGTCCAACAATGCCTGGTATGCCTCCAACACAACCCTGGTAAAGGAACTGCTGTACCCCGGGGAGGGTTTGGGGTTCCTAACGATCCCTTTGAGGTCCTGCAGATGGACTACATCCAGTTAGAAAGGTGCCAGAGCCTGAAGTACGTACTTGTCGTTGTGTGCGCCTTCAGCAAATGGGTGGAAGCCTACCCAACCCGTGACAACACTGCTATGACTACCGCAAAAGTACTACTGAAGGAATTCTTCCCCCGTTACGGTCTCTGTCGAATTTTATGGAGCGACAACGGCCCCCACTTCGTAGCCGAAGTTATCCAACTCATCTTAAAAGGGTTGGGTGTAAAACAAAAGTTCCATGCGGTTTTCCACCCCCAATCTGCAGGCTTGGTTGAGCGACATAACGCCACATTGAAGCTCATAATAGCCAAAATAGTTGCCACCACAGGATTGAAGTGGCCAGACGCCCTCCCGCTAGCATTGCTATCAATGCGTTCCACTCTCACCAAACACCACTTAACCCCCTACGAGGTCGTCTTCGGGCGGCCCACGAACCTTTGGACTGCACCAAAACCGACATCCATTCGCGACGTCCCGGACGTCCTCATGTCTGACTATTTGTACAACCTAACTAAAACATTGTCTGTTATCCATCAGCAGGTGCTGCAAGCCATTCCCGACGCTTCCAGGGGTCCCGGACACGATATCCGACCCGGAGATTACGTCCTAGTGCGTAATTTCCAGCGTGCAAGGAGTCTGGAGCCCCGGTGGACGGGCCCCCTGCAAGTCTTGATCACCACCCGAACAGCTCTTCGAGTGGAGGGGAAGCGCAACTGGCTGCACGCACATCACTGTAAGAAGGTATCACCGACCCTGACGACAACCGACAACATCACCGGCCAAGGAGGACCCCCGGACAAAGACCGACCATCCCTGAGCTGCTACCAGAATACAGAGACACTTGAGTTAACGAAATATCCCGACCCCACTGTGCCATCCAAAGAAGGGTATAACCTGCGACGAAAGGAGGGAACTTCGGCTAAGCAGACCACGAACTAAGTTGAGATCCCAGATCGGTAGCCTAATCACCTCAAAAGGCTTCCAGGAGAGAAACTAAACAAAGCCAGTGGTTCTGCCCGCTACCGAGTCCCTTGAAGATGATGGAAGCGCCCGACATGAAGGTGATGGAAGCAACCGGACGTCCGAAGATCCACTATCAAAACCCAAAGACTGACAAGATGCACAGCTCAAAGACTATCGCGCTTTTTATTACCCTTCTCTTTTGCCTTCTCCTCATGGCCACCTTCTGGATCATGGAAGAGAGCTTACCCGCTCATAAGACATTGCTGACCACTGTTCAACCTACCACCATGAAAGAACACCATTTGATCTCGCTTTCTCCCCAACTGCGAGAAAGACGCAAGGAGTTCTGGAATAACTCTTTCGTGCAGTTGCTCCACCAACACAATCTTGCCGCCAATGCCACTAATTGCTGGATCTGTGGATTGCTACCGCATGCCACTGGACACTCTATCCCTTTCATCCCCTCACCTTTCTCTGTCCATGGCTCCTGCCTCGCTTGGCTAATCCTCCTGCAAGAAAGCTACAAGGACAATGCCACTTCCAGCAAAACTGTGTCACACTTCTACCATGGGTTCTGGCTGAACAAAACTGGAAACTTCTGCTCCCTTCTGTCCTCTAAGATCAAACACTTCCTTTCATATGGACATCCCTGCCAAAGAACGAGTTGAAATGCAGGTGTTCAACAACCCAGCCAGACCCACCTTCTCTTACCTCCGGAAACGAACGGCCGCCACCCTAACAGTGGCTCTGTCCGTCATCAACATCACAGGTCTTGTGTGCCTCGAAGGTCTGGGAACACAGCCGGTGGGCCGCAGTTCCTGTCTTATCACCCGAACATTGGACTCAGTCGACCCACCCTCCTTTGTTACCTCCCCAAATATGTACTTCGTCTGTGGTACTAAGGCCTACACCTGGCTTCCGAAAGGCTGGGGAGGCACCTGTTACATCGCTTTTATCCTTCCTCCAACATATGTGGCTCCAGCAAACCACCACCGGCAGAAACGTGCCAAGGACATTGTGCAAGCCGACTCCACCGGAGCACAGTTCATGGATGCAGTAAAAGGACTTGTCCCACTTTGGGGTCCAATGGCGAACAGCCGTGCCATCCGGCACTTAACCCAGGCAGTCGAAACAACAATGAACATTACGGCTGGCATCCTCACCAACAACACCGCCGAGCTTCAGGCCGTCCGCCTGGTGGCTCTCCAGAACCGCCTCGTTCTAGATGTGGTTCTGGCTGATCGTGGAGGAGCATGCCGCATCATTGGGTCCAGCTGTTGTACCTACGTACCGGACAACTGACCCTCCGTCTACAAGGCGATCGAACACCTCCACATACTTTCCTCAGAGGTGCATCAGGAACAAGAAGGATGGTCGCTTGGGAATTGGTTTTGGGACTCAATAAAGAAATGGGGGTGGAGGTTGTTTACGTTTATCCTAATGCCGATTGTGATTCTATGTGGATGTTGCCTGGGGATTCAGTGCTTGCCACCTTTATGTTCACTTTTCACGAACTACATCTGCCCTAAGACTCTGAACTTTGAAGCAGAACGAATGAAAGCCCTGTACGAAATAGAAGTACGTGGTATTATGGGGATAGATCCGAACTAAACAAGCTGGCGAGATATGTTAAAAGGGAGGACTGTGGAAATTTAGTTCGTATCTGAACATTGTCTGCGCCATCTTGTCTCTCCCCAAGCGCCACACGCAGAAAACGTGCGACAGCCATTTTAGGCACCATGGTCTCATTGCCGATCGCCAGCGTGCCCCTCAGGCGCTGCAAACGTCCCCCGCGCGCCGGCCACCCCCCGCTCTCTCATACATGGGCCATAAACCCTCTCCTTCTGCGCGACCCTGCCATGGAACCACATCCCGCGCCTGACCAACACCTCCTTCCATCCCATATATTATCACACATCCTTTTGATAACCCCCTTCCTCTGCACCCGATTGTCCGAACCGATCCCAGGCCATCACCTAGCCCTGCGGATGCAGTTTATTGCCCCTACTGTAAGGGAAACACCTCACATCAAAGGGATTACAGTAGATCAAGGCCCCCACCCCCTGAGACCCGACCAGTCGCACACACCCCCGGGAATTGGCGGAATGTCCAGCTGTGTGATAGCCATCTCCTACTGTGGGTGGGGTGGGGACTTCTACTGTAGATATGTGTGGGAACAAGCTTGAAGTGGGGATTCCAAGGATGTCTTTCCGTACATCAAAGTCTCAACAAGAATGTATCGCGTGTAATAAAGCAATAAACCTGTGTATAAGAGGCCAGGCCTCAGAGATGTGGTTAGAGCACCTCGAGACGATACCTTGCTGTCCGATCTGACGTGTTCTGCTCCGACGGAATAAAACTTTGTTTCCTGCCTTCCAGTCTCCGGCGCCTGCCTCTTTTGTTGGTTAATTATCGAATGGTATAAGAGGCGATTACCGCCGGGCAATACTTGAAGGTTATCGACTGAAGGTGCCGCTACCATTTAACAGCACCAAGACGCTACAGAAAGCACCCCTACAAGTTGCTCATCAGGTGCCCTGCAAAGGAGACTAATCCTGGATCCGCCAGGAAGTTGACCAACAGGAAGGAAGTGAAGCGCTCTGTCCAACTCTCACAGGACCAAGTAGTCCATCAGGAAGAGTCACCACAGCCCCTTGCTAAACTTCTGTGGGAAGAGGAACACCTTGAAGATAGTGCAAATAGCCAGAGCGTAAAAAGAAAATATCAAACTATTCCCAAAATGCTCCCAAATTAGGAATGGCTTTATTTAGGACTTGGACGCTAAAGGGAAGCACCATCCACCACATAGTTATTGTTGAACTGACAGAGCCCTAAAATCAGGAGAAGACAATCACTACAGTCCTCCAGAAAGAGGTAGTGTCAATCTACGGCGGTCACTAAATCTGGGGCAATTCAGGGGCGAAATGGGAGACACAAGTCCGAAATATTTCCCATAGTCTTCCTAAACCTAAAACCGGTACCCTGTTCACTTTAAATAAAAGAGGCCACCGGCCACAAGTTCATTATTCACTATGATTTTACTCGCATGTGATCAATCTTTCTTAGGCTTCTATTTTTATCATTATTGTGTCACATATCTTGTGTTTCCTTTTCCCGGAAATCAAGCTCAATTTTGAATTTCATTGTTTTTATTTATGGGGAGGCACCATGTAAAACCTCCACGCCTCTTTCTTTAAACCGCTTCCAACTTTCCCCATAACCTTTAATTCTTACATATACAGTTATCGCTTTAAAAAATAATTCTTAAGCAGTTAAACCACCTTACCCTTTTTCTAAAAAAGATTAACCCAAACCCTTTTGTATGCTTTACCTTGCCCTATCTATTACCTTCACCCTTAATACTTGTTCCCTTCTACATTTTTATATCCTGTCTTTTTATTCTCTCCTATTTTTTGTATCCCAAAGTAATTAACAGGAAAAAGGATATCACAGTTTAAACTTACATACCAGGGTCTCTCTGTCCACGTGACTGGGTTACCGCATCACTGATGCATTCAATCTTGTAATTATATTAATGCTGGTAATACTAACACATGAAGAACAGCAGCACACCTTTGCTACTCATGATTGGCTTGAAGGTTCATCACTTACCAGTACCCAGCCAGTCACTTCGTGCTTTTCAGGGCCACCGCGTGTCTGAATGGCGAGGTTGTCGCGGTCTCCAGGTAAGAGCTCCATCTTTTGAACACCATGATTGCCCCTGATCACCTAAGGAGGAAAGAATGAGGCAGGAGATTAAGATTGGTTTGCTCATTCAGGATACTCCAGCTGTTTCCTCAGCCTTATGTCAGAACTGTAAACACTGGACGGGGGCTTCAACGCAATATATATGTTGAGAATGTACCGCTGTCAGTGTCAAGTAGGTATTGGGTTCTCTTATAAAGGATAAGAACTCAAGCTCATCTTAAAACTCATTAATGCACCTTGACCCTCTCTGGTATTTAGGGCTGCGTCACCTTTTAGTAGTTTTTCCTGGTACATCCAACTTCTCTCACCATTTCTTGGTGGCACTACCACCATCAGCACCCCCTACTCTGATGACAGCGGCATTCTACCAAAGTTGACTGTGTTTTCCAGTAGTCCAAACTATTCAAAATAAAAACTGTAAATATTATTTTATTCTAATTCAATCAATCAATCATTCATAGGTTTGTTTAAGCACAGCTACTCAACCGACTGAGTGGGTCTCAAGGTGCTGGGGTTGGGGGGGGGGTGCAGGTCCATGATGTTCAAGGAGATCCGTCGAAGAGCCAGGTCTTGAGGTCCTTCGTGAACTTGGAGAGTGTTGGTGTTTGTCTGAGGTGGAGTTGGAGGGTGTTCCGTGCCTTGGCCATGAGGAGGGAGAAGGAGCGACCTCCTGTTCTGGTTTTCTTTATGCAAGACACTGTAGCCAGGGAGAGCTGGGCTGAGCGGAGGGATCTTTGGGGTGCGTTGTATGAGGGTCGGTAGTTCAGGTATGCAAGTCCAGTGTTGTGGAGGGCTTTGTGGGCGTGGGTGAGAAGCTTGAAGGTGATTCTCTTCTCGATGGGTAGCCAATGTAGTGTCCGCAGGTGTTTGGGTGATATGGCAGTGACTTGGTAGGTTGAGGACTAGTCTGGCGGAGGTGTTCTGGACGTTCTGGAGTTTGCGGTTGAGGTTCTTGTTGATTCCGGTGTAGAGAGTGTTAACATAGTCGGGTCTGCTGCTAATGAGGGTGTGGGTGTCAGTCTTTCTGGGATGAGACAGCATTGATTTTGTGGTCCATTTTGAGTTCGGCAAACAGGATGATTCCGAGGTTGCGAGCGTGGTCCGTGGGGGGAGGGTAGGTTCCCGAGGGCGGCGGGCCACCAGGTGTCGTTCCAGGCATTGGGGAGTGGGCCCAGGATGAGTACTTCAGTTTTGTCCATGTTGAGTTGTAGGCAGCTGCTCTTCATCCACTTGGTGACTGCTTCCATTCCTTCTTGAAAGTTATGTTTGGAGACGCTGGGTTCATTGGCTAGGGAGAGGATGAGTTGGGTGTCGTCTGCGTAGGATACAATGTTGAGTCTGTGGAATCTGACGATGGGGGTGAGCGGGGCCATGTAGATTTTAAACAGGGTGGGGCTTATGGAGTATCCTTGGGCAACACCACAGGTGATCGGTGTGGGATCCGGGAGGAAGGGTGGGAGTCAGACCCACTGCGTTCTGCCGGAGTGGAATGAGCAGATTCAGTTGAGGGCCTTGTCCCGGATCCCTGCGTCATGAAGTCTGTAGGCTAGGATATGGTGAGAGACTGTGTCGAAGGCTGTGGAGAGGTCTATTAGGATGAGGGCCACAGTCTCCCCTCTGTCTCGGAGGGAGCGGATGTCATCTGTTGCGGTGAGGAGGGCGGTTTCGGTCTGCAGTTTTTCCTGAAGCCAGATTGGGAGGCGTTGAGGATGTTGTTTTCTTCAATGAAGGAGGAGAGCTGGCTGTTGACTGCTTTTTCGATTACATTTGCCGGAAAAGGGAGTAAAGAGATGGGTCTGAAGTTTTTGAGGCTGTGTTGATTCTCAACATTTTGGTGGAGGTCAGTTTCATGTATTTCACTTCACTTGGTCACCTGTTCCTACTTATGTGCAAATTGTGTTTAGGCAAACACTTTTATTTGTCCCCAAACTGGAGTTATAACTCAGGCAGTAACTGGCCCAGTATTGCTGTTCACATGATTTTTGCAGGTACGACCTGGCCCAAATATTGAGTGTTAGCTGCATAAATTCTGAGTCTGTGCCTGTTGTAAAACAGGAAACGATGCACTAATCCCATGTGTTCTCCCCTTTTGAGATCTAGTGTTGAATGGTGTAGTAAATCATCCAGTAAAGTAAAGTAAAAAGTCCAGGATAATATTGGTTTTTATCGGGTGTGCAATTCCCACCCGAGATTGAGCAGCTCATGGAATGAGCCAACACATGTCCACGAGATTAATAAAGCAGTGTTACTGCTCTTACCTACCTTGGGCAGTCAGTTATATTGTAAGACGTAATGCAAAGTACACTTCAATAAGCAGTAGATGGTTAATGTTCCCTTTTTTCATCCATGCACCTGTACCCAATGGTGAGTGCCTTTTTATAAATGGAGATGGACTACCAGGAGTAGCTTTTAAAGAACCTGTCACTGAACATCTGAGGAAACTCTATTTTGTGAAATGTGATCCTCATGGTGGTTTACATGATATAAGTTATTAATACCTATGCAATATGACTTCTCTTGCTATCACCAGGGTCTATAATGTCCTACACAGCATTGCCATCTGATGGCAATTCCTTGCCACATTCCTTACACTATAAAACGAGAGGGAAGGGCGATGAGGAAGAGTTGAATTACTGGTAAATAATGTTTATTACGACTACATCCCTTGTCCTTGACCCTGCAGAAGGCCCGTGACTTGTGCTGCCTGGGATCTGTGTGAGACCTCCTTTCATGTTCAGATGGTTCGCAAATGGTTCCCTTGCTTTCATTGAAGTCTGTCGTCTTGTGCAATAAGATGTAGGGATGCCCTTACTGCTTGATGAAGAAAATTCAGCAGGCGATTGTCCTATATAGTTAACATTTCCTCCAAAGATTGGAGGAAACGTACTGAATTTCATATTCAAATAACTAATGTGCCATATGCCAACAAGCAACACCCTGATTGACCGTGCAGCTGTGCTCCTGCCACCACACTCCCTGTGGATATTATTTTGGGAAGGAAAATTTGCACATACAATGAAGGATCTGAATTTAAATGATGCTGAATTACAAGAGGCTACTCTGAATGCTAGTGAGACCAATTGGCGTATTTATGAAACTTTCATGCAGCGCAGCACAGCAGGCCACCTTGCTGGGCTGCGTGAAAGGGCAAGGGTAGGAATGCGCCGTATTTAACATAATACCGCACATTTCTATCCTTTCCGTGCAATAGCATCCTTTTGGCTGCCTGGCACCAATGCAGGCACCCTTTCACCGTGGTGCAAGGGTGACTGCGTTGTAGGCAAGATTGGTTTTGTGCAGGAAGGGGCACCTTCCAGCACAAAAACAATCCTGAGAGTCATTTTTCTCTTTCTGTGTGTGCTGCAATATGCATCCCATTAGAAAGAAATAAAAACAAGGAGAGATAAAAATATTTCTCCTTGTTACGCCTCACCTGGGGAGGCGTAGCATTTTGACACATTCCCAGGGAATGCACCAAAATCCATGGACGGATGTGTAAGAACACTGGCGCTCCACCCATGAAATGCCTCCCTGGGGTAGAGTAGTGCAAATCAGTGTTTTTCGCTGCGTTGCATTACTCAAGAATTATCAAGCCACGCAGGGCCACGTAAGGTGGTCTTGCGTGGCTTGATAAATCTTACTTTAGTGTTGCGTCGCCCTTGCGCCCCCCCCCTTGCGTGGCACAAGGGTGACGCAACACTTTCATAAATATGCCTCAAAGTTACCTATGCCTGGTTCTGCCCTTCGAAGCACCACTAACCTCATTGCGTAATCCTGCTAAATGCTTCCAAAATACTATTCAAAAACCCTCATAAGCAGACAATTTAGTGTTTCCCTCACTTAACATCCCGTTATCCCTGTGGCCGGTGCCATGCCTGCTGAAACACCAGCCACATCAAAGAACTGCATTTGGAATACCTACAACTTGGCAACAAACATATCTTTTTAACATGTCAATTTTTGAATTGCCCATGTGAAAAGAAGTAGGTGGACATGATGAAAAACTAGGTCAAGTTTTTGATCTCTGAGTATAAAGTATTCTGCTGATTCACCCTTCCACAAAACCGGTATCACATTTTAAAGAAGCAGGTCATAACCCTAATAACATATAGAAGCCAATTCTGGAACATATTATTACTTTGAATTAGAATGCAGGTCTTCATATCCTTCTATTTCTGTATCCTTAATAAATTTATCATACAAAGTTATTTACATGCAAATTAAAAATTAAGAAAGGAAATGATGAGAACACAATTGTAAAATGTATTTTTCTTGTGCTTGCTTCAAGTAACGGGTTTATCAAGGAAAATAACTTTGAGATGGGGCGGCGAAGTGTCCTGATGAAGACCATCTTTGAATCATAAATGGGCTGAAGCGGCATTGATTCGTTTGTCTTTTCAGTCTCACGATCCTCGTAGTTCTGTTACGGAGGACTGTGGTCTTTGACTGGGCTTTATATCTGCTGTGGTGCTTCTATTTGTGACGCTGACCTGGACAGTTGTACACCAGAAAAAAGAGCACATCAATTTCGTCCTGTAAAGATAGTGATTCCAGAATATTGACCATTAACTATATTGTCAATTTAGATATCCATAGGTAAGTATAGATTTATTGTTTGAACTCCCCGTCTACGTCTAGCATCAAGATGGTTAGCTTCCACTATATCATCAAGGCAACAATATAAAGTAAGTATAGATTAGCTATTATTAACTCTGCATGTGTGTACCTTGAAGAGCATCAAGGTACACAGATGCGAAGTTAAGAATATTAAATCTCTGTATTTACCTATGTACATTTACTTTGAAGATATAGTGATAGTCAATTTTCCAGAATCAACATTTTTGCAGAACGATATTAAATACTCAAGAATGAGGTAGAACGCCGCCTGGAGACTTTAACTGGACTCTGCCTTCCACTGCATCAAGAAAATAGGATCCCCCACCAAATGCTTTCTTTAAATTTGCTTAATCTTAAGTAACAATGGCGTAGCATTAATTTGCCGAGTGCAGATTGTATTCCCACTAATGTTTAGCTACTACATTTGCTTGTTACAATTCTTACCTGCTCCCATAGACCCATTCCATCCACAACCTCCTGCAGTGTGGGGCTATTTTGAACATTGTTGCTTGGGCTGACCTACTGTTCTGCTCCCAAACAGGTTTTCTACTTATCTGGGTTTGAGCAGAGAGATTTCGGGGTGTGGGCTTATCTGCTTGGGTCAGAGGAAACACCTGTGCCGTAGTATTATTTATTGTGTAAGACAAAACAGTGGGCCAGATGTATTAAACCCTAGAGTGGCTGCAAACAGTGCGATTCGCAAAACTACTGGGTTTCTGACTGCAAAAATAGTTTTGTACCATGTACTAAAATGCTTTGAGGAGTTAGAAAATCCTTTCTGACTCACAACAAGAGTTTTGAGATTGATCATGGCTCACAATTAAGAGGGTGTAAAGGCGTGTCCCTTGCTAGCTTCAATTCACAATGTTGTCTTGCCAAAGGTTTGCAACCGCAATTGCAGTCACACACCATTAGAAAGTTCCCAGGACCCTGAACAGGGCACTACTTACTCTAAAGGCGAAGCTGTGCCTGTGAGATAGCTTCCCCTCTGTGAATCATATTGGGCTGCATCGGAGGAAGCAGACAGTGGTCTATAGAGCCAATGAATGGATAACATTGTAATTTTATTTTGAAGCAGCACCCAACCCTTTAATGCCATTGATGGACTTTGGCTCCTTTAAAAAACATGTTTCCTGTTTGGGATAACTATTAGAGCGATGGCGGGCTGTTGTCCCTTGCAGGCCACCATCTCTGCATTAGCAGCCATATACGGAGGGCCACACATTGTCACCTGTCAGAGTAATACTCAGGCAGGGCATGAGTATGCACTTTGCAAGGCCACTTATTAGCAAACTGGACTCATTGCACATTGCATTTCAAATCGAAGGCATGTCAGTGTGCAAATTGCCCATATTGGTTTGCAAAGGGGTCTTAATAAATCGGTTCCAGTGTAAAGTTGGTACCCAGAGTATGTTCCCACGTGGAGAAAGACTAATGCATCACTGTCCGGGCCTGTTTGAAGTCGACAAAAGACAGCAGCATCCTTCTTCACTGACCTCTTAATGGCGACCAATCCGAAAGAAACATAGAAGAGTTCTTCAGGAAGCCTAGCAGACGAAAGAGAGAAACACGCCCACTCTCCACCCATGAACGGAATGAGTTCACCCAAGTTGAAAAGCAGTTATTGCACAATTAATTCAGCAAAAAGACACGAGTGATGCTTAAAATACGTGAAGGTTGATTTTGAGCGGAATACCCTTATCCGGTGTAAATCAGGGAACAGAAACACCCGAGGCTCCGCTGTTGTGCACCAGGTGCTGAACTTAACATTGGCGGTCGTGTGAGCCCCGCACTTCATGGACAGGAACGCTACAGGGCCAAATGGCGAAGGTCCAAGCTTAACATGAAAGATTCTTGAAATGCCCCGCATGCCAGTCTTCAGCAACAGTCCTTTCAGAGTGAAATGACCAAAAGCGGATTTGTGTGAGATAATCGCTCCGAGGTTGAATGTACTACTTCGGTATGTGCTCGTGGACCCTGGAATGCACACTAGTCGGCCTCCGGAGGACAGCAAGAAGCGCTGTACACCACGAACAAACCCGAGGGCCTGAAGCTGGGGACTTCCAGGAATTTGATTAAAATGAATCTCTGTAATAACCCACAGGGCAGGAATGTAGTGCCACCAGGCTCTGCTTCTGATCTTGAGCACCTCAACACTGCTCTCGCCCGTGTAAATACCTATTTCGGGCAGAGCTGGACAGACAGCTAAAAGCAGCCTTGGAATATGTTTTAATACCAGGCCAGTGTTGCCAGGATGGAGCATAGAAAGTAAATGGAAGCATATACTGGGGAGATTGAAGAAGTATCCATCAAAAAACATTTTAAACAACATTCATTTTGCCCAATAGGTCTGGCTTTTTGATAGTGGAAGTGATTGGTAATAGCTGGGAGACATATGTTGCTCCATCCTCACTGTACTAGAAAGCAAATCCCATAACAAAGCAACATCTTGGACAGCAACAGTTTGGAAGTTGATTCTAGGGCCCTATTACTGGACAAACTGAATTAGAAGACTTAGGGACAGATTTTCAAAATAGTCACGCAACGCAGCGTATCCCCAAAGAGTCTGCGCTGCGTTGTATGACAGGGACGGAGCAGAAGAGCGCAACTTCTACAGAGAAATGTCTCTCTGCTCCTCTTACCCTAGCGCTGACACTGATTTCAGCTGCTGTGTGCCAGACACACACCTTAGCGTCAAAGCTAGGGTGCGTGCCTGAGTCTAGAATAGGTTTTGTACAGGAAGGGTACAGTACTGCACACATGCAAAGTCAGAAACAAAAGAAGAAATCACAACATTTCTCCTGTTAATGACTCCTTTGAAGTGGTGTTAACTTTTGGCGCTAAACCTTGTCTACAATTGTTTGTAGATAGGGTTTTGCGTCAAAAGGCATGGGTGGTAGCATGTTAACGCCCATGTACCACTCATGTAATGGCCCCTTGATCTTTAGTACAGGCTATTGAATCTAAACAGCATGCACGTCCTAAACAAAGAAGCCATAAATCAACAATAAACAATGTCATTGTGACAGCAAAGTAAATGCATCATTAAAAACACACTTTCTCAGTCACATCTGCTGTCTAATAACAAGCATTTACAATGCAATAGGTCTCCCGATTGTGAGTTTTTGAGCTATTGGCATTGTAAATGGCAATGCCTTTTATAAAAAATTAAAAGGCGCTGTCATTTACAATACCAATAGTTAAAAGTTTTGCGAAAGCAATACCTATTGTATTGCATAGCGCGGTGTCCACGAAGCGGGCTCCACGAAGCGGGCTCCACGCTTATTATTATAAAGTAAAACAAAAAAAAGAAAGAAAGAGCGGTGTGTCCCGGAAGCGGGCACCGTGCTCAGTATTATGGTAAAAACAAAAGATGAAACCGAGCGCGGTGTCCCTGAAGCGGGCGCCGCGCTCAGACTTAAAGTTTTAAAGAATAAAAAATAAACAGAGTGCTGTGTCCCCGCAGAAGGAGCTGCACTCAACATAAAAGTAAAAAAAAATGTTTTAACTGAGCGCAGTGTCCCTAAGTTGGGCGCGGCACTCATCATGCATAGCTCTCTATAAGAAAATCGTCCGCCATTGTCCCCATCAGTCATTAAACAAAATAGTGCTCACCCACTTATAATGCAGACTGTGTAACAAGCCAAGTAAAAGGTCCAGTCGTTATGGGCGGTAACAAATGCAGACAAGGCGGTACCAAGGAGGGACTAACAAGCCCATTTACAAATCCAAAGCCAGCATTTACAAAGGACAATGACACAAGCCAATAACAAATATGGGCAGAGAGTCAGCGGGACTTCCAGTGCATACTCTAATACAGCATGCCTCGCAGAGCGAGCAGCGCAGGTGCGCTTCCTCTAGGCTCGACTTAAAAAGGCATGTATACACAATTACTAAACATGACAACTTATGTTGCAGTTTCCATCCACTTTTGGCCAACCCAACACAAAACCCCTAATCCTGGGCAGTACGATTAAAGTATACCATTTCCTTTTTCACAAGAACAACCACAATTAATTCTGGTAATTTAAAGAAAAAGCCACAATCACTTGGTAATGTTACATGTTGAGAAGTAGAAACACTACCATAGGGAAGTACAGACGAACCCTAACAAGGTTACAAACTGTTCACTGACCCGTCCCAATGAGCACTTACCAGTAGTTATGCTGTCAGGCTTTGCGGTTGTACGAAGACACAACTACTGGATGCTCAACCTCTTAATTTTTGCCATATTTAGGCAGAGGGAATGGGGTGCACCTCTCCAGACTAAGGCCAAGCCATAACAGCGAAAATTGGAAGCAAGTCTGGGAAACAGCTGCACTCCCTCGCCCTCCACACACTAGCCGTCGTACATTTAGTCTACCTAAGAGGTGGTTATGGGGTGAGTTGGGCTGGGAGGGCAAGAGCAAGTTATGCACTCTACTTGATAAGATGAAAGTTAAGCACGCCAAATGAGGTGTGGCAGATGGAGAATGAGTGTAGCACTGGACACTACAAAGCAAGATGGAAGACGATAAACAGAGGTGCTAGATTGTTGAGTAGCACTGGGGGGAAAACATAAGAGATGACACTGACAAGGAAAAAGGGCAGATGGATTGCAAGGATAGAAACAAGAGCATGTAGACCATCCATAAAGTGGACATTCTACGTTCTGTGAGACCAACCCCACCATACAGGAACAGACAAATTTCCACGTCTTACCCCAGCGTTTGAATTGTTCAATTAGAGTCTGTTGTGAACCTTCACTTTGTGAGGCTGGCATATGGCCACTCTTCGACTGCCGATCGAAATACTATATCTCCGGTTAGTCTAGCAAGGAATCATATGCTGGTAGACAACAGTAATGTTACAAGACAGAAAATTAAGAAAAAAAAAGTTTATATTCACCCTGTACCTAAGGCCAATCCCTTTACTACAGCAAAGGACATGACCACTTCTGGATGACAGCAAGATTTAATTTTACCAAAGTTAGCATAGCAAGAAGAAACCACAAGGGTGCAGTTGGGCAAAGCGGGAAGCAAATGGAATAAGCGGCTGTCAAATGTATAGAGTCTTCAAGGAGAAATGTGAATGCTTCGCGTATAAGCAGTGACCCCACTACTAACAAGGTTATCGAGGGTAGAGAATCAAGCTGTTCGACAGTTCAAACCTAGTACTACACATTCAACAGCGATCGCCTAGCAATTCCCTTGAGGGCCCTCTACTTTGCAGTGGACCCACAGATAGAATGGCAATGCCTATGAAGCTGCGAATTATAAGGACATCCAAAGTCAGTCGTCGTAAAGATGGCAGCCAGCTCAGTATTAAAGTACAAAAAAAAAAATGAAACAGAGCGCGGTGTCCCTGAAGTGGGCGCCGCGCTCAGTATTAAAGTTTAAACAATAAATAAATAAATAAACAGAGAGTGAGTCCCTGAACCAAGCACCACGCTCAACATCAAAGTTTTAAAAAGAAAATTTAAACAGAGCGTGGTGTCCCTAAAGCGGGCATCATTGTAAGCATGCAAATACAAAAAAAGCAGCCGCCATTGTCCCCATCAGTGTTGATAAACAAAATAGTGCTCACCCACTTATAATGCAGACCATGTAACAAGTCAAGTAAAAGGTCCAGTCCTTATGGGCGGTAATAAATACAGACAAGGCGGTACAAAGGAGGGACTAACAAGTCTATTTATGAATCAGAAGCCAGCATTTAAGAAAGACAATGACACAAAGCCAATGAAAAATATGGGCGGTGCTTCTACTGCATACTCTATTACAGCATGTCTCGCAGAGTAAGCAGTACATACACGCTCCCGCTAGGCTCGACCTACAAATCTACCCCATCACCAAAACCTGGTGACAAAAGTAGGATGGTGTTACCATGGATGAAATGTCATTGGCATTGATGGACTGCCTATCCAAGCAAGCGCAAACCATACAAACACATGAAAGACACTAGTTAAAGGGAGCTAACTCAAAGCCCACTTTCTCTCTGTACTTCTGCTTCTCCATTTTTGAAGCAGTTATGGCATGAGGTCTTCCAGACTAAAGCTGTCTGTAGCCAGATATAATAACCTGGATAAACAATTTAAAATCACGAATGTCCAGTTATATTTTAGAAAAATTCAGAGGTATACATGATCCAGCTTGAACATAACACAGAGGCATGGTTGGCGGAACTTAACAGCTGTCTGAAGAAATATCAGTATTTAGAGGAAAATGCTTGCCATTTGTTCACGTGACTAGGAACTGGAAAAATTGCTCTGGCCATTTGGTGTTCTGAAGAAGCCCACACCTCTGCGAGAAGAGACATCTTTCCAGTCACTCTAAGTACACCCTTTAAATCAAATGCAGACTGAGTGAGCGAATGAGTCTGCCCCTCACCCAGTTCCATAAATACAGCCTTTAGGTTCTAAGGCTGGGATTTCATTCAACATGCGGAAGGGAGGAGATAAAAGAAAACCAACCCAATAACCCAGTAAAGTCTGCTCTTCAAGGAAATAATATACCTGTAGTTGCACTGTTATGGATGAGCTCGGAGGAGTTGGGAGGAATACAAAGATCATGCAGCATATGGGGAGAGAGCAAGCAATGTTATGCACTACCATGGAGTGCTCAAAGAAAAAGTAAAAAGTAGTTCCCGATGTCAGCCATGGAAGGATACAAGCCATGGCGAGACAAGACTCCTGAGGAGTGACAAACACAACAAGAGGAAGGGAATCCATCAAATAAGAAGAAAGCAAATGAGATTGTCAACAAAACTAACCAGATGTAAACAATGTTGAACACAAGGAGGTGCACCAAAAAAGTAAATTTAGTCCACAGTAATTTCTTCAAAAAAGTTCTTAATTCAAAAGTTCATGCTCTTTCACAGAAAACCAGCCAACGTGTTTCGTTCTACGGAACCACGGAAGAAGAGTCTTAACACTTAGCAAGGTGTCAAGCTGTAAAACCTGAAACTTACCTCTATCATAAGGCGAAAATCAAATTTAAGATGTATCCTTATGGTGCACTAGGTAAGGTAAATTTATTATGCTTGATTAATTAAAACCATTGCATACATTAAATAGACATTAAGATCTAAACAAATTGCTCTAATACAATTAATTAAACAATTAAACAATTTTAAAATGATCCACTTTGTATTGTACGTAAAACAATATAAATAATTATCTTTTTAATTTCCTCAACACAGTTGGTGCTTAATCAAAGTAAAAGTCAGTTTAGTAAGGTTTATCTTATTAGGCTGTCAACCCACCAAGTTCCTTCACCGAGTTTATGCTCTTTAGATTTTTCTTTTTTATTAAGTGGTGCTCCAGCCACTCAAAGTGTTCCTGGGTTACGAAGACAGCTTCAAATTGCGTCTGTTAGTAAGATCATGATACTATTCTAAGAGTCTTAATATGGCGTTGGGGCTGTCTAAAATGGTGCCCAAGTCCATTGTGTGAAACTAGTTCATAACCAGTGGAGACAGATTTTTCAGTCTTTGTGCAGTAAGATCAAAAAATGTTGTAAGGTGACAATTTAACTGTACTAAGGTTGGAATAGAGCATAGGATTACCGCCTGCCTGCAGGACCTAATTCCGTGCTGGTTAAAGGATGGTTTTAATAAGGTTTTCCTTATATCCTTTAGTTTGTCACAAATACAAATGAAATGGATAAGGTTCTCCATACGCAAGCACACAACCGGCATGGCTGGTCTCCTCCTCTTCTTTCCCAGGGTGGTAAAAACGGATTAATCGAACCGACTTCCAAACGAAGTTTTAAGAATTTTTCCTTAGTCGCTATCTTTGTACCTGCTTTGAAATAGGGTTGGGGTTTAAGGACTTCGTAATTGTTGAGCAGAACCCAGCCATGGCCTCGTTTTGCTTTCTTATCCTCTATAGCTGATATGGTGCACTAGAACTTTACCTTGTAAAGCCCTGATGAAGTTCCACAGTTTCATTTTGGGAACGAAACGCATTGGCTGGTTGTCTGTGAATGAGCATGACATTTTGAATAAAGAACTTTTTTAAAGAAATTACTATGGACTAAATTTACTTTTTCTGTGCACCTTCTTGTGTTCAACAAAATCGTAATCTGTATTTATGAAGTAAAAGTTAAATGAATTCTGGAGGTCATCCACGCCCAATGACAAACACAAACATAAAATCTGAGTGGTGCATCTGTCTTACTTTCTTTTTCTATCTCTTTCTCTCTCCATCTCTATCTATCTTTCACCACCACTATGCACACCAGAACCACCATGAGCCTCCATGCATGGCAGGCATGTATGTATGTATACACTCAGGAGGCCAAGAGGACAAGTACCGCCCCCACTGACATCTGTCTGCGCCACAGAGGCAGAAGAGACGCTCCACCTCTTAAGAACCTTCATGCAGAAACCACAGCCCCCCTAGAAGAGTGCTGACTCTTATTTGCGTCTTTGCAACACAAACATGTCTTTCTGGTGTACCCTATACCACACATGAGAATTGAATATTCACTGATTCACAAGCGCTATCATTCAGAACATGAGATGCTGGCACTGACCTTGTTCCAGGTGAGGATTGGGGTTGGAATTCCAATGACTTCACAGCTCAGATACACCTGTGCACCACTGATGTTCCAGGTCTGTTTCGGGGGAGTCACTATAGAGGGAGCTGGAGAACGAAAGAACAACCTCATGTTAGACTTAGTCTACAAGAGCCAATGCACACCTTTACATTACAAACATAGAAATAAAATGATCAGGTTCCACAAATTCTCACATATGCTTTGGTTAATGGATGCATAGTGGGAGCGCAGAAATGCCATAGTCGTGGAACAACCCTCGGTACCCAGGGGTGCTTACTTAAAAAATGCTGTCCTTTTGCATCACCTAAGAGTAGATAGCAAAACATACCTGGCATCTTCAAGTTCTATCCAATAGGCTGCAAATGTATGCAGAGATGACCTCTACATATTATTTACACCTTGTGCCAGTGCTGAGTAGCAGCCAATTCTTTTCACTTTGCAACATTTGATGGCAAATATCTTGGTAGGTACATCGATTCCAAGTACAAATTAATATAAGGAGCTGACTACTTCAGCCCAGTAGAGGCCACCAAAGAACTTGTTGAATTGCTGACCCCCACATTCACAGATATCATTAAGAGATCCAATCTGCAATGGGCAGGTTGCTCCAGGTGGAGAGGATGTGGCTAACTGCCAGAGCTGTCCCAGTGTCGGCTCAACATCCTGTGATTCTGGGCAAATCATTAATCTCCCCGTGCCTAAAATTTTTAAAACGCAGACAAAATAATATGTCATGTAACTGGTGCTCATATGAAGGGCTCCAATACCTTCGGGTCAAGTTCACGCGACATAAAACTGCCTAAAAAATATAAACTATTATATGCTGTATTTACTCTACCTTTAAAGAGGCCCAGACTCAGCCCTGACATCTCCTCAGCCCTCCTACCAAGCTTCAATCTTCCCTTTCTTCGGAAGAACATAGAGTGGAGATTTTAAGGCTGTACTGTGGCCACATCAAAGGCGCCATTTTTCGACAACTTCTAGTCAGATGTGGTCTATGCCACGGTATGCTTCCGGAAGAATGAAATAAGAGTTTTCTGCCAGGCCTATTTCTTTTGGGTATGCCAGAGTCCTTTGCCAGTCTACTACAGAGGAGTAATCATTGATAAATTAGAAAACTGAATGCATGTCTTGGGCCAAACCTCGCAGGCTAACATTGTAGATTATGTCTCGATCAGAGGGCACACCACGTAGAACTTCGTTTCTTCTCTGCCTGATTAATTATCCGTCCCCCCTCCTTTTCAGTACATAAATGCAGCTCCTCCTCTGGCGATTCGACATTCCTTTGTGGCCTTCCAAATGCATGCTGACGACAGTCAGCCATTGGTCTTTCCAACGACGTGCCCTCCCCCTTCGTGCTTTCCATTTGTATTAAACCGAGTGGTATTTAGGTCTCGAGCCAGCCTTCCCCTGATTCCTCCAACCGTAGCTGTTGTTGTGTCATAGCCCCCGCCCCCCTCAAGAATCCCGAGTCTTATCTTCCACTACTCAGTGCTTTAAATGGGCCGGTACTGTCCGTTACGGAGTACCGGCACTTATTTTTATTTTGGGAGGGAGAGTACCAGCACTTCTCAAGAGAAATGCTATACTTTTAATTGGAGAGTACCGGCACTTCTCAGAAATAAGCAGATACTCTAGTACAGAGTACCTGCACTTCTTTTTTTCCATTTCAAGCACTGCCACTACCAAGTACCCCTACGCAAAATAATGGAAAAATAACAATGGTTCCACTCTTGATAGGATAAGTGAAATGACCCCCACTTGGGACAACAGACATACCTGAACCGCAAACTCCAATGAGTCAAAAATACCGCAGGCCGACAACTTCAATTCCACCTTTAAAAGCAGAGTTCCTTTACACTTCATACTTTCAGTGCGCCCGGTAGCTAAAATTCATCTCCAAGTACTCTCAATCCACACAGATTTTTAAATTCACCACTATTTTTTTAATGCACCCTAAGATCATGAAAAGTGATGCCTTTGTAAATCCACTGATCCAGCAAATTCCAAAAGGAAGGCAGGAGCATCTCTCTAGGCACAACCCTCTTCTTCTGACTATACTCAGTGCCAGATTAAACCCTGTGAAGGCCCCCTAGGCTGTCGAAATTTCACCCCCCCTCACAATTATCACCTAATACCCAAATGCACCGGCTTTTTTTTTTAAAACAAACTGCCAGCTGCCGGAAGATGAGCTTTTAAGAGACAAACTGTTATGTGAATCTGATGTCTCTGGTTTATGTACTTTAAGTTGTTAATGGGTACATTACAGTAATACAGTATTTTCTCTTTAGAGTCTTTAATGTAAAGTTCTCGTTTCTTTGAGATATCACACTGGGACATTTACTAGAGAAAAATTAAGTAAACATTTTTTTAGTTCTTTGCAGTTTTTCAAAGTTCAATACAAAACCAGCTCTACACTTAGAATATTTATCAAGGAAAAACAGTCAATGTATTCCTATGGAGAAAAATAAAGTAAACGGTTTGCAGGTAAATACAAGTTTGTGGGAGTTGGTATTTTGGGGTTAGAACTAGGACTTCCCCACGGTCGAGGATGAACTCTCAAAGCACCCGTCAGCAGCACTAGGGCGGCCGGGTGCAGAGTGCTGAGGCCCAATGTTATCCAATGGGGAATAGGGGTCCTCCGGTTGCTGGCTGCTCTCGAGCAGGCCACAATGTTGTGGGAACGAAGCTCCTGGTGTTAGGCTCAGGGCAAAGGGAGATGCAAGTTAGCACCCAAAGTACACCTGCAGCGGCGCAGGGGCGGCTGGGTGCAGGGTGCTGTTTTGGCGTGGGTTGCCCTGTTGTCTTCAATGGGAGTTGCCTGTTTTGGATTTTGGCTGCAGGCTCAGTCCAGGAAGACTTCCGGGAGGAACCAACAGCTAGGCTCGGGGATGTAGGTGCACACTGTATTCTCTTCTCCAGTGTGCAGGACGGCTGGATGCAGGGGTGTCTTTTGAGGTCATATATCACCTTACCAGGTCACACGCGGTTGGGGGGGCCTCCGTGTGGAGGCTGCAGGTGACATCGGGGAGTCCTGGAGGGGGTCAACCCATGGGGGACTTCACTGCGGCCTGTGGGCCACCTGGATTCAGTCCATAGGCGTTGGGTGCAGTGGTGGTTCCAGGCGTCTGGTTTCTTTGACCTCAGCAGGCTAAAAGTCTTTCTTGGTTGTTTCTTTTGAACAGAGCTGCTGTTCACAGGAGATCCGGTCTTTGTTGAAGGCAGTCAGTCCTTCCAGGGGTTCTAGAGGTCGCTGACTGCAGGACAAGGCAACTTTTGGTGCAGGATCTCTGGAAACTGTAAACGGGCCAGGAGGGCTGGGGCCAAGTCAGTTGTTCTCTGCAGTCTCCTCTGAAGGGCGTCTTCTTTCGTCCTTCTTCTTTGTAGGTTGCAGGAATCCGTCTTCCTGGTTCAGGGCTGCCCCCTAAATACTGCATTTAGGGGAGGTTTTAGGGGTATCAAGTCAATAGCCAATGGGTTACTGACCTTAGGGTGACTAGACCCTTGGTGTGCTCATCCCACATGGGGGAGTGAGCACAATCCCTAATCCTTATTGGTGAGTGCCTGCCATCTGCAAGATGGCGGGCACTGAAGAGCGAGCTTCACCTCGCCTCCCCCACCTAAGGGGTGGGGTTGGCAGAGGTGGGCACACCTTCTGGGCTGGCAAATGTTTCCTATCTCTCTTCCTGCCCAAAACGAGGGGAGACAGGAAAGGGGCCTTCTCCTGATGGCAGGAGGCTGGGGGTCGCGTCACCGAGGAGGCAAGGCCTTTGAAGCTCCCATGCCACAGATGGCTCTTTCTGGCCTGCGGGAGGTGTGAACATCGCCTCCCAGGAAAGGCTTTGTTTTTGGGCTCAGGGAGCAAAGGCTCCCACCAGAGGGGCTCAGAAATATGTCTCACGGTGGCAGGCTGGTGTGTACCAGTCAGAGAACCCACCAGAGGCTGGTCTTTTTTCAGGGGGCATCTCTAAGATGTCCTTTGAATGCATTTTTCATTAAATCCCGCACTGGCATCAGTGTGGGTTTAATGTGCTGAGAAGTTTGATACCAAACTTCCCGGTTTTCAGTAAAGCCATTATAGTGGTGTTTAGTTCGTAATGCCAAACCCCCAGCACCATATACTCTTAATGACATTACTGCACTTACAATGTCTACGAATTGGTCCATGCACTGTAGGGGTACAGGGCTCATGCACCTGTACCCTCACCACTTGTATAGTGCACCCAGCTAGAGGGGTGGCTGACCTATGCCAGGGCAGTGGGTTGTAGGCGTGTCACACGAGGATGTGTACCATGTCGACTCTTCAATTTGTTCTGCACCAAAACATGCAGCCTGCAATGGCATTGTGTGTGTGTAAAGGTACAGGGCCTCTACGGGTGGCACAACAAGTGCTGCAGCCCTTAGAGGCCTTCCCTGGCCACAGTGCCCTTGGTACCCATGGCATATTTTACAAGGGACTGACATGTGGCCAGAGAGGTGCCAAATGGGGGTACAAGGTACAGTTTTTGGAAAGAGCACAGGCCCTGGGAACCTGATTGGCAGAGACCCAGAGCACATCAAGTCAAAGTGCATCAGTGGTCTGGCAAAAAAGTGAGTGCGTGTGTGTGTGTGGGGGGGGGGGGTTACTGCAACAGAAACCCAGCTTCCTACAATTTCCATCCATGTTCCTTAGGATTTTTACATGTTCCCCAAGAGTCCGAAATCTATGAAAATCTAAGGGGGGGCACTTACAACTCACAGCTTTATGCCTTTTTTAAAGGACCTTTGTGAATTGTCCAAGTGTGACTGAAGGTTAACATACATTAGGATGGGTATATTTCCTAAGACAAGTTGGTCCAACTTTTTCAAGTAGTCATGCAACACAGGGCAGCAAGTAAAGTCGCTCTGCTGTAGTTGCGTGGGTTCCGCTCTCTTCCTGCGCTGGTGCACTTTATGTAGCCATGCATCAACGCACACACAGTAGCGCCATAATGGGTCTCTTCCAGTACAAAATCTATGCTTTAAGGCTTCATCACTGTGTATGTGTGCTGTACAATGCAGCACACATGCTGAGTAGGAAAAACGAGGAGAAATATTTCTCCTCAATGCGACTTCTTAGAGGAGGTGTAGGAGTGTAGCGAAAATCCCTGTCCCCAGTTCTTCATAGATAGGGATGTGCATCAAAACCCATGGGTGGTTGCATAAGAACGACCATGCACCATCCACGGAACGTCCCCTTGGCGCAAAGTATATTGGGTTACTGTTCCACACAAATCATGATTTGCGTTGGATAATAAATCCCACCTGAATACTTTGCGTTGGGTTTGCATTAAAAACCTAACGCAAACCAGACACAAAACATTTGTAAATCTCAGCCTTTGCGTACCACATAGCTACAACACACTAATTTCTGACGAATTTGAATCAAAATTCCTTTTCCAAAATGTTGTGACATTTCACAAAAAAGGACATGCTATTAAACAAAATGAGGTATGCTGACATCATGCGTTACTTTTTTGCGCAACCGCAAATTTTGCCTAAAAAGGCACATGAGAGACTGACAAGAGATTGGTTCGAGCTGCAGGACATTTTCTTAGTCTCTCACATGAAAAAATACACAAAATTGCATACTTCGAAATTCAGAGAAATATTGCATTACGCAAGATTCAAAATATCACCTGCAAAATAAACAGTAAGCATAAGCTTAAATTCAGCCCTAAATCATGAACCAGACAGACACTGTTATACGGTATTCAGATTCCACCCATACAGCAAGCTCTTTTCAGATGCAAGCCAGATTAGAAGGAAAAGCTCAGAATAATGTCATAATCTAAGGGCTGTGCCACTTTAAACATGATTTAGGGAGAGATATGAACAAGAGTGATCACTGAAAATGTACGATTTCTGAAGGGAGTGCTGAGTAAGAGGAAAATGTATTGGGTTATTTTGTCCAACCATTGGTTAGGAGGATTTTCATTCCCAACTCTAAACCAAGCCCAGTGTCACATAAATTATAACACTACACCTTTCAATTTCACTGCAGCTAACCCTGGAAGGAATTCAGCCTGCAGAAAACGATATTCGCATTCTGTTTATTTGACATTCAATTCAGATCACACACGACAGGTGTTGAAAAGAAGAACAAGTGAATACATGTTGGCTTGTAGGCTATAGGCCTTTTCAGACTGTCACGTATGCTTCTGGCCTCCACCCCTTCCTTAGGTATGTAACAAGCAGGGGCACACAGCAGGCAGCTTTCCTGCAGGTATGTGTGCATCAATCAGGCCAATTCTCTCCATAGGATAAAGTGAAAGCATCTCTTGTTAGAAAGACACACCCAGCCATGCCCACCTTCACCTCAACAAACAAATGTATAAACTGTAAAATATAAATACAAAAGTAACACTGATTAGATGTTACACAAAAAAACACACAAGATTGACACATCCTCAGATTAGATTGCTGGTGCCTTACTAAAATATTTGCTTACTCCATAAAAATCGATTTTTAGATATCATGCTACAAAAAGTATTGTAGACAGAGCATCAGAGGCCAAGGTAAATATATACTGGTAAATATAGATTCATTCTTTTTAACTCTAAAAAACACAGTGGAGTTGGCACTGTTAACATGGGAACAGTGGTTTTTTTTCACTCATAACTTTGGCTCTTTTTGAGAAATTTTCAGGACACTTTCCCCCAAAAAGTTTATTCATCTCGGTTCTTTCCTGGAAAGTTTTAGGGTGATTCTGTTAAGGTAAGGCTAAGAATAAGGGAGGGGTCCCAAAACGTTGTTTTCCCATGCTCATTCTCATAGAAAAGTTTAGGCAGTGGTACAGAAAAAAGAGCTGAGCGGATTTGAACAAAGAAAACATGATTTTCATTATTTGGTGTATATACTTTGTCTTTAAGACGAATTTGCGGAATTTGCATTTATAGAGGTGCTTGAGGTAGTCACAAATGGATCAACATTTTAATGATATCTGGAAGGTAGGTCCGTGAGAGTCCCAAGGTAGTCCCGAGGTAGCATAAGTTTAAAAAAGGCTTTTGATTGTCTCAGAGCTTTTTCTTCTGTTTACCTTTTCTGTCCTGTGGAACTGAAAAATCTGATTGGCTGGCCACAACGTGAATTTTTTTTACGGCTGTCCTTACAGGACACGAGGACTCGGTCCGTGTCCTAAACTTATTTTTTTTTTAAACATATATGGGGACAGGGTAGGGGCGACCTGACCCTCTTGTGATGACCCAAAGGGATCACCCAGGCCCTGAGGTAATGCGGGAGTCCTGCTGGAGCAGTACCGCAGGACAGGGCAAATTATACTGGGTGACTCTTTCACAGTCCCACAATACCACTGAGGTGACCCTTGGGCAATGGTACAGTAGGTGTACTACAATACAGTGAAAAAAAATTCCAGGGTTGGCTAATCTCAGTTTTGAGACTTTTACAGTGAATAGATTTGCAGTAATTATTTTTTGAACTTTCGATGTTGTGTGATCGCAGAGACAGTACTTCCCTTACGAGTACTGTGAATCCAAGTAAGAGTACCGTAAACCCTGTAAACCTTTTAAATAATTGTGTTTGATATGAAAACAATTTGTAATATGTTTTTCAGAGGCTGGTGTTGTCAAAATACAACTAAAAAGTCACATATGTAGCATTACATTTCAACCTTTCCACATTTTAAGCCTTGTTGGATCCAGGTACCAATATCTTGGAACAAGGGCATGTCGGTCCCACCCGTGGCTATTCTCCAGGATCGCACTCAACAGAGTTTCACAAAAGTAATTTTTCTTTTTACTCAACAATTATTAGTAAACTAACATCAATCTTTAGTTTTTCATAGTAAAACGCATGATTTAAACACGTATTTCTTAGACATACGTAGTAGATGCAGCGTAATTCATGGTTGAAATATCTCATAAACAAATGTTATACATTAACCAATATAGTTTCTTGAACTTCAAAATACATCGAATTTTTAACATCTATCCCAATGCATTTCGGGTTATTAGCCCTTCTTCAGGGGATTCAGTTCGTGTGCTTCAATAAACAGTTCCACGTTTGTAACACTACAAAAAATTGAAACAATAATGCTTAGTTCACATATATGTTGTTAGGATTTGCACTCTTAACCGAAAATGTGTTCAAGAGCTGAAAGCCCGATGTTTTAATAAAGGAAAAAAGAAGAAAACGTGTGCCTATGGAAAGAATATGTCGATAGTCGTGTCAGCGTAACCCTTATTTGAAAATCCTACGTACGGAGAACAACCGAGAGAGGAGAACAGACCCCGTATCGGATTTGCCTCTTAGTAAACACCACAAGTGTTTGTTTGTCGTACTCACTGTCACGGGTCCAATGGAGTTTCTATACAACGTTATCACAGGGTAACCCTCGACTGTTGGAAAGGTGGAGGAATCTTATTAGTGCGTGAACGACTGAGTATGAACAATGACTATCAAGGGAAAGTAATAAGAGCTTACCCTTCTGTGGGCTGCATATAATCCTATCCGGGTGTCTGTAAGGGTAAGGCGAGCTACATTACATACGGTACAGGTCCGACGCAAAATCGGTCGGTTCACCAAAATACAGCGGAAGTGGCTTACCGGTCAAGGGTCAAGGAACGCGGAAACGTGGGAATCTCGATGCGTACGTAACAGCAACGCGTCGTCATTGTGAAACGTGAAGGGGCTGTTTTTATACATGTCGTGCATTTGAAAAACTTTATTGAATCTCGGATAAAAACATTTGATAATAAGGATTACAGTGTTCCTTGTCAGATGAGCAGTTGAGAATTGCATCGTGTACTAATATTCGGACAATCTCCAAGTGACTTAGTCAGTATCTATCTACTGATAGATGTCCTTAGAAAAAAATAATAAAGATGAAACGAAATGATATGTCTGAGTGAGCCCATCTAGTGTGTGAAACGAGTGCAAATCCTTTACAAAACCTCTACAAAATTGTGTAATTGCAGGGAGAGCGTGCGTCTACTGAGAGAACATGGAGAGTAATTTTTAACATAAATTATAAGAAGCAGGAAAATTCAATATGATCATTAAGCCCCCCGGGGGTCAATGTACCCAGTTTTTTAATCCAGAATGTTTCTTTTCTTGCTAGCGTATTGTGAATGTCAGTGCAAGTTGTGGTGCTGATTTTCTCTAAGATGGTGAAACGTAATTGGGGTATGGTGTGTGCTGTGTTTATCCAATGTGTGGCCAGACAGGATTTCAAATTCTTATTTCGAATTGTACTCTTATGTTCTATAATCCTCGTTTTTATTTTTCTTGATGTTCTGCCTACATATACGAGTCCACATGGACATCTTATCGCGTATATGACAGTTTCAGTGTTACAATCAGATGAGTGTCGCAAAGAAATTTTTTCTCCTGTCTGAGGGTGGTTGAAAGTCTGTCCCACCATTACGTTTCCACATTGACCACAGTTGTAGCATTTTTGCATTCCTTTATGTTTAAGTTGTGGGTTAGTAAGTTTGAATTTCAGGATTTCTCTTAGGTTATTCGACCTTGTATGTGCGAATATCGGCGGGCCTTGAAACAAGTTTGCAAAGTCAGGTTCTGTTGTGACAAGTTCCCAATGTTTGTTGATTATTTTCTTGATGTGAGGTGCCTGGGTGGAGTATCTTAAGACGCATACTTCACGTTGTGATGTAGTTTTCTCTGCTGGAAGTAATAGGTCTTCTCTTTTTTTGTTGCGAATTTTTCTCTCCGCTTCATCCAGAATGTCGTCTGGATATCCTCTTTCTTTGTACCGTTCTCTTTGTTCGTTGATCAATTGTGTGCTTTCTGCTTCATTTGATGTGATCCTCTTTATTCTGATGAATTGTGAAATCGGTAAGTGTTTTTTCAAAGAAAATGGATGTCCGCTAGAAAAATGCAATGCATTATTAACATCCGTTGGTTTTCTATAAACTGAGGTTTGTATACATTCCTGGGTCTTGCGAATCTCTATATCCAAGAAATGTATTTTCTCGGATTGTATGTCATATGTGAATTGTATTCTGGGATTGCAGAGATTTAACTGCTGTATGCAGGTTTCAAGAGCTTGTTGTGGTCCCTTCCAGAGACACAGAATGTCGTCGATGTATCTGAGAAATAATATTGTGTGTTGTTGCCATAACGGAGTTTGAAGAATATGAAGAGATTCAAAGTGCGCCATGAAAGTATTCGCATAAGCAGGTGCTCCGGGAAATCCCATCGATGTTCCTGTCCTTTGTAAATAGTATTCATCTTGCCAAAGAAAGTAGCTGTGATACAGCGAAAAATGTAAGAGTTCAAGTAGAAACACGCTCAAATCCCGTTCTATGGGAGAATCTAGAAGTCGCCATTCAATGGCTTCTAATCCCTCATTGTGAGGTATTGAAGTATAAAGTGCTACCACATCTATTGTGCACAATAAAAAGTCTTCATTCAAAAGATGATTTAATGTCCTCAATTTTAAAAGACAGTCTGTGGTGTCTTTCACATAAGTAATCCATGATTGTACCAGTGGTTGTAGGTGGTAGTCTAAGAATTGTCCAATTGGTTCATGGATGGATCCACACCCTGCAACAATAGGTCGAAAGGGTGGGTTCTCCAAATTCTTGTGAATTTTAGGGAGCATATAAATATGCGGTGTCTTTGGAGTAGGAACTGATAAGAATCTTCTGGTGTTTTCAGAGATCACAGCATTATCACAGGCTTTTTGTAACAAAGAACTTAGTATTTCCTGAAAAGCTTTGATCGGGTTCCCTTGTAGGTGAATGTAAGTATATTCATCCTTTACATGTTGGTCCACTTTTTGTCTGTAGAATCCAGAATCCAAGATGACTAAGGCTCCGCCTTTATCTGCTGGTTGACAAATGATATTTTCATCTTGTCGCAAAGAATTCAGTATTCGTGAGTCTCTCGGTGTAAGGTTAGAGTATTGTGATCTTTTATACTTGATCCGAGTGAATTCTTTTTTCACTAATAGTTCAAAGTTGTCCAGCGTCTTGTGTGATGTAGGAGCCATGAACTTGCTTTTAGGTCTGAAACGTTCAATTGTGGGTTCAGTTGCATCCGGTCTATTTTGTGAGAAGAACCATTTCAACCTTAGTTTTCGCATGAATTTAAAAAACGAAATTTCTGTTTCCAAAGGGTTAGATGAATATGTGGGAACGAATGACTTCCCTTTGTTCAAAACTTGTAGTTGTTCTGAGTTCAACTTTTTCTTGGAAATATTTACTACTAACGAATTCATTTCCTGGGGTTCCTTTGAGGTCTTCCTGATTCCAAGGTTTTTTTTGAAAATTACTTTTGTGAAACTCTGTTGAGTGCGATTGCTGTGCGTCATGTAAGTATGGATCACACCACACCTCTTCATGTTCAGATATACAGATAGGGTTAGGGCTGAAACCCTTATACATGACAGCACGCAGACAATTGTCATAACTGATCTATATATCCTCAAAGTATAGATTCTCACCGAATACAGGAGTGCAGGCACTACACACTCTTTTTGTTCTTACTCTTTGCCCTTTTAGTACCAGCACCCACGGATTAACCATGTCCTTTAAAGATATAGCCGACATTACCACCAACCAAGCGGATACTAAAGCTTACACAACGGATGAAGCAGAATCAATATACTCTTTGGTACAAGAAGCTCGCACATTCAGTTCCTCTACCAGCACTACAACCCAATTACTGAAACAACTAGAATACACTCTAAAGAAGGAGATCAATCAACGACTCCATGCTACCACATTGATTGAATATCATAAAGTTAAAAGAATACCAAGAGGACTACGCATAGCTTTGAAACCTATGCTTTTCAAATTTAATAAAACATTTATGCTCAAATGGTACGCAATACTGAACAAATGTTCATTAGATTTGATTCTTCTCATTGTCGAAGAAATTTCAACAATCCTCACGGAACTGACAGATGACATCAACAGACTCAAAGAAGAAATACAGGCAAAAATGGAACAAGAAGACTGGAAGAAAGTCCTTGAAGATATTAATGGTCGCCTAGACAATTATGCTAGAGAAGTACATGAAAGAAAAATCCGAAAATTTCAAAGAGACACGATCGATTATAAACTGGACGAAGTTTATACATGGGCCGAAACATATGCCCAAAAACGCTTTTCTCGGAAGCCAGGAAACACTTCATCCGAAGAAAGTGTAGTAGACGACCAGGACATTTCTACACGACGTCCGCCAGCAAAAGGACACACAGAACGATCAGAAGCTTCCAGTGAAACAATGCCCTCTACTTCAGGAAATAAACCGTCTTTTTTGGCAGAAGGTCAATCATCCAATCTTCCCCCGGACAAAAACACTACAACCCCAGATACCGCACCCGTAGGGGACAAGTAAAAAAAAACCTTGGAATCAGGAAGACCTCAAAGGAACCCCAGGAAATGAATTCGTTAGTAGTAAATATTTCCAAGAAAAAGTTGAACTCAGAACAACTACAAGTTTTGAACAAAGGGAAGTCATTCGTTCCCACATATTCATCTAACCCTTTGGAAACAGAAATTTCGTTTTTTAAATTCATGCGAAAACTAAGGTTGAAATGGTTCTTCTCACAAAATAGACCGGATGTAACTGAACCCACAATTGAACGTTTCAGACCTAAAAGCAAGTTCATGGCTCCTACATCACACAAGACGCTGGACAACTTTGAACTATTAGTGAAAAAAGAATTCACTCGGATCAAGTATAAAAGATCACAATACTCTAACCTTACACCGAGAGACTCACGAATACTGAATTCTTTGCGACAAGATGAAAATATCATTTGTCAACCAGCAGATAAAGGCGGAGCCTTAGTCATCTTGGATTCTGGATTCTACAGACAAAAAGTGGACCAACATGTAAAGGATGAATATACTTACATTCACCTACAAGGGAACCCGATCAAAGCTTTTCAGGAAATACTAAGTTCTTTGTTACAAAAAGCCTGTGATAATGCTGTGATCTCTGAAAACACCAGAAGATTCTTATCAGTTCCTACTCCAAAGACACCGCATATTTATATGCTCCCTAAAATTCACAAGAATTTGGAGAACCCACCCTTTCGACCTATTGTTGCAGGGTGTGGATCCATCCATGAACCAATTGGACAATTCTTAGACTACCACCTACAACCACTGGTACAATCATGGATTACTTATGTGAAAGACACCACAGACTGTCTTTTAAAATTGAGGACATTAAATCATCTTTTGAATGAAGACTTTTTATTGTGCACAATAGATGTGGTAGCACTTTATACTTCAATACCTCACAATGAGGGATTAGAAGCCATTGAATGGCGACTTCTAGATTCTCCCATAGAACGGGATTTGAGCGTGTTTCTACTTGAACTCTTACATTTTTCGCTGTATCACAGCTACTTTCTTTGGCAAGATGAATACTATTTACAAAGGACAGGAACATCGATGGGATTTCCCGGAGCACCTGCTTATGCGAATACTTTCATGGCGCACTTTGAATCTCTTCATATTCTTCAAAATCCGTTATGGCAACAACACACAATATTATTTCTCAGATACATCGACGACATTCTGTGTCTCTGGAAGGGACCACAACAAGCTCTTGAAACCTGCATACAGCAGTTAAATCTCTGCAATCCCAGAATACAATTCACATATGACATACAATCCGAGAAAATACATTTCTTGGATATAGAGATTCGCAAGACCCAGGAAGGTATACAAACCTCAGTTTATAGAAAACCAACGGATGTTAATAATGCATTGCATTTTTCTAGCGGACATCCATTTTGTTTGAAAAAACACTTACCGATTTCACAATTCATCAGAATAAAGAGGATCACATCAAATGAAGCAGAAAGCACACAATTGATCAACGAACAAAGAGAACGGTACAAAGAAAGAGGATATCCAGACGACATTCTGGATGAAGCGGAGAGAAAAATTTGCAACAAAAAAAGAGAAGACCTATTACTTCCAGCAGAGAAAACTACATCACAACGTGAAGTATGCATCTTAAGATACTCCACCCAGGCACCTCACATCAAGAAAATAATCAACAAACATTGGGAACTTGTCAAAACAGAACCTGACTTTGCAAACTTGTTTCAAGGCCCGCCGATATTCGCACATACAAGGTCGAATAACCTAAGAGAAATCCTGAAATTCAAACTTACTAACCCACAACTTAAACATAAAGGAATGCAAAAATGCTACAACTGTGGTCAATGTGGAAACGTAATGGTGGGACAGACTTTCAACCACCCTCAGACAGGAGAAAAAATTTCTTTGCGACACTCATCTGATTGTAACACTGAAACTGTCATATACGGGATAAGATGTCCATGTGGACTCGTATATGTAGGCAGAACATCAAGAAAAATAAAAACGAGGATTATAGAACATAAGAGTACAATTCAAAATAAGAATTTGAAATCCTGTCTGGCCACACATTGGATAAACACAGCACACACCATACCCCAATTACGTTTCACCATCTTAGAGAAAATCAGCACCACAACTTGCACTGACATTCACAATACGCTAGCAAGAAAAGAAACATTCTGGATTAAAAAACTGGGTACATTGACCCCCGGGGGGCTTAATGATCATATTGAATTTTCCTGCTTCTTATAATTTATGTTAAAAATTACTCTCCATGTTCTCTCAGTAGACGCACGCTCTCCCTGCAATTACACAATTTTGTAGAGGTTTTGTAAAGGATTTGCACTCGTTTCACACACTAGATGGGCTCACTCAGACATATCATTTCGTTTCATCTTTATTATTTTTTTCTAAGGACATCTATCAGTAGATAGATACTGACTAAGTCACTTGGAGATTGTCCGAATATTAGTACACGATGCAATTCTCAACTGCTCATCTGACAAGGAACACTGTAATCCTTATTATCAAATGTTTTTATCCGAGATTCAATAAAGTTTTTCAAATGCACGACATGTATAAAAACAGCCCCTTCACGTTTCACAATGACGACGCGTTGCTGTTACGTACGCATCGAGATTCCCACGTTTCCGCGTTCCTTGACCCTTGACCGGTAAGCCACTTCCGCTGTATTTTGGTGAACCGACCGATTTTGCGTCGGACCTGTACCGTATGTAATGTAGCTCTCCTTACCCTTACAGACACCCGGATAGGATTATATGCAGCCCACAGAAGGGTAAGCTCTTATTACTTTCCCTTGATAGTCATTGTTCATACTCAGTCGTTCACGCACTAATAAGATTCCTCCACCTTTCCAACAGTCGAGGGTTACCCTGTGATAACGTTGTATAGAAACTCCATTGGACCCGTGACAGTGAGTACGACAAACAAACACTTGTGGTGTTTACTAAGAGGCAAATCCGATACGGGGTCTGTTCTCCTCTCTCGGTTGTTCTCCGTACGTAGGATTTTCAAATAAGGGTTACGCTGACACGACTATCGACATATTCTTTCCATAGGCACACGTTTTCTTCTTTTTTCCTTTATTAAAACACCGGGCTTTCAGCTCTTGAACACATTTTCGGTTAAGAGTGCAAATCCTAACAACATATATGTGAACTAAGCATTATTGTTTCAATTTTTTGTAGTGTTACAAACGTGGAACTGTTTATTGAAGCACACGAACTGAATCCCCTGAAGAAGGGCTAATAACCCGAAATGCATTGGGATAGATGTTGAAAATTCGATGTATTTTGAAGTTCAAGAAACTATATTGGTTAATGTATAACATTTGTTTATGAGATATTTCAACCATGAATTACGCTGCATCTACTACGTATGTCTAAGAAATACGTGTTTAAATCATGCGTTTTACTATGAAAAACTAAAGATTGATGTTACTTTACTAATAATTGTTGAGTAAAAAGAAAAATTACTTTTGTGAAACTCTGTTGAGTGCGATTGCTGTGCGTCATGTAGGTATGGATCACACCACACCTCTTCATGTTCAGATATACAGATAGGGTTAGGGCTGAAACCCTTATACATGACAGCACGCAGACAATTGTCATAACTGATCTATATATCCTCAAAGTATAGATTCTCACCGAATACAGGAGTGCAGGCACTACACACTCTTTTTATTCTCCAGGATCAGCAGAGGATCTGCAGATCCTAATCGACCATTGGCAAGGAGCCAATAATCACTGTACATGGAGGTTGCATGCAGATCGTACCTTTAAAAAAATATTCATGCAATCCTGTCACAGGATTCACAACTCCATGGATCAATGTTGGACATTCAGGTGGGTCCATTGCCTGGTTTCATATTTGTGGACCCCATCATTAGGCCGACATGGATCCCTGGCGGTTGCCTTGCGTTTGCCACCCTATGCCTATGGAGCGTGTGCTGGAATTGTGGTCCTAAGATTGTAGTAGTGGATCTCCTGGGCTGAGGTGAGGATCCCGAACCCTACCGCAAATGTCTAATCATTTTTATAATCTAAACGGGCCCCCATCGTGGTCTTGGAGGTCATGGTCCACTAACCCTGCCCCCATATGTCCCCTTTCACAATTCTTTCAAGGATGAGGGGGCTGAATTCCTTCTTCCTACATAGGCAGCTGCAACACTTTTCTCTGTGTTGAAGCCAGCCAATTAGAGGGATTCAATTCTACGAACCTGCGGAACCAAGATGGAAAATGAGAGGAAACGCTCCCTCGTCTAATGGGATTCGACTATTGTTCTTCATATTTAGATTTTCAGACTTCCGTGAGACTGGGTTTGTGGACCTCTGCAAATTAATGGTCTAGGCAATTTTGGTATGCAATTGCCTAATTGTACATGTTTTCGTGATGATATTGTGACATAACCTGCCTATATATGTGCTTTGATCCTTATAAGCTTTTAACTGGTATTCAGTTGAAGAAAAGTTTGATATATTTATTGTGCCTGAGATGCTTTGTAATTTTTAATCATGTTTTCACATACATAACTGTATAAATTAAACTTGTGTCCTCTCCGTAGTAGTTTGTACCCCTATTAGTTTCAAGCAGAAATGTCTTGTAAATGTATGTATACGTCAATGAATAAAAATCCAAGAACACCAACCTCACCCTCTTCCTGCTACCCTTACTTCCTGGCCCAGCTTGTGTTTGTTTGCTTTGCTCAAGCATGAACTTGGAGAGCAACGATGAGGCAGATATACACAAATGTGAATTTAGAACAAAAAACCCCAGAGGCAGCAATAAAAAAATTACAAGCAAAACATCCCCACTGATGATGGAAAGGAACTGGAATCACAACATCTGGAGAATGTCTCTTAATCGAAAGAGAGTTGAGGAAACATGTACTTCAGACAGATAAAAAGGACAATTTCAGTCATATGAACTGGAATCAGAAAGGCTCTGACGTACATGGCACTATTTCAGTATCAACAAACTATGTTGTTATGATTTCAAGCTGGTGGTTTTCTCCATAAAACACCCTGAAAATTGGGGGCAAGTAACAAAATGAAAAATAAAATAAAAATACAGAACATGTGAAAAGAAAATCTTGTTTTGCAAGACATAATCGGATTATGAGGCTGGTACAGCATGTTCCAGGCACATTATGCATTCTAACAACAACAGCTTTTACAGGGAGAACTTTCACATCTAAAAAACAGAAGGACAGGCTATAAGAAAATGTATTTTGCAAGCAGCGCTAGCACAAGAACAATGTATGCATGCTGTCACGTATTTCAACCAAATTATTCAAGTTTAACTTTAGAAAAACAAACTGTCTTTCCATTCCAGCTATTTTTTAACTATCTATTGACAACGTTTATGTTTTTCAGAAACTTTGGCAACCATGAAAAGAATGTGACTTTTTTTAATGTACACATCATGTCATCAGGACGCAGTTGTTCGTTCAGATAGCCTGATGACAGCATGCCCAAGCGTAGACTTTACGTTAATACTACTGAATATCGACCCCCAGAATATCGTGGTACAAGAATATTGGGGACAGACTAACTAAAGATAAGTAAGTGCATATAGCGAAGTACAGATTTACTATTCCTAACTCCACATCTACATACCTTGAAGATATATGTACTGCGTAGGTACACAGATGTAGAGTTAACTAAAGAACATCTTGGGGGATGTTTTCAATAAAATGTCGGAGCATGGTGTTACCCCAAATTGGTAATGGCACGCGCTGACATTTTTTAAAGGCAGGGATGCGCTGTTTTTACAAAAATATGGCACACCCCTGCGTTTCCCTTAGCGATGGCGCTAAAAAAGCTGCCTGCGCTGCAGGGGTGAATTTTTATGTACAAGAAGGGACACCTTCCTGCATATAAACAATCTTTAAAGGCGATTTACTCTTTCCATGTGTGCTGCAGAAAGCGAAATGTATAATTTCACCTCGTATCGCCATTCTAAGACCAGGTATTCTCTGGTCTCAGTTTTTGCGCTGCCCATCCTTGTAAATATGGGACAGCGTCAAAAAGCAATGGGTGTTGCAGTGGAACGCCCACTGCAACACCTATTGCACGCCCCTTTCAAGCTAAGTAAAGCGTGAAAAAGGGCCTTATTTATAAGGCAGTGTTAAGGCATTTTAAGTGGCTTAATGCCACTTACTAAATAAGGAGAAGAGGTTATTGCTACCAGAACGTCAGAACATCACTATAAGTTCTGGTGGCGATAACCCCTTGCAAATATGCCCCCTAGACTCACTTACCTGTCTATATTGTTTTCGATACTTTTCCTCAATATTGTATCTCATCGATATTTTGGAGCAGATATTCAGGGTGCAAAGCAACCTTACAAGGTGTAGCGGGTGACGTCAGGTGGGAAGAGGAGAGTATACTGCAGCTTGGATAACTTTCAGAAAACGGTTGCCAGGAGGGCTCAGTGAGCTGAATGCTCCCCATTAACATGTGCATGATAGGAAGGCCGTGAGTTTGAATCCTGGCCAGGCAGGCTCAACCTTCCATCCTTCTGAGGTCAACAACTTGAGTACCATAACCTGTGCAGTGAAAGCATATTTCATTACTGGTGTTGACTATGGCTAGGACCCGCTGACTCACCAGCTGCAAAGCCTTGAGTTATAATATCCCTCTCATCTCACAAGAAGGGAAATATATAGCTATTACTCAAAGCTGATATGCATGCCATGCAAACTAAATATAGAGCAAGTTATTTAACCAGAACCAGCGAAGAAGAGATATATTTGTCCGGTGAGATAAAATCACATTAAATAGGCCTTGTGAGTCTGACCCCAATTGTTTATCTCTGCTCTAACTTGAAACATGGGAGGCAGTAAGCAGTGATTTTCCGAGAAAGGTAAGCATTATTAGGGTAATAATATGACATTGATCCCTGCAGTGTGGGAATAAATGTGGGAAGGCACGTTTTTAGCATGCATCTATCCACACGACGTTGTCAAATCTGGCCCAATAGCAAAACACTGAAACAAATGTAGTAATAAACATAGATTCACACATTTATTATTGCATACGCATTACATTGATTTAATTATTTGTATCCAGGTTATTAACATGGTGAAGTGCATTGACGTGGAAAAAACGCATCATGTCTCACAGATTCTATTCTAAATCTCCTTCACCGAAGAAACCAAACTGGGGCCGCACTCACAAGGCCTGTCATGGTGATTCTATATCCCACAAAATGCGGTTGATCCCTTGTGCTTTACTTCTGGTTAAATACCCTTGTTTATAACCTCAGTGCATTAAAAAGTATGGCATCAACCATACATACAGATCCGCAGCGTGTGATATGCTATTTATTACAACTATTGAGGGAGGGCGCGGGCATCAGGACTCAGCCCTTGTGGTTTGTGGCCCCTCCCCACAGTCAACCACGGTAGTGGTGAGTAGGTGCTACAGATATTTGGAGTAAGCGGGGCTTTAAGTGGGCCGGGTCTCTCCGGGTCTGAGCACTGGCAGCTCGAAACGGGTCTCTATCGGGCTCTGTTTTGTGCCATGGCACAGGCGGTCCGTTTTTTTCCCCGGCTGCAGTGACTGCAGCACATCGATGTGCGCCTACTCACACTGCTTACTTCTCACTAGTGGAAAAGTTACGGCATGACGTCATGCCAGGTGAGCGTTGTAAAGAGAGTCATGCTCTCTCTGGATTTCCCTTCTCTTTTTGAAACTCAGGAGCAGCAACATTATCGTGGTGCACCAGGGTTTTAAGTGCAAGCTTTTTCAATATTATATTTAACAAACCATAGTTGCTGCTTATTTATCTTATGTAACTCACAACCATTGACAAAGCCAATAATCCTGACTTGTTGTAGGCATGATATTACTTGTTGTGTCATATATCTGGATGCAATGACAGAAACAGCAAAATACAAGTCAGGCGGCACACTATGCTAAGCACAGATTTTTTATGTTTTTTTTTTGTCCTCATTTCACCAAAAGACATCTGCAGATTTAACAAGCCGTCGTTTCTTACAGCTGGGCGCCCCACGGCTAACTGCATTCATCAAGGTCAGCCCGACCTACCCCGGGTAATGAGGGCTTGGTGTAATCATTGGACCCGGGGGGAAGACCAACACTTCTTCAGCTTACTGTTTTTGAAGAAAAAAAGCCAATCGCAAATCCCGGCCCCAGCTTAACAAAGGTTGCCAAATGTTGATCAGTGTCTCCTTACTCCTCTCTTGCTCTAATCGTGCAATACCAAACGAGGCTTTAAGCCAGTCTTCTCTGTTCGGGGGGATAGAGTCTTTCCACTTTATACATATCTCCCTCCGAGCGAGCAATATGAGGTATAATAACAATCCCCTATGGGTCTGTGATAAACCGGTCCTAGGAAGCTTGTTTCCGGTCCAGGGAAGGCATGGCTTGGCAGTTCGGGCTGGACTGTTCCCATGAGGCACAGGGTCAGACTGATTTGCATATGGCCATGTCTGAACTGGGGTGGCAGAGTGGGCTAAAGAACGGTGATGGATCAAACCCAGATCTGTTGACTGGGTGTGAGTGTTTGATTGGTTCTGATGCTCCGTCCATCACCACCCCCTTTTGTACCGCTTTGTTCGCCATAAGTTGGCAGGGTATGCTCAGACGTGAGTCCCTTGCTCACTTTGCCACTGGATTCAAGCAAGCCTGGCTGAAGACGGCTGAAATGTCAGAAACCGGTCCTAGGAAGCTTGTTTCCGGTCCAGGGAAGGCATGGCTTGGCAGTTCGGGCTGGACTGTTCCCATGAGGCACAGGGTCAGACTGATTTGCATATGGCCATGTCTGAACTGGGGTGGCAGAGTGGGCTAAAGAACGGTGATGGATCAAACCCAGATCTGTTGACTGGGTGTGAGTGTTTGATTGGTTCTGATGCTCCGTCCATCACCACCCCCTTTTGTACCGCTTTGTTCGCCATAAGTTGGCAGGGTATGCTCAGACGTGAGTCCCTTGCTCACTTTGCCACTGGATTCAAGCAAGCCTGGCTGAAGACGGCTGAAATGTCAGAAACCGGTCCTAGGAAGCTTGTTTCCGGTCCAGGGAAGGCATGGCTTGGCAGTTCGGGCTGGACTGTTCCCATGAGGCACAGGGTCAGACTGATTTGCATATGGCCATGTCTGAACTGGGGTGGCAGAGTGGGCTAAAGAACGGTGATGGATCAAACCCAGATCTGTTGACTGGGTGTGAGTGTTTGATTGGTTCTGATGCTCCGTCCATCACCACCCCCTTTTGTACCGCTTTGTTTGCCATAAGTTGGCAGGGTATGCTCAGACGTGAGTCCCTTGCTCACTTTGCCACTGGATTCAAGCAAGCCTGGCTGAAGACGGCTGAAATGTCAGAAACCGGTCCTAGGAAGCTTGTTTCCGGTCCAGGGAAGGCATGGCTTGGCAGTTCGGGCTGGACTGTTCCCATGAGGCAAAGGGTCAGACTGATTTGCATATGGCCATGTCTGAACTGGGGTGGCAGAGTGGGCTAAAGAACGGTGATGGATCAAACCCAGATCTGTTGACTGGGTGTGAGTGTTTGATTGGTTCTGATGCTCCGTCCATCACCACCCCCTTTTGTACCGCTTTGTTCGCCATAAGTTGGCAGGGTATGCTCAGACGTGAGTCCCTTGCTCACTTTGCCACTGGATTCAAGCAAGCCTGGCTGAAGACGGCTGAAATGTCAGATACCGGTCCTAGGAAGCTTGTTTCCGGTCCAGGGAAGGCATGGCTTGGCAGTTCGGGCTGGACTGTTCCCATGAGGCACAGGGTCAGACTGATTTGCATATGGCCATGTCTGAACTGGGGTGGCAGAGTGGGCTAAAGAACGGTGATGGATCAAACCCAGATCTGTTGACTGGGTGTGAGTGTTTGATTGGTTCTGATGCTCCGTCCATCACCACCCCCTTTTGTACCGATTTGTTCGCCATAAGTTGGCAGGGTATGCTCAGACGTGAGTCCCTTGCTCACTTTGCCACTGGATTCAAGCAAGCCTGGCTGAAGACGGCTGAAATGTCAGAAACCGGTCCTAGGAAGCTTGTTTCCGGTCCAGGGAAGGCATGGCTTGGCAGTTCGGGCTGGACTGTTCCCATGAGGCACAGGGTCAGACTGATTTGCATATGGCCATGTCTGAACTGGGGTGGCAGAGTGGGCTAAAGAACGGTGATGGATCAAACCCAGATCTGTTGACTGGGTGTGAGTGTTTGATTGGTTCTGATGCTCCGTCCATCACCACCCCCTTTTGTACCGAACGGGTCTGTGATAAAGCCATATTAGTAGAGTCATTATCCCCAAAAAACACCAGCTGGAGCTAAGCACAGATTTTTAGTTTACGTGATTTTAAGTCACGCCCTTAATTACATTGGCCACGCCCTTTAAGAGACACCCCAGTTTTTTCATCCTACTTAAAGCCCTGGGCGTAAGACTTCACAGCGCTGTAACCATGTTTCCAAGAAACTTGTGTTCAGCTATGAATACACACACAGGGGATTGTTAACTTTTTGCTGTGGTCTCCCTTTGCTCTGTTTTTTGGGTATCTTAGCTGAGCTCAGGGCTAAATACTGCAAACAGCGCTGGGGGTGGGTCAAAAAGGACACAAAACACAATATTAAAACATTTAGGGGCGCATTTACAAGCCCTTTGCACTGCTGGTATGTCATTTGTTTCCATATTAAAAGTGACGCAGCAGGGGCGCAAGGGGCTAGTAAATAAGCCCCTTGGAAGATACATAATTTCAGGTAAAGGTCTGATTCCCAAATGCTTGGTAAACAGAAGTGAAAACTAGAGGCTGAAAAGAACGCAACACCCTAATTCACAGAATAAGGATCTGGGGATTTTTAAGTTTGTAAACGTTAATATCAGCATGCTGAAAATCTAATAGTATAACGTGAGTGCTGGGTTCTAAAGTTATGAGCTAGATGTAAGAAAGTGGGTAATCGCTACTTTGCAGGTCGTTTCTTACACTGAAAACACAGGCAGATGCATTCCTAAAAAAGGCAGGAGTACTCGCTTTTCCATGGAAGGAAGGGGTAGGAGCAACTCCTTATTTCATGGGGCCGAAGGAAAAGGTAATTTTTGGGAAGGAAAATAATTTAACCCAAAAAGTTAGATGTTTAAATGCAGACGTAAGATACTGAGGGCCATATTATCAAGGACGGTGTTAAAATTATCGCCGCTTTAGCGGCAGGAAACTGCTGCTAAATCGGCGATAATGGGCTTGATAATATGCCACAGAGAATTCCAATAGAAGCCCAGGTTCACACCGGAACATGGGCTTCTATGGGAATTCACAAGAGCTAAAGCGGCGATAATTTTAACGCCGTCCTTGGTAATATGGCCCTGAAATGTTCACTCTGTGGTAACTCTTCGTCTATAAATTTCGCACATTGGAGTATTCTTGGAATATCTCGGAGTGTTCTAGATTACCTGAAGCACTCCTGAGATCCTTTGATAATTTCAAAACATATGGAAATCTACTCCAAACATAGGAATTATCCCGTAACCAGATATCAGACCTTTTTCAAATAGAGCCTTGTGAATCTGACTTGTGACAACAAGATGCTACTAAAAGGTCAGGGAGGAAAAAGGAGCTAGTAGGCAAAAATGAAGTCGATTGTTTTAGAGGAAGGGCACATGATAAGTACTTACTACAGGAATACATTAAAGTCCATGACAATTAAAAGTGATTCAATAGTTTATAAAGTGTCCTTGGTTTTTCAAGGATCGCTGGGGTTAAGGAACTGGCCTGGCTGCTAGCTGACCAGGTCAGCAATGATACAAATGCATCAAACTAGATCTGCCAATGGGTCAGGAAAAAGAGTCCTAGACTCAATGCAACCATACAAGGACAATCAAAAAACATTGGGGCAGATTTATGAGGCCCGTTGCGCCATCGGAACGTCACTTTTTGTGACGTTCCGTGGCGCAGAAGCCTGCGTGATATTTATCAGGCAGCACTGAGCCACTTTTTGTGGCTTAATGCTGCCTCATAAATATCAGTCCCTTTAATGCAGTGTTTTGCATTAAAGGGGCGTGCAAAGGGTGTTACTGGGGGCGTTCCCAGCAACATCCATGGCCTTTTGACACTGCCCCAGATTTACGAGAAATCATAAATCTGAGGCAGCGCCAAAAGCTTACGCCTCCCCAAGGGAGGCGCAACGGGGAGAAATATCTTTATTTCTCCTTGTTTTTCCTTTTTCTATGTGTGCTGCATTCTGCAGCACCCATACAAAGAGGAAAAACCTCTTGTGATTATTTTTGTACAGAAAGGTTTCCCTTCCTGTACAAAAATATTCATCTCCGCAACGCAGGCACCCTTGCACCATGGTGCAGAGGTGCCTGTGTTGGCGCAGGCAGCCCATTGTGCGCCGGCGCAGGGGAAAAGGACAGGAATGCGCCGCATTTTATAGATACGGCGCATCCCTGCCCTTTTCTTTTGCCGTAGGGAAGCGCAGCAGGAAGGCCTGCTGCGCTTCCCTACGGCAAAACCTCATAAATCTGCCCCATTGTCTGCCTCACACAAAGGAAAATGGATGCATCTTGGCTTGACTCTGCTAAAATATTTGCTCCCATCACAGTTCTGGATTAAGAGACACTGGGGGTCATTTAGAGCTTGGTAAAGCGTCAGCACCACCATAGATAAGCAAAGCGTTTGCCCCGCCAAATCTGTGGTTCCTCCAACCCACTTGGGGCCTGATTAAGAAGCTGGATGTTCCACGAACTGCCAGACTTGTGGAGGGCGTGGCGATTTTCCAACCGCTCTACTACAATTAGGTTTGTAGGACCACTATTGTACCGCTGCAACCGCCAGGGATCAGAGATCCCTGGCAGTGGTGCGGCAGTCCTGAGGCTGCAATATGCTTCGCGGGACTGCTGCAGTCTCGCCAAGCATGTTACGAGTTTCCTTTCTGCCATGGTTTTTATGACGGTTCCTCCACCATGAAAACTGTGGCTGAAAGGAAACGGGCCCCCTGTTGCCTCTGGGCCATAGGGTGCATGCAGGAGGGCACATTTTGTGTATGCAACCCAGTACCTGCACAGCATGGACTGCACCAGTCCATGCTGTGCAGGTACTGACTTTGACATTCCCACTGTGGTGCCTATTTCATAGGCACCGCTGTAGGAACACCAAAGAACCGCTCTCCAGTGACTGAAAGAGTCATAATCTGGCAGGCAGTGCGGTCCCGCTCCTGCACCGCCAAACTCCTAATCAGGCCCATAGAGATAGCAGGAACCCTTGACCCGAAGGCCCATTTACCACTGGGTTACAGTTAGCATCACCACTGGGTAAATGTTGCTCTTTTCAACTCCTGGGTATTTCATGGGAGTCATGGCAGACCAAGGCAGTGAAACTTCACAATGGCCCCGGTGCGGTACGTACCAGGGCCATTGACTTTTTCATTTTTCTTCTTTGAAAAGGGAACGAAATATTGAGTAGGCTTAAAAAGCCATAACAGACTGGTCAGCATCACCAATGGGAAAAAGTGCATCCTCCGGACTGAAAGATGCACTGCCAGGCGAGAGGAGATCTCTAAATATGGCAGGTGGTCTCTAACAGGGGAGCGGAGGCCAGGGTCTCACCCTCACGGTGGGCTGCCAATCAAAGTCTAAAATGACTCTCAATGTGTCTCATTTGCACTCTCTAGTATGCCGATGCATATTTTGATGTAGTGTAATATGTGAAGCAGGCAGGAGTCTTTACTTAAATATGAGTTAGAAAACCTCTGGAATGCTGTGCCCTGCTCCTTTCCCAACCATCTCTGCCCCAGGAAGGGTTTCACTAGGTTTAAGTTAAAAGATGCCCTAACTCTGGAATCGGAGAGAGGGACAGCACACTAAGAGGTCCTTGTGAAAAAGGTAGCAGCACTTTGTCATAAATAATTTGCTCAATATGTAACAGTTTGTCCTTGGACGTACAGACTCTTTATTTCTCATTTTCCACCTGAAACCTATCCAGGTTATCAGGGGATGCTGTGCCCCCACCCCTGTAGTCCCAGCATCACTGAGTGACATTTCATGCACACTGTCACAGCTACACAATCATGCCAGAGAGGCTTGAATGAGACTTCATTCACTACAGTACTAAAAGCCCCCCAAAGGCACAGATCCAGGTTGTGGCTAATTGTGCCACAGCCATACCAACCTTTCAGAGGCACAGGCCTGACCTGTAAATGACTCTTCAATATCCCTGCTAATCTTTCAGAGGTCCAGACCTGTTGTGATTTACTCCACTAGAGCACCAGTGAACTTTCATCTGCTAATAGCTGACATGTACCTGACTCTGAGGCTTCCATACCAATGTTTCAGAGGTCCAAACATGACCTGTGATTGACAAGCCACAACTGTACCGGTCTTTCAGAGGCCCAGACCTGATGTGATTTACTCCACTAGAGCACCAGTGAACTTTCATCTGCTAATACCTGACATGTACCTGACTCTGAGGCTTCCATACCAATGTTTCAGAGGTCCAAAGATGACCTGTGATTGACAAGCCACAACTGTACCGGTCTTTCAGAGGCCCAGACCTGATGTGATTTACTCCACTAGAGCACCAGTGAACTTTCATCTGCTAATACCTGACATGTACCTGACTCTGAGGCTTCCATACCAATGTTTCAGAGGTCCAAACATGACCTGTGATTGACAAGCCACAACTGTACTGGTGTTTCAGAGGCCCAGACCTGATGTGATTTACTCCACTAGAGCACTAGTGAACTTTCATCTTCTAAAGCCTGACATGTAACTGACTCTGAGGCTTCCATACCAATGTTTCAGAGGTCCAGACATGACCTATGATTGACAAGCCACAACTGTACCGGTGTTTCAGAGGCCCAGACCTGATGTGATTTACTCCACTAGAGCACTAGTGAACTTTCATCTGCTAATACCTGACATGTAACTGACTTTGAGGCTTCCATACCAATGGTTCAGAGGTCCAATCATGGCTTGTGATTGACAAGCCATAACTGTACCAGTCTTGCAGAGGCCCAAACCTGATGTGATTTTCTCCACTAGAACACTACTGAACCTTCATCTTCTAAAGCCTGACATGGAACTGCCTTTGAGGCTTCTCTACCAATGTTTCAGAGTTCCAGACCTGATTTGTGATTGACATGCCACAACTGTACCAGTCATGCAGATGCCCAGATTTGACTTGTGACTGACTTTGCTGCAGCTCACTAGCCTTTCATGTGCACATTGATGACGTGTGTCTCACTCAGTAACATCGATGCAACACGGTAGCTATAACCTGTGTATTAGTGACAGTGGTCAAATATTTCTCTAAACATTGTAGCAAGCAAGTATATGCCAAACCACAACTTAGAAACTCAGTGAAGAAAAGTACAGTAAATTGATGCTGATTGATAGTGAAACACATCAAAAGAGAAGTTTACTTTTAATTGTGTATGGGTGATTTAAAATCCACATTCACACCACAATTGTAAGTATCTAGGAGGGATGGTGACAGCCCTGGGAGGGATGGTGACAGCCCTGGGGTGGCTGGAGGAATTTGAGCCAAGGGCTGGGGACAATCACAGAGAATTCTGTTGCGTGTCCAAGAGGTAACTGTGTGTGCTAGAAAGGAAGACTGGATCAGACGGGCCGTGGTCCCATCCTACGGCTGCAATGTGTCAGGACACATTGCAGCCGTCGGATGGGACCACGCAATAGAATTCTCCGTGATTGTCCCCAGACCTTGGCTCAAATTCTTCCAGCCACCCCAGGGCTGTCACCATCCCTCCTAGATACTTAGTCCTGATGAAGACCCGCCGTGACCACCTATTGGGGCACTTGTAGGGTTGAAACGTCGACGCTTACTCCAGGTCCAGACCTACCAAGACTCCAAGATTGGTGTTAAATCATTATCTGGCCTATCCATCCTCTGTATATAGAAACCACAATCATCCTGTATATACTGCACAATTGTACAGCACTGAGCACCTATGTCACAAAATCACCCTTTTCATGTTAATATCTCATGTTGACAGTCTTTGTTTACCTAATTCCTTCAAAGTAAATGTTTTTACCCATAGGCGTATTCCATTGGTTGCGATCATTTCTCTATTTGCACTAGGAGCAAGACTAAATAACGTACTTTCTACCCGACAGAACCACTTGTTGTTTTATTTATACTTACCCAGGTTCTGAGGGACACAGGGTTGCCCCATTTTTGTTAAACCTATACAGAGTATGGCTAGTCCATATGTTTTTTTTAATAACCTCACCATATCCAACCTCCTTCAACTCTGTATATTTACGGTACCTTCAGTGCTACACCCCCTTGTTGGTTGATGTTTGTTCTCGGTTGAGTCTCTTGCTCTGTAGGTTGTGGGATCTAATTTCACTTTTAACACTTAATCCATCACAAAATAGAATTTTGGCTTACAGACTAGGTTGGGATTTTAACAAGTGAGGGAGATAGCTGAAAACATTGTGGCTGGTCCGATGGCGGCAGGGGCGTAACAGAGGCACTAGCAGCACAGGGGACCATCAACCCTTCAGTGGATACCCAATTCAGCAGAAGGCCAGTGAATATCTGTGAGATATGGGGGACTCGGGGGCCCCTCATCACATTCTACCGGGGGGGCCTTTATTTTGCATTACGCCACTGAACTGCAGAAATATGATATGAACTCTGCACTAGAAACATGGCAATTTTGCATTAAATATTGCATGTGTCCTTACTTAACATCAACTTAGAGGCTTCTTGGTATCAAGAAAGGTAAGACCACACAAAAGTAGCATGTTTGATAAATATCAAGGAAAAGTACACACAAACTTATATGCACATCACCAAAACCTACTGAAAAAGATACAGGGCTTTATAAACTGGTAGGAATGTCAATTCCACTGGTCAGTACAGCACGTCTCCTCCTTGATGAAAATTGGTCCAGAGACCTGTGATATACATGATGGCAGCTGTCTTTGTAACACAGTACACTGCTCAGAAAGTATTTGAGATACTTTCTGAGCAGTGTAAAAAGTATTTGAGATACTTTTTGAGCAGTGTACAAAGTATCAGAGATACTTACTGAGCAGTGTACAAAGTATCTGAGATTCTTTCTGAGCAGTGTACAAAGAATTAGAGATTCTTTCTGAGCAGTGTACTAAGTATCGGAGATACTTTCTGAGCAGTGTGAAAAGTATCGGAGATTCTTTCTGAGCAGTGTACAAAGTATCGGAGATACTCTCTGAGCAGTGTACAAAGTATTAGAGATTCTTTCGGAGCAGTGTACAAAGTATCAGAGATTCTTTCTGAGCAGTGCACAAAGTACTGAGATTGTTTCTGAGCAGTGTCCAAAGTATCGGAGATACTCTCTGAGGAGTGTACAATGTATCGGAGATTCTTTCTGAGCAGTGTACAAAGTATCAGAGATTCTTTCTGAGCAGTGCACAAAGTATCAGAGATTCTTTCTGAGCAGTGCACAAAGTACTGAGATTGTTTCTGAGCAGTGTCCAAAGTATCGGAGATACTCTCTGAGGAGTGTACAATGTATCGGAGATTCTTTCTGAGCAGTGTACAAAGTATCAGAGATTCTTGCTGAGCAGTGCACAAAGTACTGAGATTGTTTCTGAGCAGTGTCCAAAGTATCGGAGATACTCTCTGAGGAGTGTACAATGTATCGGAGATTCTTTCTGAGCAGTGTACAAAGTATCAGAGATTCTTTCTGAGCAGTGCACAAAGTACTGAGATTGTTTCTGAGCAGTGTCCAAAGTATCGGAGATACTCTCTGAGCAGTGTACAATGTATCGGAGATTCTTTCTGAGCAGTGTACAATGTATAAGAGATACTTTCTGAGCAGTGTACTGTGTTACAAAGACAGCTACCACCATTGTTGCTGCAGCTCCCAGTCTCTCCCGGAAATGTTTGTAATATTCCTAAGAAGATAAAAATGTCTGACTCAGTAAATACCTGACATATTTTCCCGCGAGCAGCATTACTGGGAGTTTTAATCTGTGCTTAAAAAAAAGTATGAGGCCCTTATTACAAACCCCAGGGCCTGTAGCCTTGTTGCGAATTCTCTTATAGCGTTTCACTTGTTATCTGACACATCCTTGCTCTAAAGAGTTGTGATTTTAAAGTTTTTTTAGTTATTTTGTTACCTTTGTTACTCCAGAGTGTCTTCTGTTTACTGAATAGGTGAATGTGATTTACGACGACATTCACTTGGCCGTATTCAGTTTATATCCTACTGTCTTTTTCATATGTTTTGCTTTATTGCAAAGCTCAATAAAAGATATTTGAACTAAAAAAAAGACTCAGCAAAAGAAAAAACTCCAATTGCTGAGTATTTCTACTTAGGGTTTTGCGACTATGAAGCACTTGTTCCCCATGTATACATAGCTATGTTCAGAGGGGCATATTAACAAGGGCCTTATCTCCACTTTTTTGGCTTTAAAAGCCAAAAAAGCAGAGATAATATTATCGCCCTATCTACAAGGGGATGCTAACATGCATTAGTGCATGTTAGCAGCCTTTTCCCCGACGCCTCGCTCTGCATCTCTTATGAGATGGAAAGTGGGAGTCACTGGGCGTACCTCATACAGGGGGACTTTTGAAATATCGCTAAGTGCACATCGCAATACTTACAAGGCGGCCCACAGCATTTTAGAAGACGTTAGTTTTTGGGGAAAACCGTGGTTTTCGCCTAAAACTAACGTCTGCTAAAATCCTGACTAATGTATGTGTAACATGGAAGGTGGATTATTGTGTCACGACCACAGGGTCGTATCATCAAGCATATCGCCGTTTTGCAGGAAACATCGCTGAAAAACCAGCGATGTTGCCTGCAAAACGGCGATTTCCCTGCTATTGCTGGAATTTATATCGCCATTGCGCCATGCGTTGTAAATACAGCGCAAGCATGGCGATGAATTCCAGCGATAGTCGGCATTAACAAAAATCGCACTAAGCGGGTCAGCGGTAATTAACGCTGACTCTTGTTGATATGCCCCAGAGAGCGAACCTAGCTAGAGAGCAAAGGGGTGCTGATCAAGGGTGGGAGCAGAGTCGTGATTCTGGGTCGTTTACAATGAACCCAGATGTTCTTGGGTCGTGAATCCTATCATGAGGACAATTGAAGTCTTCATCTCTTCTGTGAATCTCAGCAGGGTAGGGGCAGTTCTGAGTTTGAGGGGTATGTTCCAGCTTCTGGAAGCATAGCTGGAGAAGGCTTGTCATTAGTATAACTAGCGCACATTCATGGTGACCCTTATGAAGATGTCTGCTGCATGTGCCGAACAGGGCACTTGAACAGGAACAGTCTACAGCCTTCATTTTAAGAAGTTTAATACAATCCTCGATGTTTCAAAACACATAGGCACAGAATTATGAAACCTTTGCCTTGTCGTTGCATCACATAAGGTGACACAAAGACAAAAAAAAGGATTCTGTAATATTTACAAAGGTATGCAAGGGGCGATTTGCGCTGCCTTGCGTGTGGCTTTGTAAAGAAATGTAATGCAACGCAACTGTGTCATAAGACAAACAATGTCGTTTCCCATGTCAGGAAGAACTTGCCACCCCAGGAGCCGCAATCTTGCTGTGCCAATGTCATGGGAAATCCTCTATCACAGCTGCTACACGTGAGTTCTGTGTGAGACAATGAGCAGCTTGTCGTCACACTTTTAATATCACAATTAAGACATAAAGGCAGAAGTGTTTCTTGAATAAGTTTATTCGATCATCATCCGACAGACCAAAAGCAGAGTCCGCAGCTCTCGACCGTTCTCACAACTAACCATCCAACTGTCAGCTGTCAGAACGCTCGAGACGCGCCACACAGAGACTTATAAGCCATGACAACACACTGCCAGGCTCACGCAGTACATATTGCCCACGCAAGGCAGTATACAACAAGCTGCTTGCACTGCGTTATGTTACATTTCAACTTGGGAGGCGTTCCATGGATAGATTAAGGCCATTCCCATGCATTCACCCATGGAAATTCCAAGATTTACTAAAGCTTGCAAACCTGGGAATGTGCCTTGGTGAGACATAACAAGGAGAAATATCTTTACTTCTCCTAGTTATTTCCTCCTTCCACACGTGCTGAGCAACTCACATAGAAAGAGGAAATGCCTCTAAGGATTGTTTTTATGCAGGAAGGTGTTCCTTCCAACACATAAACAATCCTGCCTGAGACGCAGGCACCCTTGAACTAGGGTGCAAGGTTGCCTGCATTCAAGCTAAGCAGCACTCAGTGCACCAGCGCCAGGAGAAAGCAGAAAAGCTCCATATCTTTGTGAATTTGGAGCATGTCTGCGCTCTCCCTTCCACACACCGCAGCACAGCAACTTTGCTTGCTGCTCCACGTTGTGTGGAATATTAGTAAATATACCCCATAAAGTTAATTTATGTGCATGAACAAGGAGAAGGTAGTGGCAACTGATATGTACGTTTTTTATCAGACTGAAGATAAGCAGTGACGGCCCGTGTAGGGCGTTTTACCGGGGCGGTGACGTGGCGCAGAGGAGGGGCAGGGTGGGGGGGTTGCAAAATGCGGAATACAGCCGAGTTCAGGTAAGTTACAAAAAAAATTAATAAGACAAATTTTGTTGCGCCAAATGCGATGCAACGTTTTCAATGATAATCAGTCACAAAAAAATCGTTGTGGTTACACATTTATTTGATTCTGCTAACAAGCACTGGCAAAGCTAATAGGTCTGGCTTGTTATAGGCATGTGTTCTTTGTTGTTTTAAATTTCTGGAGGCACCAAATATAATCTTTGGCCGTGCTCCTTTTAGAGACACCACCTTTTCCATCCCACTTAAAACCCTGAGAAGACTTTTTTATGTCAAAGATGACCTGTTACTCATGTAGCAATGTAGGTATTTTATTTGCATTTTAACAAAAATATTCATGCAAGAGTAGAGTGACTGAGAAAAGGTGAGTGTTAGAAGCATGGGCATAACTTCCATTTTTGCAGCAAGTGCAGTGGCACCGGGGCCCAGAGGTCCGAGTGACCCACTGAACCTGATTATCGCTGTGTTTCAATTTCACAGTTCAAACAGTGGCTAGGGGGCCTATTTCCTTCCTTGCACTAGGGCTCATGACACATCGGCCTTGCCAGTAGTTGGAAGGGTAACCAATAAGCATTTCCGGTGTCAGGAAAAATAGCCTCTACCACTCCTAATAGAGGTGACTTTTATGGTATAAATTAATTGCGTCCCTTGAGCATATTACAAGGCGCCGTCATGCCGACATGAATACAGCATCAGCAAACAAACATCATGTAATATCAGTATACGTCGTGTGTGTTAATGTCCTCTGTTTCACCAGAGTCAATGTTAGCACGTAAAATAAAACGGGGATTCGACTGTTCACCATAAAATACGGTACAAAGAAGCATTCGCCTACTGAACATTGGTGAGTGTTGATTTTCAGCTCTTATTTTTAAGACGAGAAAGTAAAATAAAATTAAGATGAAGAAGTTCCTTTTTCTCCCCACTGTCCCTCTTTCTTGTGCTCCCTTCTCTTCTGCTTGTTTCAATAGACTCCTTCTCTGCCCTTTGTTTTCATTTGAGTTACTTTTGACCTTTATCCGTTCCATTCCGTTCCGTACAGTGTTTGCTTCTTTTCCTCTCTGGAAGATTAGAGCCAAACACCCCGTTGTGTGCGAGCAGAACACAGAAATTGTCCCACATAAAGCTGTCCAAGAGAAAAACATATAAACAAGCTAGCCCCTCAGGAAAGGGAAGAGAACTCAGCCAAGACATAGTTCGTGTGGGAGGCTGGGCCGCTCGCTCTCTGCGCGCCTTTCACATGCCCTTGAAACAGCAGCCAGAACATCATGAGAACAGGATTTTACTGGGCTCTGAACTAGTCTCCCCCGAGTCACTGCCGAGGTGCTGTCCACCGAGCAGCAGCACAGTGGGACAAAGGGCACGTCTTTGTAGGAGAATATGTACAGAGCGGACATGCAGCTTTAAAAACTCTTTGGTGATTTTTAACTAAATGTAATTGCATTTTATATAGTGCTTACTACCCTTGACGAGGTGTCGAAGTGCTTTTTTGGCGAGTAACACGCTACTTCGGAACCCAAAAGGCTTGGTGGTGAATTGGTATAGAAATGTATAAAATTAATTTTAGCAGGGGATATGTTGGTCTGTATTTTGCTTTGAGAAGGATAGCGGAGAGATAAAAGTGGGAAAGGTTTGCATTTATATAGTGCTTGCTACTCCTGATAAAGTGTTAAGCACTTTTCGGCAAGTAACACGTCACTCCGGAACCAAAAAAGGATTAGTGGTGAATTAGTCTAATATGAAATTAATTTGAGCGGTGGATTTGTTAGTCTGTTATTTGGAGTGAAAAGGATAGTGGGAGGATGGAAGAAGGAAGGGTTTGATTTAGATAGCGCTTGCTACCCCTGATGAGCTGTTGAAGCACATTTCGCCGAGTAGCACGCTACTCCAGAACCCAAGAAGGATTAGTGGTGAATTAGTGTAGGAAAATATGAAATTAATTTGATTTGAGCGGTGAACATGTTACTCTGTTATTTGGAATGTAAAAGGATAGTGGAGGGATATAAGAGGGAAAGGCTTGTGTTTATATAGTGCTTGCTACCCCTGATGCGGTGCTGAAGCTCTTTTTGGTGGGTAGCACGCTACTCCGGAACCCAACAGGATTAGTGGGGAATTAGTATAGGGAAATATGAAATTGATTTGAGCGGTGGACATGTTAGTATGTTATTTGGATTGAAAAGGAATAGTGGAGGGATAGAAGAGGGAAGGGTCTGAAACATTTTTTAGGTGAGTTCATGGCAGTAAGAGGGGGTTTGGGATGAGTAATGGGGAGATGGAGGGGGAAGAGTCAGAGGGAAGGGTTTAGAAAGGCTTCTTTAGGAGATCTGAATAGTAAAAGAGGTATGAGATGATGCAAGGAGGGGCAGAGGAGGCAACAGTCTAGAAAGGGTTATTTTGGGGCTCATAGTAATGGTATGGGTTTTGGGATGAATGAGAGAGTGGTGGTAGAGGATATATTAGGCGAGGTATAGGGTGAGACATAGGGTAGTGCATTGGAAAGAGTAGTTTAATGAGGTTTGAGAGGAATCAGATAGTTAAGATAGAGGATATATGAGAGCAGAATAAGGTGAAAAATAGGATAGTGCATTGGAGAGAGTAGTAGAAGGAGGTTTGAGATGACTCAGAGTGGAGGTAGAGGACATATTGCGAGAAATATAGGGTGAGATATAAGGTAGTGCATTGGATATGCTGAATTAGAAGTAAAGTAATAAATATAAAGTTACATAAGTACATTGAAGGTATATATGTATAAGGAAGGTAATATATGTAGATAAAAGTTGCGTTTAATAAACTCAAACTTTCAAGTGTTGCTGTACTTTAAATTAATTTATTTATTTTTATTTAAATATATATATATATATTATTTAATAATGAAGCATAGAATAATCTGACTATAAGTAATATGTACATTTGTTAAATAGAGCTAATGAATATCTATATCTTTAAAAACATAATTATTATACACGTGTTATACAAAGCAATACATGTATGTACGTTACACATCTATAGTCCAAATAAATGCTTATATACAGAGGGACATGCTTTATATTCATGTTTGAGTATGGTGGGTACGTGTGGAACAGCCAATTCTTGAGTAGTCTTCTGAAGACAAGGTGGTTATCTGTGGATCTTATTTTTGGGGGTAAAGAGTTCCATAGTTTGGCTGCTTGAACACAGAAGGATGTTCCACGAATGGTACTTTCTTGTACGGTGGGATTTTGAGGCGAGGTGCAACTTTAGAACAGAGGTTTCTTTGTTGAATGTATTTGGTGATTTTATTCCTGATGAAGAGCGGTCCGGTTCAATGTATCACTTTGTAGGTGAAACAAAAAGCAGCTTGACTGTGGAACTTCTGGCAACTGGTAACCAATGTAGGGCTTTCAAGGCAGGTTAGATGTGGGCTTGTGGCTTTATATGTAAGAGTAGTCTGGCAGCAGAGTTCTGAATCCGTTGTAGTCTTTTCATAGGGGGATATTCTCAAGAACGTGTGATAACAATCGCAAAATTAGCTTAATGCAACTTTGCATATCGCAGTCTATCGTGGGAAAACAACTCCGTATTAACGTAGCATTCCCAACCTGGCGGCACCATGCGATAGTCCCACGGTAACGCGTCAAATGACCGCGTTAAAATCAACGCGATGCCGCAAAAATGCGAAACACGAACGAGAATAAAGTGGTGATGAGGCCAACTGCGATACAAAAATCAGTGATAACTAGTGACAGGCCTGCAATTCCCAAGCGTCATGTGGGAAAATGCACTATAAAAGCTGAACAAGAAAACCACACCATAAACAAATAAACTGCGTAGCAACATGGATGCACCCGGAACGAGTGCCCAGGTCCACGCGAACCCCTCAAGCCCCACAGACCACCAGCAAGGAACCTCGGGTTCAGGGAAGGCCAAGGAGAAGAGAAAGACTGAGTACAGTCCGCATGACAACCGGATTGCCGTCACGGAGGTGACAGAGCACCAACAACAATTGTACGTCACCTCCACCCTGTCATTGGCAACACAGACGGAAAAATGGCATTCCATTGTGAATGCAGCCGGAGTGCCGAGGAGGCCAAGATGTGCTGGCACGATGTGAAAAGCCAAACCAAACAGAAACCCACTGCCAACATGATGGCAGCAACGGCAAATGGAGGTGAGAGTCCTGCGCCACAGGAGGAGCTGGAGCAAATGGTGGCCACAGTCATCAGTGTGGAGACAGTGCAAGGAGTCAGGAGTCCGGACACTGCTCGAAATTACCTGACACAACATCAACAGGGCGAGTAACGAACAGGGACTGGGGGGGACGGGGGGAACGGGCACAAAGGCACACATGCACAGTGACATGTAGCACACCGCACACCGCACACCCACATTGACCCTGGGTCATGTCCCTGATCACCGTGGCACACTGCACCACACATTCAAACACCAAGTAGGCACCCATCCACCATGTGCCCAAAGGGGTCACACCACACACATCGTCAATTCCACAACACACACATACCCCAGTGTGAAACACAGCAAAGATGCATATGTGAGAGCCACACTGACAATGCAAGTAACACCACATGACGAGCAGCATTGCTGGAGTCCAATCACCATGACAATATGCATGCCACGACACTGAGGTGGTTGAGTGTGGAGCACATCCGGAAAGGAGCAGGTCACACTCTGACACATCCACGTGCACAAACAACCACTGACGTCAACAATACATCAGCAGACAAATAATGCACATGAGTACAAAAACCGTCCAAGAGCACAAATGACCCAAGTCGCCAACATCACAGCACCTTAAGAGCACAAAAGCCAAAGGCACACCACCTCCAAGGCATAAGGGGCAGCAAAATCACAGTGGCAGGTGCAACTCTCCCAGAATACAGCACACACACATAGCAATGACAGCACATCCATATGGACGACAACGTGGAACACAGTGCAACACTTACACTGCAGAACAGAGGACACAACTGGGTCCGCCTGTGCATAGAAAATGGCCAATTACATCTGACATAGCAGGAAACTGTGAGATGAAAATGTACGTGTACAACCTCGCCTACATCATGTAGTCCAAATGCCCACTGTCCTGCATCAAATAGTCCGCCCCTCCCAAACAGTCACAATGTACATTGTCATGCAGTCTGTATGTAAACGTGAACAATGTATCAACATACATGCCAACACAATGTCAACAAGCATCTCCCCTTCACATTGCAGAGGGACAAGCAACACCTCCAGCAGAGCAGAGCAGACAACTCTACAGTGATGCTGAAGAGGACTTCCACACTTACGACACCGACGCCTTACAACAGTTCATGGACATCTTTGCAATCGACCTCCAGGAGCAGGGCAGCACTGCTGCATCGTGGATACCCCACTCCCTGCACAGACAACACAGATGGATGCACCCACCACCCCGTCTGGCTCCCAGCAGCCCACCGAAGCACACATCGCATTCCAAGGCCAGGTGTCAGACTGCCAGAAGGGGGTGGCCAAACATGTGCAGGTGGGGTACTACCTCATGGAAGCCAAACCAGATCACATACATGGCTGTCTATGGCCCATCAGGGACCACCTACACTCCCCAGTGGAGACCCACACTGTGACAGAGACACATACCGTTGCACATTTCCAGTACTGAACCACACCCCTACGCTGGACTGGCGTATGCCGGCCCAGTTCACTCCTCTTACATATTGAGTGGGGGACGACAAAGCTACATGTGCAATGTCTCAGCTGCTGCCTGCGGTGACATGGCTGCGTTCTCTGTACACGGCACCATGTAATGTTGTAGGGCCCGGGTCCCTAGTGCAGACATCATGGGCACACGGACACACTCAGATAGTTCGTTGAACTGGCTATGGGCACGTGCGCTCGACACCTTTATTGGCATGGTCACATGCACAGTGATGCATGTGCTGGATGTGTGTGGGGTGAATGTAAGCCAGCCCTCATGGAGTCGTTGGTACTGGCAACAACTTGAACAGTGATCACAATTAAAGCAGAAACAGAAAACACCAGCATAACAGAAACAACTGTGAAGCATCATTGTGGTAGCCGGAGAAAGTACAGTGTTCACCCAACATGCAAGCAGAATGGTCCATGATTTGTTGTGTACTGAGTTAGTGGCACTTGAAGAGATGATGATGCCACCCATGACAGGTGTGAGCAACTCTGATAGTCTGACAGTAAGACACTTCTGACTCTGGCACCTGTTGTTTGGAGTTGGTCCTGGCGGTGATGGTATGTGCATCCTGCGGTGATGCGACGTCCGAGCAAGTCAGGATTTGATGTGCGAGCCCAGGTGGACCGCAGTTGAGGCTGGAGGCATCGGACAGCGCAGGGACACAGACACATGGCCTTGGTGAACCCCAGTACATCGACCCAGAGACCATCCAATATGCTATCAGACAGGATCCATGACTAGCGCTGCACAGAGTTAGTGACCCCGGATGCACTTCAGCCGGCACAGGCACACTGCCACGGGACGGTGACTTGCGGTGCAATGAGATAGGGCCACGCAAGCTGAGCGGGTCCTTGTCGATGTCCAAGGTGACTGTAGCGGAGGTTTGCAGGGGACAGTGGAAGGTGTCCTCGAGGGAATGATGCAGAGGGCAGTACCCGGCCGGAAGTGGCAAATGGAGGAGTGGAATGCTACAGCCTCATTTTTGCCACAAAGTCAGTATCACCGACATGATGATGAAGACATCACCCAGTCCATAGACTCAGTCGCCGCCAAAGTTCGACCCGAAAGTGTCCATGGATGTCGGGGAACAGACTTAGTGGCACCGGAGCTGAAAGGGGACGCAGACTGCGATGAGGCCAGTACAATTATATCGAGTCTGCCATAAATGAATCAAGACTGAGTTCCCAATGTGTGACCTACTCGACCGCAGTGTAGTCAGGAGGCAGCGGCCAGCGTGGGCCAACCGCCAATCAGCAGGCTCCTCCTAGAAATCTAACACACAACGTTGAAATGGCATGTGGGTATGACTTGTGGTTGACGGAGGTCGAAGCACCAGAGCTGAGCGGGTGTTTAGCCAGCGACAATGCCGTGCCCTGCATGGTACGGACTGGATCGGATTGGTGTTGTACTGCAGTGTAGGCAGAAGGCATAGTCATCAAGGGCACACAGACACGTGTGGTTGGGATGCCATGCACATAATATGTGTCACTTCATCGAAGGGAGTATAGTAATTTGAACTCTGCATTGATATGTGTACTAGGACATTGTAGTAACAAGACTCAGTTCCAAATGTGTGACCTACTTGACCGCAATGTAGGCCCGAGGCAGCAGTCAGCAGGGGCCCACAGCCATGTATAGTTGGCCCACGATACACAGAGTTAGTGACACCAGAGCAGTTGTCGGCAGTGTTCGATCACCTCCGTAACAATGATCCTTTTCTCCTCCGGACTGAATCGCGTCTTCCTCTTACTCGTTTCCTTGTGTACAATGATATAAACTCCGCCATGCAGAAATCAAGACTCAGTTCCAAATGTGTGACCTACTCGACCGTGGTGTGGGCCGAAGGCAGTAGTCAGCAAAGGACCACAGACAGGTGTAGTTCAAATGCTATGCACAGAGTTGGTGGCACCACATCGCAGGGAGTACAGTGAGATAAAATCAGCCATAAAGTGTGTACTCTGCCATTGCATAAGCAAGACTCAGTTCCAAATGTGTGACCTACTTGACCATAGTGTAGGCCGGAGGCAGCAGTAGAGTACGTCAACGAGAAAGGAGTAAAGTGGGCCTGTGTCGCGGGGGCCGTGATGGTCTGAGATGGCTGCCAAGGTCGCGGGCCTCGGGCTTGGAGCTTGCGCTGGCACGTGGTGGGCCCTCTTTAACACACGCCGGTGTCAGCAGGTGAGCAGTGAGGCCTGGCTGCGCAGGGGCGGGCAGGACGGGTTTGGGGATCAGCGGCCCGGGGTGCAGCAGGCGCACAGGGTCGCAGGCCACACTGCTCACGGCGACGGCCTCGTGGCGGGGTGGGAGGTGTCGTCCTGGCAGGCACATTGGGCATTCCGGAAGAGAACCACGTCCAGAGCTATGTGCTTTTTATTCATACCCCTACGCTGGCCTGGCGCACGCCGGGCCAGCCCACTCCATACACACTTACGGGGGGGACATCACAGGCTCATTTCCACGATCTTCCACACTGGCTGGGGTGACATGGTTGCGTCCACTGTCCACTGCACTCTAAACACCAGCAGTGCATGTAGACATGGATATGTCTGTGGTCTGCATAATGCAGACTTTCCAGCACATCTCTGCCACACTTGGCATTGTGCACAGTCTCATTCATGGGTCAGTTGCCTCCTTCGCACATGCCTGGTTCCCACCTCTCCACACATTCCGCTATTGTGTGGCTGAGGTGCCATGCCGTTGATGGCTCATGTACATGGCTAGCCCAGGTTGCCACAGTAAGTTGTGCTTTCATGTCTGGTGGGTGGGCATGTTGTCTGGCATGTTGTATGTGATTTTGTGACGTGTGCATTGCCAGAGTTGCGAGTTGCATGATTGTGGAGTTGAGGTGTGTGGTGTGTCCATTTGGTACTTGCCAACGAGCAATGCATTTCCATAGGTGCCATCCTGGAGGCGCTGGTTGATGTTGGAGTGTCTGAAGATGTATGACTCAATGACAGTGCCTGGGTAGATGGATACGACATTGGTGGAGAGTCCCCGGTGGGCCACTGTTGCCTGCACATTGATGTTATGCGTATGCTTTCTGTTGTGGTAATTGTGTGCAGTGTCGGCAGGGGGCACAAGTAGGACATGTGTGCAGTTGATTGGCCCCAACATGTGCGGGAATCCAGCTATGGTGTATAGTCCTTGCTTTGTCTCCAGCTGTTCCTGCACATTGGGGGGGACATATAGGTACTGGGGTACCTAGCTGATGATGGCATCCAGGACAGGTGTGTGGAACTTGGATGGGGCTGGCTGTGAGACTCTTCCGACTCTGGCGGTTGTTATTTGGAATGTCCCAGAGGCCAACAGGTGCAGCACAGCCAGCAGCTTTGTCTGCGGAGGGATGTTGGTTTTCCGCTGTGTTGGTACCGTCAGCCTGTGGGCAGTGATGTTCAGGATGCGGTGGATGGTTGTCCTTTTGAACCTGTAGTGGGCATTGACATTGTCTGATGTTGGGTCTGTATGGCTGGTGAATTTCCAGATGGTCTGCTGTATTTGCCTGCGCTGCCTCTTTGGTGGTCCAGGGGGGTCTGAGGAAGAGTTGGCGGTCCGGGGGTGGTGGCGGTGAGTGTTGTTGCCATATCGGGGCTCTGGGCTGGGCTCCCTTTGATGGTGCAGGTTGGCGTCCGACTTTACACCAGGTCAGAGCAGGTGTTAATTTCGTGCTGCTAACGTGCCTTATCACCTGTTTTGAGATCTTATCGCCGATCTGGCTGGTCGTTGAGAATGTTGCGGAGTGGTGTTGTAACGGATTTTTGCTTGGGAACGCCTACTCTGCATCTCATTAGCGATAGATGCCGGGGTCATCTGTGGGTATGATTTTTACGGCTGCTATCGCAGGTAAACTGGTAGTATCAGCTGTTAACACCAGCTTTTGAATGGGATGATAAATGTATCGCGACTTTGGCTGTGATAAAGTGCCGATAACTCGGTGATACCTCCTTGAGAATATGCCCTATAGTTGTTAAAGGTGATCCGTGGTAGAGTCTATTGGCGTAATCGAGTTTGGACCGAACAAGAGAGATAGTGGCCTGGACCTTGTGTAGAAATCTTAGTATGTAGTACCTGTGCCCTGCTGGAAACATTTTCTGCAGTACCAAAAGAATTATGTGGAACATAATGAACACAAGACAACTGTCATCTGCACACTTCAATACAAAGATTTATAATGTGTTCAATACCTCTACACACCTATGGTGCATTAGGAGCACATGCGTTTTGTAAACACTTATACTGATTAAATGTACACAGGCTGTACACAGGCTGCACAAAATTAGGTAGAAAAGTATTATGGTAGTTACCCTCCACTATGTAAACTATAAAACAAACTAACACACTCATTGGATGATGTAATTTGAGATGTCATAAGTGATGTCATAAATAATGTCATAGAACACATCATGAGTGATGCCATACATGAGGTCACAAGCAGTACATGGTGGGGGTGAAGTGAATTTCAGTGTTTTTTTAATTCAAAAACATTAATGTTGTCACTGACAAATTCACCTAACCATAATGTTACTTCAACCTTTGTTCTTTCAGTGAATTTCTAAGGTTGAAAAAAAACGGATCTTTTTATCACACCTACCTATAATTTTACTTTAACCTTTGTTTTTTTCAGTGAATTTCTAGTTTTTTTTAACAAAAAGTAATATTTAATTATGATACGTAAATCCAACCCCCCGCGACGCATGGGTTGGCCCTGTGCGATGGGGGTTAGTCGCCTGCGGCCAACCCCCACATGAAGTCAACCCCACCTTGCGCATGGCGTGAGGGGTTGGCCAAAAGACCTGCCACAGACTGGGCCCTGTGACCAACCTCCATAAAGGCAGCCAACCCCACAGTCAAAAGGCTCTTTGGTCATGCACGGTGGGGAGTTGACAACAGGGCCTGGCTACAGGCCAGGCCTCGTGGCCAACCCTCCACTGCACACATTTGAAAGTCATGCGCTGCGTGAAGTTGGCTTCATGTGGGGCGTTGGCCGCAGGACAGACCCTGCGGGCCAACCACCCGCTGTGCCCAGCTGAAGACCATGCACAGCGGGGGGTTGGATTTACGTATCATAATTAAATATTACTTTACCTTTTTTTAAAAACCTACAAATTCACTGAAAAAAACAAAGCTCAAAGTCCCATTCCAAGCATTCCATCCATCACTTTGTTGATTTTGCAATTGATGCCCCCAGTGCAACAGGTATTCCCAGACATTGGTCCCGTGCTCACTGTGCCACTGAAATCAATCTATACCTGGCTGAAGAGCTCATAAAAATGGTGATACTGGCCCTGGGTTGCTTGTATTTCAGTTCAGGGAGGACCTGGCCTGGCATTTTGGGCAGGACTGTTCCCATACGTATCAGGGTCAAGGCTGATGTGCAAATGCCTGGGTCCAATCTGAGGTGGCATGTTGGGCAAAAAATGATGGATTGAGATGCGGCCCAAGGGATTGCCAGTGGCTGAGATTGATTCAAGCATTCCATCCATCACATTGTTTTTTTATGCCCTATGTGTGACGGCTGTGCCCAGACATGGTACCCGTGCGCACTGTGACACTGGATCCAAGCTATACCCGGCTGAAGAGCCCCTAGTAAGAGAAAAACCGGCCCTGGGTTGTTTTCATTCCTGTTCAGGGAGAAACTTCCTTGGAAGTTCGTCCTGGGCTGTTCCCATAGGGAGCAGAGTCACAGTGTGTGCGGACGAGCACTTGGCTGGCAGTATGCATGGACTGTCGCTTGGCAAGTGGTCTGTGTGGATGGCACATGTCTGGTGGTGTGCGTGGATGACGCTTGGCTGGTGTTGTACATGGATGGTGCTTGGCTGGCAGTATGGCTTGCATGGAACCTCCATCTTTATATTATCCAGAATCTGCTGCAAACCTCAAATTTAGCTAAAAAGTCATACTTTCCTCACATTTCTGTGTGGAAAAGTTGTGGGATCACCATGCCAGAACAAATTTCCCACCCCCCCCAGCGTTTCCCTCGGTCTCCTAATAAAAATGATACCTCCCATGTCTGGGTGCCCAAAGCAGAAAACCTTAAAATATATCAAAATGAAAGACTGAGGGGGATCCAAAGTGCGTCCAAAAGGGCAGTTTTTCTTTTGATAAGTTTTTAGGCTGATTTAGCTACTTGGTGGACTGGGTAGCAGAGTCGTTCTCTCTCACATCAGCCACCTCTCAGAGGAGGATCCCTATACTGTTTTTTGAATTAGTAGTTGGGTAACTGAATCTCCAGTATTTTGTCCCTTCATGCAAGGGTAAATCCCTATACACATACTGCCTGTTTTGGTTGGGACTCTGTAACTTTGTTTGGGAGCGTCCTGCCATTTCTGGGTACATCCTTAGCGAACTGGGGCACTGCATGCTCCTCTTTGATTTATTCCATCTAGAACAAACTACAAACCCACACCCTAGCAACCAAGCAAAACACCGGGACAGCTACTTTCTAGTTGTCAACAGAGGGTGAGTATGGCAAGTATGGTAAGTATATGCAAACACATCTCTGTCTCTCCTACATTTATTTGCTTCACACATTGCTTACGCTGAGCTACAGGTTCGTCAAAACATGATTGGAGCACACTTCCGAACCTTACACATGACACAGAATACTTCCTATAAACACCACTTTATACACCCACATTTTAATGATGATGCACAACAAACTGAGCAATCTTTTACTTAGCCACCTAAAGAGCTCTGGAGCTTTGCTCAGTAGGGAGTATGAAGTAGTATTCTATACAAATGATTAACTACCATACAGTACTCTACTGGAGATTCCCCAGTGTTTGCCTAGTCCTAAGAAGGTTGGTTGCCATGGTTAAACATGATAGGTTCAGAGATCACTGTTTCCACCACCCACGTGTATGTCCCTGTCCTGCACACACCGTTACCCTCCTTTCACACACCATTGTAGGCAGGTGGTTCTATGCTTGGTTCTCGGTCACAAGAGACTCAATAGAACAGAGCGATCTCATTTGGTCTCATTCCACTGGTTCTGGAACAGTGGGACAGGTGAGTATGTGCCTTGAATGAGCATCCCCTTTACAAGGGCAGTGGCCAAGACAGTACTTAATTTGAGCCAGTGGTTGCAGGTGGGGCCCACTGGCACTCACTTTTCAGGACTGGCACCAATTTTTTATCATCAGTCTTAGACCCACAACAAGTCACAGAAAGGCGGAAAATGGAAAATGAAGGAGGAAGAGAATTATGGAAAAACAGTGACAAGGAGAGAAGGGGGCTGAAAATAACTTACAGGAGTGAGATAAAGGGGCAGGGAGTGTATGGTGGTTGATGAAAAAGACATAAGGTGGAATCAAGGCTAAACAGTCTTGGCATTTGGCAACCCCAACATTCAGCAGCTCTGTCTGAAGGTGTCTAAAAAAAGAACTTTGGACCCTGGCACTTACTCTTTCACATATTAAACAGAGGGCCATGGGTAAGGCCACAGCAGCACTTGAACACAGGAGATGCATTGAAAGTCCATTCCCACGCCCTCTCTCCTCTGCTTTCACAGAAAAGAACTGATGGCCAGCAACAAGTACCTGATTGGCTGAAGGACTGTGTAACTTTGATACACTTTACATGGTGATATTATAGGAGATCTGCCATCATCGTGTGATCTTATCTTTATAAACATTGTGGAATTTTAGTTTCTAAGAGTTTGTACTCATATTAATGCAGATGCACTTGAACCTGATAGAATGCCCCTCCCCCTCTCCTCCCAAATTCAAGAATTGGTCCCATGCTCCCATTGAGAGTTGGGTTCCTCAACTTCCACTCTCTAATTATAGATGTTAGCCCTGTGTGCCAGGAAGATGTGCTTAACTTTATTACCCGCCAAAATTCTGCGTTCAGTATGAGAAACATCTCACCAAGGAACGCAAACTCACAAGTCGCGAGCAGACTCAAAGGGCTGTGGAGAAGCTTGGGTCACGAAGGACTGGAGGAGAGAAGACTGCTTTGCATGCCGAATACCTGCCTTGCCAACCCTAAAAACCAAGATCCAGCAGCTGCTGAGCCTTAGGGTCAGAGCCTGAGGAGTGCATTGGAGTGCTACTGAGACTGAGGCCCTGTGCTGCTGCACAAATTAACCCACGACAAGTGTTGCTAACAGCAGGCTCTCTCACTTACTCAAAATGCAGGTGAGAGTAGGAAGAGCTCTGCATATTAATTGGATGAATTACCCCTCCCCAAAGTGAGTGCTCCTTGTATGTCATGGACGATGTAGAACTTTCTCGCAATCCCTCGACGGTGCCTGCAAACAATTTTTGTTCACCCCCAAGATGAGCATCATTGACTAGTGACATGGTCAGTCAAGCAGGGCAGTGGCCAGGGGTGTCTCAGCGCAGATGTGGTACTACCCCTCTTATCAGAATCCCCACCACAGAGGCTGCCACTCATCTCTATCAGGGAGCGTGGACTGCATGAATCCAAAGCACACATGCTGGTTTGGAGAACTCTAGATACATGCATATGACCATTAAGACACATAATGATTCCTCATACACTCACGCTGGCTTTACTATTTGGGCCAGACCTACATGACACTCGTAATGTGCCTGACCTCAGCATCAGTGAATAGACTTACAAGCATGCAGGGGACAAGATCCGCTTCATTTAAAGTGTTGGAAGAGCTTACCTTGATGCTAAGAAGAAACAGCCTTTTATTGCGCGACTTAACCTTTAGCGGTGACTAAAGTTATAGCACTTTCTGGACCATATAACTAAATGAGCACCATACAAGAACTATATATATATATAAATTTATTGTTTCAATTGATAAAAATTGTTACAAAACACCATGCATAATGTGTACTTCCAAGATCCTTCTTCAACCGTTAATGAAAACAATATCATTTCATTTAAGTTCATATATTTCAGAACCATATCAAAAGTTAATAAAAACAATATAATTTCGACTCATTTCATATGTTTCGGAGCCGTATCAAAAATAAAAATAGAGGCCGATGGATACAGAGATATGCTCACGGCTTTGGATTTAGAGTCTTATGTTAAGCCAAGGCTCGATCTTCACTTAAAAACTCTGTGAGTTTTCGTGCAAATTTAGCTAATCTGGCCATTTCCGTGGGGATCTCTAAATTAAAAAGAAGCTTCATTGCGTCCGTGCAGGTACGGATGCCGTATTTTAAAAACAAGGGTTTTAATAAAGTGCGATGTGTGAGGCTCAGTTCAGGGCAAATGCAGAGTAGATGGACCAAGGACTCCTCGAACTGATGGCAGAATCTACAGGCGGTGACTTCCTCTAGTAATTTACAGCGACTATTAATGTCTTTTATTGCCATGACCATGAGGATGACCGAAAGGATTTGCTTACAAGAACTATACCTGTACCTGACCCTGAAACAACTTTTCGGAGTAAGTCTTGATTGATCATCATGACTATCATCAGCCTCAAAACTTACAAAATAAGGTCCTGGTGTTCAGTGAGCCTGCAGCAGGATCTGCTCCCTGCGGTTCCAGGAACAAACAATAGGCAGTGCTTCTTACAGGGATTTCCCAATTGCTTTCACAATGCCCCAGAAACCTGGCTTGACGCGTTACTTCTATACATTAACAGTTGTGGTTATCTTCAATCCAAGGCAATGTGTAACATGCTTTGATAGGTCTCCATACACTATTATCCCCAAAGTATTAAAGTATGACCATTGTGCATGAATGAAACTATGCCTATAGCTTATGTGACTTTGCAGCTGTGGCATTTTCCGCATATATATAGATTTGCCACATTTGTCATATAATCTATCATCTGCTGCACAATGCACAGATTTTAAGAAAAATACATTTTGTTTTCAGCTCATTCCGACCAAAGTTACTAGATGTGTGGTGACGTGTTGCCGCCCAATGAAAAGCCCTTCCCAAAGATTGACTAGCCACCTTTTTGTTACCTATTGCTGTATGTGGGAGTCAAATTGGTATACATGAGGTGACACCTTTGTTTAGATAGTATTAAAATGTGTAAAAACGACAAAATAATGAGGTTAAACTATCACTAATGTCATTATGCCACATAATTTGCCTTTTCTTGATGCATAATTTAGTCAACCCTGCCACATAATTCGGTCCTCCCCTGCCAGATAATTTCAGTTGCCTACATATGGTTCTGAATGGAAGGATACCACAGAGTAGCCTTGGGCAGCAGTTTCTATCCCCGATTCCTCCATGATGCAACCTTAATAGAGTTAGTATGACTTAGTAGGGATCGTTTGTGTGTTTATCCACTCTGTCCAAGATCTACAGCATTTCAACTCTTTCCAGTGCGTTCAAGCTCTGCATTGTGCATGTGTGTGTAATAACGAGAGCGTGATCTGTTAATTAGCGGGGGTTTATTCGGCTCCCCTTGAGTGAGTGATTGAGCTCAACGAGATGAACTCTAACAAGCTATATAAATTTAATTCGGAGCTTAGAATAATTCATGGGCCTGCAGGGCACCATAATGCCATATATGGCATTCCAGCAGCACCAGCTCAGCCTTTTAATGCTAAAAATTGGTTTGTTCTGTGATGTTGGCATTAGACTATGAAGAAAGAATGCCACCGAATCTCCCTTCAGTGGGAAGGTCGGGAGTGAACAAGAAGCCTCTTTTATTATTGCTTTTAAGAACAACCATTAAGATAAATGTTCCTGTAAACCAGAGCACTTGTGTGGGATGCGGAATATATTAGAGATGCCTTTCCAGCCAATCTCAGACATCAACATGTGAAAAATATTTATAAAATACACACTCACACATCTCTCTCTCTCTCTCTCTCTCTCTCTCTCTCTCTCTCTCTCTCTCTCTCTCTCTCTCTCTATACATATATATATATATATATATATATGACATTACCTATATATTTATATGTACCTATATTACATTGGCAGTGCTAGTGTCACTGTAGTTATAGATAGGTCCGAATTTTCACAGGACAGGCATTTTTTTGTGTGTTTAATAACTTTGTTGCTCGAAGAATCTGCACAAAGCTTGCAAAAAACGTATTCAACCACTTTGACTCCTTTGTGGAAAGTTTAGCGCCGATCCATCATGAGTCGGCCAAGAAAAAGGGGATGTCCCAAAAGTGCTAATTCCTATGTTAATTCTTATAAGAATGTTTTCTCTCCACTACAGAAAAAAGGCTGAAGGGAATTACACCAAATTTGGAGAGAAAAAATTGACCTTTGTGCAAATGTTTTAAAGAAATTAGGGTTTGAAGAAGGTGATTGGGGTGGGTACAAAAAGTTAGAGATATTTGGAGTGTTTGTGTCTAGATATGCTCTGACTGTCTCATTCAAAGTGGATGGGCGGATCCTGATTGATGGGCCACAACATGGTGAATATGCTGTCCGAGCGAATACAGGACTTGGGGACTCGGTCTCCGACTCTTGAAAAGATCCCCTCTAAGTCAAAATTAAAATAAAATACAGTTTGGGTCATGGGTACCGTGGTCCCAAGAGCTGGCACTATGGTACCCAACTGGAATAAAACATTTTTTTTTAAAACACTTCCACCTCTGCCTGTTTCTCCACTCTGACACATTTGAAACCTTTCTGACTAGTATGGACTCGGAAACTTTCTTTCAAAATCCTCCTTCCTCCTATCCAATTCATCCAACTAACAGGCACACGTGACCACCACTCCTAATGACATCTCACATTTCCCTTTATCAATTCACCTCAATTAATCTATTACTAGTCAAAACACACAACAAGAGCTCAAATGTAACAAATGTACAACAACTATTCCTGGAAGGGGAAAAGGAAGCACATATCACTATTCAACTACCTATTTTCATAAAAGCTTGCATTCCAGAGTAGTGTGCTGCTCGCCACAAAGCACTTCAGTGCCGCGTCAGGGTAGTAAGCACTATATAAATGCAATTTACAATTAGAATTACAACAACAAAACAGAAGTAATGATGATTGGGGGCATGGGCATTGTACATTCTACAGCCTTTAGGAGTTAGCTCAGAACAAGGGAAAGTGGTTTGTAATCTGGGATTCATATTTGATTTCATTTTTGATATTTTCTTGTTTCTTTACATTTAAAATGCTGAGAAGGAACTTTTGTTGTCTCATTGCCCAAAAACATACCTTGGCCATCTGTGTCCTAATAGGTTCCCGCCTTGTCTAGGAACACACACTACATTAGACCGAAATTTTGCAGACAGACTGCTAGCTGGAGCCTCAACATTTGCATCAGCCCATCTTGACTAAAGGAACTGTGCTGTGCTGGTCACAAGCTGAGGTTTAAATCATCTTGACAGCCATGTGGGTGGTACTTAGATCCATCTACGGAAAGGTCCTAGAAATTCTTAAGAAGGAACTAGAAAGATACTTTGCCCTTTAATCAGCAAAGAGCTGTGGGCCCTTGGTTTTAAAGGACCTGCGTGGGGAGGAGAGCCGTCTTCTTGAACTCAGGCCATAGAAAGAGTGGAACTCATTTCCTGTTTCCCTGAGGTCAACCCCTGACTTGTAGCAAAAAACCGATAAGATAGGAGCAATGAACTTCATTAATACCATTAAGAGTTTTTACTTGCACCTTGAGCAGTTAGGGAAGGGCTCTCGAATCTCTGAGCCAAGAAGCTCCTCGGGGACAGCGCGCACTCAACAAATAACATTAAACAAATAAGTGATATGTGGGACCGCTTTCAGCACCTTACCAAAGACACCTCTATGGGTGGATTTACTCTAGACAGGGCTGGGAACACATGGAAAGGCCACTGTCTGAGAAAAGGCACATAACACACTTGTACCTTTCATGATTACAATCCCGGCGATAGACATTGCAGTGAAATATCAACCAACCTACAACTTCGGCCCAAGTTCTGAGTGGGTCAGGGCAGTAAGGAGAATTACAGGCTGCATCGGGATCACGAGATGTGGTGTTTCACCACGAGTCTTTCTATTCAGAAACTTTAAACATTCGGAAATCCCCTTTCACTCTGGTGCTGTGGGCAACTGCAATTATGCAAATGTGGGTTAAGGGAGTTTATGGGAACGCAGCTGTATTAGATGAAGGTTAAATTTAGCGGCAGCATGCTCAGTGAGCCGTGTAATCTCAGCATTCCTTCTGGAGCTTTGCTCTTCAGCAGGGGGGTGGGGGTGGGGGGGGGGGGGTCCGGTCCGAGGGTAACGAGGAATAACTTTTAACTGAGGTGCTTGCAGAGCACGCGCAGTGCCAGCAACGCGCTGTGCATGCCGGGCAGAACAAGACTGGAAAATGGACATCTGCAGAACGGGGAGGCGGAAGCAGCAACCCCAGTCCAGGGCATCTTTGGAAAGCAGGCCACGTGACGTAGAGAGAACTACGCCATCTGTAGGTGACAGTTTAACGGTGAGGGTGGACTCTGGGATGCGTCCACATTAATAATGCCCGTGCATCATAGACATCAACTATGGGGTCTATTATAATAGCGGGCGGATCGCCACCGCCCGTATGGCGGTGGCGATCCGCCCGCCATTATTCACTGCCCGCCTCACATTTCCCCCCGCCATAATAGGATGGCAGGGGGACCCCGGCGGACGGAAAGGCCGTCCACCGGTTTTACGCCGGTCTCACAGGAGACGGGGCGGAAAGGGGTTCTAACATGGTGGTGGTGTCTGCAAGACACCACCATCCATATAAGCATGCAGGCGGAGATGTACCTTTCCATGGTGGCGTTGCTGCCATGGAAATGCATGCGGTCTTTGCCGTAGTGGGCCCCCAGGTAGTTTGGGGGCGTGGGAGGTGCACATGGGGGTACCTATGGTACCCCCCTGCAGTGGCACGGACAAAGTGGAAGACACCACGCGGTGCCTGTCACCATGTGAATGCCAATGCATGACGTGCATTCCCAGCATTGTGGCGGGCGGTGCTGTGAGCACCGCCCACCACAATACTGGTAATAGGGGATGCCACAGCCATGGTGGCGGTGGCATCCTAATTGCAGGTGCGGGACCGCCGCACCCCTTGCGGACAGTCCCGCATTCCGTTACCCGCCATCGTAATAGACCCCCTAGTGTACTTTCATGAGTTACTTTTTTGAGGTGGACAGCGTGGGGTACAGGACTTGCTCTGTAGAAGAGATGGCGCAGTGGGCAAAGTGTGCAGCTTCTTGCAGCTTAATTTGAAGAAAACAAGTCCTGGGGCGGGACCAACGTTTTTTTCAGAAGCCAACACAGGGCCGAACTGGAAACCAAAAGCAACTAAAGCAAGCCAGCTGCACACTGCAGGAGGCTGCCACTAGAATTGGGAATGGAGGCCTGGTTGGGTCATGGGAGCCCATTTTACTCTGAAATTAGGTCCCAAGCCTGCAGCTTATTGGGGAAGGTTATGTGACGTTTACAACGCATGCCATTACCCCACATGCTGTTGTAACGCCAAACTTTACCCCGACTTGCTGTTGGGGGAGAGCTGGAAAGTGGAATACATTAATTTTCTATTCCATCGCCAGTGTAGCAACAGTAGGGAAGGTGTTGGAGTTAAATCCAACACCTTCTACCCACTGCTACACACCTTTTTCATTGCAACGGCATGCGGGGTAAATGCATGTGCTTTAACGATTGTGGTGTAAAGGCTGTTTCCCATTGACCTTTTGTTCACCACCCTACAGTTTCTGTTTCCTAATCTTACATCTACAGGTTCTTTTGCGCCCCTGTTTACTCTTGTTGTCACTATTTTCCTAGCTTTCTCTTCTCCCTTCTTTTTTTTTTTTTTTTTTTTTTTTTTTTTGAAACCGTTTATTGCAATCTCAAGAATATACAGGTATGGGCCTACAACCTTCCGGCCGGCCGCTAGAATGACAGGAGCATATGACATACGTTCAAAAACACTTGGCGTTGCAGAGAAGCAAAATCAGGAGGTATCAACGTCGTGGGCCACATCACTCTGACCCCACAATACGGTTTCATTTTATACAAACAACACGAAAAACCACACCCGCAAGGCAACCCGCAATCGAAAGTAACAGCACGTGCTCCCCGAATGGGGGACCCCAGCCATCCACAGGAGTCTAAAGAGGGGAAGGGGAACAGATCGAGGACTGGGGGAACTCAGTGCCCGGGGCTGGGGAAAGGAGTCAACTAAGGAGACGGGGCTGGTGAGGCAGTGGGCAGCAGTGGTGGCGCGCAGATACCCCCGCGGTAGGCGTTCCAGGGGCCCCATACTTTCACCCATGCCCCAGGCTTACCCCTCGCCACATACACCACCTTTTCTCGGAACATGCACCAATCCATGTGTTCTTTCCAGGCCGACACCGCCGGGGGCCTCTGGGATCCCCACAGCTGAGCAATGTCACGCTTAGCTATCATATATCCCAGAGTCACCCATCGCGTCTGCGGAACCGAGTAGTCAGTTGGTTCCCACACATTCAGCAGGCATCTCCTCGCTTCAGGCAGCAGCGCGACATGCGTAACCACTCGCAGGACCTCATGCACACCACGCCAGAATCGCTCCACCTTCGGGCATTCCCACAAAATATGCAAAAAAGTCGCCAAAGCACCACACCCACGCTTACACAACCCATCCTCAGCATAGCCCATACGCAGAAGCCTTGGCCCCGTCATGTAAACCCGGTGGAGTATCTTAAGCTGGACGAAGCGAAGGCGGGCCGGTATGGCCACCTCCTTCGGAGAGGCCACCGCGGAAATCCAGTCCTCGTCGTCCAACTCCAGCCCATCGTCAACCCAAGCCTCGCGGAGGCCAGTCAGCAAGCCCAAGCGGTCATTAATCAATTTTTTATAAATAAGGGAGATCGTGCTGTCCGGTACGTGGCCATCCAGCACTCTATCCTCCAGGGGGGAAGACTCCGGGATGGAGGCGACGTCTGGGAAGACGGAGCCCAGTGCGTGTCGGACCTGCAAGTACCGAAAGTATTCACTGCCCTGCAGCTGAAACTCCGTCTGCAGCGTCTCGAATGTTTTAAATCCCCCCCTCGTCCAGAGATCCCCCACTTTACTGATGCCTATCGTGTCCCACTTCTCGAAGCCCTTCGAGATCCACAGGGAGCCCAAACTCTCAGACGCGTACAACGGTGATGCCCGGGTCAAACGGTCCTTCCACCCCATAGCTGCGTTAGCCGCGTGCCATACTCGCACCATGACACGCGTAGGTCCCGTCAGGCGGGGGTCGGGCGCGCCAGAGTAGAGCGCTCGATTATAGTCGCCACCAGGCAGGAGCATCTTGTCCATTTCAAATGCCGGGTTTAAGGCGGGCCCGTAAAGGCCATGATTAATTGCAGCTAGCTGGGAGGCCCAGTAATACCGTTTAATATCCGGGAGGGCAATCCCCCCGTTGTACCATGGGAGCGTCAACTTCGCCAGGGCAATACGCGGCCTCCCGTCCCAGAACAGGCGGCGCTGTAGACTCTCCACCTCACGGAAGTAGCGCGCCGGGACTAAATCCATAGTGTTCTGGAGAGCGTACAGGAAGCGTGGCAACGACATCATCTTAAACAATGCCGCCCGGCCGAGCGGCGAAAGCGGGAGGCGCCGCCAGCGCGCGACGTCCTCCTTCAAGCGCTGGAGGGGGGGAAGCAAGTTCCGCTCGTAGCGGGCCTCCGGATCCAGAGTAATATAAACACCCAGGTACCGAAACCCCTGAGAGGCAATCTGGATCGGACAGCCCCGCGGGAGGAGGGGAGCCTCCCCGGAAAGCACATACACACATGATTTAGCCCAGTTGATGACAAGGCCTGAGTTGCGGCCGAATGAGCGCAAAACATCAACCAGGACAATCAGTGATTTACGCGGGGAGGCTAGATACAGAAGGATATCGTCAGCGTATAGGGACACGCGGTCCTCATACTCGGGGGTCCAACGGAGACCACGGATGGAAGGGTGCCATCGCAGCCACTCCGCCAGGGGTTCCAAGGCCAGCGCGAACAGGAGCGGCGACAAGGGGCAGCCCTGTCGCGTGCCCCGTCCCAGCTCGAATGGGACAGATACTCTTCCATTCACCACCACCTGCGCCAATGGGCCCGAATACAACAATTTGACCCAGCTGATGAACCCCGGGCCGAATCCGAACTTCGCCAGCATCGCCCAAATGTATGGCCACTCGAGCGTGTCAAACGCCATGGTGGCGTCTAAGGACGCCAATATGGCCGGCTCCCGCACAAACGGGACACGCGCGAGCACCCCGTGCAAGCGCCGCAGATTAAGGGCCGTGTTGCGATGGGGAATAAAGCCGGACTGGTCTTGGTGGACCAGATCGCCCACCACGCCGACCAGCCGGTTGGCTAGCACCTTGGCGAGGATTTTGGGCTCCGCATTCAAGAGCGAAATAGGCCGATAGGATGTAACCCGGTCTCGGGGTCTCCCTTCCTTGTGGATCACCACGATTGTAGCCAGACGCTGGTCCGGCGGGAGGGAGCCCAGCGAGTGGGCCGCCAGGAACATCGCGCGGAGGTGGGGTGCCAGTACATCCGGTCGCAGCTTATACAACTCGATAGGGATGCCGTTCGGGCCCATGGCCTTGCCGGATGCGACCGAGCGTATGGCGAGGGCAATTTCGTCGGAGGTAGGAGCGGCATCTAACGACACCCTGTCCTCCACCGAAAGGGAAGGCAGCGCGATATCCCTAAGCAGGGCATGGGAATCCTCCTCCGAGCAAGGAGAAACCGGGGAATACACCTCGCGGAAATAATCCGGGAAACAAGAGACAATGTCTTCTGGCTCGGTGACACGCACACCATCCATCCTCTCAATCAGCGGGACCACACGACTCGCTCTCTCCTTTTTATCCAGCCATGCAAGCAGTTTACCAGCCTTATCACCCACATCATACAGTCGCCCCTGTTGCTCTCTACAGAGGCCCATGGCCGCCTCCGTAACGAGGGCCCTGTAGGCCGCCTGCTTAAGTTGTAGGACATGTAGTGCAGCATCCGTCACCCCACCCTCTAGATCACCCTCCAATTCAGCGATTTCGGCCTCCACCCGGGTCACCTCCTCCTGCTCGCGCCTCTGGGCATGGGAGATAAAGGAGAGGGCCTCCCCTCTAAGAACTGTCTTGAAGGCTTCCCACAGGGAGATGGCCGAAGGGACGGACCCCACATTCTCATCGAAATACCGCTGCAAGGATTTAATCAAATCAGCGCGAATGGTGGGGTCGCGCAGGTACCAGGCATTGATTGGAGCTACCCTGCCCTCCCCCCTCGGGAAGACATCAATGTGCAACAGGAGCGGGGAGTGATCTGAAATACCCCGCGCCAAATGGCGCACCTCTCCTACCCTCCCAACATAGGCCGCAGGCACAAGGACATAATCAAGCCGTGAGAGGCTACCATGGGCACCCGAGTGGAAAGTGTACTGCAGCTGCGTGGGATGTTTTAAGCGCCAGCAGTCCACCAATCCCAGTGTATCTAAGAAGCCGGACAGCCACGCCTGCGCCCGGGGGAGGTCCCTAGGGGGGTGACGATCCACGGTCCCAGAAACCACCGCATTGAAGTCCCCCCCAACCACCAGAAGCCCCCCCGGAAGGTCAAGGAGGAGGCGCCCTAGGTCTGCAAAAGTGGTAGACTGTAACCCCGGTGGGACGTACACTGATACAAAGACAACTACTTTGCCCTCCATTCTCCCCACTAAGACAGTGTAGCGTCCCCTCTCATCATGGCGCACCTCGTCTATTTCCAACGGGAGCGAGTTCTTCACCATGATGCCCACCCCCCGTGAGCCCGACGTGAAGCCCGAGTGGGCCACCAAGCGATAGCCACGCCGGTTCATGGCACAAAAGGAATTACCAATAAGGTGTGTCTCCTGCAGAAAGACCACATCTGGCGAAAGTCGTTTCAAATACTGCAGGACCACACCTCGCTTGATCCTATCCCCCAGCCCATTAACGTTCCAGGACAATAAAGTCAGGTCCCTACCCCCCATCACATACAGAAGCCATCATTCGTCCCCCCGAGAGCACCTTAAAAACACAAATACAATAAAGGGTTTGCCTTGCGGTAAAAACGAACAACACCCCACCCCAACCCACCCATCCCAACAGAACTCCCTGCACCCCTGCATGAGCCCAAACAGCCCCCCCAAAGTGCAGTGTGCCTGTCGCCCCATGAATGATTAAACTAACTAGTCCCCCAGAGGAGGAGGGAGAGCCCCCAAGAGACCCCGTACCACCTCCACAGGAGGGGAACTTAACGAACAGTCAAAAGTGACGATAATGTTGTCCAGAGCGAGGCCTACTATTAGTCCCTCAGTCCTGATCCGGCGAGCCCTCCCCTCCAACCGCGCCCCCCCACCCCCCCGGCCCCGATCCCCGGGCAAGGAGTCCAACCAGTCCCCGGCCGCTTCGGGACGATCAAAAAAGTGCGTGCGGCCATCCACCTCCACCCGCAACTTAGCTGGAAAAAGCATCGCATACTTGAGGTTCAGGTCCCGTAGACGACGTTTGACTCCGAGAAAGCTCAGTCTCTGCTTCTGGACCGCTGGGGTGAAATCAGGATAGAAGTTTACGTCCATATTGTCAAGTCTGACCGGTCCTTGTAGCCTAGAAGTCTGCAGGATAGCGTCTCTGTCCCGAAAGTTGAAAATCCGGGCAATGAGAGGCCTCGGAGGGGCTCCGGCCTTAGGTCTTCCTCCGGGAACCCTGTGGGCACGTTCCACCGCAAAGAATTTACTCAGCCCCCGGGGCTGGAGATGGGTGAGAATCAGGTCCTCCACAAACAGGTCCGCCGCCGCCTCCTCACGTCCCTCCGGCACCCCGACAATGCGAACATTGTTCCTCCGGGCCCGACCCTCGGAATCCTCCAGTCGACGATCCATCAGGGCGCTCGCCTGGCCAAGCCGGCGCACCTCCTTTTGGAGGGCCGCCACGTTCGCTGTGAGGCCCGAGGTGGTGTGGGCCAAAGAATCGACCCGGTCATTGGTCTTGGACAAATCGGCCCTCACCAGGCCAACATCCACGTGGACCGAGTCAATCTTCTGCGCCAGCGTGTCAAAGCGCTGGTCCACCGAGGCCTTCATCTCGGCGATAGCGCCCATGACATCTCGCAGGGTCAGATCCGCGGGCAGAGCAGGAGCATCAGTCGGGCCCTCAGGGGACCTACGCAACACCTCGGGAGATCCCTTCTGGAGGGTGTAGCGGTCCATGTTGTTGGACTGATGGGCTGCGCCACGGCGGGCCGATTTCACCTTTGCCCGGTCGCCATCTTGCTTTGTGGACATGGTTTCAGTCCCCAAACCGTGCCAATCACCTCGGAAAAGGCCGACAATCCAGTTCACGGGCTCCGGGGGGGGGGGCAACCACAGGTCCGCAGGACGGATCACAGCCGGCGGGCCAGCGGGGCACCCCAACGAGGCCACACCACCGCACACCGCCCCGCAACCCAACCTCGCCTACGCAGCAAGAAGGGTGCAAAAGCGAAAGTGAAAGTGCGGGGTACGCGAGTCGCCCAGCCCTGCCCGCCGCTGTTGATCACTTTGTCTCCGGATCGCCCCGCAACTCCAATCCGGGGGGCCGGCGTGGAGAAGGCCGCAAACCTCAATCGGTGCTCCCGCCGGTGTCCGAGGTCCAATTTGGAAGCGGAAAACGGGTGACACCTCAGCTTGGGCTCACCAACACAGTCCCCTCATCTAGGACAGGATATTTTCAGGATTTATGTAGGAGGTCACGGAGGTCCTCGGGAGCCTCGCACCTACGCGGCCATCTTGGTTGCGCGCTAGGCTCCTCCTCCTCTTCTCCCTTCTTATTGGCTTTTCTGCCTTTATCTCTTGTTCTGCAGCAGTGTCTAATTCTGAAAAATAAGTCCTGGTCCACAAAAATGAGTATCGGTGCCAACTACCTACACAAATTAAGAACTGTGACTGAAATAAGATGGCATGCACATCAGGGGCGCAGTGTGATGATTCAAAGTTCACATTTTTGGGGAATACTACACAAAAATCTGGCTTGGTCCATCAAAAGGAGGGAATAGGTATCATGGTGCACTAACTGGTGCCTTGCACTAATTATGTTGAAAAACAGAGGTGTGCAATGTGGCTACTAACTGTTGTTCTGGGGTGACTGTAAAGCATTGTGTGCTGCAGCAACCAACGATGAAGTGGTGGATTCATGCACCTTTCCATAAGGAAGAGCTGGTGATGGCTTTCTGCATTTGAGTTGAGGGATGGATAGAAAGGCCCTAGCAGGGTGGCTTCATATATAGACTACCCGGTACAACCAACCTCATGTGACTTCAGGCACCCCTCATGGGGTGTGTGGAACGCTTTACCATGACCCATGGGGGAGGAACCTAATCTCTTTAAAGTTAGGAAACAACTCAAAACCTGGCTTTTTTTCCCAATAGGTCCTCACCACCAGGATGGACAATTTAGGTGTCACATCTGTGTACTTAGAGACGCTACTAGGAGTGTTAGTGTGCTACACTAAGAACCTCAAAGTAAATAAAAATAAAGCCCATCTTTCTGCATCAGTTGCACTCACACAACATCCCTACCTCCACAGTCTTCTTCATAGAGACAGAGAGACAAAGAGAGAGTGTGTGTGTTCTGTGCCTCTCTCTATCCGACTGCTACAGCATCATGGCATAGACAAGGACTTACAGTAGGTGCTTCCCTAGCTGAACAACAGAAAGAATGGGCACTCACACTAGACTCTCTTAAATAGACTTCAGTCCACCACCCTGATAGATGACCGCCTACACGGCCGTTCCCTTCAAGCAGTGCTTAGGTTTCTGGTGCTCGGCATCGGCAGTTAATTGACAACACCAGGACGTATGATAGCTACCACATGGTGGCGCTGTTTTTGTAATATAGAGATGACCACAACAACAGCTCTTTATGAAGCAAATAGACATTAAAACAACTAATACCTGCCTCCCAAGCCATTCATATAGCTTTGGGAGGGGCTTGAACAGTCTGGATTGTCACACTTGTAGCAGTGTGATGACTTGTAGTTGTGTAAGTAATGCCATTGGCAGTGACGGCAGTGACAATGGGTGGTGTACGCTGGGGTGGCCTCCTGACGAGGGCCCTGGCACTTCTTTTTTTATTTTTTTGCAAATTAAGCACTGCCTTCAAGGTACAAAAAAGTTTGGTGGAAGGCTGCCCTCTGTTTTGATGCCGTCTTTCATACATAGAAGATTATTTGTATTTCAAAAAGAAAGTCCCAAAGTGAAATTTCGATACAGAAAAACAAAAAACAAATGATGCCCAATGTTGGGAATTTTTTCCCGGTTGTGGTTGTCATTATTTTTTCTGACCCTTACTTCCTGTTTTTTCCTGGTGGTGAGGGACAGAAAATTTAACCCATCAGACCATCCACTCTAAATAGAAGTGAAGTTGTGATGGCTTTACTCTGTCAGGCCGTCGGAGGTTGCATTCGGTTGACGGACCCAACCGGGGTTCACTGAGGAAAAGCTGACAATCCACCCCTCTCTAAATGAGGCAAACATACCATGAGTGGGGCAGACAGGATATTCGTCATGTTTGTACCTCGTCTGCCAAACTCTAAATCAGCCCCTTATTCTTCCTGTGCCTTAAAAAATGAGTAACTGATCTGCTTCTGTTGCAAAGCCCTCTGGTGTCTTTGGGCCAGGTTTGAGCTATAACGAACTGCAAACAAGAGCTTGCTTGCAAGGTGGTTTTATTTTGTGCAGACAGTGGCTTCTTGAGCGCGCTCAGAGATTAGTGGATTTGATAGTGAAGCAAATAAATGCAGGTGAGGTACATTTCACATAGTTTTTCTAACAAGGAGCTGAAGAGGGAAAATGCGCACCAGATCACCCTCCAATCATCAAATATTCAAACACAAAAGATCTGGCGTTCTTGGACACTACTCATATATTTTGCATAGGACTGGTATAGGGGGATACTTTTTATCTCAACCCAAACTCAGCTGCTCAATTATACAGTCTGACCTGGTCCTCTGTGCCCATATCTCTAATGTTTTCATAAAAAGGAAAGAACTTGTCAGTCAAGTCACTCATCAAACAACATACCCTCTATAATTAAGTGTATGTATACCACAAAGAAAAATGTGTGGAGACGAGAGATGAGAAAGTACCTCACGTGCGCACCACCAGAGGAGCTACTGGCAGGTTCTCACCAGCTTGCCCACATTTTTGTCATCATCGGTAACTTTCTCATATAGAAAAGAAATTGTATGTCCAGCAAAAAAGAAGGTGTCAACAAAGTGTGATCAACATATCACTAAAGAAGACAAATAGAAAGTAGAGACCCCATGAAAAAAAGGAAACAAAGTGTCTCAGATAAAATTGAGCTAAACTCACATGTATGATTATACCCTTTTAATCCGAAGTGTGAGTTTGCTCAACATTAAAAACACAGCATGTTGTAAACCACTTCAAGGACGGCCAACATGTTTCATTGCCTTTATATACTGGCGGCAAATTCGTCGGGGCAATCGAGGTCAGCAATCACCTCCCTGGACATCTAACATTAAATCAAGAGTGACTGACAAACAAACAATTTCACCTAGCACCTGGGCTAATGCACACTCCAGTACAAAACATCAGTATATGAGCAGTTTCAGATCCCATTCACATGAGCAAATTACACATATAAACAAAGACAGGTCATGCCAGTGGAAATACACAAAAAAAACTTGAATTACAAATATTGAAAACATAATGATGAATTAAAAACAATCCCTTTATATTTTGTTTGCACGTCAATCAAAATCAGTGCATGAAAAAATAGCTCGTGTAAAGAATCTGGAACTGCAAAATATCAAACCACATGAAGCCTGAGGCAAATACAACACTAAAAGCGACCCTAAACGTGAACTTTTTTCTGGCACTAAAGAATTTGCGAGATCCTAAGTCAAACTAATGCCTGCCTGGGGGTAATGGCGCAGCTGCTGTCATGTGAGGACTTCAAATCTGTCATCTGAAAGGTGAAATGAAAGCGAACGTTTGCTGTACGGTATTCAAGACCACAGATGATACAAGAAATCCCATTTTTTTGTTTACACTGTTGGCAGTGAAATGCTAACAAGCCCATTTCTGCTCTCTAGCTCTGTCTACATAAGAGTTGTATTTCCGTCACTAAAGTAAATCTTGGAGTACTTACCCAGACAAGGCAACAGAAACATTCTTGCCAACATTTTTTTTCTTCTGATGAGGAATTAGTCCAAACATGTTTCTGCGAACATTAATTCACAATCTGGGAATTCCCGCCATCGGCTCCACTCTTCAAGCACAGCCTCGTGAATTTATGCACAGCATTCCTTGCAGAGGCGCGCTCAAGCAACTAAATGAAAATAAAGGCGCGCGCACAGACACACAGGCACGCACGCACGTCTGTGCGCGCGCTAGGAACAAAACAGGACATGGGAAATCCTTTTTGAGACATATTGCCATAAAGGGCCTTATTAGGAGTCCCAGGGTAAAACCAATGGAGGTCAGTCAGTGCTTAATTTGTAAAAAAAACATAAGTGCCAGGGCTCTGGTCCACACATTGCCCCTTCTATGTTGCCAATGATTGTAACAACACAACTGCTAACCATCACACTCCTACAAGTGTGACATTTAGTAGTATTAAAGCCCCCCAAAGCTATAAGAATGGCTTTGGTGGCAGTAATAGTCATTTTTTTTAATGTATAGTGAATTAATGATTAACTGTTGTTGTGGTCATCTCTAAATTAGCCAGACAGCAGCACCTTGTGGCAGACTGCCACAATCCCTGGTGTTGACAATTAAGTGAAGGTGCCGAGCACCGGAAACCACCGGCTCAAATTAAGCACTGCAGTCAGTACTGGGAATAATAGTTCTCATCAGGATTGCAAGATCTGCGGTGACTGTGGAGTTGTTGTGTTCTGCCGATGTCCGGGTAAACCCCTGGGGGAAAATAGCTGCTGGAATTAGGTCCAGTATTCTGGATCCCCCTGGCAATTCTGCATGACTTAAGGACTTTCGGGTCCAAATTGTAATGGGGGTAATTGAACCCCCCTCTCACCCTCCCCCGTGGAATTACTGATACGCATGGTATCGCTAACTCCAAGGGGGGTAAGGAGCAGAAGAACGGCCGAGTTCTAAGCCTTGTTTGTCCTATGTAATTGTATGTGGACACTTTCTATTGTGAATTCCAAACAGATGTGCTTCCTATATTTTTTCTATCTTCCACCTGGTTTAGTCTATCGGCAGCTCCTCTAATGAAAATGCCAATCCAGAATGTGGGCGTTGAGGAAAACACCTGCCACAAAGCTCCTTAAAGCCCTCGAGCCAACTGCCGAGGGCGCTACCCAAGAAAGTTCAGTGAGAACGCATTAGAACCAACTGATCTTGTCCAGATTTTTGTCACTGCCTTGTCTAAAAATAACTGTAAATCCGAAAAATCCTCTTCTTCCAAAGCGTTAAATGAAAGCACATCATGGAGTCCAACTGGAGACCTGAACTCCGAACCACAGGTAAGTACTCTGAGATTCTTAAGGGCTAAAGAGGGCTGTAGTCTGGAATATTGAGTGTGGAATCTTGAGTTGCCAGAATTTGGAAGCCAAAATATTGGCCAATGGGGTCAAGGAGGTAAATGTATATATGCATTGGAGATGCGACGAGCGCAAGGTAAGTGGTTTTATACATTCATTTATTTATTTAATATTATTTAACCCGTCGTCTGCCGACTTCCACCACCCCCCAGCCCGCCCCTCCATCACTCTTACCTGTGGCAGCCACTATTGGACATAATGCTTTGGCAGCGCAGTTGTTGGCATTTGTGCATGCCCACAGTGCATCCAACCTGGTCATGGGCGGGGGGGGGGGGGGGGTAAAGGCCTCACTATGACCCACTGTGGTGTGCTTCCAACACTACTATCCAGAACTGGTCTTTACAGGTTCGAAGCTGGTGTGCAAATGGCAGGACATTGTGATTTCCCCCATATAGGTTACCATGGTGGTAGCTGAGTCGCTGTAGCTTAGTAGGACATGATGTTGTATGGCTGCTGCACCAATGCCAATGCTGTGTTTAATGGCATCTTAATGACGGTATTTCTGGCCATCATGGCGCAGTTGCTGATATATTTCTGCAGATCCGCTATCTTCGCGTGAACCTCATGGGTCACTCTGACTCACTGCAGATACTCGTGTCATCTCCTAATAGCTCTATCTGTATTTTATATTGAAAGCTCCCCTTTCCCACCAGTTTTCATTTGTTCTTCTTGGAAGACTCCTTCTTGCCTCTGTCCTCTCGTTCCACAGCCCTCTGTGCTGGTCCAATGCTGCGGTCGCGTCTTCATTTCCAGTTTGCTGCAATTGATTGGAATTAGGCCTTCCTCATTCCTCCCCCAAAAATTAGAAGACAGCCCCCCCTCGCCCCCCCCATTTTCTATTGGTTGAAGGAATGACCACTAATGAATAATATAACTCGTTCGTCCTGGTTCAGACCTCAATTTCGTGATGTCAAGTGTGGCCATGTAGTATATGGGAATGTGTGATTGAAAATTTCACTACGCTTTTTTTGACTTCGATCCACCAGGCTGTCACTAAATAGTTGATGAGAGTTGTCAGTCCACGCACGTAAGTGATGGTTTTTAACTTTAAAGTGCATGCATCAAGTGTCTGGCCTGTGCATCAGGGACATCTTAAGGATTTTGGGGGCCCTGGGCCAAACATATTTTGGGGGCCCCTGTTCAGAACAGCTTTGAATTTATGATCCAATTTGAGCCCCTGTTTCCCACGCAGTTTCTGCTTCCTCAGCTGCATTAGCGGTCCAGTTTGCATCATAGGCAAACAGACGTGTGCAGCTGACAGCGGTAAGATTTAGTGTTTCCAGCCCTGCTACTAGGTTTTTAATACTTTTTAAATTGTATATTGTGTCTTAATTACTCTGTGCTTTTTAACAATTTCTTCTACCTGCGCGCACTTGCACTTTACTTGATTCTGATTGCCTGCACCTCCTTAGCTGCTCCGATTCGCATCTCGCTTTTTCTCCAGTCCTGGTCCGCCGTGGCTGATACGCCGATTGTGCGGAGGGCTGGGGCTGCTATCGGGCTCCTCACTTCCGCCCACGTATTTTCCGCTTCCTCAGCTGCATTAGCGGTCCAGTTTCATCAAAGGCATTAGCCTATATATTCCCGATGCAAACGGACATGTGCCTTCGGCGCGCCGCTGGTGTGCCAAAGGCAAGGCCCTCTGCGCCCGTCAGCATCCCGGAGGCGTCTGGCTCTGGCCATGCTGTTGAGTTCCCCTCCGGTGAGTTTCTTCCACTATATTACAATAGGGAAAAACTGCTTAGCCTTTGGCGGCTACATTATGTCAGTGTACAGCCGCTGATCCGAGCTTGGAGGTAGACTTTCGATTTAATAAGTACAACTGGTCTCTCCTCCAGCCTAGGAAACTCGCATCCAAGATCCTCCCACGTAACAATAAGTGTAAAAACAATAAGAAAACAGAGGATTTAAAGGCCACCCTTTTAAATTGTCGTTCTACACAAGAGCATGAACCACACATTTATGACCGACTTTTAGACGAACAGCCTGATCTTTTATTTCTCACTGAGACCTGGCTGTCTGTAGCCTCCAACCCTACTATCACCTTGGCCATCCCTACGGGTTATAAAATCTTTAGAAGAGACCAACAAAGTGGGAAGGGGGGCGGTGTCACCATAATTTACAATTAAACACTAGACTGCTCTCCCATACCAATGGAAAACATCGAGGGTGCAGAGTCCTTAGGCTTCTGCTGTACCTTATCCCCCCATCATAGCATAGCTGTTTTTCTGATTTACAGACCTCTCGGTGCAATTGGAAGTGTTATTACTATGCTTAATACAGCCACCACCTCCCTGGCCTTAAAATACAACAACTGCCTTATTCTGGGAGAATTCAATATGTTTATGGACAATGGAAAAGACCCTCAAACAATTTCCTTGTTGGGGACGCTGCAGGCCTGCAACATGTTTTCATCTATTTCTTCGGCCACCCATGAGAAGGGCCATACCCTAGACCAAATCTTTCACAACGTTGACATATAAGCAAGCCTTCCTCTTCCCATTACCTGATCTGACCACCTCCTATTAAAATGTGTCATTCCCAACTCTGCCACAGCCCCTCGGGCTAACACAGGGCAGAGGGTCCCTAATTACAGGACGTTCCATAAAATATCCATCCCGATGTTAGCAGATGCCCTCGGTTGTTCCTCACTGGAGCTGTCTGGCTGCCCCGACTCGGACACCCTCTCAATAGATTCATAGCTCCGTACCAACATTGGTACAGTGGTACCAGTTGTTTCCCGCTCCTCAAAGAGGTCGGCCTCACCAGCTCCGTGGTTTAACAGTTCCCTCAGATCTAGCAAAAGAAATTGTAGAAAAATGGAACGGAAATGGCGTAAATCCTATCTACCTGAGGACAGGAAGGTGTATAAAGACACCTTAAAAGCTCCTTACATTCTTGTGAAGGCAGCCAAGAAAAACTTCTTTCAAACCAAAATAGAAAATGCCCAAAATAAGAGTAAGGAAATCTTTAGCATAGTTAAATCCTTTACTGTCCCGAAAGCAGGCACAAAGGAAGGGCCATGTACAGAAGAATGGTTTAAGCAAATAGCTCAATTCTTCCACAAAAAGATCTCTGTGATCTAACAAGCCTTCAGTAACATCTCAGAGGAAGAACTGACCTTCTACCTTAGTTCCAATAGCAACTTTCACCTCTTGGATCCTCCATCTTTACTAGTTTCCCTGAGTTTTAGCTTGAAGAGTCACTGACCCTTCTCCAAAGCATTAAGTCTGGCTCTCCTACCGACCCATGTCCAGCGAATATCCTGAACCTATTAGCTCCCACCATAAACCCCACGGTAAACCAGCTCTTTAATGCTTCCCTCCCCTCAGGCAACATGCCGAGATTATGGAAGAATGCTAAGATTCTTCCACTGATGAAAAAGGCTAACGCCAAACTGACGGACCCTGCCAACTACAGGCCAATCTCCCTTCTTCGTGCCCTCTCCAAAGTATTAGAAAAGCATGTAAACAAGGTCCTCCAAAAACACATTGATGATGGGAAGCTCCTTTATGAGTCCCAATCCGGTTTTAGGGCTAACTACAGTACGGAGTCCGCTCTCCTGGATGTGACTGAATTTCTCAAGGGTAAGCTGGACCAGGGAGGCAAGGCTGTTCTGATAGTGCTCGATCTGTCGGCGGCCTTCGATACGGTCCCACATGAGAGGCTCCTGGAGAGACTTGCTGACATCGACCTGGGAGGGCGCCTTAACATGGATGTCATCCTTCTTGGCAAATAGATCTCAGGACATCTGGCTCCCACCTTTCTCATCCCCAGTTCCGGCCATGAATGTAGGTGTCCCTCAGGGCTCCATTCTCAGTCCTACCCTTTTTAATATATATCTACCCCCCTTGCATTTCTGGTAGAGGAAGAGAGCGCCAAAATTGGTTCCTATGCTGATGACACTCAGCTGATTTTTACATGTGAAAAAGGAACTGACTTTGATGGTGCAATGATCAGGTCTTGCCTCACAAAGGTTTTTAACTGGCTTAAGATCAACCAGCTGAAGTGCAATCCTGACAAAACTGAAGTTATTTTCTTTGGTAATCCAGAAACGCCTGACTGGAGCTCTTGGTGGCCAAAAGATCTGCTGCCCCCGCCCACGGAAAAGGAGAAAGCCAAAAACGTAGGAATTGTCATAGATAAGACACTCTCCATGCGCTTTCCAATCCAAAATCTAACTGGCGCTTGCTTTGGCATACTCCGGATGCTAAAAAATTCCTGCCACTGTTACCGCATGAGAGTAGAAAGATCGTGGTGCAGGCTCTGGTGACATCAAAGCTTGACTATGTCAACAGCTTGTACCTCGGTCTTCCCAAATCCCTTTTCCAGCGCCTACAAGTAGTACAAAACGCGGCCAGAGCCATCCTGAGACCTAAACCCAGACCTAGTATGAACCCTATTCTTAAGTCTCTACACTGGCTCCGCATAAAAGAATGGATCAACTTCAAAGCGATGACCATCTTCTTTTAAGCTTTCCACGGCTTAGGAGCCGGCTACCTAAATAAGCGCGTTAATCACTGCACAACATCTAGACCCCTAAGATCTTCCAATGCCTACCTGGCCATCGTGCCTAAAATATGCCGAAAATATGCCGTGCCCGCACTGGAGGCAGATCCCTCTGCTTTCTAGGCGCAAAATTGTGGAATAGACTTCCTGAGTCTCTGAGACTAACCACAGACCTACTCTCTTTCAGGAAGAACTTAAAAACCTGGATTTTTAATAACTGATGGGTCTTCTACGCACGTTTTCCTCCCGCTGTCATGTGCCAGGACACTCTAGTCTGAGTGGCTGCGCACTTTATTAAATACATTATTTAATTTAATATCATTAGGTCCCTGACAGTGCAAAGGAACACTCGTCCAAGTTCTAAGGGTCTTATTTATGAGGCCTTGTTTCACTTTTATGAAGCCGGTGTGTCACTTTTTGTGACTCACCGGCAGCGACAAAAATGTGCCATGTTGCGCCCTATTGGCAAAGTGACGCATCTAGGCAGATGTGTCAGTTTGTAAACCCTTGCACCACATTATACCTGCGCCAGGTATAATGTATGCAGGGTGGGTGTTCCCCCGCAAAAAGCCTCGTAGAAGTGGCACATTGAAATCTATGAAAACTCAGTGCGCCACTTCTAGGAGGCCATTGCGTCAATATCTTACACCTGCCTCACACCAGGTGTAAGACTGATGCAGGCCCTTTCACGTGGGGCTTCCCCCATGTGAAAGGACACATTGCTGGACTTGTGTCTATTTTCAGACACACCCCAGCAATGCATCAATTTTGCGCCTACAGATACGCCAGAAATACTGACGTATCTTTAACTCCATGCGACATGATGCGACATACAGTAAATATGACGCATCCGTCATGTCGCAAGGAGGGTGCACTAAGAAGTGACGCATCCCTGTTTTCACACAGCGATGCATCACTTCTCATAAATAAGGCCCTAAATGTGTTTACATCTAATATTCAGGGATAGGTATGTGTGTTTTCAATATTGTAACACAGCAGCAGCTCACCAATATTACTGAAAATAATCTCTGTGACGCCCTCCCATTTCTTATATGTTAGGCCTTGTTTTGATCTAAAAGAAACTTTTTTTCTGTATACTGCATGAAACATAAATACAACATTCGCAGCAAAATGGCTGTACTAGACTCTCACACATCAGGCACATAAAACATAAATTAAAGGAAAACAGTATTTAAAACAATCCGTTTAAGAAATAATCAAGGTCATTAGGGCAAAACTCTGGAGAATGGAGCTGACTCTGTCAGGGGGCCCCCTGAAAGGCTGGGGCCCTGGGCCAGAGCCCACTTTGCCCCTGCATTAAAACGTCTCTGCTGTGCATGCTTCCCTTGTGAACTTTAACTGTGACAAGGCGCGCGAGCACTGAGGTCTGCCAAAATAGGTGACCAACCGTCCGTAAATTTCACGGACAGTCCGTAATTTCGGCCGTCTGTCCGTTGTCCGTGAAGGATTCTTTAACGGACGCCATTTGTCCGTAATTTTAACCGGGCACCGGTCGCACCACCCTAAAGCCGGCACAGCTTCCACCCACTCCCTGCTTGACTCCAATGCTGTTGAGGTCGGGTGTAACAGACACCGATGCAGTACCAAAGCTCAGCTACCCAGCAGCATTGGAGAGGCACAGCGGGATGGCAACCCTCACACCTTCCGCCCTTGATGAGCTGTTAAGAGGTGTTTGAAGGTGAGGGAGGGGCTGCAGCTTCAGACGCAGGGGCATCTATTCAGATGCAAACAGCCATGAATGCGTCATGTCTCTGCAATATAGAGGCGCCTCATACATTCCCTTTCTGCCCAGGGCCCCAAACATCCTAGAACCGGCCCTGATTACACCGAGGCAGCACGTGGTTCTCTTCACAGAGCTTAATTACTGTCACTAAATTGTAAGCAAACCTCGGTTCTGCAAACATGCAGTCTATAATGTAATAAAATAAAGAAATGGCACAAACGCACCCACACTGATTAACAAAGTATGGAGGACAATCAGTTATCTTGGAGTATCTCCTCTAAGTACTGTACATCACAGTGAGGGGGAGGGGGGGGGTTGGCAAAACAAACATTTTGGAAAGAGAGCCTGTCTTCTAGTCTCGTTGTCTTGTCCAGGAGGGGGTGAGGAGCCCTACCCCACCCTGGAAGAGACCAAGATGATACTAGAATACTGCATGCCCACCCCTGTGCCCACCCTGGTGAATCCTGTTCCCCCTCCTGTGATGGCTCCTGCCTCACCCCCCCGATGGCTTTTGTTCCCCCATGTGGTGGCTCCTGTCGCCGCCCCCCCCCCCCCGCCTGTGATGGCTCCTGTCCCCCCCCTGTGGTGGATCCTGTCTCCGCCCTGGGTGGCTTCTGTTCCAGTCCTGGAATGGCTCCTGCAGCGAGGGTGAAGTTCTTGATGGGTGTCTTCTCAAAAAGGCTCACCTCAAAATTAATATGAAAAGGTGGGCGAGTGAGTAAGTGAAGGGGTGGCTGGATGGCTGGATGAATTAGTGAAAGGGTGAATGGATGAATGAAAGATTGAATAGATGGATAATGAGAGAGGATGGATGGATTGATGAGTGAGTGGAGGGATGGATGAGAGAAAAGGTAAATAGCTGGATGTATGGGTCGAAGGGTAGCTGGATGGGTAAAAGGGTGGATGGATGAGTGAAAGGATGGATGAGTGAAAGGGTGGATGATGAGTGAGTGGGTGGATGGATGAGTGAAATGATGGATGGATTGATGAATTGATAAGTGCAAGGGTGAATGGATGGACTGATGAGTGAAAGGGTGGCTGTAAGGATGGATGAGTGAGTGAAAGGGAGTGTAGGTGGACAAAAGGATGCATAGATGAGTGAAGGAGTGAAAGGATAAATGGATGAGAGAAAGGATGGATGAGTGATAGGGTCAATGGATGGATTCATGAGTGGATGAGTAGATGGGTGGGTGGATGGATGGAAGGAAGGATGGCTAAGTGAAAGGGTCGATGAAGAGAGAAAGGGAGGATGGATGGATGACTGAAAGGGTGGATGGATGAAAGGGTAAATGGCTGGATGGATGAGTGAATGAATGGATGGGTAGAAGAGTGGATGGATGAGTGTACAGATGGATAGGGTGAAAGGGTGGATGGATGGATGAGTGAAAGGATGGATGAAGGGATGGATGAGTGAAATGATAGATGGAAGGATGCATGATGGATAGGTTTGCAAATGGTTGAATATGTATGGATATGTCTGGGCTTACTTATATACTATTGCGCAACCTCCTCTGATGTGTCTGTAAAACGTACCTATTGTCCTGAAGTTTTGTCCTGAATTTTGATCTCCTGTCCTGAATTTGTGTCCTGAATTTTGACCCTTTGTCCTGAATTTGTACACTCACCGTCCTGAATTTGCACCAATGCCAGTTGGTCACCCTACTGCCAAATGAGGTGTGACGTCACACACAGACTGCAGAAACTCGACAGTGGCGCGAGGAGATGTAGAAAAGGGGGTGGGCAGGTGGAGGGGGTGGAAGACACAAGGAGAGTGAAGAGTTATGAGCCCTCTTGAGACTAAAAGGGAATGGAGGAGAAGGTGTGTATAGTTGGACTCCGATGGAAAGACGCCCCTCTACAATTAAACATAAGGTACTAGGGGGCATATTATCAAGCCAGGCGATAAAATTGTCGCCGCTTTAGCGGCAGAAAACTGCCGCTAAAACGGCGATAATGGGCTTGATAATATGCTCTATGGAATTCCAATTGAAGCCCAGGTTAGATGTCCTTCTCATCTAACATGGGCTTCAATTGGAGTTCCATAGAGCATATTATCAAGCCCATTATCGCCGTTTTAGCGGCAGTTTCCTGCCGCTAAAGCGGCGATAATGTTATCGCCTGGCTTGATAATATGCCCCTTAGAAGGTACAACTCTTATAGAAGAACGGAAAGGACTCACGGAGCACTCATTGAGATGGGAGAAAACAATGAGATAAAACTAGCAAGGTACTGTGGAGAGGAACTAGGACTGACTGGGAAGGGGCAGGGAACTGTGACGAAAATCATAAGCTTGTGGGGGGGCACACCGGCCGGACTCGGGCACGGGAGGCTGGGAAGAGGAGCGGAGAGCTGGGAAAAGGGCAGTGAAGAGGAGCAAAGGGCTGGGTAGAGGGGCAGAGAGGGCTGGGAAAAGGGCAGTGAAGAGGAGCAAAGGGCTGGGTAGAGGGGCAGAGAGGGCTGGGAAAAGGGCAGTGGAGGAGCAAAGGGCTGGGTAGAGGGGCAGAGAGGGCTGGGAAAAGGGCAGTGAAGAGGAGCAAAGGGCTGGGAAGAGGGACAGCAGTTAAGAAAAGGAATAGAGGGCTATTAAAAAGGAGGGGGGGGGGGAACTGGGGCTGTTAAGAGGGATAGCGGGCTATGAAGAGGATCGGTGTCTCTGAATAGGAGCAGAGGGCTGGGAAGAGACGCCGAGAGCCGTGAGTAAGGATCAGTACGCTCTGAAGAGGAACGGAGCTCTTTGAAGACGAGGAGCTAGAGGGCTGTGAAGTGCGACAGAGACACTTGGGGCTGTGAAGAGGTGCAAGGGAGACGCCGAGACCTGTGAACAACGGGCAGTATTCTCTGAAGAGGAACGAAGCTCTTTGTAGAAGAGGGGAGAGAGGGCTGTGAGGTGCGGCAGAGGCTCTTGGGGCTGTGAAGAGGTGCGAGAAGTCGAGAGCTGTGGAGTACACAGGATACTGTGAAGAGGAGAGAGGGGACCGTGGAAAGAAAGGTGTAGGTGGCTATAAACGGGCGCCGGCCGTGGCTAGGAGCTGACAGGTGCACGGGGAGGGGCCGGGCGGCTTTCTTACCTTGCTGGCACTCGCCCTTGGCCCGCTGGCTGATGGCCTCCTCGCCCCTCTCCTGGGCGGCGGCGCTGGCGGCCTGCAGCCGGCAGCCGCTGGGGTAGGTGACGCCGTCGCTGCCGCACACCGGGTACCGGCTCTTGCACACGCACACCCCCGGCGCCGCGGGGCCCTTCCTGCGCTTGCGGATCTTGAGGCACTCGGTGCCAGCTCCGCAGGCCCCCGCCGGCCCGCACGACTCGCCCTCCCCGGGGGCGCAGAGCTGGCAGCAGCCGCAGGTGTCTAGCATCGTGCCCTGGGCGCAGCCCCCCTCCGGCCGAGGTGGGCACAGGGCCGGCTGGCACTGCCCGCAGCCCTGGCGGGGCCCCGGGGAGGAGAGCGCAAGCACCGCGGGCAGGAGCAGGAGAATCGAGAGCAGGAGCATGGCTGGGGGTGGTGAGCAGGGCGGTCCGCGGGCTCCCTCTGCAGGCTGGGGAGAGAGGACGACGAGTGGCTCCGACTCTGACTGTCCTGTCACTGTGCAGCAGCTCCTCTATAACTCCACTAGTAAGCCCCTCCTTCTGCTCCTCTGCGCCCCTCCTGTCCCTCCACTGATGCACTGGAGCAATCCCTCGCCCTGTGCCCGCCCCTGCTTCCCTCCACTCCCCCTCTGCTTCAACTGCAGAGCAGGGTCAACTCTCCCCTGCGCCTTCCCCGCAAAGGCATTCGACTTTACAAAGAGGGAAAGTCGATTCCTTTCCATCCTTTCATGCTTTGACAGGTGAAATTCAAAGCAAGAAATTGTCTTCTATATCCAGAGGCGCTGAATAAGCACATAGGAGATTCCAGAAGCTCTCCTTTCCACATGACTCCATCCGAGATGATTAAACTGTGCACACAGACTACCTGCCGGTCACTTCATTGTGAGTCAGTCCTACCTCCCTCCTTCCCTCCCTCCCTCGGCTCCCACCCTCCCATGACGGATAGTCGCTTGTTGTTTGTCGCTGTTGTAAGAGAAACATGTCGGATTCTGGAAAGAAATGAAAGTATTTTTCAGTACTCGCCGGGCCTCCATTAACAAACTTCCACAGACAGACAGATGTGCAACACCAAGTGCAGAATTTAATTAAAACAAATTGAGTCAAAGCACCTAGCAGCATGACAAGCAGCATCTACAGAAAGCCCTCTTTCCACCTACAAGTGATGATACACAGTGAATATTTGATAAGACTGAGGAGCTGCAATCAGGGGTGTATAGCACCCCTGAGTGGGGATGCGGAGGGTGCAACCCTTCAGGGGCCCCTCATCCCTTTCGCGTGGACCCCTATTCAGCCCAAGGCCAATGAACAGTTGTGAGATATTAGAGACTTAGGGGTCCATCTGCGCATTCGGTGGGGGGTGCATCTTTTTGCCTTACGCCACTGGTTGCAATACTGATGTCTTTTTAAGTGGCTTCCTTGAAGGCTGCCCAAGGCGCTGACATCTCTCTCTAGTTGACTGTCCCTGAAAGGGAGTTGACAAAAGAGCACCTACTTCAGTGCTGCACCCTATGTGCAGTGGTCACTGGATGCCACTGGAACATTGGGACCCTTTGCCACTGGAACCAAGCTGCACCTGTGTTGTCAGAGTCAAAGTTAGCAGTCTAACTGCTAGTGAAGAGAACTTTCTGGGCGGGCAACAGGACAGGAAGGTGGGACTTTGAAAAGTAACAACAGGGAGAGACGGCACGTGGGCGACAAGCTTCCTGTGTATAGGCCATGGCATATCACGGCCACACCGAATAGCAGAAAACAAAGTGCAACCACACTTGTGTAACAGGAAGAATCGGTGTGGTTCCATACCTGCCAATTTACAAATGAATTTCACTGTGTGAGAAGGAGGTGGGACCTTGGAGGGGCGGGGCATCGTGTCAGAGCTACCTAAGAGGCACTCTGTCCCTCACTAAGCCCCCCACCCCTCTAAAAAAAAGAACAGGTAATTGAGGCTGTTGTAGAAGCCCTCGGGTGTTTTCATACCTTTTAATGGACATCGGCTGCTTACTACCTCCTGAAATGAGCTGGGAGTCCACTGTTTACAGTCATTTTCAGCTTGTTTTCCCTGCCACCGTGAGATTTCAGCTTCTCACAGTGTGAATGTGTAAAGGAAGCCAAAATCATATGACACATGGTGGTACCATGTGAGTTGGAAGATTGGCTATTCTACCACTGCTGGCTCAGAATGCACCCGACTGAAAAGCACCAACTAAGGTGAAACTGGTCTAGAGTAGCTTGTGTTCAGTTCTAGATGACCTGGCTGTGTAGTTCGAGCTTGACTGTTCCTATTGGAGAAGAATCAAGGTTGATTTGCATATGGTTAGGTCTAATCTGAGGTGGCATTGTGGGTAAAAAAACACAATGGACCGGGATGCAGACCGAGTAATTATCAGTGGGCAAGATGAATTCAAGTACTCACCCATCACTTTTTTGTTTACTTTAGTGCGATGCCCTAAGTATGACGAGTATGCCAAGATGTGGGTCCCATGCTCATTTGCCACATGAACCAAGCTGCACCTGACTGAAGAGCCCTAACTAGGGTGAAACCAGTCTTGGCTTGCTTGTGTTCTGCGTCAGAGCGGAACTGGCTTTGCAGTTCAGGCTGGATTGTTCCCATTGGAGCAGGATCAAGGCTGATTTGCATATAACTCAGTTTAATCTGAGGTGGCATTGTGCGCAAAAATAACTCACGCATCCCGCCCTTCACTTTTTTTGTTTACTTCAGTGCTCCTTTACTCGTTTTACCACTGGAACCAAGCTGCACTGTCTGAACTGACGGATGGGAAATAAAGACCTGATTCACTTTTGAGTAAGTATACACTTTTCGGTATGTTTACTGCTCTTTGGTATTCACAAACTGTACATTTGTAGTAACTTACACTTTTTCAGTAACTTCCATCACTTTCTATGGGAGAATGTTGCAGTACCAGTGGTTGGCGATGTGTAGTGCTGGACTTACTACAAAAGTGTAAGTTACTACAAAAGTGCAGTTTGTGAATAGCATTTTTTAGTCAGTTTAGCTACTGCTATAGAATTACAAGGCTTACTACACAGTGCAGTTTGTGCATCAGCTCCTAAATGTTTAGTTACATTAGGAAAATGGGGAAAGGTCTTTAGGGGAGGTTTGTATTGATGTGTTAGTGGCGCACATTTTTGTAGGGTGTAAGGTTTTGCACCAACTTATGTAGTGTAGACACATTTGCACATTTGAAAGGACGTATGTAGTCTTTCGTGCTGTCTTACCCAGTGGATATTTGGTCATAAGTATGTCAAAAAAATTGTCCAGACTGATTCCCTATGTTCCTATATAGGTTTTGAGTCTAAAATGCCACATAAAGAACACACCCATCTGCCATTAGAAAACTAGGAATTAAACAATCTTGAAAAGGTCTCTAAGCAAGTGGAAGTAATAGAAAAGCAAAATAGTTAATGTGTGCAAAAAAGCACTTTGCATTTGGATGTTGTGCAACCAGTGGTTTGAGGCCCAAGCTTCATGAAAATAAATTTGCTGTGAGAACATCTGGGACACAATGTAAGGGGAAGACAGGACTCTGTGACAATTGCCAATTCAACTTTCCAGATAAAATCTCTTCTTCAAAATATGAAATTTTGGGTTTTGATAAAACTGAGCAATTGATCCATGTATTGAGAACTATGATTTTGAATGTTTAATTTTGAAATGTTTAATTTATTTTTGCTTAATTTTATTGATAAAAACGGTGAAATATTGTTGTGGTTAGGTTTCCTGTATTAAAAAAAACTTTGTCAGAAAGCTGAGCTTTTAAATTAATGCATCATTATGGTATATTTGAAGGAAAATGAAACAAGAAGTCAATTTTGTAGGACAGGTAAGTGAGCGCTGACAATTTTTCCTGCTGACTTACACACGAGAAGGTGTTGTGACCTAATGTCCAGAGCAGCTTACTTTGGAACTGGTGAGCCAGGTTCAAGACCCTGTCTCGGCTCCACATCCTTTGAGTCTTTGCAATGTAATTCGGACCACATTTTCTAAGCCCTTGCATTCTACAGGGCAGTGCAAAGGCTTATTTGGGATTTACAAAGTCATGCAATCCCCGATTTGCATGGCTTTGTAAAGAAATGCAGTGCTTGCGTTACATCTCTTAGTGGTAGGCGTTCAATGGGGGGCATGGGCCTTCTCATGCATTCACCCTTGGATTAACCCCTTCTGTGCCACGTCCTTTCCCCCTCCTGTGCCGGGCGTTTTATTAGTGGGTGGGGTTCATGACGAGATAGTCTCGTCATGGGCACAGCACGACCGTGCTCCATGACGAGACTATCTCGTCATGGGCACTGAAGAGGTTAAAAGCGATTCCAAATCTACTAAGGTTTGTATAAATTGTGTGTAATCTGTACGCCTGCTACAGAGAGGCGTACCAAGGAGAAATATGTTTATTTCTCCTTGTAACTTTCTCTTCAGATTCTTTTTGTGCAGAAAGATACCAATTCCTACACAATAACAATCCTGCCCGTAACACAGGCACAAGTCCACCAGCTCTGGGAGAGAGCTGAAACGCGCCATATCTTTGTAAATATGTCTCTCTTCGGTTCTCTCCCATTCACGCAAAGCAGGGCAGAAAATTGTGTTGCTTGAAGTTTTAGTAAATTCTCCTTGCCCTCCTCAGGCCCAAAAATAATATATGTGTAATGTTATCCAGTCCTCACATGAAGAGCTTTAACGCCCTTGAGCCAAGTTCGCGTGATATAAAACTACAAAAAAGAGTCCAATTGGCAAAAAAATGGAATGGCTCATCTGTATGACCTCTTGTGAGAGCCTGGTTGTCTGAGCTCACTATGACTTTATTGTGGAAAGCTTCTCTCGCTTGTTTACCAGAATGGTACAAGTGCCCTCTTCATTCAATGAGCACTTTCGTTGCCGCTAGATGACTGAAACAAAAAGGAATCCCAGAGAAGCAAATCAAAGACAAGATGTGCTCTTTAAGAAAAAGGAAGCCATTTTAGGAAACTGCATCTAACTGAACAGTGCATCTCTTCCGCTGTGACTTACTTCATATCCATCCCTGATATGTCACACTAATAAATGTATCCTGTTTTATCGATTAAAAAATGTAGCACTTGTACATTGCTTTGTACATCATAAATTATAACATGATTACCTTCTGCATTAATTTATGCATTCTGTTAATTTTTTTTTTTGGGGTCGAGCATTATTGCCCAATCTGTCGCCATTATATTAAGCATTGAAAGAAACACATCATCACAATGTAATAAGAGCGTTTCGTCAACTTAAAAGTTCTACTATTTAAGCTGTTTGTCGCCCTTCTCGATCGGGGTTCCATTTTTAAAAATTTCTACAAAGAACTGTAAAAGGTGTTCTGTAATTGGCTTATTCTCAGATCGTTTAACAGTGCATACAATTGCCAAAAGACCAAGGTGATCAGTTGCCCAAAGTGTCTGGGTAGAAAAAGTAAAAAGACACACAGATGATGTACGGAATGCAGAGCAAATCAAACATTCACCCCAGTCAAAAGATGTGGGTTAAATCCATTATTCTTTTGCTCCCCATGCCACTCCAGTTTAGACCCAGCTATGTGCAGATCAGTGTTGACCGTGTGTCTCAAGGGAACAGTCCAGCTCAAACTGCTAAGCCAGGTCGTCCCTGGACTGGAAACAAGCATCCTGGGACCGGTTTCGGGGCATCACCCCTCATCAGCCAGGCTAGCTTTAATCCAGTGGCACAGTGAGCCCGGAACCCATGTCTGGGCATACCTGGCGCACTGAGGGCGAGAAAGCAAAAGACACACAGGTGATGGATGGAATGCAGAGGAAATCAAACATTCACCCCCAGTCAAAAGATCTGGGTTAAATCTATTGTTCTTTTGCTCACCATGCCACCCCAGTTTAGACCCAGCTATATGCAAATCAGTCTTGTCCCTGTACCTCATGGGAATAGTCCAGCCCGAAATGCCAAGCCAGGTCATCCCTGGACCGGAAACAATCATTCTGGGACCGGTTTCGGGGCATCATCACATATCAGCCAGGCTAGCTTGAATCTAGTGGCACAGTGAGCCCGGTACCCACATCTGGGCATACCCGGCGCAGTTAGGGCGAGAAAGCAAAAGACTCACAGATAAATGGACGGAATGCAGAGTAAACCAAACCTTCACCCCCAGTCAAAAGATCTGGGTTAAATCTATCGTTCTCTTGCTCACCATGCCACCCCTGTTTAGACCCAGCTATATGCAAATCAGTCTTAACCCTGTGCCTCATGAGAACAGTCCAGCCCGAACTGCCAAGCCAGGTCAGACCAGAAACAAGCTTCCTGGGACCGGTTTCGGGGCATCACTCCTCATCAGCCAGGCTAGCTTGAATCCAGTGGCACAGTGCACACGGGACCTACGTCTGGGCATACACGGCTCACTTAGGGTGAGGAAGCAAAAGACACACAGATGATGGACGGAATGCAGAGCAAATCAAACCTTCACCCTCAGTCAAAAGATTTGCAGGGGGCTTGTAAATCTGTCCCCGAGTGCCTTAAAGCGTATTCGATCATAACACCATGCCCAAAATATCATGCAACAAAAATAGTGCTGTCAAAACATTTAACTCACATATATGTACCTTGACAATATATATCTTCAAAGTCACTAGATGCAAAGTTAAGAATAGTTAATCTACACTTACATGTCCAGTAATCTAGTGGCTGCTGCCAAGTGCACCTGCCATGGGGAACCCTCCTCTTCAAAGAGTGTTTTGACCCCTTCTGTGCTTATGACGAGCCTAGCTCGTCATGAGGCACAGTGGAGCTGTGCTCATGACGAGCGATTGATTCCCCGCCTGTGCGGGAGAATTAATTAGTGGGCGGAGTCGTGACGAGCTCAGCTCGTTATGAGCACAGCTCCACTGTGCCTCATGTCGAGATGGGCTCTTCACGAGCACAGCGCCGCCGCCCCCCCGCGCCGCGGGGAAATTACCCCCGCGGCAAAGGGGTTAATTTGTCTTTTTAATGACAATTCTGGATCTCGCGTAGTCCTGATATAGTATTTTATTAAATCACCTGAACAAGTAATGTCCGGAATGGTGAGACCCAACTCCAGCCTTACTCTTGCTCTCCTGGCCTGTCTACGAGAGCTAGGACCTTATCATAAGCCAAAATTTTATGGTTCGCGAGGAACTTATTGAAGGCACCGGGAAAAACTAAATGGCCATAATTAAGAGAGGGCACTAATTTTGCCTTAAGAACTTTCAAAATGGGTTCAGCAGTTGGACTGTGAAGTCGCTGGTTAAGGCTTTTTAAGGAAAAAATGATGCCTGCCGCTTTCCTTCTCAGATGTTTCACGTGGGCTGCAGGTTTTGCCCCTTTCGATAGCCAGAAGCCTACATAGTTGTAGCTCATACTTGTTTTGATTTGCAGTGCCCCAAGTCGCCAATGTGTGGTTTTCTTTCATGGGTACTTCCTGAATATAAGTATCCTGGTCTTCTCCTGATTCACCAGGAGTTTATTCTGCTGGTTATCTCCACCTACAAGATGTTCAACAGGGCCTACAATGTTTGTAGGTCACCTTGGACCTTCTCATCATGCCTATTTAATATGTTTCTCTTCTGCCAGGGCCCATTCCATCCTTGTGCCATAAGTGCTTGTGGGGGTTCCTGCTACTCATCCAACATATTTCAACTCTTCTACGTGCCAACAAGAGTGCCAGGTTTAAGAATTTATGATGCATATTATTATTTTTTTTATTTTATTTTATTTTTTGAAAATTTTTTTATTGTGCAGAAAGAAGGTTACAAGCACGGGCCTACAACCACCTGGGCCGGCCGCTAGTAGGTAAAAGTTCAAACAGTGCAAACACAATGACTGGCCCACCGGGGCTCTGCACCCTACAGAAGATCAGACTGCACATAAAGGAAATCAGGATACACCTTTTTAACATAAATAACAACTTAAAACAAAAGCGAGGCAAGAAAACATGAGATGGGCGTCGGGCCACAGCAGGGGCACTTCCATATCCGACCACCCGATGGCAGTCAAGAAGAAGGGGAACAAAGAGGTAGAGGGGGGGGGGAGAAACGGGAATACCAAAACTATACTCAGATGTGCCAAATAAGTAAGGAACCATCAAGGATCAGGGGGACAAGGCTACCTCAGACGTTTCCACCAGGGGGGGAGCACAAATACTTCCACGATACACATTCCACTGCCCCCAAATTCTGCTCCAAGCCCCGGGTTTACCACGAGCCACATACACAGTCTTTTCCCTGAACATGCACCAGTCCATGTTCTCCTTCCAGACAGACACGGTGGGGGGCCGTTGCGAACCCCAAAGCTGCGCTATGTCCCTCTTTGCTATCATGTTCCCCAGGGCCGCCCACCGAGTCTGGGCCGCGTTATAGTCATTGGGCTCCCACACATTCAGAACACAACGACGCACCTCCGGCAACAGCGTGACCCCGGTGACTCGCCTCATAACCTCAAGCACCTGACGCCAGTATTCCACCACCTCGCGGCACTCCCACAGGATGTGGAGAAAGGTGGCACTGTGCCCACAGCCACGCTTACAGAGCCCGTCCTCAGAAAACCCCATCGAGACCAATCGGGGACCCGTCACGTAAACGCGATGGAGGATCTTAAGCTGGACCAAACGGAGACGGGCCGGGATGGCAACCTCCTTAGGAGATGACAGCGCGGACTGCCAGTCCTCGTCGTCCAACTCAACCCCATCCCCCGTCCATGCCTCCCGTAGACGCACCAAGAGGTCAGCCCGATTATTTATCAATTTTTTATAGATCAAAGAGATAGTACTATCGGGAACGTGACCGTCGAGTATGCGGTCCTCGAGGGGCGAAGAGACAGGGACCGTGGACCCTTCCCCAAAAACCGAGAGCAGGGCATGCCGAACCTGAGCGTAGCGGAAAAACTCCCTCTCACTAAGCTCATACTCGCTCCGGAGCGCCGCGAAGGTCTTGACCGCGCCTTTAACCCACAGATCCCCCACTCTGCTAATGCCGATCGTGTCCCAGTGCTCAAAGCCTTTCGTCGTCCAGAGGCTCCCCAGGCGGTCTGAGGCAAACAAGGGAGTAGCACACGTTAAACGCTCACTCCAGCCCATCGCTACATTCGCCGCCTTCCACACCCATACCGCAATCTTGGTAGGGCCCGTGAGGGTCCTACCAGCAGATCGGGAGTAAAGCGCTCTGTTATAATTACCGCCGGGAAGCAGGAATTTATCCATCTCATACGCCGGGTTCAGACCAGGAGCATACGTGGCATGGTTAATTGCCGACAGTTGGGAGGCCCAATAGTACCGTCTAATGTCAGGAAGCGCGATGCCCCCGTCATACCAGGGGAGAGTAAGCTTTGCCAGAGCGATACGCGCCCGCCCGTCCCAGACCAGTCTCCTCTGCAGACTCTCCACCTCCCGAAAGTAGGCCACCGGAATGACATCAAAGGAGTTCTGAAGTGCGTAAAGAAATCTGGGAAGGGACATCATTTTAAACAGGGCCGCGCGACCAAGCGGAGACAGGGGCAACCTACACCAACGAGCCGTATCCACCCTCAAACATCGGAGTGGAGACAGGAGGTTCTGCTCATAGCGGACCGCCGGGTCCAACGATACATATACCCCCAGGTACTTAAAGCCGGATGAGGACGTTTGGATAGGAAGTAGAGGCGGCAAAATGGGAGGGCCACCAGAGATAGGGTACACGCAAGATTTGGACCAGTTAATTATCAAACCCGAGTTTTTCCCAAAGGAAGTGAGGACATCAAATAGAACATTAAGCGACTGTCGCGGCGAGGTGAGGTACAGAAGAATATCATCCGCGTACAGCGAGACCCGATCCTCGAAGCCCGGGGCCCACCGGATCCCTCTGATAGAGGGCTCCCAACGAGCGGTTCCAAGGCAAGAGCAAAAAGCAGAGGGGACAACGGGCACCCCTGCCTAGTGCCCCTCCCGAGAGCAAAAGGCCGGGAAGCCCGCCCATTGACAACCACCTGAGCCATTGGTCCGGCATAAAGAAGCTTCACCCAGCTAAGAAATCCCTCCCCAAAGCCAAACTTCTCCAAGACCGCCCAGAGGAATGGCCACTCGATGGTATCAAAGGCCATGGTGGCGTCCAAGGAAACCAATACGGCTGGTTCAGAAAAGTATTTCGCCCTAGCTAGGACGCCGTGCAGACGCCGCAGATTAAGAGCGGTATTACGGTGGGGGATGAAGCCGCATTGATCCGGATGAATCAGATCACAGATAACGCTCAGCAAGCGGTTGGCGAGGACTTTAGCCAGGATTTTGGGTTCTGCGTTTAAGAGGGAGATAGGCCTATATGAAGCACAGCGGTCACGTGGTTTACCCCCCTTAGGAATCACGACTATAGTCGCCAGACGCTGGTCGGCGGGAAGGGAACCCCTCTCGTTCGACTCCTGAAACATACGACGGAGGAAGGGCGCGATTTTATCCGGGCGTAGTTTGTATAGTTCGATCGGCAGGCCATTGGGGCCCATGGCTTTGCCCGAGCGAAGGGAGCTAATCGCAGTAGCAATCTCATCGACGGCCAAGGGGGCATCCAACCGCTCACGGTCCTCGACGGATAAGCCGGGCAGGACAATATCCCGTAGTAGAAGACGAGAGTCGTCTTCATCTCTATCGGACACCGGGGAATACACCGCCCGGAGGTGGTCAGCAAAGCACTCCACAATCTCACCAGGCTCAGTCACACACACTCCATCCGCAACCCGGAGCTCTGGGACCACACGATTCACTCTCTCCTTCCTATCCAGCCAAGCAATCAATTTACCAGCCTTGTCTCCAGCATCATACAACCTACCCTGCTGCTCCCTATATATGGTCCTGGCAGCGTCAGTGACAAGGGACTTATACTCGAACTGCTTCAGGCTGAGGGCATGTAGCCCATCCGGAGTGACACCCGTCTCCAAGGCCGCCTCCAACCCCAAGATGTCGGTCTCCAGCTTCACCACCGCCTCCACCTTAACCTTCTTAGCCGCCACAATCTGGGATAGGGCCTGCCCACGGAGTACTGCCTTAAAAGCTTCCCACAGGGACACTGCGGACATCACCGACCCATCATTCTCAAGGAAATATTGGTCAATCGACTTGACCAGGCTATAGCGGATCGTGGGGTTCCGCAGGTACCAAGGGTTAATAGGAGCGATCCGCCCAGCAGACTGCGTCCCAGTGTCAAAGAGCAACCGCAGTGGGGAATGATCAGAAATACCCCGGGCCAGATGCTTAACCTCTCGAATCCGGGCAGTCTGGGCCGCGGGCATAAGAAAGTAATCCAATCTGGAGAGACTCCCATGCGCCCCAGAGTGAAAGGTGTACTGACACTGTGTAGGATGCATTAACCTCCAGCAATCGACCAGACCGAAGGTCTCCAAGAATCCGCCAAGCCACGCCTGCGCAGCAGGGAGGGCCCTGGGCGGGTGGCGATCCCGGTCGCCCGAGACTACCGAATTGAAATCCCCACCCATAAGCAGAAGACTGTCAGGAAGCTCAAGCAGCATTCAACCCAAGTCTGAAAAGGTGGAGTTCTGGAGGCCCGGGGGAACATAGACAGAGACCAAGGAAAGGGACTGCCCCTCCCACCGCCCAGTCAAAGCCACTTAGCGCCCTCTATCGTCCGGGACTACCCTGGTGATCTCCAGCGGAAGTGAAGAGCGCAGGAGAATGCCAACCCCTCTAGAGCCAGTGGTGAAACCAGAATGGGCAACGAGTCGGTACCCCCCCCTGTTCATGGCATGACAAACGTTACCCACCAGATGCGTCTCCTGTAAAAACACCACATCAGGAGACATACGTCGCAAATACTGCAGCACAACACCCCGTTTGATACGGTCCCCCAATCCATTGACGTTCCATGACATCAACCTCAACCCGTCCCCCCCCATCCCCTCCAATCGATCAAGGGTCCCCCAGCAGATAGCGCAACGCCCGAAACTGGAAAAGAACAAAGACCTCGCATTAAAAACAAAACACACAAATCAAAACCCCCCCAACCCCCCCAACTTCCAACTCCCCCCACCCTGCACCCCTGCGACCCGAAAAACCACCCGCCTGTCGCCCCATAAACCCCATTCTACGGAAAGACCCCGGAGGAGGAGAGGGACCCGTCCCCAACCGCCCCCCACATAGATCATAATGAAACAAAATGCAAAAGAGAAGTTGAACCCAGCCGAACAGTACAAAATGGCAAAGTCAAGGACCAAAGTCACTCCGAGGGAGACCCGCCGCCCTCGGTACCAGCAGAGGGCCCAGGCCGGTCCCCGCGGCCCGGCAGCGAGTCAAGCCAGTCACTCACAGTCGCGGGAGAGTCAAAAAAGGTTGTCCGATCGTCGTGCTCCACTCGGAGCCTAGCAGGAAAAAGCATGGAGTACTTGAGACCCAGGTCGCGGAGGCGACGCTTCACCCCCTGGAAGCCCATCCTCTGTTTCTGGACAAGTTGGGTGAAGTCCGGGAAAAAGTTAATAGACGCATTCTCATGGCGGACCGGGCCATGGGCCCGCGAGGCCTGCAAAATCACATCTCGGTCTCTGTAGTAGAAAAGTCTGGCAACAATGGGCCTCGGGGGGGCCCCCGGCCGCGGCCGACCGCCCGGAACTCGATGGGCCCGCTCCACGGCAAAGAACTTACTCAGGCCGGCGGGGGCAAGATGCTTGAGGATGAGCTCCTCCACCAAGAGATCCACCGGGTGGTTGTCGGAGGTCTCCGGGACGCCTATGACGCGGATGTTATTGCGGCGGGCCCGTCCCTCAAAGTCCTCCAGCCGCCGGGCCATCAGATCGTTGGCCGACTTGAGGTCGCCGAGAGTGGCCCGCTGGTCCGACACATCCGCAACCAGGGTGGACGTCCGCACGTCAAGCGATTGAACCCTCTCGTTGGTCTTGGAGAGATCCGCCCGAATCAGTGCGACATCAATAGCCACCGTGTCGATTTTACGGGCCAAGGCCTCGTATTGCGTAGCAATAGTCTCCTTGATGCCGTTAATGGCGCCCATAATGTCCTGCAGGGACGGATCCGAAGACATGGACGGGCCACCACCAGCTTCGTCCGAGGGGGCACCAGCCGCTCCAGGGGACCCTCTTCCTTGAGTATAGCGGTCCATGTTGTTCGTCTGGACCGGACCCCCGCGGAGGGATGTCTTAGTCTTACGCCCCTCGGGGCCCCCCCTGCCACCCATGAGAACCACGCTCACCAACGGGGACCACCGGCCAAGCGTCAAGGGGGCACCGGCCACTCAGTCAGAAGCCGCACCAGATACCGTGATGCGGCCGGGCGAGGAAACCAAAGCCAACGGGCACACTGGCGGCAGGCGGAGACAAGGGCATCCAGCAGAGATAAACACCCAGCCGCTCCAAGCAGTTACGATGTCCAGCCCCTCAGGGATCCAAAAGTGAAACCGGAAGTAATGGAGCGGCCACTGGCACAGATCCGCTGCCGCTGTTCTTCAATTACGCCCCGGCTCCACAGGTCACCCTCGCACCGGGCCCAGCCATCGATTGGGCCTCGAAAGTTCCAACCACCGTAGATCAGGATTCCCAGGTCCGATTCGGATTCTGAAAGAAGGTCAACGTTCAGCCAGAATTCGCCTTCTAGATTCCGTCAGCCAAGTCAGGATAATGTCAGGATAAATTCCGAGGAGCAGCGAGGGTCCGGAGAGCCCTGTGCTCACGCGACCATCTTGGATGCGCGCTAGGCTCCTCCCCGCATATTATTACCTTTTATTTTTGGAAGCACTCCTAGCAGACCCTGGAGTGGCCCAGGCTCTAAAGGAATCCCAGTCACTGTAAGGTGGAGAAGAAGGAGTCCCAATAACATCTCCCAGACTGAGTGAAAAAATGAGGCCCTCTCTGTCTGGCACCTGGGGCTGACTGCACTTGTTCCTGGGCATATTTTTCTTAGGACTACCGGTGCGAGGTACGTGCGGTGTAAACAATTTAAATGTCTCAATTTGAATCTAGCATTATTCAAATATTCTCTCACCTGCACGCAAGCCTTGTCCCAGGTCTCATCTGTAAACTGGTCTCCTATGTCAACTACCCAGTTGGATTTTCCCTTAAGTTCTTTGCCTGAGGTGTCACTCCTGCGTACTCCTGTACATATGTGTTATGGTGTGCCGTGATGCACCCAGGTGTAGAATAGCCCCCAACATCCGCAAGGGGAGGAAGTATGCAGAAAATCAGTCTATATCTCCATGACAATCTTCGCAAGTTTTGCATAGTGGAGAAATTATCCTGTTCCCACCCCAAATGTGTGTTGAGCCTTCAGAAACGGTTTAAAATTATCCCCTGGGTAAATGTCCCCTAATGTTTCACAGTCCCCTTCCCTCCAGCGGGTCATTGTCATCATATCCGTAATCTGTTTAAATGGCTGCAGTGCCAATAGAGGGAGGTCCCTGGCAAACAGTGGTCTACGTAGCACCCTGTTTATTATATGCTCCCAAATGACTCCAGTCTGTCTGATAATGTAAGGGTAGACCATCAAGATGAGATGTGGGAGCCCATCATCAGGTGGACCACTAAAGAGTCTTCCTCATGAGGGCCCAGTAGCAGTCTCTTATTCCTTCTAGTTTTTTAAAAATAACTCTCACCCACTACCCTTTCTAGTGGCATGCTTCATCATCGAGGCCTCGCCCGGTTCCAGTCTGTATCCAAGCTGGCTCAACCCTGACCATCAAGGAAGCCCTTTTGTTCTGAGGAGGGATCAATTATTAAAATTGCACAGTGGTCCCCTCTGTTGTACCCTGAAATTTATTTCACCGTCTCCTGGAAAGGTTAAAAAAAAAAGTGCAATGTCATTGGAGGGATTTATTAACTCCAGCATTCTAACATACAACTGTTATCGAGCCCCCCAAGACTTGAGGTTCACTTCAATCAAGACAATTGATAGCAGATTCTTGTTGATGTATATTCTCTGGGGAAATCCTCGCACTGTCTGTTAAGCATCTGGGCCACTCTCACTGTAGTCAAAGTTCCTATATGCTTGATTATTCCATGATTGGTGAGAAGACTCTCTCTTGAAGCTGTCACCAAGACACCATGGTGGGATTTGATTACCATTGCCACACCGTAAATGGTGTCCAAAATTGCCCGATGGCAACAATCTGTGTATAGCACAAAAGCTCCTTCGTGGATGAATGATGTGAAGATTTATGATGTACAGACACTTGAAACGGCTTGGAAATCCTAGCCGTGAGTGGCATTGTGTTTTTTCAGTTCCTCAGTTATCCAGCAATTGGCCACTATAATTTCAGCTTCAGTATCCCCACTTCACCCCACTTGGTGCTCATGATTTCTCCTTAAGGATACCTGGAGAACTCGTTGCTCCACCACGACCAGACGGCCCCCATTAGGTGTATTGCCTTGTCCCATAAAATAGTTCTATCAGTGTTATTGGGTAGCCCTGCTGCATAACAGTGTATGAATCATCTTCCATCTGCAGAGTCACCTCTGGAACCACAATATTTTTCATATGTGGAACTTATCTGCCACACCACTTCATGCCTTCATACGTCAGTCGAACCATTCCCCAAGTAAGTGAAAGTGGTATGATTATGTAGTTGCCTCTCTGAAGTAGCACTCTCTCAAAGACTCTCGGTACTCGCTGAATGTGCCTACCTTCTGGATTATTTCTCTTACTCTCTGGGGCTTGATGACAAGTCTCTTCCATCAGTTAGCTCCACAGCCTCACCTGACGTGCATTGATCACTACTTGCTGATAGTCATCTGATGGTGATGTACAACATCAGTTAGCTTGATGGCTTTGGGTATAGCACAATCTGGAATCATTCATAGATATTCTTCAGACTCCACTGATTTGCAAGGCACGAAGGTCCCTAGGTCTTCCTCAGCTGAGAGGTGGCCCCATCCTGCAGTGCCTTTGTACTGATGTAGAAGTGGAGATGGAAGAAGGCGAAACGTCTGGGTCCACCTCTGTACTTAAATTACAAAGGTGGAGTTAGAAGAGAGAGATACACCTGGGCTCACCCCTGGACTTCAATTAAAAAGTTAGAGATTGAAGAAAGAGATACACCTGGGTCCACCTCTGTACTTCAATTACAAAGGTGGAGATGGAAGAAAGAGATACATCTGGGTCCGCCTTTGCACTTCAAATACAAAGGTGGAGCTGGAAGTAAGAGATACACCTGAGTTCACCTCTGCACTTCAATTACAAAAGTGGAGATGGAAGAAAGAGATACACCTGGGTCCGACTCTGCACTTCAATTGCAAAGGTGGAGATGGAAGAAAGGGATACATCTGGGTCCGACCGTGCACATCAATTACAAAGGTGGAGCTGGAAGAGAGAGATACACCTGGGTCAATCTCTGCACTCCAATTACAAAGGTGAAGATGGAAGAGAGAAATACACCTGGGTCCACCTCTGCACTTTAATCACAAAGGTGGAGATGGAAGAGAGAGCTACATATGGGCCCACCTCTGCACTTCAATTACAAAGGTGGAGATGGAAGAGAAAGGTACATCTGGGTCCACCTCTTCACTTCAATTACAAAGGTGGAGCTGGAAGAAAGGGATACACCTGGGTCTACCTCTGCACTTCACTTACAAAGGTAGAGATGGAAGAAAGGGATACACCTGGGCCCACCTCCGCACCTCAAGTACAAACGTGGAGATGGAAGAAAGAGGTACATTTGGGCCCACCTCTGCACCTCAATTACAAAGGTGGAGGTGGAAGAAAGAGGTACATTCGCGCCCACCTCTACACCTCAATTGCAAAGGTGGACATGGAAGAAAAAGATACATCTGGGCCCGCCGCTGCACCTCAATTACAAAGGTGGAGATGTAAGAAAGAGGTACATCTGGGTCCACCTCTGCACCTCAATTACAAAGGTAGAGATGGAAGAGAGAGATACATCTGGGTCCACCTCTGCACTTCAATTACAAAACTGGAGACAGAATAAAGAGGTACATTTGGTTCCACCTCTGCACTTCAATTGCAAAGCTGGTGATGGAAGGAAGAGATACACCTGGGCCCACCTCTGTACTTCAATTACAAAGGTGGAGATGGAAGAAGGAGATACATCTGGGTCCACCTCTGCGTTTCAGTTACAAAGAAAAGGATACACCTGGGCCCACCTCTGCAGCACAATTACAAAGGTGAAGATAGAAGAAAGGGATACATTTGGGACCACCTCTGCACTTCAATTACAAAGGTGGAGATGGAAGAAAGAGGTACAACTGGGTCCGCGTCTGCACCTCAACTACAAAGGTGAGGATGGAAGAAAGAGATACACCTGGGCCCACCTCTGCACCTCAATTGCTAAGGTGGAGTTGGAAGAAAGAGATACACCTGGGTCCACCTCTGCACTTCAATTACGAAGTGGAGATGGAAGAAAGAAATTCAGCTGGGTCAACCTCTGCACTTCAATTACAAAGGTGGAGATGGAAGAAAGATGTACATTCGTGCCCACCTCTGCACCTTAATTACTAAGGTGATGATGGAAGAAAGAGATACATCTGGGTAAACTTCTCAGGAGGTAGCTGTGCGCTTTACAAATGCTGGTATTTCATATTTCATTTCACCTCTGCACTTCAATTACAAAGGTGGAGATGGAAGAAAGAGGTACATCTGGGTCCACCTTTGCACTTCAATTACAAAGGTGGAGATGAAAGAAAGAGATACACCTGGGTCAACCTCTGCAATTCAATTACAAAGGTGGAGATGAAAGAAAGAGGTACATCTAGACCCCGTCTGCACCTCAATCACAAAGGTGAAGATGGAAGAAAGAGAAACACCTGGGCCCACCTCTGCACTTCAATTACAATGGTGGGGATGGAAGAAAGGAATATACCTGGGCCCACCTCTGCACCTCAATCACAAAGGTAGAGGTGGAAGAAAGAGGTACATTCGTGCCCACCTCTGCACCTCAATTACAAAGGTGGACATGGAAGAAAGAGATACATCTGGGCCCGCCTCTGCACCTCAATTACAAAGGTGGAGATGGAACAAAGAGGTACATTTGGGTCCACCTCTGCACCTCAATTTCAAAGGTGGAGTTGGAAGAAAGAGACACACCTTGGTCCACCTCTGCACTTCAATTACAAAGGTGGAGATGGAAGAAAGAGATAAAGCTGGATCCACCTCTGCACTTCAATTACAAAGGTGGAGATGGAAGAAAGAGGTACATTCGTGTCCAGCTCTGCACCTTAATTACAAAGGTGGAGATGGAAGAAAGAGATACGTCTGGGTCCAACTCTGCACTTCAATTATAAAGGTGGAACTGAAAGAAAGAGATACATCTGGGTCCACATCTGCACTTCAAAGACAAAGGTGGAGATGGAAGAAAGAGATACAGCTGGGCCCACCTCTGCACTTCCATTAAAAAGGTGGAGATGGAAGAAAGAGATACATCTGGGTCCACCTCTGCACTTCAATTACAAAGGTGGAGATGGAAGAAAGAGCTAAAGCTGGGTCCACCTCTGCAATTCAATTCCAAAGGTAGAGATGGAAGAAAGAGGTACACTTGTGCCCACCTATGTACCTTAATTACAAAGGTGGAGATGGAAGAAAGAGATACATCTGCGCCCACCTCTGCACTTTAATTACAAAAGTGGAGATGAAAGAAAGAGATACATCTGGGTCCACCTCTGCACCTCAATTACAAAGGTGGAGATGAAAGAAAGAGATACATGTGGGTCCACGTCTGCACTTCAATTACAAAGGTGGAGATGGAAGAAAGAGGTACATTCGTGTCCAGCTCTGCACCTTAATTACAAAGGTGGAGATGGAAGAAAGAGATACGTCTGGGTCCAACTCTGCACTTCAATTATAAAGGTGGAAATGACAGAAAGAGATACATCTGGGTCCACGTCTGCACTTCAAAGACGAAGGTGGAGATGGAAGAAGGAGATACAGCTGGGCCCACCTCTGCACTTCCATTAAAAAGGTGGAGTTGGAAGAAAGAGATACATCTGGGTCCACCTCTGCACTTCAACTACAAAGGTGGGGATGGAAGAAAGAGCTAAAGCTGGGCCCACCTCTGCAATTCAATTCCAAAGGTAGAGATGGAAGAAAGAGGTACACTTGTGCCCACCTCTGTACCTTAATTACAAAGGTGGAGATGGAAGAAAGAGTTACATCTGGGCCCACCTCTGCACTCTAATTAAAAAAGTGGAGATGAAAGAAAGAGATACATCTGGGTCCACCTCTGCACCTCAATTACAAAGGTGGAGATGAAAGAAAGAGATACATGTGGGTCCACGTCTGCACTTCAATTACAAAGGTGGAGATGGAAGAAAGAGATACAGCTGGGCCCACCTCTGCACTTCCATTACAAAGGTGGAGTTGGAAGAAAGAGATACATCTGGGTCCACCTCTGCACTTCAATTACAAATGTGGAGCTGGAAGAAAGAGGTACATCTGGGTCCACCTCTGCACATCAATTACAAAGGTAGAGATGGAAGAAAGATGTAAAGCTGGATCCACCTCTGCACTGCAATTACAAAGGTGGAGATGGAAGAAAGAGGTACATTCGTGTCCAGCTCTGCACCTTAATTACAAAGGTGGAGATTAAAGAAAGAGATACGTCTGGGTCCATCTCTGCACTTCAATTATAAAGGTGGAAATGAAAGAAAGAGATACATCTGGGTCCACGTCTGCACTTCAAAGACAAAGGTGGAGATGGAAGAAAGAGATACAGCTGGGCCCACCTCTGCATTTCCATTAAAAAGGTGGAGTTGGAAGAAAGAGATACATCTGGGTCCACATCTGCACTTCAATTACAAAGGTGGAGATGGAAGAAAGAGCTAATGCTGGGTCCACCTCTGCAATTCAATTCCAAAGGTAGAGATGTAAGAAAGAGGAGCACTTGTGCCCACCTCTGTACCTTAATTACAAAGGTGTATATGGAAGAAAGAGTTACATCTGGGCCCACCTCTGCACTTTAATTACAAAAGTGGAGATGAAAGAAAGAGATACATCTGGGTCCACCTCTGCACCTCAATTACAAAAGTGGAGATGAAAGAAAGAGATACATGTGGGTCCACGTCTGCACTTCAATTACAAAGGTGGAGATGGAAGAAAGAGGTACATTCGTGTCCAGCTCTGCACCTTAATTACAAAGGTAGAGATGGAAGAAAGAGATACGTCTGGGTCCAACTCTGCACTTCAATTATAAAGGTGGAAATGAAAGAAAGAGATACATCTGGGTCCACGTCTGCACTTCAACTACAAAGGTGGAGATGGAAGAAAGAGCTAAAGCTGGGCCCACCTCTGAAATTCAATTCCAAAGGTAGAGATGGAAGAAAGAGGTACACTTGTGCCCACCTCTGTACCTTAATTACAAAGGTGGAGATGGAAGAAAGAGTTACATCTGGGCCCACCTCTGCACTTTAATTACAAAAGTGGAGATGAAAGAAAGAGATACATCTGGGTCCACCTCTGCACCTCAATTACAAAGGTGGAGATGAAAGAAAGAGATACATGTGGGTCCACGTCTGCACTTCAATTACAAAGGTGGAGATGGGCGAAAGAGATACAGCTGGGCCCACCTCTGCACTTCCATTACAAAGGTGGAGTTGGAAGAAAGAGATACATCTGGGTTCACCTCTGCACTTCAATAACAAAGGTGGAGATGGAAGAAAGAGCTAAAGCTGGGTCCACCTCTGCACTTTAATTACAAAGGTGGTAATGGAAGGAAGAGATACACCTGGGCCCACCTCTGCACTTCAATTACAAAGCAAAATGGGATGTTTAGTAGGTTACAGTGAATCATCAGTATTTATGACCCTATGATTAGTGCCTCAGGTGACCCCTTACACCTTCACTCCCTCTCTACTGCAGACAGAGTTTTGTACATGCTTTTCAAAATATATCTGCAAAGTTAAAACAGGTGCACCAACTATGTGAGTGAACCAACCACTGCTACGTTTTCCAGCAAATCAATAACTCCTAACTTAAAGGAAGCCTGACTGTGCATGAAGATAAGGGGTCTTCGCTATCTTGATTTTTTTTTTTATAACAAACAAGATCTTTATTGGTATCATCAGTCGTACAGCTCCACCCCTGCCTATATCCCTTCGGGCCGGCAGGGCCAAAGTAACAGTGCTAGGTGGCACGTAGGGGGGGCGGGGCAAAATACACAGCAAGCCGCCTACAACCCCATGTGGGGCCGGCCGCGTCAGGGTGGGGCAGCGGTAACGACACAGGGTGACTTAGATCTCGTTTTTTTTAGGTTTTTCTTCTGATATAATCATTTGGGTCTTCGCTATCTTGATGTGATGGATGCTGTTGCAGTTCTTATCTCCATATAGAACTAGTAGAAGGTACACACTAACAGAATGAGACACTCAGCCACGCCTCAAGCGCTAGGATGTCAGATTTAAACCTGTAGGTGGTAGGCCTTCACTAAAGCAACAGGCTACCACCTCATTGGTATGGTTGGCAAGTATGATATAGTGACAGGAGCAGTAGGACAACTTTCTTTCTGCTTTCACTTTTTTTTTATTTAAGTCTCGCTCCATCTCTCTGGCTAACTCTTCTTCTGATTATGTTGCACTCTACCTACCCTGCCTCAATCCTCTCTATTATTCTATCTACTGTTTATTTCCTGTGTCACCTATGTCTAGCTCTATCATCTATCTCCTTACCTTGCATACTCCTCTTTACGTTGCGTGCTGCTTCTCGCTATCTCCTCTAATGTTTTCTTAGCTCCCTCTGTCTACTTGTATCTCTCCATACCTCATCTTTCTCCTCTTCATCGCTATCTCTACCAAACTTGAAATATCTCATCTCTCTTTTCCTTATCAATCACTAAATCCACGCCCTTCCCTTACCACATTACCCTATTTCCCTGTCTCTCTGACTGCCCCTGTCAGTGCGCTCCACACCCCTCTATGCCTCTCTGTGCCTCAATAGTCCCATTGTCTTATATCTCTTTCCTTACTTTAGCATACCGTGTTGTACCTCTTCTCCTTCAGTAGATTGCACTCTACTCCACCTGTACCTCTAGCTCATATCCTCATTTGTTTCCCTACCACTTTGTATGTCTTCCTGTATCTCCCTATCCCCTTTTCTCAACCTCATCTCTCTATGTAACTAGATCACAGCCTCTCACTTCTTTGTTTGTATTTCACCTCCCTGTACCATTCCTCTATCTACCTCACCTCTCACATCCGCATCTCTCTTTCCCTCATCTCTTTCTCCATCTCTGCATACCTCACCTCTCCATCAGTCCCAACCCTCTGATGGATCATAATTATCTTTGTATGATTTACCTTGGTCAATTCCTGCTCAGTGAATAGTGTGATACTAATACATACTTAGGAAACATGACTAACAGTGTGACTTGTAAAACACATGAGAGTTCAAACCTGCATCGTAAAAGCATGCAGAAAGATTGCAAACCAGATGGAGGTGAAAATTATTCATGAGAGAGAGAGAAAAACTAATAATGGCAATGAATTTACGATAAATAATATGCTGGGAAAACCTACAAATGTTACAAGTTGTGACGTAATGATGTAGCCTTTAACAAATACGATTATGAAAATGCTAAATTAAAGTGCTCATTTAGTAGAAAATGGACTAACTTAAGTTAAAGATGAATAAAATGATTTCTGCTTTTGTAGCAGCAGTATCATGGAAAACTGCAATCTAAAATATCGAGAGAAATGTGCTTGTTAATTTATAAAAGAATCGCAAATGAGTTGATGCTTGAAAGAACACAAAATGGTGTTGTATATTAATCTTTATGAAAATGTATAATCACTAATGAAGATTACCCTAAATGTTTGAAAAGTTAATTACTTTAGTAGGTCATAATGTTTAGAAGGATTTCGTGTAGGCCTTAATATGCATTTTCCTTCAATTATTTCTTCCGAATAAGTCTAAAATATGCTGACATGACTTCACTATTAGCTGTGAGAACTTCAGCTAAAGTTTCTTTTCTCTAGCTTCTGAATAAACAACACCTCTCTGTTAGTAGAAAACTGTATCAACATTGTTGCAAGCTCAGAAGAGAGTGCTTGGAAATGGACATGATAAGATACAAATGAAACTTTCTATTTCCGAGGAGGAATGAAATTGAACTTTTAGCAGAATAATGAAAATTTGATAATGGCATTACGTATAATTTCTGGATTATTTAGGTAAGGTAACGATCACCCCTTGGACAGACCATAGACTTTGACCAATGTAAATCATTCAAACTCTGCAAAAGATACTTTTGTGGGAAGGAACTCGGAACGATTGGAAGTATAATTGCCCTGTGGGAAAAGGACTATGGCCGGATATCTTTGTAAATTCCTTATATGCCTGACATGCTGTCTGTCTGAACTCTGATTTCTTTCGAACTGAACTCTTCTGACTTTCCCTGCACTTTGCCAGCTGGTGAAGTCGAGCAGGTTAAACCTTTCGCCGGTAAGGGTTGAATGACTCTCACTATTGCACGCTGTGCTCTTGTATCCTTCTGGGCTCACATTGATTCCTCCGATCCTGATAATCTGCAACCAAATCTTTGGTTTGTATGATTCTTGATTGCATTCTGAACCGTGTTATGCAATATTGCTCGTTCTCTCCCTCTCGCAGCAGGTATTTGTTTTGAAATGTATTTGACTCTGAATTGTGATGTGTTGTGATTTGCCTGTAATCAATTGATAACTGATATTAAATGAAACTAATGTATTTTTGTGTCTTGACCATTCAACTTTAGTCTTAGATAAAGATTTTGCTGGTGTGCAGACAAAATATAGAGTTGGAAATTTCAAACTACAGAAATATCGAGTCCTAAATATCGTCAGTGAGATATATCGACAACAGGAATATTGTGGTCCAGAAAATCAATTTGAAGGTAAGAAATATAGTTAAAAAAAATATAGAAGTCAATATATCATTTGCAAAAATATGGTTGTTTAAAATATCAATTCTTTAATTAGTGTTATGTATTTAAGTATATATTTTAAATGTATGTGATGTATTTTTTGTATAAGTATTGTTTATGTTTTTTTATATATATGTTAAACTTTTTGTAGTTATCAATTTTATTTTAATCAAATTTTGCGTCTTCTAGTTCCGTAGAGGGTTGTTGGTGTATTGGGTAATAGGGTGGGAAGTAATTTAATTATAATAAATTAATGATATTCTTTATCATTTATCATTTATTTAATTGAGAATTTATAGTGTTGATTGTGGGAAGTAATTAATTTGTTGTTAATTATAATTAATAATTACATGAAAATTAAATATGGAAATTGTTTAATTAATTTTAGGTGTGGATTGTGGGGTTTATAGGGGTCAAGGGTAGGAAGTAATTTATTAATAATCAGTTGTTAATTAATATTAATTATTTAATTGAAAATTAACGTTTTGGAAATTGTGTAATTATTTTAAGGTGCAGGTTGTGGGGTTTATAGGGGTAAAGAGTGGGAAGTCATTTATTTTGAAATAATTAAATTAATTAGTTGTTAATATTATTTTATTAATTGAAAATTAAATATGGGAATTGTGTTATTAATTTGAGATTTTTGGGGGGCTTATAGGGGTTAAGGGTGGGAAGTTAATTACTTTTTATGTGTTTTAATTTGTTTTTAAATGAATAATCTTTATTTAATTGATAATTAATTATGTTAATTATGGAAGTACAGTGTATTTTTAATTTAGATGTTGGTTGGGAATTGTGTGGTGCTATAGGGAATGATGTAAATAAAATAAATGTATGTAATAATGTTTTTGTTTATAAATAATTTCCAACTAAAAATATTTGTTTGAAAAATATTTTTTATTTTATTTTATATAATATTTGTTATTTGTGATATGTGTTTAACATTATAATATGTTTTTGTTTTTGAATTTATAATATTAAATATATTTGTATTTTAATTTGTAACATATTTATATATTTCTTTATGTATTTCATTTTTCAAATATTTTTTGTTGCTAATTTTTTTTAGTGTTTAATTTTGAATTGACAGTAGTGGGAATAGTAATTTTTATCCCTCCACAATCCAACACTTTACCTACTGTTACACACACTGGAGTGGGAATAGTAATTTTTACCCCTCCACTATCCAACGTTTTCTCACTGCACTTGGGGGGTACCCATGGTACCCCCCAACATTGACATGCACAAGGTGGCAGGCACCGCATGGTGCCTGTCACGTTGTGCATGCCAATGCACAACATACATATATTGCATTGTGGCGGGTGCTGCTTACAGCACTGCCCGCCACAATGTAATATATGCAGTGGCATCCTAATTTCCAGTGCGGGACATCCTAATTGCCAGTGCGGGACCCCCACAACACTGGCGGCCGGTCCCAGTACCGCTAGGGTGGCTGGCGGACATCCTAATGGGCCCCAAAGTGTGGTAACTTGTTGTCCATAAGTATGTTTGCATCTTGCGTTGATAATTATAAGCATCTTCATCGTCACATGCTAACGTGGGTGACGCGACCACATATGTACATTTCATACAGTTGAATAATACAATATGGTAAGTAAAACATACGTCATATCAAATTACCAACGTGCCAATATATGTATGCATGTTTGCTACTTCTGACAATATGCTTAAGCATCTGAACCTGAAATTTGGAACTCATACAGAGCTCTTTGATCACATATACAGATTGCAGTATGGCGAATTAAATAAATCACTGTACAAATCTTTATCAAGCTATTTTACTTGTAAACCAATATTGTTATTGTGTCAATCCTTGGTACTCATATCTTGACCCTATTAAATGATCATCTGACCATGAAATGCTATATAGTCAAAGACGCAATGTTGCGTAGTTTACACACATAATTGAAGGCCAGATGTACGAAGCATTTTACCGGTTGCAAATGGCCCATTCGCAAACAGGAAGGGGTCCCCAAGGGACCCTTCCCCTTTATGAATGTGGGAGCCAATTTTTATTAAGAGCTGGAAGTGCTCCCACGGATCACTGCCTACTCTTAAAAAATGAAAAGGTAGCTTTTCATTTTTAGGTCTTGCCTAGGCAGCGCTTGTGCTGTCTCTTCGAGACATACTGTATTCAGCTATGGACTTGAAGCTCTGCACACTTTCCTTGTAACCTTCAATGAGGATTGGCCCTCTTACTGTGTTGTTACTCTGGATGTTTAAATTACAGTCTGTGAGGACTATTTTGTTAAGTGACTTTCTCATATTGCAGGCACGACATGCTTACCTGCAACCGCTTTATCATTTAAGCTCTGTGGCTGCATTTAACTTATTTTATGTTTTTTGATTTAAGAATGGCGGTTGTGCTATTAACGCTGCTCAAGCCATATTATATTTTCTTTAAAGCACCGTCGTTTTAAGACGCACTTTGTGTTATTTTTTCAAGCTCGAGGCACGATTCAGGTTCCAGAATGGCGGCCGTGCATTTCCTATGTCATGCACGGCTCAACAAATCAGGGAACGCAGTCAACAATTGCACCGGCAGCTTGCAGCCACTCATCCCCGTCCCGCCCCAGGCGCTGAACTTTAAATTGAAGCATAGCGCACACTTTTCACTTTTCTATTAACAGCACGCCGTTTCACCATTAAGAATGATGGCCTCGCCTTTAAAAAAATGCTTTTATGTGTAAAAAATGTTTTTATGTGCGGCTCACTGGCATGCAGCATTTCAAGTGGAACAGTGGCAGCCACGTGCCTTTTTTATAGCATGTCTTGCAAAACCATTTCTTTATTGAAAACCAAACTTTCTTATGCATTAGCACACCATGTTCATGGTGGCCCCTGCTTTCTCCTCGGCTCAAGCTGCCTCCTTTTCCCGCCCCTCAGGAGAAAGGGCTGCTGCTTGTGCCGCCATTACAGGCCGCCTGCCTGCAGCCACGCCGTGTCCCTCGCACCTGGGGACAGGAGCAAGCCGCTCCTCAGCTGACGGGAGAACGGACAGAAAGGATCATTCCCCGCAGTTATGGTATCTACAGCAAAGGGGAGGCAGGGCCCTGTGCGCAGCCTGCTCCTCCCTTTAATGTATGGAAGTCTTTTCTGCAGATTTTGCCTTATGTTTAGGCTCCTGGGTGGGTTTCTGCTTCGCCTTCCACTGCATATTAACTAATGCACAGCATGTAAGGCTTTAAAGAATATATGTGTCATTTGAAGTCTATGCCCCTGATGCTCGATGTTTTCAGATGTCAAATAATGTTGGGTACCTATAATGTCACCCGCTGCCAGGTGCACATAGTTATTCTAGCGATATTGAAGTTCTCAAAGATTGTTTTTTTATCACCTGGTACTGTCTGTCAACTGCGATCTGAGACTGCAGTGAACTTCACCATATAAAATATCCTTAAATTATTATGTTTATGTAGGTTCACACTTTGTCCGACTAAATACTTTTATTTTTTAACACTTTGAATCCCTTTATTATTGCCATGTTCTCCTCCAGCGGTTCTTCTTTTCATATGTCACAACCTGTACAAATTGCCGTTTGTTATGAAAATATTAGTGTGTTTCACACGTGTAACGTTCAGCAGCACCCAGAACCATGGAGCACGATTCCCATTTGAAACCCTTTGTAGATTTGTTCACGCCTCTCAGGAGGGGGCAGGGCTAATTTCCTGTATACACAAAGCATCAGAGTGTTGTGCCCAAAATCTGTTCTCCCAATATTTTGGGTTAAGTTTTCCAGTACTTTCAACCAGAAACGTCTCACAGCTACACATTTCCACGGCAGCTGTTTAAATCCAGCCAGCAGGTTCTGGCATCTGACGAGGCTCCAGGACATTTTGCACTCAACTGCTGTGCTAGCAGGTGAGGTATGCCCTGGGTAGTACCTTAAATTGTATGCATTTCAAGGGGGTATTGTTGGCATGTGCTGGAGTAATGAGGGGAGGGCGATTTCCTCCTGCCGCTACAATGCTGCAGCATTTATTTTTACAGCAAGGTTTTAGAACTGGTTTGTGAATCTCAAAAATAACAAAAAGAGATAAAATGATGAGCTTTTCACAGCAAATGAGATTCTGCAATCCAACAAAAATGTTGATTTGTGAAGCGATGTCTAAACCCAACTGCCATATACCTAAATGTTTTTATCATTCTCTAAAACACAAAATACATTTACACTAAATCAGTCAAAGGGAAATCGTATCTCCTTATCTACGCTTGGTGAAATCCATCCAGCTGCTCCAGATGTAGCAGACAGCATTACTGTATAGTAATATGAATGTTTCCTTTTAGAACCCATGTTAAGAGTTATCAGCGATACACTTCGGTCAACTACCACATGTGGGTGCTAAGAATTACCGGGAGGGGAGAAAAACGTCTTTGATACAATTATCAGCTTTATATAGAGACAACTATTTGCCCTCTCCAAGAATGCCTCCTTCACATACTTAAGTAAGATCAGAGTTTGGGTTAGTGATACAAAGTATAGCCTGACAAGCGGCATATCGAAAATTGTGCCTCAAACTGAGAGCACAAACACCAGACCATCTTATTTGGGCACAAATAATGAACCTAAGAGAAAAAAAAGTTTCAAGAAATCACCTGGAAATAGCATTAAATAAATTACACATTAAAGTGCTTTGGACATTGCCTGTAAGCTTCATTGTATTTTTTTTTTTAAATCAGTGAATAAAAGTTTCAAATCTATTTCCCATCTTGAAGATAAAAATGAATTTTGCGAATACGCTTACCTTTGTAAACAATTTTCAAAACACATGACATACCAACTGATCACTTACAGGTTTGGGAGTATCCATCAGGCGACTCAAATCCACCTTGGGTCGAACCACTGGACAATAAGAACTGTAGCCTAAGCAAATACAAGACTCAAACAACTTTGCAAATCCTGTGCCTATGCCCAGCCCAAACAGAGGAACGGAGAAGCTTCCTCTGTGTCACAATCAATCCAATGGGAATGTGTACTTGTCAACAGGCGCAAATTTAATGTTTATACGGAGAGAACGCTCAAATAAACATTACATTACAAAATGTATGGTACAAGCAGAAAAGAAGCTTGAAAAAAAACTTACTGACTGTACTTTATATACTAAAAATGTTTGTCACTGGCATAAGCATTGTGTCAGTAAAACCCCCTGTTCTTAAACGCATCAGCTGACATTGATAGCTTTTTTATAGTTACCAGAATTTATGTCGAGCTTTGTGTCAAACCACATACATCCACTCCTCTGCAAACCAAAACACATGGGTAAAATACATTGTCATTTACAACGCCGATAGTTCCAACTCTCGCCAATGCAAGACCGATTGCATTGCAAATGCTTGTTATTTTTTAAATGCATCCCGTTTCCCTTTAAGGAAAATGGGCTGCATAACAAAAAATTAAATATTGCTTTATTTAAAAAGGAATCACAGACATGGTGGTCTGCTGACCCCAGCAGGCCACCATTCCTATGATTGTAGCCATTTCCTATGGATCGCAAATTGCAACCTGCTTCATGAATATTGAGGAGGCAGGTCCATTTGTGACCCATTGGGAATCGCAATCAGTGTCTGAGACACTGTTGTACATAACTGTTTGCGATTTCCTAATTGCGAATAGCAAAAATTCCTAATTTGATAATTGGAAACAGACCTTATTGTACATCTGGCCCTTTGTCCATTTGTTGTAGTTCCTAAACGATCCATCCATTTACATTCCCTTGTTGATAGAATTTTTGCCAGATTCCCTCCTCTTGAGTCCAGTTTTACTACCTCTACCACCATCCCTTCCATTTGTAGTGTCCCTTGACTAGGGGTAAATTCCACATTGTTGCGATGGATCGGTGGACCCCTCATCTCACTGTATGCTCTTATGACATTATGGGGCCTATTATGATCTCTTCCAGAGAGCGTCTGACCTGAGGTCAGAGGCTTTCTGACCTAGATTGTTGGTTTCAATTCCGACCGCCTAATAACAATGTAGGCGGTCGGAATTAGAGCCGGTTGGTCATTCCAGCAGGATTCCGACAGCTCAAGGACTGCCGTTGGGATTACGAAGCTTGGTTTCCAACAGGCTTTCCGTGCCGCGCTTTCCGTCATGGAAAACTTGTCGGAAAGCAAGTTTGGGGGGCCCTCTCTTTGTGGCCTCTGGTTGGGGGCAGACGCCACAAAGAGAGGGGCCCCCTGTTCATCCCTACCCCATGTGGCAGGCACCCGAGGTGCCTGCCACGTGGTGCAGGGATGAACACAACCTCCCATTTCCCTATAGGAGCTTATGCTACTGCCAGGTTACAGCTTTAGCACAAGCTCCCATGGGCAAATGTGAGTATGCAACTTCACCATGTGCGGTTGCATTGTAATTAGGCCGACTGGGCCGCTGATCGGAGGGCGGTCCGGCTGCCGGCGTAAGGTCGGTCGGTCCCAATTCCACAATGATGTCGGTCAGAGGCAACTCCGACCAACATCATAATCGGCCCCTTGGTCTTACACTTCTGTTCTGTTTTTAAGGGAATAATGGTGGTTTTTAGGTATTTCTTCTAAAGGTGCCAGTTCTGTATTATATATTTTTTAAATCAGATTACTTCCTGGGTTGAGAACAGCAACCATGGGTGGTTTTATCATGTTAAAATGCATGTCTTTACCAAACATGCCTTAACCACATGTATCACATGCATTCTAAAACATATGCCTTGACCACCCATCTACATAGGATAACAATACATTTACCTTTACCTCACAAACATTTACCACCCATTACAACTAGATCCCTTTTATCCCACTCCTAAAAAAATATTTTCTGTGTTTTAAATACAAAAGCATTCCCCACCCGTTATTCCTAGATCCATTATAAGCCACACGCAAAAAGTATTTTGCCTATTTTAAATAAACATGCATTATAATTTTTTTGTAATGTATTTTGAAAATAAATACGCAAGTATTTTAACTAAATACCGGAGATTAATACACTTTGTCACCCATTACCCCTTATTCCTTACATCGAGCCCCTTAAATATTATTCTGCATGTTTCTTTACAAAAAAGCATTATAACTTGAATTCTTAACATGTATTAAATAAATTAATACTCAACTAATTTGAAAAACATACCTGAGTATTAATACACTTCCCCGCCCATTTCCCCAGTACCCTTAAATCTTACCCCAAATCGCTGCACCAATCAGGCCTGAGCCCTGTAGTGGGGAACAAGCGGACCTGAATGCTAGGATAGGCTGCCGCGAGAAGACTGGTGGGCTGTGAGGGCCATAGCCTTTGTGCATTGGTGAGCCATGACCCAGTATGCCAGGAGGGGCCGACATGAGAAAATTGCTGTGCTGTGAGGGCCATAGTTCTTGTGCAGTGGTGAGCCGCATCTCCGCATGCCAGGAGGGGCCACCACTGAAAACTTCTCTGAACAGGCCGAAGCCTGTGTACAGGGAGGACACGATGACCTCGTACACCAGAGGCGGTCACCACTAGCACCAAGCCGTGCAACCTGATTGACACCCCCTGCTGGAGAAATGAGGCCACTGTGGGAGCACCTGCACACCATCATCAAGATGAGGGACCCACTTCAGGATTGTCACATCACCCATTCAATGCCCCCCCCCCACCGTGGGACAGATCAGACACTTACCCTGCCAGGAGGAGCCACAAAGTTCCTGCACAGCACGGCATGGACTGAACAGTCCATGCCATGCAGGAACTTGCTTTGGTGCTCCCTCGTTGCTGCAGTTTAAAGGCTCACTGATGCACCTTAGAACTGCACCGCCGCGGGACCACCAAAGTACTGCCTGACAGACCACGAGGAAACTTGTGATTTGGTGGGTGGGCGGCGGTCGACTTTGAAGGTGATGGAGGGGGCGCTGGTATGGTGGCCCTCTCCCACACTGCCAAAGTCATAACCGGGTCCTCATTCTTAATCCGGTGGTCGATTTTAGTCAAGCAGGTATTGAACTTGATCCAGGTGCTGTTTTTTTTGTCTGTGAGGGAGACAATGAATTGCGTGTCATCAGTGTAGGAGAGGATGTTGATATTATGCAAGCAAATGATGCTGGCTAGAGGGATCATGTATGCATTGAAGAGGGTCGGGCTCAGGGAGGATCCTTGTGAAACTCTGCAAATGAGGTCCTGGGCTCCGAGGTGTACGGTGCCAAGATGACTGACTGGGTCCATCCAGTCAGGAAGGAGCAGTTCAATCTGAGTGCTTGTCCTTAGATTACGATGTTGTGTAGGCGTTGGATGGGGATGGGGTGGGAGATTGTGTCAAATGTTGTGAAGAGGTCCAGGAGGAGGAGGGCAGCCTTGTCTCCTCTGTCCTGAGCCATGCGGATGTCATCAGTGTCAGCGATGAGGGCAGTTACTGTGCTATGGTTGGGTCTGAAAAGAGACTGAGTGGGGTAAAGTTAGTTGGTGGTCATTGAGGTATTTGGTGAGGTGTGTATTGATGTTTTTCTCTAAGACCTTGGCTGGGAATGGCAGAAAGGAGATCAGTCTGTATTTGGTGAGCGCTGAAGGATCTTCAGCAATGGGAAGACAGTTGCCTGTTTCCAAGCATCTGGGAAAGGTACTGGAGCACAGAAGAAAGAGATATGTGTATGGCTGGGTCCAAACTACATTGTCATAGTGATCTAAAGAACGATGGGTCGGAATCCTACCCTTGGGGATAGCTAGAGGTTACACAAATCGCATGCATTCCTCCCATCACCTTTTGTGTGTTTTGTGTCTTTCATCTCCTATCCCACTTTCGGCTAGGTCGGAGCCTAGCTCGCCAGTCTTTCATAAGGGGTCCAACTGTCAGTGTATAACATACATAGTTTTCTATTTACATAGGGGCCTTTTCAATCACTGTTGCTACCTCTTTTAATTCAACAAACTGGCTGGAACCATTGCCTTTTCTCAGTAGCATTATTTCTGTGATGGTTTAATAATAATAATAATAATCCATAATTGTAAGGCGCGAAAGCAACTGCTTGCTGTTTGCCTTGATGATACCACGTAGTCCCATCAGTGAACCATGCATTCTGCTTCTCTTCTTCAGTGAGCTGTTCAAAAGGTGGGGCGGCATTAAATAAAGAAGGCTCCAGCTCACCCACTTCTTTACCCCTAGAATGACTTCTTGTAACTTAGACACTCCAGCGGGTTTCGGGCTTTGCTCTCTACTGTCAACACCATTTCTACCTTACAGTGGCAGATTCCCCTGTCCTGCCTACTTTTTTTTTCTTTTCTCAGAGTTTTATATAGCACAAACTTGACCGGACCGAAGGTATTGTGTATCCTAGCACTTTACATGAGCCCCAGTTGCATTACATAAGGACACATTCATTTTTGTTAGGCACGTGGAGATTAAGTGATTTGCTCAGAATCACAGGATGTTCAGCGTCATTGCCAAGACTCGAACATGGTTCCCCAGATTTGAGGTTGACTGCCCTAGCCGTTAGACCACAGCCTCTCCCCAACTCTAGTACATGGTCCCCATTCTCTCACCTATTCCAGAAAGGGAAAGTTTTTTCTTAGTGTTTTAGGTTGGTCTCCGGTTATTCACTCAGTTTCTACTAGTGTCCAATATGCCAGCACTTATTCTTTTTATAAGTGGATGTAATAACTCATTGAGGGTGTCAGTTTCCTGGACCAAAACCCCCGCAAACCTTTTTGACTTCCCTGCCTTGGGAAAGGGTTCACACAACCCCATATTGTGTATCATTACCTCTAACTCAAAAGGACCCCACTCTGTGATGGGACCTCATGTGGAGTAATTCTATGAGTATTTGGTGTTCTTACCAATGCCTCCTGTTATTCAGGACCCCACTCAAAAACATGTTTCTTACTGGTTACATTGTATAATGGTTTTGAAAAGATGTGTAGCTGACGCTGTAGTAGTTTTCCACATTAAGTATTTATTGCAGGGTACAGCGAGCCGTCTCAGCTGGCACAGCCAAGGCACACAAACAGCAACAGGTTTCAATATCAATCCATTGCATTTTTGGGTTTCTGCCGTTGTTGTGGGAGTGCTGTAACAAATCAATCACTTTTTGTGATAGCCTTTATGCTTGTCTTGACCACATAGTCCCCCAGAACCTCATGTCTAGTGCTGGACCCTCTTCCATTTTGGGGTTAATTGCCTATCTCCTCTGCTGTTTGTGTTCAATCAGCTTCTGTAATGTCCCAGTGACCTGTTCCTTTGTATCTCATGTTATCATCACATCATCAGTGCAATGTGCAATGCAGGTAACACCTGCTGAAAAGTTGTCTGGGTCTGTGGCTGTTAACCCGTGACACACAGAAGGTCTTACCGCATTGGCAATCTTAGTTCCTGTCACCAAGATTTAAGTCTTGTGCTGATCTTTAATCCGGGATTTGGCATTAGCCGCAGTATGGCCTTGGAATCACCGAGCTGTCTCTGGGCAGGGACAATTTTGATACATTTCTCTTCACCCTTTAAAAAAAAAATCTAACTGAGCCTTCCTCTCCTGGGGGTGCAGAGGGTTGGTCTGCTGGAGGTGCAGAGGTTATCACACTTGGTGCACTCTTATCAACTTGTTGACAATGTAAGGTGTTCCAAATAGAAAGCAGGCTAGTTTCGCAACTTTTTCGGCCGTGTCTAGGCGAACTGCTAGCAAATATACCCACATCTGCCACCGAGTCAGTCTTATGGTGTGTTCCTGCTGTATGCTCATACTCCAACCCTCTGGCTGCCCTCTGCTTGTCCAATCCTGTGACATCAATGACATCGCTTCTCCACAACCTTTGCCTAAATGGGTACTATAAGGGTTAGCTGAGCTCCTTTCATCTGAAGGAAAGTGTTCCTAATCAATTGCACTCTGATACCTGCAGTCATTGGCTCCATGTCAGGCCTTCTTACTGTTAAGAATAAATTGTGGTTTTCATTCCCATTTCCCTCATTCACTCATTAGCACCCCTGACCCCATCTTTAGAAGCTCTTTGGGTAATAAATAGGTTCCCTCTGCTCCTGTATCCTGTGATTGGACCAACCATTTAAGCATAAGCCCTCTGACCAATTGCCTGAAAATGCATGTTTTTCTAACATTTCAATCTAGGTACAATTCCTTACTACATTGGTGTTGTGCACTAGTGCTTTACCCACTTCTTTGGATTGGTTTCGAATTAGAGGGTGAACCGCTACTACCCCTCCACACTCATCTTCCTCCTCTTCTATGTCCGCTACCCATACTTCAACTTCCTCATATCAGTCCTACTGTTCTCTATTCAAGACTGATCCATCCCAGGTACTGGGATCCCACTTTTTATTTCTCACTAATGCCCTCACTTGTATGTTTGATGGTGTTCTGGGCTTAACCTGACTCCTTTTTCTAGCCACTAATACTGCTTGAGCACTAAGCAGTAAATCTTTGTCTGCATCTGATCCTCTGCCTACTGCATTCTCGACAGTTTCTCTGATAATGAGCTGTTTCTCCTGCCCTGGGGAATCCTCTCCTAGCACTTCTTGAGATGGCACAGACAATCAGCATCTGTGAGTGACCTGCATGACTATGTCTATGAGCTTCCTGGAGTTTCCCATTACCCTCCTTTTTATATACCAAAAGCTAGCTTGAGCTCTCAAAACTTCCAATGTTATCATGTCATGTTCCAGATAGCTGTCTCTAAAACCATTTCTTCTGTTACCTTCAGTCCGGTCTTGCACTCATCCTTATCCATTCTGGTCAACATGACCTGGGTGCAAGCCTTCCTCTTAGCAAAAGATCTTGTTAAGAAATACTGCAGGATCTTGGCAGAATAAACTGCTCTATTTGCATCACTAACTAATTACATGTATTGAGGCTAGAACAAAGATTATGTGATTCAGCATTTCTGCAGAGTGCTGCTCATGTGTTTCTTTTTTGCAAGCATTTACAATCATCACTGCTAAATGATGGATGAACCCTTTGTGTCACAATGTCTTTTGCACACCAGGTCTCGTGCAATAGACCAGATTGGAAGTTGCCCCATCTCTTCTCTGTACCCTCTCTGCTGCACTCCAATTAACCTTGGGCAGTGAACTCCACTCCGTTCGCAGAGTTTGTAGAGTTTTCCGCACTCCGTGGTGCACGCAGACTTCCCAAAACTGGAGTTTTTGCATCGCTCGAGCTCGTCAACATCAAGTTGCAGAGTGCGAGCAAGGAAAATCCGCCTCCTGGCGAGATTTTTCCCCGCTTGCACACGCCAATGTCTAATTGGGGAGTGCGAGTGATGAAAATCAACCTCCTGGCGAGATTTCTCAACGCGGGCGGTCAGATTTCTCAATGTGAGTGTTCGCGGCAGATCACAACCACTCACATTGAGAAACCCGTTCGCAATGAGAAAGTTGCCGCTCATGTAGAAAATCTACTCGAGCAGCAGAAAGGTAGCTACTCCCTCTTGCGCTGCGCATGATACCATTCACAATGATTTTACCGCGTGTGACAAATACCTGGCACTTAAAATTACTGTGAACGGCTTGACCCAATGCACTGCGCCGCTCACGGAACCCCGCTTAGCGCGGTGGGTTTTTATTTGTCATTTCGCGGAGTTCCACGTAATCCGCCCAGCCTTAACTCCAATCATATCAAAATTCGGGCTTTCTCACTCCGGATTCTCTTTCCTATTGTCTTGTGACACCGGATTTCCCCTCTATCCCGCTTCCCTCTCACAATTTCACCTTCATTATGTCCTATCGTTCATTGCACAAATACCTCTATTTTCATTTAATATCTCAAACCCTTTCGAATCTCTCCCAAACCTCAACAATGAGACTGTCTCTAAGCACCTTCATTCCCGCTTAGTCTCCCTCTGGCTTGCTGCTTCCCAACACTTGAACACTCCACATCCCAGGCATTCAAATACAGGTGTCCTGAATCCTAATCAATGCAAGATTAATGAGCTAAAAGAACACAACACCGAGCTGCTCACAGACTCCTGACCATGGCTCCCATTCATAACAGATTTTGTTTTATTTTCATTACTCTTGAGGCCCTCTGGTAAGAGATCTTCACTCCAAACCACCACTGTAGAACACCTGGAGGAGGTTTCGCCATCATTTACAAGTGTCCCATAGCCACCATCCACTGTCCTGAGAACTCAAATGCTGAAATTCAATTTAGGCAAGTGAGGAGCTCTCTGTCCCACACACTGTTCTGACTCCTACTGATCTAGAGACTCGCCTAACTCAGATTTTGCCTCGCCTTTTTTGGTTTGATTTCTTTCATCATACTTAATTATCCCAATTTATGTACATTAACATTAGGGGGCATATTTACAGCAGAATGAAGAAGCTTGGCATTAAGCAAACATTGCTAACGCCACACTTCTCCATTCTGAAAATGCAGGGATGTGCCATATTTGCAAGAATGCAGCGCACCCCTGCTCTTCCCCAGCGCTGGCGCTTGTAAATAGGGGGCAGCGTCAAAATCAAATGGTGATGTGGTGGAACGCCCACCACAACCCCCATTGTCTTCACCTTTCACGCTAAATACAGCATGAAAGGGTGCCGCTGCCTTGTAAATAAGGCGAGCTCCTATCGCCATCACAACGTCACTGAAAGTGACATTGTAGTGGCGATAGGGGCTTGTAAATATGTCCCCTGGTTCCTCGAGCCAAATGCAGTCAATATCTTTCCTCTCAAAATGAGATGATTCAAGCCTACACACAGCTGGTCATTGCTTTCACCCTCTGCCCTTGACACTCATTAGTTTCCATTGTCAACCCCTCCCAGATCCATAAGCATAAACCCAACTTGAGGGACCAGCACTCCATCAGTAATCCTCAAATAATCAGCCCCATACATCCTTTGATCAACATCAAGAATCGTCGAAGCCCTGGGAAGAGACCTAATCTTTTTGTTTAAGTATTATTTTTATTACTCTTTTCCTGAATTTTTCCAGACAACATACAGCATATAAATTCCAGTGCATGATATCGCATAAACAATTGGTCTCCATGTAACTCTTACAGGATAGGGGAGTGTACCCCGATTAATATCAATAAGAAGCATGCATTGACTATTTCAGGCACTGTATATGCAGTTTGAGTACCATCAACTGGCAATAAGTGAAAAGCATAAATAAAAATAAGTAGCTGAACATCTGAATGATCCTGATTGCAACATTGCCTCTATCTACAGGTTGTTACGTCTCACTGTCACCCGAATCTCGTATGCGGGGTGAAGATGGACCACTTGTGGTTGTCCGAAAGCATGGACCTTTAATTTACCAAGAACATGAGAGTCCCCTCAACCATCACAAGCCCACTGCATGGCAGTACTGTGTGTGCATAGAGCATGCCTATTCACAGGTTAAGATTATTCATTTATTTAGATTGTATGTTCAGGGTGGTCTGGTGTCACACTTCGCCTCCGGTACTTCCAGATAAGTGGCCCACTGGGAGAAATGCTCTTTCACCCTCCCACCGCCGGAGGGATGTGACAGTGTAGTAATATCCGCCTGTCACCATTTTAACACATCTTTCCTCCAGTCCCTAAGGGAGGGTCCACTTGCTGCCTTCCAGGCCATGGAAATACACAAATATCAGTAGAGCCATGAAAGAGCATACATGTTTGAATGGCTTCAGACGAGTCATTAGCCCTAGGAGACCTATCTCTGGTTCCTTTAATACAGCCCTCACATTCAGTGCTACCAGACCATGCAACACCTTGTCCCAGAGCAAAGAGACAATTGAGCATCACCACACCATGTGTAAAAAGTCTACTTCAGTTTCACTATATCTGGGGCATGTAGTGGATGTATTAGGATGTATATGCCCTAGGTGCTTCAAAGTCAAGTAGGTGTGGTGAATACAGTTAAATTGTATGTATCTAAATCTAGAAATCCCAGAGACATTCTTAACACATGCCAGACATGCAGTCCATTGTTTGTCAGTGAATGCTTGAGCCAAGCGCTGCTCCCAACATTCTTTTAGTACCCTTGTGCTCAGGCCCGACGACTCTAGAAAAGCTGCATAAAGGCAAGTGACTGCCCACCTGTGTCCCATGTGTTAGAATGACCTGCAGTGGTCAGAAGATGCTTGGTTCCACTTTTCCTGTGTTCCAAGTATCATGGGCTTGCTGCACTAGGGCATTGTAAAGCAGTAATTGACCAGTGGCCGCCCCATATTTTTTGCATAAATTATAAAAGGACCATAATGTCTTTTCCTCATACATGTCCTCCCATGTCTGCAGGTCTACCTCTGCCCATGGGCAGTCAACATACATCTTGGCTAGAGCAACACACTCAAAGAGTGACCACAACAGAAGATCTAGAACAGATGGAGGTACTCTGGACTTTCTGTGTACATACTTTATCCTAGACCAATTATTGATAAATCAGAGCAAAACAGTTCTCACTTAGTTAAATAATTTTCTTAGTCACGAGCTCAAATACAGAATTCTTTAAAGTGGCTCACAATACTCAATATGACGATTCAAAAGAGAAAAGGGGCAACATCCAACATGTAATTACCATACATTTTATTTCCTTTTGTAGGTAATTCAAATTATTCAAATTTTTTTCTTTTTCAATATTTTAAAAATTTTTAAACAGCGCAAGGTTGCTCCAAAGGGAACGTGCATCAAAAGAAGGTGTTAAGGGTGAATAGGTGAGACAGAGAATAATAGGACAAAGTGATAAAATTGTTTTACAGATTAGCAACAAGGATCGGTTGTAATTCACCGTCCAAAGTCAAAACCTAGCCACATTCATAAATTTCAACAACACATTACTGTAATTCAAGAAAAAAGACCCAATTAATGGTCTAGCATGAGGAGAGACTATGTGTCCCAGGTAAATGAGGAACAGCGTCGACGTTTCGACCCGTCTTGATGGCCTTAAGGGAATTTAAACCTTGGCAGTGCGGGTCTTCATCAGGACCAAAAGGGGGCAACCTGAGTGGCTTCTAGATTGAATCATGCACCTAGAACATTAAACAAGCATTTACAATGCAACGGTCTCGGCATTGTTAAAGTTAGAGCTATTGGCATTGCTCATGACAATGCCGTTTCTTTAAATGTTTTAAAAACAAAAACATAAACAAAAATAATGTCATGAGCAATGCCAATAGCTCTAACTTTACCAATGTCGAGACCATTGCATTGTAAATGCTTGTTATTTACAGTGTTTCGTGAGACTGGCTATCAGAAGGTGCTTCCAGAGAGGCCACAATTCCAGCCTGGAAGAGAAATCCTTTTTTTGTGTCATAAAATTCGCCTTTCTGCTGGGAATAGTTACAGACCTGTAAATCTGCGCACACTCACGGTGCACCTTTCATTATGAAAAGACGACTTTCACGCTGCTGACCTCACTTTAGAAATCTGAGACCCGCCGCTCCCCCCCCCCCCCTCCCCACACCTTCTGAATCCCATCGCTATATTATTAGAGCCGGGGCAAGAGGGTGTTCTTGTTTAAAAAGATTCAGCATTTTTCGTCAGTGACAACAGCACCTACCTACCTACCTACCTACCTACCTACCTATCTATCTATCTATCTATCTATCTATCTATCTATCTATCTATCTATCTATCTATCTATCTATCTATCTATCTATCTATCTATCTATCTATCTATCTATCTATCTATCTATCTATCTATCTATCTATCTATCTATCTATCTATCTATCTATCTATCTATCTATCTATCTATCTATCTATCTATCTATCTATCTATCTATCTATCTGTCTGTCTGTCTGTCTATCTGTCTGTCTATCTCTCTGTCTATCTCTCTGTCTATCTGTCTGTCTGTCTGTCTGTCTGTCTGTCTGTCTGTCTGTCTGTCTATCTATCTATCTATCTATCTATCTATCTATCTATCTATCTATCTATCTATCTATCTATCTATCTATCTATCTATCAAAACAAACCTCACAAACTCATATTTGCAATACACAATCGGTGCCTCCTTCTCGGACAAAGAAATCACTTGTCTTAAAAATGGCTATCTACCTGTGGTATTGCATTTCAGCATTCATTTTGCGCTTCGTGATCTTGTCGAGGCCGCTAAGAGCTTTGGGGCATATTATCAAGCCAGGCGGCATATATTTCAATCAGTGCTGCCGATAAGAATGAATTAAATCATTAAGGAATTGAACGCTTGAGGAGGAATCTCAATGCGAGTCGTACGGTAAAAGAAAGTTACCATTTTGACATAACATCTTACCGAGACAGCAGCCATGTGTGCGCTTAGTCACGGGAAATCGTCCTCACGATTTCCCGAGCCACACATGCCGCGGTATAGAACGGTTCCACTGTGGTAAATAATTTAATTACCGGAACTTAATTTGATGCGGAAAATCTATAACAATAGCTCAGTAAAATAAGAGGCAGAATCCGTGGTATTAGAGGTTCGGAACGGGCTTTATTCCATAATCAATTTAAATCGATGAGCTCCAGATTCCATCACCACGAAGGTTCAGGAAGTGAAGACCGTACTTTATTGATAAGTAATCATTTTTATACAATAGGCATTACAGTGAAGCAAATGCAGGAGGCGTAACAATTGATAGTAAAGATAAAACATACATGCGTAGCAAAAGTGGGTGTAACTGGGCGTAAATAAAGAACGTCATCAGGTATGATGTCATAATAGGGTGGTTCCATGAAAGAATTTCGCAATGTCAGCAGAAATACTTGGCAGAAATGCGCGCGCAGCAGCATGACGTGTGATTGACGTGCAACTAGGGGGTGAAGGGGACTTGACATTTAGCTCTACATGTGGCGACAGAAGTCTGGAGAGTCAAGTCAACCTAATCCCAAATCATATCTAACATCCTATGTTTAAAGAACTGTGTTATCCGAAAGAGAGGCCTTCTTGGAGTAGAATCTTATTCTATACTGACTATACTGACTGTTAGTGCGTGTACAAGCGTCTAAGTGTCTACACTAAATGCGAGGGCAGGAATCTTCCATAGTAACAGGGCTATGAATTACTTGCATAATGACAGAGAAGCCGGGCCTTTGCTCGGTAGCTGGAAGAATGTTTACTTAAACTACTAGACAGGAATGCATTGGGTAGGGAGCGGAGCAGATAATCACAAGGTGAAATACAGTTTTTGGCAGGCAACAGGCTGATGTCAGGCACCGTTAGCTGCGCAGAGAATGAGGACAAAGTTCATGGATACAGATGCGAGCTCAGACTGAAGCTTTCAGAGGCTGAAGGCAGGAAAAGCTTGATGGCAGAATCAGGGCCTACTTGCCTGGACTGTAAAATGGCATAAGTGAACCATATAAAGCCGGTGGCCTTTCATACTTAGGAATGGAATATCCGGCCCATTCATGGCGAATCTGAAAGAGGACATGTTGGCGGTGGACACACATTTGTTTGCGTCTTCATAACTGGAACTGGAGGGAACATACATGTACTTGTGATTTATACATGAAACCGTTGGGGTCCAAGATAGGGGACATAACTGACCAGAAAAATCCCTATTTCCACATTCCCTCCTTGTCCCCTACTTGCCCGTCAAGAGATATCAATCTTCATCAATCCATTGATCTGTTCATATAGCATCATTTGTTCTTCTTTCTTCTTCCGTGATGAATGAAATCTTGGTGGTGGAATACACGATGTGGCACACAGACCACAGATCGCTGGTCCACATTGTAGGCATAGACAGCAACTGAATAATATGAGGAAGCCAATACCTAGGAAGGATAGGACCTTCCATCCAAAGGTAGATAATACACTCCAAAACCAACCGGACCAAGTCCAGGTGCCTGGATTCTGGTGTATCTGGCTTACAATCTTATGAAGGCGAGTTATGGCTTTATATACAGATGGCGAATTTTCTGGTATGAAAATGCAACAACTTGATCCGATGACCCTACAAGCTCCGCCCCTATCGGCCAGGATGACGTCAAGGACAAGACGATTTTGAAGCACAACAATCCGCATAGCAGACTGCTCTTCTGTTAAATTGCCTAAGGCGGAAATAGTTTCGTTCACTACTGCTTCAAGGGTTCTGGTTAATCTACGTATCAGCTTACTATTGGTAACTGTACCTATATAGGGAAAGAGACCTTTATTGAAATCTGTGTATTTTTCCCATGCGGTCTCAGTGTAATCGACTATTGGGAGATCTCTCCTTTCTCTATTGTGTACTAAATGAGTATTTCTGTGATAATCAGGAGGAGCTAGGAAAACAGGTGGCAAAAGGAATCCGATGTAGCAGGTACCATCCCAATCTAGTGGCAAACGTATGTATGCTGTCTGACCACATATGAAGTAGGAATGGCGGGAAGCTCTAAATGTAGACTTGCCTTGATCACTAAATTCTATTACAGTGATGCATCTACTATGGCCCATATGTATGGAACCATTCTTTCTTACACAAAATTCACCTTTAACTGGAAATACTGACATGGCGGGCAAAATTGGAGTAGCTTCGGATTCGACATTCAAGATCATGAGATTGAGCGTAAAATTACCTAATCCATATACTTCATTTTCTAGATCAGTTCCTGTTCTTTTGGGAAGTCCCTCCTTGTTAGGGTGACAGACTTTGAGTAAAACTAAGTTCAGATTTCCCCATACCCAGTTATCCTGGTAAACTGCAGAATTCGAATCTAGGGAATTAATTAAACTAAACCATGCTCCACAGGAGCCGTTGTGTGTGAACGGGTATGGAAAGAGAGGTAGAATTCCTTTATAGTTCTGATAGGGAGGGAGTCGGCCACATATCCAACAATTTGTAGCATTGCTAACCTGATGGGAATGATGTAACATACTAATAAAAGTGTTATTGCGCAGCGCAAATCTATAAGACAATTCATGCGGAGGTAGTTCACTAAAAGAATGTTCAGCAGTAACATTATAAACATGTCTAGAAATAGGATAATATATGTGCAACAATATACTTGCAGTAATTACTAAAAGACTTAAGAAAAACAGAATTAATAACGTCACTGTGCAATGACTACGCAGTGATTTACAGTACGCATATCGTTTCAATTTTATCCTTCTGTTTCTTTCTCTATACAGGTCTAAGGGATACATGTCAGAGACAAATTCGACCGCTTCACCTTGGAGAGGACTTAAACAATCAAATTGCCTGACTGGTTAGACCTGAGTTTTAGTTTGTATTGTTCATGGCTATTCAATTCAACCAAAGGAAGTTTAGAGTCACTCGGGGAAGACACGCAAGGTGTGTCGTTTACGTCCGACGGTAGTCCATGAAATTTCTTGATATGACTTGAATGTATCCAGCCTTTTCGACCTTCGATCTTTACGGCTGTCCTCGTCGTTAGCAGTACGAGCTGAGGCGACTTCCACCTAGGATCCAGCTGAGACTTCCGGTCAAAGTTCCTCACTAACACCAGATCCCCTGGAATTACGTCATGGGGTTTCACCTCGGTGTTGTCGGGAAAGGCTGCAGCTACCTGTGAACGACAAGATTGTAGTGCAGACATCAAGGAAGCCAAGTAATCTGTCAGCATATTACAGTCAATATCAGTTATTTTGCGTGGTATAGGCGTCCCCCACATATTTGGTGGTCTACCGAAGATCACCTCATAAGGGGATAGCCCTGTTCGAGAGTGTGCTACCATTCTCATGTAAAAGAGTGCAACGGGTAAGGCTACTACCCAGTCGACACCCTTCTCTCTGCATATTTTGGACAATCTAATTTTCAGGGTCTGGTTATGTCTTTCCACGAGACCTGCTGCCTCGGGGTGCCGGACACAGTGAAACTTCCACTGATAGCCTAACAAAAGTGAAACGTGTTTCATTAATTCGGATGAGAACGGCTGGCCGTTATCTGAGTAGACAACACGTGGTAAACCGTACCGTGGGAAGAATTCTCGAACTAACTGTTTGGCAGTAGTCGGGGCAGTGTAATCTGAAACCGGGTATGCCTCTGTCCAACGGGAAAGAGCACAGACAACTACGAGAACATATTTGAATCCTCGACATCGTTCCATCTGGATATAATCCATCTGGAGGACTTCAAAAGGGTGATCAGGAGGCTGAAATCCACCCTGTTCTACGGGAATGCTTTTGCCTGGGTTAAACTGACAACAGATCATACAGGTACGGACTTTTTGTTTAGCTGCTGCTCGTAAATGTTTGTTGAACCAAATGTGTTGGATGCTGTCTAGCATAGCTTTTTCTCCTAGATGTGCTGGACTATGTACAGTGTTAATAACGACTTGGACCATTGAATCAGGAAGGAACCACACAGATTTTTCCTTCGTCATCCATCCTTGATCCGTTTGGATCCCTCCTAATTCAGTCCATTTCTTTATTTCGTCTGGTGTAGCATGTGTCTGTATGTCGATCACGTCAAGAGCGGGATCCTTAACCATCATGCAATGTGTTGGTGTCGGGACTATTGTCTTTGTCATGTCGGATGTTTGAGTTTGAGCAGTCTGTTTAGCTGTTCTGTCAGCTAGATCATTGCCTTGAGAAATGATATCAGTAACTTTCGTATGAGCTTTACATTTCATAATTGATATTGCAGTGGGTAGATGTATTGCATCTAATAAGGCATGAATAAGGGGTCCGTGCTGAATGTGGGCACCGTGAGAAGTTAAATAACCTCTCTCTCGCCACAGCACGCCGAAGTCATGTACAACTCCGAATGCATAACGTGAATCAGTGTATATGTTGACTTTTTTATTTGTGGCTTGAATACAGGCTTGTGTCAGAGCGATGAGCTCTGCTGCTTGAGCGGACAAGGTATTTATGCAATTTGTTTCAATGATTTCAGTGTCTGTTGTGACTGCGTAAGCGGCCACTAGCTCTCCTGTACTTGTTCTCATACATGAACCATCTACATACAACGTCAGGTCTGGGTCTGACAATGGGACATCTGTCAAATCTTGTCTCGGTTTCGTCGTGATAGTGATAACTTCAATACAATCATGTGCTAATGAGTCTGTTCCATGTACAGGTAACAGTGTGGCAGGATTCAATGTACTACAACGTCTGATTTCTATATGTGGCTGAAACAATGTTAATTCGTAACCAGTAAGTCGTGCTATAGTCAAGTGTTGTGTTTGTGTGCGGTTCAAGAGAACCTCCACTGCATGTGGTACTTGTACTGTCAATGGATGTCCTAATACTATGGCATCGCTTTGTCTGATTGCTAAAGCTGTTGCTGCCACTGATTTCAGGCACGCAGGCAAAGCCTGAGCTACGGGATCTAACGTACTAGAAAAATAAGCACATGGTTTGTGTGATCCTGCTTGTTCCTGTGTGAGTACTGACAAAGCAGTACCTTCGCGTTCTGTAACGAAGAGTGTAAACTGTTTATTGTAACATGGTGTTGCTAAAACAGGTGCTTGGCATAAGGCTTTCTTTAGGCTTTCAAAAGCTTGTGTATGTTCCTGAGTCCAAGGGAGAACAGTCGATGTGGCTGCCTCCTGTGTTGTCAATTGAATGAGTGGTTTTGCTAGAAATGCATACTGAGGGATCCACTGCCTACAATATGAAGTGAGGCCTATGAAAGCCCGCACCTCCTTTTGTGTCTTGGGTATTGGCATATTAGCAATTAGCTGGATGCGGTCTGGTGTAAGCTGCCTTCCCTCCTTGGACAGCGAGTGACCAAGGTAAACAACTCGCTGGACACAGAATTGCAGCTTAGAAGGGGACACCTTGTGCCCCTTTTCGGCCAAAAATTGTAATACCGTCAGTGAGGCTTTCTCACATTCAGGTTCGCTTCTAGCGGTGATCAGCAGATCATCGACATATTGAAGCAGGGCAGTGTTGACTGGCATGTGGATACTGTCGAGTTCTCGTTTCAGTGCTTGGCTATAAATGCTGGGGCTTTCTGTAAATCCTTGAGGTGCGCGTGTGAATTTAAAGCTTCGTCCATTTAAACTAAATCCGAACAAGTATTGGCTTTCCGGATCTATGGGGATGCTGAAGAAGGCATTCTTGAGATCAATTACAGTAAAGAATGTTGCTTCGGAATCAATGGCTGTCAGTAATGAAGAAATGTCTGGGACTACGGGGTATTGTGGTACTACGCATTTATTTAATTCGCGCAGATCAATAACCAATCGATATACTGGCGGGGCTGTTGGATCGGTTCGTTTAAGAATCGGAATTATCGGTGAATTACATACATTGGAGTCAGTTTCCACAACCACTCCTTGGGTAATAAGCTCGTCAATGATTTGTAGTAAAGCCACTACAGCATCTGGGGGTAACTTGTATTGTCGCATTCGTGGAAGTACCACTCCTGCCTTTAGTGTGACTTGATATGGTGTAATGTTCATGCAACCAACATCTGTAGGGCCTTGCGCCCATAAATGTGTCGGTAAGGTCTGTAGTCGGTGATCCATGTCTCGGGACACGTAGTGCCCTTTGAAGTCACGTAAAAACAATCTTACTCCTTCCGGAGAACAACATATAATAGCTCCTAGAGCTTTCAAAGTTTTTATGCCTAACAAGTTTTCTGGACATGATTTAGTAAGCAATAAATCTGTAGTTCGTGTCAAGGGACCGATCGTAAGTGGAAGAGGCTGTGTTACTTCGTTAATGATAGGTTTTCCTGAAAAACCAAGGGAAATATTCTGTGAGCCTGAGAGGGGTGCCCCTGGAACTTCACTACGTTTTATTGTTGTTCGGCTTGCCCCTGTATCAAGTAAGAATTTTCTATCTTGACCTAACAGTTCACTGTGTACATAAGGTCCTTCTTGATCTACAGGGACCTCAATAAGGGGTAAGCCAACTTCCCTCTCTAGGCTGTTTCATGAGTATCGTTGATAATCAGGATAGTCATACTGTGCGGTCTGATACATCTGTCGGGTCGTTGTTTGTGTGGCAGCAATAGGCTGCGGTGGTGGAGCTGGCATAGACTGTTGCGGAGCTGGCATGGACTGTGCATGCTGCGGGGCTCCTTGTTGGTTCTGATCCTGTCTAATTGGTCGTGGTCTTTCTTTTGCGTTACCTATGGCAATATTATGTTTTAAAACTGGACAATCGTGTACATAATGACCTGGCTGTTTACAATAGTTGCACGTCCCTTTAACAGGACCTGTTGAAACACTGGACTGTGTTATACCCTTCTTATGACCGTCAGTTGGCACTGTCTGGGAAACTAGCATTTTCATTTTTGTGTCTTTCATGCGTCTATGTTCGTGTTCTTGTTCTTCTCTAATTCTATTGTGATGGTACTGTAGCATTTGTAACATTTGTGACGGAGTGTTACCTTGCCAGGTACTCTCGAACTTCAATACTCTATTCTTAACTTGGGGCAAGGCATTTTCAACTAACTTTGTCACAAACAGATGTGGATACGACTCGCTACTTGCTTTTATTCCACTATTTATACCAAAACATTTCTCAAATCGGGAATAGAAATCACTAGTGTCTTCATCTGATTTTTGTTTACAGGCTGATATTGCACCCCAGTCTTCCTTTTTCGTAGTTAATAAACGTGGCAGTACCTGTACTAGTAGACCTGGTAGTGCTTTGATCTTGTCCCCGAGCCCTGAACCTGGACCTCGAGCTTTTTCTTCGTTTTCTAATGCTGTCCAATCTATCTTCTGGTCTCCCACCTCCCAATCCTTTTCCTTGAGTTTTTCGTAAATGCCCGCAGGCATTAATACCTTCAATATTGTCATAATGTCGGGGTAGGTATATTCTCCCATGAGTAACATATCTTTAATTTCACGATGGAAACCTGCTGGGTCTTTGTCATGACTGGGTACCACCTTCTTCATTTCTAATAGTTCTATTTTAGATATGGGTGTGTATACAAACACACGTTTAAACTCATTGTCCTCACCCTTTATCGGGTGCACTTCGCGTAAGGGATTCTGTCTATCCATGTAATACGTCGTTCTTTCCTTGATGGGCAGTGAGACATGTTCAGGACATTCAAAAAGAATGTACTGCTTTCTGGATTCTAGTATTTCTCTAATTAACTTAGTACCGGAACCTCTCCATTTATTCGTGAGTAATTCAGTCAATATATCAGGTAAGGGGCCAGGATCGGAGTGTTGGCTTTTATATAATATAAGGAGTTGTTGAATCATGTAGATACCAGCTAAACGCTGTTCATCTGGGGCGAGGTTCAAAAACGTATGTACTAGTGTATCATCACCATATTTTCCAGGACTATCAACCCAGTGAACGGCTGACCTGGCTAATTCTTGTTCGTCCATAGAATCGAGTATATGATAACCCCTTCGTTCTCGGAGTAATTTGTCAGCGGCTTGGAATGAATGTTCGGGGGACCTTATATTTATTATAGGAGTTTGGAATTTTCTGTTATTATCTGGACGTATCGGACATATCGGATCAGTAAAGCATCTAGTATTATTGCAAGATCTTCCTCTACCTACATAGGCCATTGTTTCTAACTGTCCTGTGGGCAGTTCTAATTCTTCCTCGTCCTCGGTTTGTTCTGGTTCGTCTACTGCTAATCTTTCCTCGTGTATTCGTTCTATTTCTTTGCGGATCTTTCGGCTCATAGCTACTATGCATGATCGTTTATCGTGTCTCCCCTCTGATATATTCTTACCCCATGTGGTAAGAATTTGCATTTCTTCCGTATTTACCCCTGGTTGATCTTGATTTCTGATCACACAGTTTATGAGGAAACGCAACAGTTCCCCCTGTATTTCCACCTTTTGATACTCCATGGCTCTGTTAATACTCTCAGGGTCTCGCCCTGATTGAACAAAATGATATATATTTTCTAAATGTGCAGTCATTCCTGGTAGCTTCCCTAAATATATTGCAGCTCGTCGGATACGTAATGATGCCAGCATCATTTCGTCCCCTTTTCCGGGCACAGGGTCATATCTACAATCTACTAGAAGTTCCTTGAGCGTGCTGGGAGTTACTAGTTTGGGCGTACGTTGGTGGGCTAATTCTTGAAAGGAAAGTTTATTTGTTCTGGGTGGCGTAGAAAAAATGCTTGATGTACCTCCGGTAGCACCACCTGGGGTGCTGGATGTGAAAGGATTTGTTGAACGAGATATAGCAACCATAGGTGTGGATGCGGATGTAGAAACAGATGTGCTTGCCGGAACTTGTGTCGGGGTTTGCTGTTGCAGAGGTACAGACGAAGGAGGGTCTTGGCGTTGAGCCCCCTCGGCAGACGGTCTATGTGGCGCAGCATTAGCATACTCGGGAGCTGCGTCGTCTAAATAAGAGGAAAGAAAAACGTCTTCTGCGGTTCTGGGATGCCCTTTGGGATGTGCTTTTATCGGAAACAATGGGGGTGGCAAGTCTCTTGGTATCTCCGGAGTAGCCTTAGGTAGTCCTTCGGCCAGAAGAGGATACATACCATTCACAAGGGCATTTCTTTATCTGTCTGTTTGTTCTGACTTTACTCGAGTACCTTCTTCAATTAATACACTTTCTCGAACTTTATTTGAATTCTCCTTACTCTTCTCTTCCTGTCTACGTGCTTTTTCTGTACGTCTATACGATTCTTTACGCCATAATTCAATGGCATCTTTCTGTGACTGTCTAGCTTTCCTTTTCCATAATTCTTCTTCTACTTTCACAATGCAGTCTGCATCCCAGGTCCCAGCTGCGGGCCACCTCTGACTTTCTGGTAATTCCTTGGTGTAGTCTACCCATAGATCAAGAAATAATATGGCGTCTAGGCCATGTTTATGATACATGAAGTACCCTGGAGTGTCCCTAGGAGGAATGGGAACAGCTTCTTCGAGTACCCCTTTTCTAGTTGTGATCTGTCTTAATTTCGAAAAGAGCGGCATATTGAGAACTGATCTGATCTGATACCTAATTTTGAACACGTTTAATACCATAAAACACAATAATGAACAGTCATTCACACCACAATATACAGAACGTATTTAAAACATTTTAACATTTAACATTTAAACAAAATAGACAATGATGGCCAATTAGGGAACTAGTCCCTAAGCATAATACTCGATACTAACTAGGTAATTCTGAATTATATACTAGACATACTTGATATACTGCTAAACAGTACAGATACACTGCTGAAACAGTGCAGACCGGATTTGTGTACCCAAACCCGTCTTGACCGGCACAACCTATGTGCACGTCAGAACGCCTCCCCGATAATGGTACTCACCGGGTAGCTCGGAACGGAAGGCCTCGGAACTGAACTGAACTTGAACCGGACTGGACTCGACTCGAAACTTCGGAAACTTCAGAAACTTCGGAAACTGGTGGGCCTCTGTATACCTCGGATCTTGCTCTCTCAGCTAGGCTCTGGTCGGGATACTTCGCACTTCTCACCGCCTCGTCTGGGTGTTGATCGCAGCCTCAGTTACCCCCGCTCGGCAGGAGGGAGATACAGGAAATCCTGTGGGTACGCGTTGTTGTCCGTCCAGCTGTGACAGGAGACCGGGCCTGCAACGCACCGCCGGCGCGTGAGATGAGAAAGTGTCCCTGTTCGGGCGCCATTCATGTGGTAAATAATTTAATTACCGGAACTTAATTTGATGCGGAAAATCTATAACAATAGCTCAGTAAAATAAGAGGCAGAATCCGTGGTATTAGAGGTTTCGGAACGGGCTTTATTCCATAATCAATTTAAATCGATGAGCTCCAGATTCCATCACCACGAAGGTTCAGGAAGTGAAGACCGTACTTTATTGATAAGTAATCATTTTTATACAATAGGCATTACAGTGAAGCAAATGCAGGAGGCGTAACAATTGATAGTAAAGATAAAACATACATGCGTAGCAAAAGTGGGTGTAACTGGGCGTAAATAAAGAACGTCATCAGGTATGATGTCATAATAGGGTGGTTCCATGAAAGAATTTCGCAATGTCAGCAGAAATACTTGGCAGAAATGCGCGCGCAGCAGCATGACGTGTGATTGACGTGCAACTAGGGGGTGAAGGGGACTTGACATTTAGCTCTACATGTGGCGACAGAAGTCTGGAGAGTCAAGTCAACCTAATCCCAAATCATATCTAACATCCTATGTTTAAAGAACTGTGTTATCCGAAAGAGAGGCCTTCTTGGAGTAGAATCTTATTCTATACTGACTATACTGACTGTTAGTGCGTGTACAAGCGTCTAAGTGTCTACACTAAATGCGAGGGCAGGAATCTTCCATAGTAACAGGGCTATGAATTACTTGCATAATGACAGAGAAGCCGGGCCTTTGCTCGGTAGCTGCAAGAATGTTTACTTAAACTACTAGACAGGAATGCATTGGGTAGGGAGCGGAGCAGATAATCACAAGGTGAAATACAGTTTTTGGCAGGCAACAGGCTGATGTCAGGCACCGTTAGCTGCGCAGAGAATGAGGACAAAGTTCATGGATACAGATGCGAGCTCAGACTGAAGCTTTCAGAGGCAGAAGGCAGGAAAAGCTTGATGGCAGAATCAGGGCCTACTTGCCTGGACTGTAAAATGGCATAAGTGAACCATATAAAGCCGGTGGCCTTTCATACTTAGGAATGGAATATCCGGCCCATTCATGGCGAATCTGAAAGAGGACATGTTGGCGGTGGACACACATGTGTTTGCGTCTTCATAACTGGAACTGGAGGGAACATACATGTACTTGTGATTTATACATGAAACCGTTGGGGTCCAAGATAGGGGACATAACTGACCAGAAAAATCCCTATTTCCACACCACAGCGCAGTGCATTGATTGCTGGTGACTCGGCGAGACGATCTTATTCACAGGTGAATTTTGGTGCATTCATGGCACTTGATCTAGCCTTCCAATAACTAGAACGATCGATATACATTACCAACAATATTGGACCCTGAATCATATCAGGTAATTGACCTATCAGGCTGTCTCTGTTTCTCTTTTAATTAAAACTTTTTAATGTAATTTAGGGCAACATCCTTACCACTCCACCCTTGTTTTTTAATGTTCTAGGTGCATGATTCAATCTAGAAGCCACTCAGGTTGCCCCCTTTTGGTCCTGATGAAGACCCGCACTGCCAAGGTTTAAATTCCCTTAAGGCCATCAAGACGGGTCGAAACGTCGACGCTCTTCCTCATTTACCTGGGACACATAGTGTCTCCTCGTGCTAGACCATTAATTGGGTCTTTTTCTTGAATTACAGTAATGTATTGTTGCAATTTATGAATGTGGCTAGGTTTTGACTTTGGACGGTGAATTACAAGCGATCCTTGTTGCTAATCTGTAAAACAATTTTCTCACTTTGTCCTATTATTCTCTGTCTCACCTATTCACCCGTAACACTTTCTTTTGATGCACGTTCCCTTTGGAGCAACCTTGCGCTGTTTAACATTTTTTAAATATTGAAAAAGAAAAAAAATTGAATAATTTGAATTACCTACAAAAGGAAATAAAATGTATGGTAATTACATGTTGGATGTTGCCCCTTTTCTCTTTTGAATCGTCATATTGAGTATTGTGAGCCACTTTAAAGAATTCTGTATTTGAGCTCGTGACTAAGAAAATTATTTAACTAAGTGAGAACTGTTTTGCTCTGATTTATCAATAATTGGTCTAGGACCATTGTTTTTGATATTAAGATTACACCCAGGTCCTCTACCCTTGGGTTACCCCATTTTTGTAATGGCTACATACTTTATCCAGCGCACCAGTCGTGTTAAGGTGTTATCGTTCACCAGCCCAGCGTCGCGCAACAAAAGCTATTCCATCACCGGTGTATCTTCAACTTGATTAACAACGTCTCTTGTTTCAGGATCTGGGGCATTAACTACTCATCAAGTTGGCCACTGGAGCTGGCACTCTGATTAAAACAATTCATAATTAGTGGCTCCTAGCCCTCCATATAATTTAGGAACCGCTACCCACTTTCTACCATTGCCCCACACCACATAGACAAGCAGAGAGAGGGCTAAAAGATAGTATAACCTTCGTGATAATATCAACATTTTGGAAATGACAACTCTACCCATTGCGGAAAGTGGGAGTGCATTTCAAAAAGGTAGCGAATGTCTAAGCAATGTAATTTCTTTCCCCAAATTCCAGTCAATTATATCCCTTTCCTCGTGATACACATTTACCTCCAAATACTTTATGGTGTTCAATGTCAGTTGTAGTCCAATGTGAAGGGTGAATGATTGGTTCCTGTCCACTTGTATAACCAAGGGAAACAAACAGGACGTGTCCCAGTTGACATTCAATCTGAACACAGAGCTAAAGTCATCCAATAGTTCCATTCAGGGGGTCAAAGCAGTGTGAACATCCCCCAGCTATACCAGCGCATTATCGGCATACAATGATATGATGTGGCATTCGTTGTTTATCTGTATGCCCCATTCCAGACCCTAAAGCAGAAGTGCACATGCCAATGGTTCAACAGAAAATGCAAAAATAATCTGCAATGGAGGGCAACCTTGTTTGATGCCTCTTTTGAAGGTATCGGGATGGAGATCTAGTGTCTGGTAGACACCAGATTCATTGAATCTGTGTATAGGAGCTGTATTCAACCTAAGAACGTTTCTCCCAATCCCATGCGGCAGAGCACTGCCATTAAGAAGATCCAACTTAATGTGTCGAATGCCTTCTCCATATCAAGTGATGTGACCCAGTAGTCTGCCTCCCACCGTTGGGCCCAGTCTATGATTCTGAAAAGCCTACCTAAATTCAGAAAGGTGTTTCAGCCAGGAATGAATCCACTCTGATCAGCAGGTATCAGACTCTGTGCTTTCAGGATTAATCCATTTGCTAGTTCTTTCCCTAGAATTTTCTAATCTAAATTTAGTAGCAATAGCGGTCTGTAAGAACCGACCTGTAGCCGGTCCCTTCCAGGCTTTTGCAGCACACATAAAAGTTGCAAAACATACTTTTTTTAATTGCTTAAGTGCAGGAAGTGACACCGTCCTGAACATAAACATCAATGGCAATTTGCTGTTTCTATGTGTGCTGCGCAACGCAGCACACATAGAAACAGCAAAAATGAGGAGAAATAAAACATTTCTCCTCATTTCACCTATTTAGGACCAGGTTTTCCCTGGTCTTAATTTTGGTGCTGCCTCCTATTTACGCCACCCTTGTAAATAGGGGGCAGTGTCAAAATTAATGGGTGTTGTGGTGGAACGCCCACCGCAACGCCCATTGCCCTTCCCTTTCACGCTAAGTAAAGTGTGAAAAGGTGCCTTATTTACAAGGCAGTGTTAAGCCACATTAAGTGGCTTAACTCTGCCTTGTAAATAAGGCAAACCCCTATCGCCACCACAACGTCACTGAAAGAGACATTGTGGTGGCGATAAGGGCTTGTAAATATGCCCCCCTGTTTATACAGTTGTGTAATGTGTGTTTCCCCGAGTAAAATGACTATTCTCTAGCCAATTAGCGTTGATCTCACCATTTATTCATTAGTAGTGAGTTCTTCACCCATTGGGTAAGGTGCAGGGCCGGACTGGCCGTAGAGGACACCGGGCAATACCCCGGTGCATCGCATGGGTGGGGGCCGGTTTTGGGCCCCTTGGGGGCCGTTTTTGTTACACGGCCAGTTTTGCAGCATAGCTGCAAAATCGGCTCTGTAACAAAATCGGCCGAAAACCGGCCCTGGCAAAGACCTCGGCGGCACCCCTCCCGCGGGGAGTTGGGGGGGGGGGTGCAGCCAAGCACTTTGCCAGGGCCGGTTGTGGTTCCCAGTCCGGCCCTGGTAAGGTGTTGTGTTTTTAATATTGACTGTGCTCCGATCAGCGGTGGGGAGGATCTATCCTGTCCCAAATAGGGAACGCTATTAAAATCACCACCCCAAATACACAGAACCTGGCGATTAGAAAGCAGTGATGGAAAAAGCGTTGTCTGGAACTGCGGCAAGTTTACATTTGGGGCATAAACTGTGGCAACAATAAGCAGTTCACCATCCAAAAGGCCTTCAAGTACTACAGATCTGCCCTCATGATCAACCTTGGTGCATGTGGATGTAAATGGAACTCCCGGTAGAACCCATACGAGAGCACCTCTGGCATTACTGGAGTAAGTGGTCTCTACTACAGTGCCTTGCCACTTCTTAAGTCCTTTGCTCAGTTCAACAGATGACATGGGCATTTCCTGCAAACATGTAATGTGGATACCCACCTTTTAAGATATGCGTGTATTCTGTAATCCTTACAGGAGTAGCCATGCCCCTAATGTTAAAGGTGAGGATCTGGTAGCCATGAGACATTGCGCCGCATTGCAAAGCTATTAATGGGGTGATAATAGAAGGCCCTGCTTGTCCACCCTCGACCCCAGTAGAGCCTCTAACATAAGAAGGTATAGTAGTATGATGTAGAGGCAAGTGTCATCAGGTCGATAACAGTTTAACACCCAACTTCCCATCCCTGGTTAAGGCTTGAGGAACTACCTCACCAACAAACTGGCATCACAGAAGTGTGCACCATACATAGTCTGTTTCGGTTTGTGTGGGGATTCATCTAGGCAAACTTGCACTGAAGCTTACAGGTGATTGCCCATCATCAAAAAGAGCAGTGGCAGAGACCCATGCACATCACTTCCATCCCTACTTTGTACAGGAAAAAATTTGACACACCCTTTGTTAATGTCACATATTGCCTGAGCCACACACTGACAGCAAAAAGGATAGATGCATAAAAGTTAATGTACCACGTCAGCAGTCACTGGAATGACATCAGGACTCTGTCACAGATCCTGTTCAATCTCCACTATGTCTTCACTGTCCAATCTTTCTCAGGATTTCCTGGAGTCCGTCTCACTCCTTGCCGAATCCACGACAAGGCTAGTTCTCTGCTCAGTTTCTTCCACCTCCATGGTCCATTCACTGGCTGCCTGTTCATGAGTGGGATGAATCTGCAGCTTCATGGATGGCCCCTCTCTTCATCTATGGACCTGCCAAGGGCCATCTCTCCCTCCTTCTTCTGGTAGTTTTGTTTCTCTGTTTGCTTCCAACCAGGTGCGTGCCTCAGCAGGTGTTGAAAAGAAAAGCATGCTATCCCCATCAATTATCTGTAGATGAGCAGGTTATAACAAGGAGTAGTGGAAATTAATTTGCCGTAAGCAATGTTAAAATCATGAGGAAGGGTGTTCTTTGCCTTTGTACCTCCGAGGTGTAATCCAAAAATATATTTACTGCACAACTGTCTGCTGTCCATGGATCCTTATTTCTGGACGTTTGAGTGTGTGATTTTGATCACAGGGGTAATTAAGGAGGTTTGCCACTACAGGTCTGGGAGGTACCCCTGGCACAGGTGCATATGCAGGGACTCTGTGTGTTGTTCGATTAAGAAAAATGTAGACTGGTTGCCATCCAGTACTGTCTCTACTAGCTACTTCTCTAGACACAGCTCCATACTATGTTCCTCCACGCGCTCAGCCAGACCAATGATCCATACATTATTTCTGCGTGATCTCCCTTCCACATCATTGGCTTTCAATCTGAGCAATTGGACTTCTTTCTGCAGGTCCTGCAATTGCATCTTTTACTGTGGGGTGCATTGTAGCAAGCGCTGATTCATTATTGTCTTCCCTATTGGCCAGCTTTCTGTGGTCTTCACAGAGCAGCCCCAGGCCTATATACATTGACAAGCTTGGGTTTAAGGGTAGCATTGACATCCTTGAAGGCTTGGAGAATAGCCTCAAATATCCCAGAGTGTTTGTTTAGAGTAGTCACCAGCGTGTCAGTAATGTGTTCCCCCTGTGGGTTTGTGCAATATCCCTGGTCCAGGACCTTTGCTCCTCAAGGATTCCCTATCCTCTCAAAAAGCATTGAACCTCAAGCAGAAGGTGTACAGGACCCTAGTGTGAATATCCAAGTGCTCTTCGGGAGCTTCGTGGAGTAAAGGGGACAGAGTCAGCAGCAAGGCAGATCTGGTGGGCCACCACAGTCTAAGTGCCCACCACCATAAACCCAGGTGGTGGTTACTCGAAATGTCAATACACCATTGGAAAAAAAAAGAATACCAAGCTCTTCATGCTGCCATTTCCCATTTCTGGCTGTGTTTCCCTGCCACACACACATGCACATTGAGGCTGTCACAGATCCTAGGCGTCAGGGGAAGAGGAATTATTTGCTCTGCGCTACTGGTGGTAAGGGTGGTGCCCCATCTCCACCTCAGGCTCCAGCAGCGTCGGACAGCCTATCCCCAATCAGGAGCACAATCATCACTATCGGCACTGCCTTGTTACTCCAGCATGGCGTCACGACATGATTAAAGGCCGAAAGCAGGGTGTGACTCATGGAGTTATCTAGCTGTGCTACCTACATGACCGCTTGCTCGGCCACGGCACAAAGAAACCCAATCTTAAGGCATTATATCTCCATTTCACAGCTATCATGTTCAGCAAATCTATGGCCTTAGTTCAGTAAATCTTTGGCCTATAGTGCAGCTATTTGGCTATCATTCACTTTTACTTCACCAATCATCATTTAGGGTGACCTCAAATTAACATTTGACAAGAACGGAGTTAATGCACTTCTACTTGAATTATCTGTAACCTTCAGTACATCACACAATTCATCATAACTACGTGGACTGGATGAACCCACATTACAATGTACTGCACTGGACTGTATCTGCTCTTTCCTTACAATGAAACATCAATAAAGCATTTCCCCCCATTGTAGACCGTGCCTTTCAGTATTAATGCTAGTTTCCCACATGGAACTAATAACAAATTGTTAATCCACTTACCTGAGTCCTCTTTCAGAAATCATCAAAGCCATTCACATCTTAAAATTGAATAGTACTGCAGATCTATTCCTTTTCACCATGGGCCACTGCCTGCTCGCAGTGGAAAAATGGGGCAGAAGAGGTGACCCTCACCTGTGGAAAATTATCTATGTTCCATCCCAGTATTGTTCACCCCTAACATTTACCTCCAGAAAAGCAAGGAATTTAGTAGTGATCATGAAATCCGATCTCACTCTAACATGTCAAATAAACCAGGGAACGGAAAGCTCCTTCTGCACAGTGAACCATTACCCATAGCCCTACTGCATGGTTCAGGCTACCATCGCTCTGGGTCTTATTTTCCTCCAATAAGCAAATGGGTATACCTGGTGCCTCTGGCTTCCATTCTACAAAAGTTTTATTGTGTCCAGAAAGCTGCAGCCTTTCATCTACTACACCTTTAAATCCAGACTGTCCTCTGACTTTCTGTGGTCATGCATAACTCTTTGATGTGCCTGGCATTGCACATCAAGCCCTTCAGAGGGCAAGTCAATTCGTATGCAACATAGGCTTTACAGATGCCCAATATAAATCATAAAGCTCTCTAAACTCTTGGAATTCCCAAAAGCTATGAGGACACAACTGTTTCTGTCCATTGTATGGTTGTCACTTCACTATTAGGTTCAATCCAGGGTCTTGCTTACAGACTCTTTCATTAAAAAGACATTAACAGGCAATCCGTTACTAAGGGCACAGCATCACTCTGATCGACCCACAATCATGCTTAAAGATTAAACCCTGATCTGCCCTCAGCCCAGTGCTGCTTAACATTTATATGCAGCCACTAATTTCTTTCATAAAGACGCACATCATTTTTGTAGTTAATTATGCAGATGATACGCAGCTGATTCTGTCTTTTCATAATAATCAGATAGATGCTGTAAAAGCTTTCCAGACCTGTTTATTGAATGTTGTACATTGGATGAGCGCAAACTCCCTTACACTAAACGGAGATAAGACAGAATTTTTATGCTGCTGGGCAAACAAGATTTCGATGCCACTTCCCATGAATTTCTGGCCACTCCTTACAGAGACTGTGTTATGCTTCTCAGAATCAGGACACAATCTTGGAGTCATTTTATGATTATTGTCTTTTCTAGGGGTGGGCGGAATTTGCGAAATTCACTTTCGCAAACTATTGCGAAAATGTTAAAAATCTCTGCAAACACGTGGAAATATCGCGAAGACGCAGGTTTTTTTCCCGCCCGTTCGCGGTATTTTCTGCGTGATCGGGGCTCGCCAACTTGCCCATGCGGTTGCTCACGGGCGCGGCCATCTTGTTTTCACTTGTCCCGTCCGCCCGCGATGCTTACTTCCTGTTCCGGGTTGCGCAATGCATGCTCGCGCCCGTTCGCGGTACGTCTTTCCTGTTCAGGAACGCTTTTACTTGTTCGCGTCGCTTTTTGCGTGCTCGGGGAGAAAATATCGCGCGAACTTGCGCACGTGGTCGCAATGGGCGTGGCCATCTTGTTTTTCACTCTATTGCATGATTCTGGGGCCTGATTTTCAATCTTCCCTGTATCTTTCCAATCCTTTGTTTGAAGCCACTTTTTAAAAATCTTTTTTATTTATTATCTCTCTAACTATTTTCCTGCTCCTATGTTTTTGGTTTTGTCTGCTCTTTTTTTGTTTTTTAACTACTTTTTCACTCTTTCTATTGCCTGCTATTTATTTCCTTTACTTACTTTAATTTTATTACCTTTTCTTTCCCGCCCCGTCTCTCTCTCCCCAGAACCTTGTCAAAGGGTAGGGCTCGCCGCAGCCAGAGCCGCGACCGCCTTCCTTGTGGAAGGCGGCGCCCACAAGGGGTACAGGCACGGGCCTTTTTTGGGGAGGTGGAGTTGGCTGCACTCATCTTCTTTGTGCAGCGCCACCTCCCCTCAACCCTGGCAGCAGGTGGCAGGCCTGGGTCCGGGTACGGGCTCCGGGAGCATCGACAGCGGTGGGGGAAGGTGCGCCGGGAAGTGTTGCGCTGCTCTTGGGTCCGGCGCACCCAGGCGCAGTTGACGCACCGGTGGTCCAACATCCTGGACCGTGAGCAGGACCTGCTGGACCTGCTAGGAGTGGAGGTCTTGGTGAGTAACTATTTAATTATTGCTACTTTGTGTCTGTTCTTCTGCTCTCTGTTATATATTGCGAATATCTTTTTTTCTTCCAACCAGCCAGAATGTTGCTGCTTACATTCCAGGTAATTACGTTTAAAAGTCTTCTGTGATTGTTATGACACAGGTGCTCCTCTGCGCTACTACTAATCTTACTTGTTTGCAACTTTGCGTTTGCGCTCGCTTAGCATGATTATGTAAGAGTTTATTTTAGTGAAATTAAGTTACGTAATGCTATAGTGACTCTAGTCCTTACTTTGTCCTGTCACTAAGAGATAGGGGCGGATTGATACTTAGGTTTAGTTACTTTGTATGAGTTTTTAATTTTTTTGTGGTATGCGTGATGCCCCCTCAGTTACGTCACGTGCTGCTAGTACGCCAGTCTTTATTAGAACCCTTTCTAGTTTGTTCAATGAGTGGTGGTAAGGCTTAGCACTAGCATAACATCAGCATCAATCAATCAACCCAAAATTTGGTGTATAGAAAAAATGTAATCACGTGTCCTCCATTTAACCATATGCATTGTTGAGGACTAAAAGAAGTGGAAATGCATACTTAATGTACAATTGGCACACCTGGAATAGGTGGGCTAGGTCGGGTGGTATGTCGTACTTAGGCTTAGTTAGTATTCTGGAATCAGAATGGAAGACTGGATTACTGTTGATAAATAGTAAGTAGTCGATCCACGAATCCCCCGATACTACTTGTTGACCAGATGAGATCGGTCAATTTAGTTATTGCAATTGTTGTTTACATAAGTATTTTTTAGTATTAAATCTATTTTATTGTCAGAACCCAATCCAAGGAACAGGAGTAGGATGCCTACAACCCAGAGGACCGGCGTACTGTTAATTTGATGATATCAGGAGGCAACAAACCATATAATACTGTCCACAACTAAACACAGCAAGTCGCCTACAACCCCTCTGGGCCGGCCGCGTCTGCAAAACGTGGGTATTAGCTCATACATGATGCCCGGGAGAGGCATGTGAAACAGTCAAGAAGCACTAAGGCCGTACCTACAGTGAAGCGGCCAGCTGAGTCTATAAGCTCCAGGAGGTGTTCCAGAATTGAACAGGAAACAAAATTGGAACACAAAAGAGGAATACCAAAAAGAACTCATAACTCCCATCCCACCCCAACCCCCCCCCTTTCCGAGAGCGTTACATAAGTGTTTTTTGACTGTTCTTTAAAAATATTTTATTTGTTTGACACCATCCATCAATGTTTGTCTCTTTCTTATATCTTTCCTGTTCAGCACCCAGGGGCAGGCAGACAGGGAGTGGGACAGTGTCGGCGGGAGAACAACACCACCAGGAGGACACCAACAAGGGCTCCTCTGCTGGCCCTAGTAAGTCTTCTTGTTTTTAATAATAATTCTTATTCCATAACTTTTACTGCACCATATTTTTCCCGAACTATTGTTTCAGTTTCCCAATGCTATTTTTTACCAACAATTATCCTTCGATCTGTACTGTTTCAAAAATCTTGTTATCCCTGCCTCTGCTATGATGACTCTCTGTACTACTTCTACTATCAGTCTGTCTGTACTGTAGTAGCTAAGCTTGCCCAGTTGGCCACTCTTTATTTGAAAGGTTGTAAATAAAACTCAGATTCACCAGTAGCTCTAGCCATTGAGTCCAGTCCTTTGGGTCGTCCTCTTGTACTACTTCTAGTCTTATTGATCTTGAGTCTTTGTTAATCTTGAGGCTTTGACAATTCACACCAACAAATGCCCAACCAGATTTATTACTATTTTGATATGATAGGACATACTACTACTGTTGTAGGGATTTTGCACATACAGACCTTTGCACAAGAGAATAGGATGTTGGTGATGGTAGGTTAGACCTTCCTCACACACCTCAATCAGAAATTCAGAACCCACCACAATCCCCTGCCCGACTAGTTATAGTAGTGTCTTGTCATAATACCCAACAAGTAGACAACCCAACCAGAACATAACACACCCAACCTCTCAGTCGTGGAAGCAATGCACATGCACACCCTTTCTTTAATTTGCTCAAATACCACCAAGTCTATGTAAGTTCAAAATGTTTATTTTGAATTGACAAGCTCTGTACGTTGTTCTATTATAATGCAGCACCAGCAGGAAAATCAATAACATTAAAACAATAAACACTGTTACAGTTACTTACAGTTGGGAATTAAATCATGATAACTGAACAGTGGTGGAAGCACCACCATCCCCTAGGAATTTAGTTTATATAAATTTATAAATGAAGATCTCTGAGTGAAGGGACCCCGCACCTTAGAAGAACCTAGTACTGGTAGTTGTTGCATCATAAGCTCTGCAAAGCTCTGGTTCGTAGAAGGCAATCTTCCGTCTGTAATGTGAAAAATGAAATGGTGCACGTTAGTATATTGCAAGCATTTCTCAGCCGTGCTAAAAAGTGTAGCATTTATGGATAAGCAATATGGACTAACAGTACACCAGTACTTCATAAAAAAGTGGCTTGTTAATGTTTTGGTTGACCGCTTGTACGCAGCGCGTAGACAGTAGCAGTGTGAGGTCATGTGGGCTCATAGGTGTCTTATAAAACAAGCTGCAAGGTAATGCCACATGTGCAAAAATAAAAGACACAAAGGTAAAATGGTTGCATGGCTCAGGCTAACTAAGCAAAGGCTAGAATGACCCTAGGGGGGACCATATATAACTACTAGTGTCTACTCTACTACTACCTGATTTGTACTAGTGATGTATGCAATATACTATTAACTCATCAATCTTGCTACTGACCAATAGGGGAGGTGTATATGACGCCTAAAAAATGTGTAATGTAGGCGCACTACCGATCACGACCACCATTGCCGGGGCCAGCGACGCGGAGGGAGAGGATGCGGCAGTTGCCGATACCGACGATGGAGCGGTAGGGGGAGTGCCAGCACCAGTGGCGGGCGGTGGTAAGTTAGATTCATAATCCTTAACTATTGTTGACATTACACTCACTGCAAGGGTGTACTGTATGTATACTGTACTGTTGAGACTTAGGGCCCCATTAGGATGGCAGGCGGATTGCCCCCGCTGGGCCGGCGGTAGTCACCACCGACCCCGCATGGGCAAACCTCCCGCCATCCCTGTAGAAAAGACCCCCCGCCATAGATATTACATTTACAATGGCTGGGGGTCCGCGGCGGATAGAAACCGTCCGCCGATTTTCCGCACAGTCAACATGTTGACTGGGCGGAAAAGGGTTCAATATGGTGGCGGTGTCTGAACACACCGCCAGCCATATAATCTGCATTTTGGAATGCCTTTCTGTGGCGGCATTGCCGCCACGGAATGGCATGCGGAGTATGCTTGGGGTGCCCGTTGCGGGCCCCCATGGAGGGTACCTATGCTATGGTACCCCCTGCCTTTCAAAGCGCAACGTGGCAGGCTCCGCGCTGGGCCTGTCACGTTGTGCTTGGAAAAGCACAATATGTATTTTTAGCATTGCGGCGGGCGGTGCTTTCGGCATTGCCCACCACAATGTTAAAAAAACGGGATGCGCCCGCCACTGTGGCTGGCGCATCCTAATTGTCCCCACGGGACCCCCGCCCTTATGGCGGGCGGTCCCTTTTTAGCGCGAGGATGGCAGGCGGACAAAGTCCGCCCGCCATCTGATGTCCTAAGTAAGTAAGAGTTGTTGTGAACGTTTGAAGAGTGAAGACACCCTTTAATTGGCATAGGGGCGGGAGTATTGAGTAAAGAAAGGCCTCATCTATCTGATTTCAACACCGCTTTGAAAGTTTTATGGAGAAGACTAAAAGTCAGATCAGATCACCTGGTGTTCAACTAAAAAGTGAAAGACGGGTGGAAGGAAGAAGGACGAGCGAGATTTAATAAATGTTATGTACTGTGCTTTATAGTGCTACCATGCCACTATGTGTATAATTAACTTGTCTTACAGTTTCTCTAAGAGTATATTTTACAATTGTCTTGTTTTTTTCTTTTTGATACACAGCTACTCCTGCCAAAGTTAATCGGAAGGAGATGACCGCCAAGGCACGGCGCTGCAAACTGGAGGCAATCCAGCAGGAATATCGGTGGCTGGTGGTCTTGGCAGAGGAGGAGGAGGAGGAGACTGCAGTACTTCAAGCCTCCTCCAGTGCCCCGGGCCCCAGCCACCGCCCTCCAGCGGTACGGCACCACCGTCTGGTGGCTGCCCGCCGCCGCGCCCGCAATACCATCTCTGGTGCCCCCTCCACTGTGGCTGCAACTGCCGTGCTCTTAGGCGCCGCGTCGCCCGTCTAGAGGAGCAGATGCATGTCGTCCTGCAATCCCGCCCCACACCTTAGTCCCTGTCTTCTGCCCCTTTTTTAATTCTTGTTTGGGTGGGTGGGAATTGGGTGTTGGGGTTTTGGACTATTTTGGACTTTCTTACGGACATTGGTTGGGGTTAGAAGGGGGTGGGTCAGCGTTTGTGTTTTTTTTTACATAGTTTATTTTTGTTAGGGTACATTAAATCTATATTTCTACGTTACATGCAATGTTGTTAATGTTTTGTAGGTGTGGTTACTGTTTTACATCACACTGTTTCCTTGCTGGTGCAGGCCCGCCCATAGCCAGTGTTTGATTGAAATAATTGGCTGACTGTGTAAGACACAAACAGATAGATGCGACACCCCTCACTGATTGAGTTGTCCTACTAGTACTTTCAGTCTCTCTTCTAGTCTATGCATTCTTTATCTGGACTCAAATGGGTGTGTGAATTCATTAAAAACATGTCCATTATTAATTATGCCTCCCCCAAACTTCTCTTACCATTGCTTGATGTTTAACTTAGGCACAACGATGGCTGCATGGTGAAGATGCTTTCCTTTTTCTAACATGCCATGATTGGGGTGGTGGTGGTAGTATAGTAGTAGTAGTAGACACTGGCAGGATTGCATTTGCAAAAAAAGAAAAAGAGACAGTCAGTTGCCTTTGAGAGACTGTTTGAGGAGTAGTAGAATGAAGTACAGTGCAGAACTTACCGAGTAACAATAATATGCTAAAATATTTTACAACAAAACATAATGGTGGTGGGGATAGCCTACTAGACAGTGTTACAAACTATAGTTGTGTCGAGTCACTTGACTAGGCCTACAGTGTAACAGTTAGTGCTGTGTATGAGGAATGACAACAAATCCAATCAATGCCGGCAATTAATGCTGAGGTATATGTTCCTTTGTTAAATAAAAATCACCTCTAAAATATACTGCTCATGGGTGGGCAAGCAGAAGAAGATCATCGCTCTTCCTTGAAATTGAAGTACTGTTGCTTTCGCCACATCCGCCCCAGCAAGCGTGTGATTAATTATTGGTGTACATTTAATTTAGTCACACCTTGACAATAAGTCACACAGCCCTGGGGAAGAGGGTTAGGGTTTGTTGAATGGATGAGAAGGGGGTTTGGGGAAAGGTTTGACAGTGAAAAACAGTAAGCATGGACAAACAAATGACAATCTTTGAAGACTACCATATCCATATAAATATGTTAAGGGAGAAAAAGGAAATGCATGCATGATGATGATTGATAAGGAGACCCGGATCACATACACTTCTTGTTCTGTTGTTCCGGGCTTAATACTTTTACAGATAGCAAATAGAATTTTTAAATATTGGTAGGGATGAATCATAAACAGAGAGCAAACCTAATGATAATGACAACAACAAGAAGAACACACTGTTGTAAAGATTGTAGACAAAAAAATGAATTAAATTATTTAAAAGAAGATGAAAGTTGATACTGTTACTGTGTTATCCTGGTCAAAAATGTGGACTGGATATGCATCTCAGCATTCCTCTTGGTCCTCTCGTCGGTAAGTGTGCATTGTAATGTTTTCCCAAGTATAGGGCAAGGCCTGGCCTGTAATTGTAGATGGAAAAACAAAGGAGATATTGAGAAACCAAGTTGAAACAAATGCACAAGTTATGGTGTAGTGCAAAAAGAACACTTTCTGAGACGGCATGTATGCATCATCTCTACTTGACGGCACGTTGCTTAGCACATCCTCCGTTTAGAGTACTTTTTTTTTTTAAAGAGTTGGACAAAGGCAAAGCACATATCCATTCCAAACATAGCATTTTACAATTTAAGTTAGTAAATCAATGCATCGCAGTCATCCCACCGCTATACTCGACTCCGCTTCTACCCAAACATTTGGGTCTTCTGTGGTTGTTTACCTTTAGGCTTTTATGCCACTCATAAAACGTCCTCCTGAGTTGTTATTATTCGATCAATCATCTCCGATACTTGTACTGACTGACTGTGAAGATCGACCTGCTGTAGAAGTAAAATTTTGTTATTACACAACAAGAGTAGAAATATTATTGACTTGAGTCACTCTTTAGTGTGTACAGTAAGACTACTAGTATACTTTGACTTCACTTTGTGCACAACAAACAAACAACAAAAACACAAACACCAATCGCTCAGAGTCAGGTGTCCAATGCATGCCATTAATTTTCATTACCTGTTCCTTCTCATCTTAAGTGAACGGGCCGTCTTTTTCACCATCATCAGCATGGACGGTGCTGTTGTCAATCATACTCAGTGCGCAGATTGAGTCCCCTTCCTGTATTCAATCAAAAGCAATGTATCAAGCTGCAGGAGAAGTACACATTTCTTATTTGCAAGAAGGGGAAAATTCACCTTGAGTTACATTTAGTGTGTACTGTAGAAAGATGATTAGTGCACAATGACATAACTTCATGCACAACAAACAACAACAACATCACTCAGTCTGCGGCTCTGCGTCCAATGCATGGCATCAATCATTACCTGTTCCATCTCATTTTCAGTTAATGGGCAGTCTCTCTCGGCTCTGAAAGGAGGATAGCTATAGTAGTCATCTGATTCATGCTCCACTTCTTTTGGTGGGACTAGGAAATTTTTTATTTTTTCTTCTATTTTCCATCATCCAATCATCATTCATGAGGGCAATGGATTTAGGTGGGAGATTCAGTATGATGGAGCGGAGGAGCTGGATTCGGAGGACTGTACTGTCAAATTGCAGACACCTGAAACTTGTATATTAAATAAGAAGAGTAGAAGACGGTGGTAATGGATTTGTTGTGATTCACAAGTTTGTAACCGGAACGACAGACACACAAATAAAGGGAAAAAAAGGGAGGAAGACAGTAAGTGCAAACCTAATTGTCAGGGAAGTATAGCTCGTCCTCAAACTCTGGGGGTTCAGCCAGTAGTAGGTAATCATGTGACATACTACTTCCGTCACCTGAGCCGCTGTCCTCATCTTCCTCCCTTGCTTCATGTATTGTGTAATTCGGTGGTATGAAGTGCTGATTCATTTTGATCATTGTTAACCTCTCCCCGTTTTTGGGCGAGAGACTGGTCCTTCTCACTGTTACAATGGAACCAGCAGCACTGAAAACACGTTCGGAAGAGACACTTGCGACAGGGCAAGCCAGATAGCTTATCGCCAGCCTGCTGAGCAGTGGCCATTGAGACCTTTTCCTATACCAATACTGCAATGGGTTTTGATCAATGTACACCTCTGTTGGGTCGTCCAGATAGGCCTGGACCATCCGCTCAATGTTCAGGGGTGCTGCTGCTAAGCTTTCGGGCTCTTATCTCTGTGCATCAGCACTGTGCTTATTAATGCCTAACTGTACATACCAATCGTCTAACGATTCTACTGGGCCTAATGATCCAGTTATTGTTGCTGTTGTCGATAGTGATGGTGAGTGTTGTGATCCAAACGCACTGCCCTCAGCCTCCGAAGTTGCACTTGATGCTGCATGCCCTGCTGCAGTACTTCTTGTGGGTTGATCTTGCGGGCTTTGAATTAGCAGCCGTTCATTTTCCAACTTACTCGCTGCCTCAGCTATCCAAGTTTTGTAGCGGGCAACATCAACCTCTGAAAAAGGAAAGAATGTCTTCAGTCCAAATTTTGCCCGTGGATCCAGAATTGTGGCAGTAATGTAATGTTCTTGTGACAAAATTTTATTTTCTATCCTTGTGTTTTCAGCTAAGCGACGGGCTAAGCTCCCCACCAAGTCATAGGCTCCCTTTTTGTCCTCTACACCTTTGTATGATTCAGACACCTTCTTCAGCTTATGCTCTAGCATTTGCAATAATGGGATAGCTTGGCCCATTGTACAGTCCTCCTTGCTGACTTCACGTGTGAAGACCTCAAAAGGACGAAGCATCTCAGTCAGGCATTTAACTAGGCCCCATTGCTCCATCTGAAGGGTCATGCCTTTCACAGTAGCATCCCCTCTTTGCCAGACATATTCATTGAGTGGGCTGTACTGCTCAAACAGACGATCAAGCATGTAATACGTTGAGTTCCAACGTGTTGCCACCTCCTGGATGAGTGCTTTGACTGGCATCCTATATTCACGTTGAATGATCCTCAGCTGCTTCCGAGCTTTAAAAGAATGGCCGAAATGAGTGCATATTCTTCGGCAGATGGCCAGTAAGTTGCTGACTATGGGTTATTTTTTCAGAAAGTCTTGAACTATAATGTTTATGCAGTACGCCAAACATGGAGCTCTGAAATAGGAACCAAGATCCATGGCCTTAAGTACATTACTGCCATTGTCTGTGGCAACAAAACCAATACTAAGCCCTCTTGGGCTCAGCCATTCAAAAACCTTGCTGCAAAACTCTTGTAAAATGTTTACAGCAGTATGAGATATCTCCATGGCGAACATGGCTACAGTTGCATGTTTCCGAGTACCTTTCTGTCAACAGCACCTCGTTCAGATAGCTTATCTCTCACCCCCACAAAAGAGACCCAGTGTGCAGTGATGCACATGTAATCTGTGGTTTGGCAACTGGTTCACATGTCTGTTGTCAGGTGGATATTGTGAACAGCACTCTGCTGCAAAGCTTGTCCAACCAATTCCAGCACATCATGATGTAGTGTCGGAACAGCAATTCTTGCGAAATAGGACCGGCTGGGAACCTTCCATTTAGGGCAGATGGCTGACACAAATTCAAGGAAACCCACCCCTTCCACAAATGAAAAAGGGAGAAGGTCCAGCGCTAACATTTTAGCCACCTTCGCATTGTACAACCGTGCCGTTGGGTGGTTGCGTTGGAACTGCCCCTCCAACCTAAGCATGCTCTCAATGGTAGGCTGGATTACTTTCCTTTATGGTGCTGTTGTTTTCATTAACCCACTTAGGCTCAATGACGCAGTTTGTCTCATTGCGGTACTCGGTCGCCTTGGTGTCTCAGCCTGACTCTGAGTATGGCTCTTACTGCGGTGCCACTCAGATGTTACTGAGGATGTGGGCGGTACCACTACACTACTGGGGACAGGGCTAGAAATGCCTCCCTCTTCTTCACCTTCCACCGCAATATTATCACCCCCTGATTCTTCCTGACCAACTTCAATGGGTTGAGTTTTTCTACTTTCTTTTAACTGAAGTAGGTGATTCTCCCACACGATAGTGTGGTGTATTCTGAGATGACTTGCTTGGCCTCCGGTACCATAGTTTGTACCAAGCTTACCCCGCCGAACACCTTGTCGACAAATTGAGCATATAGCAACGTTCTCCTCCTTGGTGCTAACAGAAAATAAGTCCTAAACTGGGAAGGAGAACTTTCTGGCACTGCTGGATGTGCCACTTTCAATACCAGATGAACTAGAGGGTGTGCTTGGAATGTAACTCTGTGCAGCTACACTGTGACTTTTACTACCACTACCTACTGAGATGGTTGAGCTGGATGTAGGTCCCTGCCGGGCCTTGGAAAATATGGCAGCTGGAGGTAGTGGTGGTGTAGCCTGTGTTGGTGGTATCCGTGCTGCATCCCGCTCAGTAGCAGCCTTTCTGGATAGGGTGAGAATGTTGGTCTCCAATCCCTTTGGGGCGGGAGTGATGTGCGTGATGACTGGCTCGTCTTCTACATCTACCTCCATAACTGTAAGTTTTTCTGGGACCTTCCTTTTTAGAAGCATTGTCTTGTGGCGTGCATCACTCTCAGACTGATCTGGTGGCTGCCAAGTGGCATCATGATCATCAGAAGCGGGGCTTGAAGAAGAAGATGATGGACTAAGCCTCCTTTTCCTTGCTGGTGGTCTGGAAGACAATAGATCTTCCGAAACAGTGGTTTGCTCCACTTTGTCTGCAGGAAGCTCGATTTCCTGAAATGCCCCTATGTCAGGAGCAACAACTACTATGGTGGGCTGTTCTTGCGGCTGCTGCTGTTCTTGTTGCGGCTGCTGCTTTTCTTGTTGCGGCTGCTGCTGTTCTTGTTGCGGCTGCTGCTGTTCTTGTTGCGGCTGCACACTTATCTGCTGAGTTTCCGCCTGCGTTGATTGTGTACTACTTTGCAATAATGACATTTCAACATCGCTGCTCGTTAGTAGACTGGCTACCTCTGCGACACTCAAGGCCTTGGGCCTAGGTTGGTGGGGTTGGACCGCTGGTGCTGAGGTGCTGCTCCCAGCTTGGTTTCCGGACAACACTGCTGCAGGCGTAACTTTTTTGGTGCCAAAAAAAACATTGGCTGGCACACCAGTCGTGGTTAATGGCACTTCCTTTTTCTGTTCCTTCTTCTCACCGGCAACTTTCTTGGTACTGGACCTGGTACCTTTCTTTGGGGCCATCTTCTTCAGATGTCAGGCAGGACGCAGATGTACAACAAGTTCTGGTCACACGTGGACGTGATGCACAGCAGGACTTCTCTCTGGCTGGCAGTACAACGGGTGATGATGATGACACCTCCTCCTCTGGCTTTTTGTGCACCTAAAAGCAAATAATCCAGGAGAAGAACATCAGTGAAATGTTCCATTTGTTGTTGTGGTTCAGTTACTTTCTACTGTACTAGTGCAAACAAAAGATATAGTCTAGCCATTTCTGAGACTTTGTCAACAAGGGCTATGTTATACTACTGTGTACACACACTACCCTCTCAGGAAGGATAGGAAAGATAATAAGAACCACCAAAAAAAAATGTAATGGAAGTGGGGTGGACCCTATTTGCCATTAAATTATTTGAGCATCTCATAATTCATGGAGCTGCTGCTGGCAAAGGGGGTGGATGGATGGAAGCAGTAAGCCAATAGGAAAACCATGCAGGCCTATATGGCAAAAGCAGGACACTAATAACTCCCAACACAAAAAAAGGCCAACAGCCACATGGACACTCACAAATCACAAACAAGTAGGGGGCCTGGGAAACACCAGGAGCTGACAAAAGGCCTATAAAAGCAAGGCAAAGGATGCATGCTAAAGCACACTGCTCTGCCTTTTTAATGCAACAAAAAGCAAATACAAAAATTCACGGGCCCCAAAAAGGTCTGCAGGGTGCATTCATTGCACACCAACACACACCAGACACACACAACAAAAGCATGTCTTTAAGACACCCAACATCAGAAAGCCCACCCCAAAAAAACACACTTGCCAACTCAATCCAATGCCATCCATGCCCTAAATGATGTCTAAATTCAACAGACCACACAGAAACACTTGATTAATAAAGCTGTGGCTACCTGCTCTGATCCTACTGGATGAAAACAGGCCTGTTGGCAGACAAGGCCAGACAAGCTTGCAGGCCTAGGCTTCAAAATGGCCACCAGCCACATGGGCAGGCCCCACAACATCATTAAGCCCTCGCCAAAAAAACACACTTCCCAACTCAATCCAATGCCATCCATGCCCTAAATGATGTCTAAATTCAACAGACCACACAGAAACACTTGATTAATACAGCTGTGGCTACTTGATCTGTGCCTACTAGTTGAAAGCAGGCCTGTTGGCAGACAACAAGGCCAGACAACAAGCTTGCAGGCCTAGGCTTCAAAATGGCCACCAGCCACATGGCCAGGCCCAACAACATCAGAAAGCTCACCCCAAAAAAAAACCCTTGCCAACTGAATCCAATGCCATCCATGCCCTAAATGATGTCTAAATTAAACAGACCACACAGAAACACTTGATTAATACAGCTCTGGCTACCTACTCTGATCATACTGGATGAAAGCAGGCCTGTTGGCAGACAAGGCCAGACAAGCTTGCAGGTCTAGGCTTCAAAATGGCCACCAGCCACATGGGCAGGCTCACCAACATCAGAAAGCCCACCCCAAAAAAACACGCTTCCCAACTCAATCCAATGCCATCCATGCCCTAAATGATGTCTAAATTCAACAGACAACACATAAACACTTGATTAATACAGCTGTTGCTAGCTGCTCTGATCCTACTGGATGAAACCAGGCCTGTTGGCAGACAAGGCCAGTCAAGCTTGCAGGCCTAGGCTTCAAAATGGCCATCAGCCACATGGGCAGGCCCAACAACATCAGAAAGCCCACCCCAAAAAAACACACTTCCCAACTCAATCCAATGCCATCCATGCCCTAGAAGATGTATAAATTCAACAGACCACACAGAAACACTTGATTAATACAGCTGTGGCTACCTGCTCTGATCCTACTGGATGAAAGCAGGCCTGTTGGCAGACAAGGCCAGAGAAGCTTGCAGGCCTAGGCTTCAAAATGGCAACCAGCCACATGGGCAGGCCCAACAACATCAGAAAGCCCACCCCAAAAAACACACTTCCTAACTCAATCCAATGCCATTCATGCCCTAAATGATGTCTAAATTCAACAGGCAACACAGAAACACTTGATTAATACAGCTGTGGCTATTTGATCTGAGCCTACTAGTTGAAAGCAGGCCTGTTGGCAGACAACAAGGCCAGACAAGAGATAACAAGCTTGCAGGCCTAGGTTTCAAAATGGCCACCAGCACATGGCCAAGCTCAACAACATCAGAAAACCCACCCCAAAAAACACACTTCCCAACTCAATCCAATGCCATTCATGCCCTAAATGATGTCTAAATTCAACAGACCACACATCAACACTTGATTAATACAGCTGTGGCTATTGGATCTGAGCCTACTAGTTGAAAGTAGGCCTGTTGGCAGACAACAAGGCCAGACAACAAGCTTGCAGGCCTAGGCTTCAAAATGGCCACCAGCCACATGGCGAGACCCAACAACATCAGAAATCCCACCCCAAAAAAACACACTTGCCAACTCAATCCAATGCCATCCATGCCCTAAATGATGTCTAAATTCAACAGACCACACAGAAACACTTGATTAATAAAGCTGTGGCTACCTGCTCTGATCCTACTGGATGAAAGCAGGCCTGTTGGCAGACAAGGCCAGACAAGCTTGCAGGCCTAGGCTTCTAAATGGCCACCAGCCACAAGGCCAGGCCCAACAACAGAAAGCCTACCCCAAAAAAACACATTTCCCAACTCAATCCAATGCCATCCAGGCCCTAAATGATGCTTGAAAATGAAATACATTCAGAAAATACCAAAGGAACAGTTGCTTCATCATGCACACACCCATGAGGCCATGACTAGCTCGGGCCAACTACTGACTACTACTACCCACAGCATTTTTAAAAAAAGGAATCATAGTTACCTAAAATAAATTGTAGTTACAACAACTGCAATGCCCCCAATCAAACAGACACAACAACCACTTACTTGAAAAACATCCAATTAAAAAATCCTCAAATCCAATTGCAATGATGCAGCAGACAAAAAGAGTGATCTTTCCAGCTCAAAATCCAAAGGCAGAATAAGCATGAGATGGACAAAGCACTGGGAGGAGCCTGCTGGACAGGAACAGGAAGTTGGAGATTCTGTGGCACTTCCTCCCTCTCCCCACCTTTTTTAAAAAGGACTCCTTGTACAAGAAAGGACAGCCAAAGGTCAATCTGATGAGTTGTTTTCATCCAAATCATCATTTGCAGTAGGTGTCATGCTGCTAGAGCTCATATTCTTCTCCAAATTGAAAATGTTACATGTTCGAGTTCTCAAGCTTCACATTACTTCCGCCGGATGTCGATGGCGTGTCCAAAATGACTTGATCGCGTTCTCTCGCTCCCTGTCGCGTTGGATATGACGTGTTCGGGTCTCTTGCTCCTTTTCGCATTCGATATTGATGTGCCCGCGTCCTCACGCTCTCGCTCGCGGTGGAGAATGACGTGTTCGAGATCTCAATCATCTCATACTCTCGCGGTACATGATCGCGAGAAGAAAGACGTGATCGTGTGACGAATGACGAGATCGCGCGACAAATGACGTTAATGCGGGCGCGAACTGTCGCGAGACATCGCAAATGGCCACCAACAATCCAACATCTCGTGGAGAACGCGACCGGATCGGGAAAACTTGTCGGCGAACGCGGGGATTCAGGTAAGGCAATCGCGCGCACGCGAGAATGTATTTATTTACAGCGCGAGCAAGAAAAAAAATACCGGTAAGATGCGGATTACGGACATTTTGACATTTTCGCGCTGTCCGCGGAACGTGAAAATGTCAAATTATCTCAATTTCCGTCATCGGAACGGAATTTTAGCCCAGGCCTAGTCTTTTCTTGGAAAAGCATGTACACAAAGAGGCTGGTGTTTGTTTTGCACTGCTTTGAGGACTGAGAAAACTGTTTCTTGTCCAACCTGATCAGGCCAAATTATGAATTGAGCGGCGTGTCAGACTCAGTAGATTAGACTACTGTAATGCTCTCCTACTAGGAACCCCTGACTACTTGATCTAGAGACTAGAGTTCAGGTGGCTGCAGCAAAACTGGTATTAAACAGTCCACAGGATCCTCGGCTTCCAAGGCTCTAAGGGAACTTTGTTGGCTCCCTGTGGAGCGGAGGATTTTCTTAAAGGCAATGTGTATTGTTTTTAAGGCTCTTCAGAAAAAGGGCCCTATACCTCTGAAGCGTAGATTGAAAAGATATGCCCCGGGGAGGGCCCTATGATCTGCAACCACTGATCTTATGAAGGAACACAAGTCCCGGAAGGTTCAACAAGGGGGTCATGTCTTCTCAGTGAAGGCTGCCCAGATTTGGAATAGGTTACGTGTGAATTGAGAGCCTTGACAGATTTGCTGAAATTCAGGAAAGCTTTGAAGACCTGGCTGTCTATATAATGGATGTCTGTAACACTACATTGTCTTGATTCTTTTTTCTGCCCATGTATACAAATGCTGCTACAGCGCCAGTATACTAGTTTGGTCACAGTGCACTCTAGAAATAATATAAATAAATAAATGCATACATTGTAGATCACTAGGTCACATATCAATTCTTCCAACCACATGTTGTTGACAGGCTTGTGACAAACCAGACAAGGACCTATCAGTGGTTTGGGCCACTAAAATGGCTGTGATGTATTTTATAAATAGTAAAACACAATACACCTTTACTGCTAGTACACAATTAATAACAAATACACCATCTTCTCTCCATCAAATAATAAAAAAACATGCATAATCTATGTAAGATAAAACAATTTACGAGGCTATAACTAAAGCATTTACAGACAACAACCAGCAATCTGTGCTGGCTCCTTTACATGTGGTCTGAATGATGTCTGAGTAGTTGCCGTTGCAACACAACATTTTTTGCACTTTCATCTCATCCAGTTAGCCCGGGCTGGTGATGCGCCCATAGATCAGACATTCGGTTCCCACAAACCTGAGGAACTTGTCACAGTATGTGGACTGGAGGGCCAGAACTTGAGTTTCCATCATGGCTTGAATGGTGAAGAAAACCAGTAGTGAGGAAGGTGCAGATCCAAAAGGAGTAGGTAGTGATTGGATACGCATCATATCAGCACACATCCACCAAGTGGCGGCGGCCTTCAATAAAAAATGGTGGTGGCATGAAGGCGCTACTCACCATAAACTTGTGCTGGAGCACTACTGTTGCAGCACTTTTCCCACAAGCAGGAAAAGGAAGGACTTCCTTCCTGCTTGTGGAACTGATTGGTGGGAGGCAGGATTGGTGGGAGCAGGCTCACCCAGGGCTCATTTTGAGGCTGGCTAGCACGTGCCAGAAATCCCCAGTCTTTTTCACAGCCTTTCGATTGCTGGGTCTACACTGTGTATGTTGGATAGGACGGCTGTAGACAGCTGCCCAACCTGTCATGTGCACTGTAGACCAGTGCTGTAATCCTGTATTTGCGGGATTTAGCCCTGCCCCACCTTGCGCTGTACACAGCACGAGCCGTGCGGTGGCAAATAAATAAAATGGCATTGAAATGCCAGTTTATTTGTTTTTGCCTGTTGCGCTCGCAGCAGGCGGGTGCGACGGTCCTCTGGTCCTGAGGAGGAAAGATCCCTGCTGCCACCCCTAATGTGATCCACGCACGGACTAAGAACCTCAGGAAAGAGGCCTGCACTCTTTTCTATTTCCTTCTCATTGGATCATGAAGGATTCATGGTATTGTGATCTCTGTACAGACTGCAAGGCCAGTAACAACATGACCGACCATCGCTTTCCTTCAGAGCATGTGCAGTGCAAACACTACCCATTGTCACTGTCCTTTTGCCATGATGCATGTGACAGCCTCATCCCGGCTGTGCTTCTTCACCCTTATGTGAGGTGCAAAAAAGGTCATATTTATACCTACTTAGCACTGAGTTCAGCGGCGAGCTTGTGGTGTCTGTGGCTCCAACTCTGCCTGGCTTGGCCTTGTGCAACCCCTGTAATGCGACCTCCCACAGCCTATTGTGGAAGTGGCTCCACCTTCTACACCTCTCCTCCAGAAACAGCATCAGGAAGGAAAACACACAACTTTGGCTTTTTGTGCACCTAAAAGCAAATAATCCAGGAGAAGAACATCAGTGAAATGTTCCATTTGTTGTTGTGGTTCAGTTACTTTCTACCGTACTAGTGCAAACAAAAGATATAGTCTAGCCATTTCTGAGACTTTGTCAACAAGGGCTATGTTATACTACTGTGTACACACACTACCCTCTCAGGAAGGATAGGAAAGATAATAAGAACCACCAAAACAAAAAATGTAATGGAAGTGGGGAGGACCCTATTTGCCATTAAATTATTTGAGCATCTCATAATTCATGGAGCTGCTGCTGGCAAAGGGGGTGGATGGATGGAAGCAGTAAGCCAATAGGAAAACCATGCAGGCCTATATGGCAAAAGCAGGACACTAATAACCCCCAACACAAAAAAGGCCAACAGCCACATGGACACTCACAAATCACAAACAAGCCGGGGGTCTGGGAAACACCAGGAGCTGACAAAAGGCCTATAAAAGCCAGGCAAAGGATGCATGCTAAAGCACACTGCTCTGCCTTTTTAATGCAACAAAATGCAAATACAAATATTCACGGGCCCCAAAAAGGTCTGCAGGGTGCATGCATTGCACACCAACACACACCAGACACACACAACAAAAGCATGTCTTTAAGACAACCAACATCAGAAAGCCCACCCCAAAAAAACACACTTGCCAACTCAATCCAATGCCATCCATGCCCTAAATGATGTCTAAATTCAACAGACCATACAGAAACACTTGATTAATACAGCTGTGGCTACTTGATCTGTGCCTACTAGTTGAAAGCAGGGCTGTTGGCAGATACCAAGGCCAGACAACAAGCTTGCAGGCCTAGGCTTCAAAATGGCCACCAGCCACATGGCCAGGCCCAACAACATCAGAAAGCTCACCCCAAAAAAAACAGTTGCCAACTGAATCCAATGCCATCCATGCCCTAAATGATGTCTAAATGCAACAGACTACACAGAAACACTTGATTAATACAGCTGTGGCTACCTGCTCTGATCCTACTGGATGAAAGCAGGCCTGTTGGCAGACAAGGCCTGACAAGCTTGCAGGCCTAGGCTTCAAAATGGCCACCAGCCACATGGGCAGGCCCACCAACATCAGAAAGCCCACCCCAAAAAAACACGCTTCCCAACTCAATCCAATGCCATCCATGCCCTAAATGATGTCTATATTCAACAGACAACACATAAACACTTGATTAATACAGCTGTTGCTAGCTGCTCTGATCCTACTGGATGAAACCAGGCCTATTGGCAGACAAGGCCAGTCAAGCTTGCAGGCCTAGGCTTCAAAATGGCCATCAGCCACATGGGCAGGCCCAACAACATCAGAAAGCCCACCCCAAAAAAACACACTTCCCAACTCAATCCAATGCCATCCATGCCCTAAATGATGTATAAATTCAACAGACCACACAGAAACACTTGATTAATACAGCTGTGGCTACCTGCTCTGATCCTACTGGATGAAAGCAGGCCTGTTGGCAGACAAGGCCAGACAAGCTTGCAGGCATAGGCTTCAAAATGGCAACCAGCCACATGGGCAGGCCCAACAACATCAGAAAGCCCACCCCAAAATAACACACTTCCCAACTCAATCCAATGCCATCCATGCCCTAAATGATGTCTAAATTCAACAGACTTACTACAAACAAATGATGGACGGAATGCTGACAATGCATACATTCTCCCCCAGTCAAGAGATCTGGGTTAAATCCATCGTTCTTTTGCCCACTACGCCACCCCAGTTTAGACATGGCCATATGCAAATCAGTCTTGACCCTGTGCCTCATGGGAACAGTCCAGCCCGAACTGCCAAGCCATGTCTTCCCTGGACCGGAATCAAGCATCCTAGGACCGGTTTCTGGCTATCAGCCGTCTTCAGCCAGGATAGCTGGACTCCAGTGGCGTAGTGAGCATGGGTCCCACGTCTGGGAATACCCATCCCACTTAGGGCGCAAAGCGTTACTACAAACAAATGATGGACGGAATGCTGACAATGCATACATTCTCCCCCAGTCAAGAGATCTGGGTTAAATCCATCGTTCTTTTGCCCACTACGCCACCCCAGTTTAGACATGGCCATATGCAAATCAGTCTTGACCCTGTGCCTCATGGGAACAGTCCAGCCCGAACTGCCAAGCCATGTCTTCCCTGGACCGGAATCAAGCATCCTAGGACCGGTTTCTGGCTATCAGCCGTCTTCAGCCAGGATAGCTGGACTCCAGTGGCGTAGTGAGCATGGGTCCCACGTCTGGGAATACCCATCCCACTTAGGGCGCAAAGCGTTACTACAAACAAATGATGGACGGAATGCTGACAATGCATACATTCTCCCCCAGTCAAGAGATCTGGGTTAAATACATCGTTCTTTTGCCCACTACGCCACCCCAGTTTAGACATGGCCATATGCAAATCAGTCTTGACCCTGTGCCTCATGGGAACAGTCCAGCCCGAACTGCCAAGCCATGTCTTCCCTGGACCGGAATCAAGCATCCTAGGACCGGTTTCTGGCTATCAGCCGTCTTCAGCCAGGATAGCTGGACTCCAGTGGCGTAGTGAGCATGGGTCCCACGTCTGGGAATACCCATCCCACTTAGGGCGCAAAGCGTTACTACAAACAAATGATGGACGGAATGCTGACAATGCATACATTCTCCCCCAGTCAAGAGATCTGGGTTAAATCCATCGTTCTTTTGCCCACTACGCCACCCCAGTTTAGACATGGCCATATGCAAATCAGTCTTGACCCTGTGCCTCATGGGAACAGTCCAGCCCGAACTGCCAAGCCATGTCTTCCCTGGACCGGAATCAAGCATCCTAGGACCGGTTTCTGGCTATCAGCCGTCTTCAGCCAGGATAGCTGGACTCCAGTGGCGTAGTGAGCATGGGTCCCACGTCTGGGAATACCCATCCCACTTAGGGCGCAAAGCGTTACTACAAACAAATGATGGACGGAATGCTGACAATGCATACATTCTCCCCCAGTCAAGAGATCTGGGTTAAATCCATCATTCTTTTGCCCACTACGCCACCCCAGTTTAGACATGGCCATATGCAAATCAGTCTTGACCCTGTGCCTCATGGGAACAGTCCAGCCCGAACTGCCAAGCCATGTCTTCCCTGGACCGGAATCAAGCATCCTAGGACCGGTTTCTGGCTATCAGCCGTCTTCAGCCAGGATAGCTGGACTCCAGTGGCATAGTGAGCATGGGTCCCACGTCTGGGAATACCCATCCCACTTAGGGCGCAAAGCGTTACTACAAACAAATGATGGACGGAATGCTGACAATGCATACATTCTCCCCCAGTCAAGAGATCTGGGTTAAATCCATCGTTCTTTTGCCCACTACGCCACCCCAGTTTAGACATGGCCATATGCAAATCAGTCTTGACCCTGTGCCTCATGGGAACAGTCAACAGACAACACAGAAACACTTGATTAATACAGCTGTGGCAACTTGATCTGAGCCTACTAGTTGAAAGTAGGCCTGTTGGCAGACAACAAGGCCAGACAACAAGCTTGCAGGCCTAGGCTTCAAAATGGCCACCAGCCACATGGCCAGACCCAACATCAGAAAGCCCACCCCAAAAAACACACTTGCCAACTCAATCCAATGCCATCCATGCCCTAAATGATGTCTAAATTCAACAGACGACACAGAAACACTTGATTAATAAAGCTGTGGCTACCGGCTCTGATCCTACTGGATGAAAGCAGGCCTGTTGGCAGACAAGGCCAGACAAGCTTGCAGGCCTAGGCTTCTAAATGGCCAGCAGCCACAAGGCCAGGCCCAACAACAGAAAGCCTACCCCAAAAAAACAGATTTCCCAACTCAATCCAATGCCATCCAGGCCCTAAATGATGCTTGAAAATGAAATACATTCAGAAAATACCAAAGGAACAGTTGCTTCATCATGCACACACCCATGAGGCCATGACTAGCTCGGGCCAACTACTGACTACTACAACCCACAGCATTTTAAAAAAAAGGAATCATAGTTACCTAAAATAAATTGTAGTTACAACAACTGCAATGCCCCCAATCAAACAGACACAACAACCACTTACTTGAAAAACATCCAATTAAAAAATCCTCAAATCCAATTGCAATGATGCAGCAGACAAAAAGAGTGATCTTTCCAGCTCAAAATCCAAAGGCAGAATAAGCATGAGATGGACAAAGCACTGGGAGGAGCCTGCTGGACAGGAACAGGAAGTTGGAGATTCTGTGGCACTTCCTCCCTCTCCCCACCTTTTTTAAAAAGGACTCCTTGTACAAGAAAGGACAGCCAAAGATCAATCTGATGAGTTGTTTTCATCCAAATCATCATTTGCAGTAGGTGTCATGCTGCTAGAGCTCATATTCTTCTCCAAATTGAAAATGTTACATGTTCGAGTTCTCAAGCTTCACATTACTTCCGCCGGATGTCGATGGCGTGTCCAAAATGACTTGATCGCGTTCTCTCGCTCCCTGTCGCGTTGGATATGACGTGTTCGGGTCTCTTGCTCCTTTTCGCATTTGATATTGATGTGCCTGCGTCCTCACGCTCTCGCTCGCGGTGGAGAATGACGTGTTCGAGATCTCAATCATCTCATACTCTCGCGGTACATGATCGCGAGAAGAAAGACGTGATCGTGTGATGAATGACGTGATCGCGCGACAAATGACGTTAATGCGGGCGCGAACTGTCGCGAGACATCGCAAATGGCCACCAACAATCCAACATCTCGTGGAGAACGCGACCGGATCGGGAAAACTTGTCGGCGAACGTGGGGATTCAGGTAAGGCAATCGCGCGCTCGCGAGAATGTATTTATTTACAGCGCGAGCAAGAAAAAAAATTCCGATAAGATGCGGATTCCGGAAATTTTGACATTTTCGCGCTGTCCGCGGAACGTGAAAATGTCAAATTATCTCAATTTCCGCAAACGGAACGGAATTTTAGCCCAGGCCTAGTCTTTTCTTGGAAAAGCATGTACACAAAGAGGCTGGTGTTTGTTTTGCACTGCTTCGAGGACTAAGAAAACTGTTCCTTGTCCAACCTGATCAGGCCAAATTATGAATTGAGCGGCGTGTCAGACTCAGTAGATTAGACTATTGTAATGCTCTCCTACTAGGAACCCCTGACTACTTGATCTAGAGACTATAGAGTTCAGGTGGCTGCAGCAAAACTGGTATTAAACAGACCACAGAGATCCTCGGCTTCCAAGGCTCTAAGGGAACTTCGTTGGCTCCCTGTGGAGCAGAGGATTTTCTTAAAGGCAATGTGTATTGTTTTTAAGGCTCTTCAGAAAAAGGGCCCTATACCTCTGAAGCGTAGATTAAAAAGATATGCCCCGGGGAGGGCCCTATGGTCTGCAACCACTGATCCTATGAAGGAACACAAGTCCCGGAAGGTTCAACAAGGGGGTCATGTCTTCTCAGTGAAGGCTGCCCAGATTTGGAATAGGTTACGTGTGAATTGAGAGCCTTGACAGATTTGCTGAAATTCAGGAAAGCTTTGAAGACCTGGCTGTCTATATAATAGATGTCTGTAACACTACATTGTCTTGATTCTTTTTTTCTGCCCATGTATACAAATGCTGCTACAGCGCCAGTATACTAGTTTGGTCACAGTGCACTCTAGAAATAATATAAATAAATAAATGCATACATTGTAGATCACTAGGTAACATATCAATTCTTCCAACCACATGTTGTTGACAGGCTTGTGACAAACCAGACAAGGACCTATCAGTGGTTTGGGCCACTAAAATGGCTGTGATGTATTTTATAAATAGTAAAACACAATACACCTTTACTGCTAGTACACAATTAAAAACAAATACACCATCTTCTCTCCATCAAATAATAAAAAAACATGCATAATCTATGTAAGATAAAACAATTTACGAGGTTATAACTAAAGCATTTACAGACAACAACCAGCAATCTGTGCTGGCTCCTTTACATGTGGTCTGAATGATGTCTGAGTAGGAGCCGTTGCAACACAACATTTTTTGCAATTTCATCTCATCCAGTTAGCCCTGGCTGGTGATGCGCCCATAGATCAGACATTCGGTTCCCACAAATCTGAGGAACTTGTCACAGTATGTGGACTGGAGGGCCAGAACTTGAGTTTCCATCATGGCTTGAATGGTGAAGAAAACCAGTAGTGAGGAAGGTGCAGATCCAAAAGGAGTAGGTAGTGATTGGATACGCATCATATCAGCACACATCCACCAAGTGGCGGCTGCCTTCAATAAAAAATGGTGGTGGCATGAAGGCGCTACTCACCATAAACTTGTGCTGGAGCACTACTGTTGCAGCACTTTTCCCACAAGCAGGAAAAGGAAGGACTTCCTTCCTGCTTGTGGAACTGATTGGTGGGAGGCAGGATTGGTGGGAGCAGGCTCACCCAGGGCTCATTTTGAGGCTGGCTAGCATGTGTCAGAAATCCCCAGTCTTTTTCACAGCCTTTCGATTGCTGGGTCTACACTGTGTATGTCAGATAGGACGGCTGCAGACAGCTGCCCAACCTGTCATGTGGACTGTAGACCAGTGCTGTAATCCTGTATTTGCAGGATTTAGCCCTGCCCCACCTTGCGCTGTACACAGCACGAGCCGTGCGGTGGCAAATAAATAAAATGGCATTGAAATGCCCGTTTATTTGTTTTTGCCTGTTGCGCTCGCAGCAGGCGGGTGCGACGGTCCTCTGGTCCTGAGGAGGAAAGATCCCTGCTGCCACCCCTAATGTGATCCACGCACGGACTAAGAACCTCAGGAAAGAGGTCTGCACTCTTTTCTATTTCCTTCTCATTGGATCATGAAGGATTCATGGTATTGTGATCTCTGTACAGACTGCAAGGCCAGTAACAACATGACAGACCATTGCTTTCCTTCAGAGCATGTGCAGTGCAAACACTACCCATTGTCACTGTCCTTTTGCCATGATGCATGTGACAGCCTCATCCTGGCTGTGCTTCTTCACCCTTATGTGAGGTGCAAAAAAGGTCATATTTATACCTACTTAGCACTGAGTTCAGCGGCGAGCTTGTGGTGTCTGTGGCTCCAACTCTGCCTGGCTTGGCCTTGTGCAACCCCTGTAATGCGACCTCCCACAACCTATTGTGGAAGTGGCTCCACCTTCTACACCTCTCCTCCAGAAACAGCATCAGGAAGGGAAACACACAACTTTGGCTTTTTGTGCACCTAAAAGCAAATAATCCAGGAGAAGAACATCAGTGAAATGTTCCATTTGTTGTTGTGGTTCAGTTACTTTCTACTGTACTAGTGCAAACAAAAGATATAGTCTAGCCATTTCTGAGACTTTGTCAACAAGGGCTATGTTATACTACTGTGTACACACACTACCCTCTCAGGAAGGATAGGAAAGATAATAAGAACCACCGAAATAAAAATGTAATGGAAGTGGGGTGGACCCTATTTGCCATTAAATTATTTGAGCATCTCATAATTCATGGAGCTGCTGCTGGCAAAGGGGGTGGATGGATGGAAGCAGTAAGCAAATAGGAAAACCATGCAGGCCTATATGGGAAAAGCAGGACACTAATAACTCCCAACACAAAAAAAGGCCAACAGCCACATGGACACTCACAAATCACAAACAAGCAGGGGGCCTGGGAAACACCAGGAGCTGACAAAAGGCCTATAAAAGCCAGGCAAAGGATGCATGCTAAAGCACACTGCTCTGCCTTTTTAATGCAACAAAATGCAAATACAAAAATTCACGGGCCCCAAAAAGGTCTGCAGGGTGCATGCATTGCACACCAACACACACCAGACACACACAACAAAAGCATGTCTTTAAGACAACCAACATCAGAAAGCCCTCGCCAAAAAAACACACTTCCCAACTCAATCCAATGCCACCCATGCCCTAAATGATGACTAAATTCAACAGGCCACACAGCAACACTTGATTAATACAGCTGTGGCTACTTGATCTGAGCCTACTAGTTGAAAGCAGGCCTGTTGGCAGACAACACGGCCAGACAACAAGCTTGCAGGCCTAGGCTTCAAAATGGCCACCAGCCACATGGCCAGGCCCAACAACATCAGAAAGCTCACCCCAAAAAAACACACTTGCCAACTCAATCCAATGCCATCCATGCCCTAAATGATGTCTAAATTCAACAGACCACACAGAAACACTTGATTAATACAGCTGTGGCTACCTGCTCTGATCCTACTGGATGAAAGCAGGCCTGTTGGCAGACAAGGCCAGACAAGCTTGCAGGCCTAGGCTTCAAAATGGCAACCAGCCACATGGGCAGGCCCAACAACATCAGAAAGCCCACCCCAAAATAACACACTTCCCAACTCAATCCAATGCCATCCATGCCCTAAATGATGTCTAAATTCAACAGACAACACAGAAACACTTGATGAATACAGCTGTGGCAACTTGATCTGAGCCTACTAGTTGAAAGCAGGCCTGTTGGCAGACAACAAGGCCAGACAAGAGATACCAAGCTTGCAGGCCTAGGCTTCAAAATGGCCACCAGCACATGGCCAAGCTCAACAACATCAGAAAGCCCACCCCAAAAAACACAATTCCCAACTCAATCCAATGCCATTCATGCCCTAAATTATGTCTAAATTCAACAGACCACACATAAACACTTGATTAATACAGCTGTGGCTATTTGATCTGAGCCTACTAGTTGAAAGTAGGCCTGTTGGCAGACAACAAGGCCAGACAACAAGCTTGCAGGCCTAGGCTTCAAAATGGCCACCAGCCACATGGCCAGACCCAACAAAATCAGAAAGCCCACCCCAAAAAAACACACTTGCCAACTCAATCCAATGCCATCCATGCCCTAAATGATGTCTAAATTCAACAGACCACACAGAAACACCTGATCAATAAAGCTGTGGCTACCTGCTCTGATCCTACTGGATGAAATCAGGCCTGTTGGCAGACAAGGCCAGACAAGCTTGCAGGCCTAGGCTTCTAAATGGCCACCAGCCACAAGGCCAGGCCCCACAACAGAAAGCCCACCCCAAAAAAACACATTTCCCAACTCAATCCAATGCCATCCAGGCCCTAAATGATGCTTGAAAATGAAATACATTCAGAAAACACCAAAGGAACAGTTGCTTCATCATGCACACACCCATGAGGCCATGACTAGCTCGGGCCAACTGCTGACTACTACTACCCACAGCATTTTAAAAAAAAGGAATGATAGTTACCTAAAATAAATTGTAGTTACAACAACTGCAATGCCCCCAATCAAACAGACACAACAAACACTTACTTGAAAAACATCCAATTAAAAAATCCTCAAATCCAATTGCAATGATGCAGCAGACAAAAAGAGTGATCTTTCCAGCTCAAAATCCAAAGGCAGAATAAGCAGGAGATGGACAAAGCACTGGGAGGAGCCTTCTGGACAGGAACAGGAAGTTGGAGATTCTGTAGCACTTCCTCCCTCTCCCCACCTTTTTGAAAAAGGACTCCTTGTACAAGAAAGGACAGCCAAATGTCAATCTGATGAGTTGTTTTCATCCAAATCATCATTTGCAGTAGGTGTCATGCTGCTAGAGCTCATATTCTTCTCCAAATTGAAAATGTTACATGTTCGAGTTCTCAAGCTTCACATTACTTCCGCCGGATGTCGATGACGTGTCCAAAATGACTTGATCGCGTTCTCTCGCTCCCTGTCGCGTTGGATATGACGTGTTCGGGTCTCTTGCTCCTTTTCGCATTCGATATTGATGTGCCCGCGTCTTCACGCTCTCGCTCGCGGTGGAGAATGACGTGTTCGAGATCTCAATCATCTCATACTCTCGCGGTGCATGATCGCGAGAAGAAAGATGTGATCGTGTGACGAATGACGTGATCGCGCGACAAATGACTTTAATGCGGGCGCGAACTGTCGCGAGACATCGCAAATGGCCACCAACAATCCAACATCTCGTGGAGAACGCGACTGGATCGGGAAAACTTGTCGGCGAACGCGGGGATTCAGGTAAGGCAATCGCACGCACGCGAGAATGTATTTATTTACAGCGCGAGCAAGAAAAAAAATTCCGATAAGATGCGGATTACGGAAATTTTGACATTTTCGCGCTGTCCGCGGAACGTGAAAATTTCAAATTATCTCAATTTCCGCAAACGGAACGGAATTTTGGCCCAGGCCTAGTCTTTTCTTGGAAAAGCATGTACACAAAGAGGCTGGTGTTTGTTTTGCACTGCTTCAAGGACTAAGAAAACTGTTCCTTGTCCAACCTGATCAGGCCAAATTATGAATTGAGCGGCGTGTCAGACTCAGTAGATTAGACTACTGTAATGCTCTCCCACTAGGAACCCCTGACTACTTGATCTAGAGACTATAGAGTTCAGGTGGCTGCAGCAAAACTGGTATTAAACAGACCACAGAGATCCTCGGCTTCCAAGGCTCTAAGGGAACTTCGTTGGCTCCCTGTGGAGCAGAGGAATTTCTTAAAGGCAATGTGTATTGTTTTTAAGGCTCTTCAGAAAAAGGGCCCTATACCTCTGAAGCGTAGATTGAAAAGATATGCCCCGGGGAGGGCCCTATGGTCTGCAACCACTGATCTTATGAAGGAACACAAGTCCCGGAAGGTTCAACAAGGGGGTCATGTCTTCTCAGTGAAGGCTGCCCAGATTTGGAATAGGTTACGTGTGAATTAAGAGCCTTGACAGATTTGCTGAAATTCAGGAAAGCTTTGAAGACCTGGCTGTCTATATAATGGATGTCTGTAACACTACATTGTCTTGATTCTTTTTTTCTGCCCATGTATACAAATGCTGCTACAGCGCCAGTATACTAGTTTGGTCACAGTGCACTCTAGAAATAATATAAATAAATAAATGCATACATTCTAGATCACTAGGTAACATATCAATTCTTCCAATCACATGTTGTTGACAGGCTTGTGACAAACCAGACAAGGACCTAACAGTGGTTTGGGCCACTAAAATGGCTGTGATGTATTTTATAAATAGTAAAACACAATACACCTTTACTGCTAGTACACAATTAATAACAAATACACCATCTTCTCTCCATCAAATAATAAAAAAACATGCAGAATCTATGTAAGATAAAACAATTTACGAGGCTATAACAAAAGCATTTACAGACAACAACCAGCAATCTGCGCTGGCTCCTTTACATGTGGTATGAATGATGTCTGAGTAGGTGCCGTTGCAACACAACATTTTTTTGCACTTTCATCTCATCCAGTTAGCCCGGGCTGGTGATGCGCCCATAGATCAGACATTCGGTTCCCACAAATCTGAGGAACTTGTCACAGTATGTGGACTGGAGGGCCAGAACTTGAGTTTCCATCATGGCTTGAATGGTGAAGAAAACTGGTAGTGAGGAAGGTGCAGATCCAAAAGGAGTAGGTAGTGATTGGATACGCATCATATCAGCACACATCCACCAAGTGGCGGCTGCCTTCAATAAAAAATGGTGGTGGCATGAAGGCGCTACTCACCATAAACATGTGCTGGAGCACTACTGTTGCAGCACTTTTCCCACAAGCAGGAAAAGGAAGGACTTCCTTCCTGCTTGTGGAACTGATTGGTGGGAGGCAGGATTGGTGGGAGCAGGCTCACCCAGGGCTCATTTTGAGGCTGGCTAGCATGTGCCAGAAATCCCCAGTCTTTTTCACAGCCTTTCGATTGCTGGGTCTACACTGTGTATGTCGGATAGGACGGCTGCAGACAGCTGCCCAACCTGTCATGTGCACTGTAGACCAGTGCTGTAATCCTGTATTTGCAGGATTTAGCCCTGCCCCACCTTGCGCTGTACACAGCATGAGCCGTGCGGTGGCAAATAAATAAAATGGCATTGAAATGCCAGTTTATTTGTTTTTGCCTGTTGCGCTCGCAGCAGGCGGGTGCGACGGTCCTCTGGTCCTGAGGAGGAAAGATCCCTGCTGCCACCCCTAATGTGATCCACGCACGGACTAAGAACCTCAGGAAAGAGGCCTGCACTCTTTTCTATTTCCTTCTCATTGGATCATGAAGGATTCATGGTATTGTGATCTCTGTACAGACTGCAAGGCCAGTAACAACATGACCGACCATCGCTTTCCTTCAGAGCATGTGCAGTGCAAACACTACCCATTGTCACTGTCCTTTTGCCATGATGCATGTGACAGCCTCATCCTGGCTGTGCTTCTTCACCCTTATCTGAGGTGCAAAAAAGGTCATATGTATACCTACTTAGCACTGAGTTCAGCGGCGAGCTTGTGGTGTCTGTGGCTTCAACTCTGCCTGGCTTGGCCTTGTGCAACCCCTGTAATGCGACCTCCCACAACCTATTGTGGAAGTGGCTCCACCTTCTACACCTCTCCTCCAGAAACAGCATCAGGAAGGGAAACACACAACTTTGGCACATCTTTGTCATGAGTGCCCCCACCCACAACTGCAACATTGACTTCCTGCTGCGTCTTCAAATCTTTCGCCTGTGAAGTGGAACAAATTGTTTCAATGAAATGCTTCAAGAAACCTCGAGTCTGTACTTGATTCTTTAATTCATCTTTTTGAAACGCATTCTAATAAAACAAAATTACAATAAAAAACGAAACTAAAACTTACAATTACAATAAAAAACAAAAAGAAAACTCAGAAAACACAAACATTTCACACTCTTAAAGAATACAAGCATACATCTTGGCCAATCTAGGTCAAAATCATAATAACTAGTAAATGTAAATGTGTATTATCATTTAACTTAATGTCCCAACTTCTAAATAACATTGAACAGCATAAATTAGAAAAAATACTACATTTCAGTTTTTTGTATTCACATGTATGTATATATGTAAAACTCAATGATAAGCAATTAAACTGATATTATAGTGTAGGCCTGCCCCTTTCCCCACTTTTTGCCAACAGCCCAACAGTGTGAGGGGGTGGCAGCCGTGTGAAAGAGTGAGATAGAAATGGATGAATAAATAAGTAGGTGTGAGTAGGTTAAATGAGTGTTAGTGAAGAGGAGTCTTAGTGAGAAAGTCAGTGAGCGATTTTGTCTGATATTAACTTGCCTCTTTCAAAAAGATTGAGTATATCAGCAGGACTGAAGCTTATATTCTCAACTGCATATGTTAGCCATCTGCACTAGTTTCCTTTCAATGTATCTTTACCTTGAGTGAGTGATTTGAGATGGATGTGAGCGAGATGTATGTGAGTGAGTGAGTGAGGTGGAGGTGATTGCGGTGTTTGTTGATGAGTGAGGAGGATGTGGTGATGCGAAATAGGTCTGAGTGTCAGAGGTGGATTAGACTCAGGTGTATTCGAACAGGATTCAGAAGGGGCAGCATGCTAGGTGTGTGAAGGTGCCTAGGTGAGTGAGGTATATATGGTTGAGAATGTGTCCGGCTGACTATGAGAGGTGTTAGCATGCATCAGAATTGGTATGCAAAATGTCCTATTGATTATATGACACATTAAACCCAGCTTTTTCTGGGCCTCAATTTTCCTCTATTAGGAAAAAAGAAGGAATCTCATAGTAACACAGAACTTGCTATTCAAGACTGAGCCAAGTCATCACCGTTTACTTTGAATCACAATACTGAAGCAAGCCTCCCACACCATTATCCTTTGGAATGCTATAGTCAGATGGTGTTTTCTGTAGAAACAAACCTTTTACTTTAGGGCGGTTGCTCAATCTTCAACTGAGACCAATCTGCACTTGACACTGGTTTGGTTCTGGCTGAACCTGTTGTAGTTCAAGAGAGGAACATACAGGCCTACAAGAAAAGAGCATGTTTGGCTTCCTTTTATTTTGTAAGTAGGATCTCTAACTTTATTTGATTCAAGGGCTTAGTTGGCTCTGTATACACTCCCTGCTTCAAACAACATGACTTGCTCATTCAAATAATGCACCGACAACTATGCCAAATTATATAAAAAACAGGATGATTTGTGGAATGGGATTCTAAAAGATCCTCTCCAGAATAATGCAGGAGCTAACACAGGTACCAGTTAAACAAATGGTATCCCTTTAATACAAACATCATAATTCTCATACATCCCAAATAATTCCAGCAGAATGAAAATATGGCTAGCCATTGACAAGAAAAGAAACGATTATAAGCACTGCAGATTAAATTTAAGCTCATTTTGTAACTAATTTTTAACAATATACTTTATTTTGGAATTTTATTTATTGTTATTTAACGGGGAACAACCTTTACAACGCAACTGTTACAACGCACTACACTTACAACGCATTTTTTACAACGCATAAGCCATTACAACGCACTACACTTACAACGCATGACACTACAACGCATTTTAAAAAAATACCTTTACAACGCATACCATTACAACGCCTACCATTACAACGCATAATATTACACTACACTATCCAACACTTACCCTACTGTTGCACCCCCTGGAGTTAGAATAGTAATTTTTACCCCTATACTATCCAACACTTACCCTACTGTTGCACCCCCTGGAGTTAGAATAGTAATTTTTACCCCTATACTATCCAACACTTACCCTACTGTTGCACCCCCTGGAGTTAGAATAGTAATTTTTACCCCTATACTATCCAACACTTACCCTACTGTTGCACCCCCTGGAGTTAGAATAGCAATTTTTACCCCTATACTATCCAACACTTACCCTACTGTTGCACCCCCTGGAGTTAGAATAGCAATTTTTACCCCTATACTATCCAACACTTACCCTACTGTTGCACCCCCTGGAGTTAGAATAGCAATTTTTACCCCTATACTATCCAACACTTACCCTACTGTTGCACCCCCTGGAGTTAGAATAGCAATTTTTACCCCTATACTATCCAACACTTACCCTACTGTTGCACCCCCTGGAGTTAGAATAGTAATTTTTACCCCTATACTATCCAACACTTACCCTACTGTTGCACCCCCTGGAGTTAGAATAGTAATTTTTACCCCTATACTATCCAACACTTACCCTACTGTTGCACCCCCTGGAGTTAGAATAGTAATTTTTACCCCTATACTATCCAACACTTACCCTACTGTTGCACCCCCTGGAGTTAGAATAGTAATTTTTACCCCTATACTATCCAACACTTACCCTACTGTTGCACCCCCTGGAGTTATAATAGTAATTTTTACCCCTATACTATCCAACACTTACCCTACTGTTGCACCCCCTGGAGTTAGAAAAGTAATTTTTACCCCTATACTATCTAATACTTACCTTAAATGCAATTAAATATTATGCGTTGTAATGGTATGCGTTGTAATGGTAGTTTTTAAAAATGCGTTGTAGTGTCATGCGTTGTAAGTGTAGTGCGTTGTAATGGATTATGCGTTGTAAAAAATGCGTTGTAAGTGCATGCGTTGTAAAAGTGTGCGTTGTAACGTCATACATCCTTATTTAACAGAGTGCAATGTGGCAGCCGTTGCAGCCTAACAGTGTTTCTACAAAGCATCTATTAAATATGGATTAACATTAGAGTGTTATTAAATAGAAACCTAAGCCATGAAACATTTTTAGATCAACCTTCAGATAATACACCTGTTTATACATGTACTGTGATCAAGCTCCTGAGAAAATCAAAAGCAACTCTTTATTGAGGAACCAATAATCTGTTTTACGACCTTGATGCAGTCTGGAGGCAGAGACCATCTGGGTGGTAGATGATCCTGTTCAGATCACAGACTTGGGCAATCCCTCCCTTCTCGCCCTGTTTGATCTCGCCAAAGCTTTTCACACCCTGGACCATCCAGTCCTGGTAGACACTCTCACATCCCGAATGAGGTTTGTCAGCCTCTTCCAGCAGTGATTTTATTCACATCAGAAGTACAGAGCCCAGCTTTCCGGATGGTTAAGTTCTGATATAAGCCCATCCCCAAAACATAGTGGGCACAGCTCAGGCTACACCATCATTTTCAACAGATAAATGAAGCCCTCGTAGTCCTACTGACCTACATGGAAATCACGATCCTCCGGATACCAATGCTTGTCTGAGGTTCACTTCAGGCTAGTATATCTAAATTTATTCAAAAAAGAGTTTTTTTTGTCTTAGCCAATGGCCACAAAATCCATGAAACAATGATTTAACACAGATCAGGGGAAAAGGACATTTAAGAGTGGATTATGCAAAAATTATTTGGAATGAGAAACAAAGAGCTGAGGAAATAAGGTGCCTATAAGTGTTGGAAACTTGCCAAGGCAAGGTTCAATATATTATGTAATTGCGTCAACAGGATAGCTTATGAGGGTAATCGATTTGGGGTGAATTGTGTCCATCCAGTGGAATGGCTGGTCATGTAAAAGGTCTTTATGTATCTGACAACATTATAAACATTGCTGTCCATATACACAGCTCTAATACACCCAACTATGGTCATTACAAACAAGATTAACAAAGAATTGAAGACCAGCCCTAGTGATGGTGCATCAGGCCCAAATGGTCTGCCTGTGTCTGTTTTTAAATTCAACATCATCCCCTGGTCTAAATTTTAACCCCCTTGTTTGCACTCTGCCTGAAAACAAGTGCTGCTTCTGACCATTGAAGGAGGGTCACTACTCATCAGTCCCCATCCCAATTCATAACAAGCATTTGCAATGCAGTCAGTCTTGCATTAGTGGAAGTTAGAGATATTCGCATTGCATATGACAAGCTTTCTTAGTTGTTTTTTGTCAAAAAAAAATCCCAGCAGTAGCATAAGCAGTTAGAGAAAATCCACGAAGCAAGGAAAGGGTGAAGTACCACATGCTGTCACTAGGTGTCCCTCTGGAGTTCTAAATGGACCACTATTAATCACATAAGGTACTGCAACCTTAATGGAATTATAAAGAAAACGACTGCAGCTTAGCATACGTTTCCCTTTGTTCTTATTGGAAGGGAGATTTTCTTTAGCTTGTGTTTCAGAAACTCACCACTGTTGTTTATTTTGCCCTGTTTCTAGTGACTACTTAATATCCGTTCATGCGCTCCCCTTTTCAATGGTGCTGAAAGGGCTGCACTGCGTGTTGAAGTTGTACTATAAATGGTTTCGAGACGGCTCTTGCGGGAGAAACCGGGGAGGCCAAGTTTACTCTGTACAGAGGCCAATCAAGTACAGGGCTGGCAGCACAGCACTTAGGAACATTTGCATTATTACAAATTGTAATGAAATGCATTCCCCCTAGCACAAGTAAGGATGCTTCAATGACGTCTTCTGCAAGAGCAACCTGTATGTAAGGCAGGCTGCAGATGAAGAATAAATGATAACATTTTGGATACACAGTGTTCGGAGGCTCTGGTTTGTGGGAGAATGGCTTCTGCTGGCAGGCGGTGGTGCCGCTCTGCGAGAATTTGCTGCGGCTGTAATAGAAGGATGCTTTTGCAGTGCTGGCTTTGAATATTTGTTGCATTGTATGTCGAGAAGAGCCTGGCCATTTCGTTTCATGCAAGGGTTAAAACCTTTATGCAGTGTAGGTAAAAACTATTCTGTTGAGACCGCGGTTTCAATTCAGCCAACCAATAAATAAAATACAGAAATATAAAGTAAACAATCAGCGGCACAGGAAGGACGACAGCAATGATGGGATGGAGGGGGTGCGAGCGCGGAAGCAACAGATGGCCAGAGATGGTCAACAGGAAGGATCAATGTGTGATGTCCCCTGGGAGGGATCCAAGCACCCAAAGGAGGGACAGATGGACACTCATGACCAACCAGAGTAAAGGAATTTTTAAAGGCAGACCAACCAACGGGCGGAGGTCAAACCCCTTCTCAAGGAACCCATGGCTGACCCAACGGACCTGAAAAACTACCAGCCCATATCTCTCCTCCCTTTCGCTGCCAAAGTCACAGAGAGACTCGTGAACGCCCAGCTGACCACCTTCATCAAAGAGAACTCCATCCTAGATGGCTCCCAGACCTCTCCGCAGCCTTAAAACACCGTTTTTCATCACACCCTTGCAGCCAGACTCCTTGACATAGTGATACAAGGAAACACCCTTGACTGGATCTGATCCTTTCTCGCCGGCAGAACCCAGAGGATCAGACTCTCTCCCTTCCTCTCCGAACCCACCGATATCAACTGCGGAGTACCCCAAGGCTCATCTCTCAGCCCCACGCTCTTCAACATCTACATGGCCCCTCTCACCCTCATCATCAGATAGCATGGGCTCAGCATTGTATCCTACGCCGATGACACCCAGCTCATCCTCTTACTCACGAAAAACCCCGCAGACCTGAGACTCTGCTTCCAGGAAGGAATGAAGAACGTGGTAGCCTGGATGAAAGACAGCTGCCTGAAGCTCAACTCAGAGAAGACCGAGGTCCTCATCCTCAGATCCTGCAACTCCGCCGGGACAACTCCTGGTGGCCCTCTGTCCTCAGGAACCCACCCACTCTCACGGACCACACACGTAACCTAGGCATCATCCTCTACTCTTCCCTCTCCATGAACCGCCAGATCAACACTGTCGCCTCCACTAGCTTTGACTGCCTGCGCATCCTCCGCAAAATTCTCAAGTAGATCCCCCCGACCGCAGAAAGACCGTCACCCACACACTCATAACTAGCAGACTGGATTACGGCAACGCCCTGTACACCGAAATCAACAGAACTCTACTAGACAGACTCCAGACCACCCAGAACGCCGCTGCCAGACTCGTCCTTGGAACGCCGCATCACGAACACATGACCCAACACATGCAAGACCTCCACTGGCTCCCCGTCGAGAAAAGGGCCACCTTCAAACTCCTCACCCACACCTACAAATCCCTCTACAACATTGGACCAAAATACCTCAACGAGAGAGTATCCTTTCACGTACCCAAGAGGAACTTCTGGTCTGCCGACTTTGCCCTGGCAGAGGTCCCCCACATCCCCAGAAACAGAACAGGTGGGAGAGCCTTCTCCTACATCGCAGCCAAGACCTGGAATGAGCTCCCTGTGAACATCAGATGCTCCCCAACCTTGCACACCTTCAGGAAGGACCTCAAGACCTGGCACTTCGACTGATACGGAGCTGCCCCCCACAGCGCCTTGAGATTCTCATGGGTGAGTAGTGCCCTATGTAAACCCCTGATTGATTGATTGAACCAACCAACCAAAAGCGCTATACAGCATGCCTCACAGACCAGCGCATGCGCTGCCCAGGCTCAATTTCTGTCTCCTGCAAATTATCTTCTGATGGCCCTTGAAGTTACACAAACTTGATGGAAGGGCTATCAAAATCCAGTTATTACCTTTATAACAGGCTAGCTCCCATAGGGGATGCAGTATAAAGGACACCTGTCTATCTTAATTCATCCTGATAATGAGCACACCTCATTCAGCAGGAAATCTGCTTTATACAGCATTCATTGATTCTGAAACAGCCTTTGACTGCACCGATTATGGCAAAGTGTAGGCAAAATTATCTGGTTGTGGTATGCCACCAGCACTTCTCTGAGCCACTATCAATCTCTATTTAGAAATGTGGATAAAAATTATTGTTGAACGAGATGTAGTTCCCATCAACAAAAAATTCACAACAGAGGTTTGAAGCAGGAATGCGTCATGGCTCCATTACTGGTTAATCTTTATATTGCAGATCTTAGGGCAACACTGTGCAAGGCAAATACATACTCTCCTGAATTTTGTGGCGTTCCACTACATATTCTTAAAAATTCAGATGATACTGTAATCTGGGATTCAACAGCCACTGGGTTACAAAAAGCACTTATGAGTTAGATAAATATTATGCAAATAGAAACTTTATGCTCAACAATGAAGAAATAAAGATAGTAGTTTTTCTCCATAAGGTTAACAAAAAGTGACATTGGTACTTGGACAAAATTATTATTGAACTGGTCAACGGCTATAAATATTGAACCTCTCACTGAATGAGTGAGGAAGTATTAAACTATAACAAGTGACAATGCTGTAGCAGGCTGGGAGACAACAAGGCCAGAAGCTGTCTTGCATAGGAGGCCTCATTCCGCCCCCCCCCCCCCAGCTCTGCACTTTACACTTTGGTACGTGCTTACGTGCTCTGGCCACGAGCGGCCAGTGCACATTTATTTATAATCCGAGCTCGGCCCACATGGTGTAAGCTGCAACATTTAATTACAGTAGCCGGATGGCTCACAACATCCCTTGTAACCTTTGATTGAACCAAAGCAAAGAAAATAAACCTTGGAATATACACAAGGTATACTAGACGCAAACTTTCAACAGTTTCGCTTGCTGTCTAACAGATAAAACCTTTCAGCTTTTGGCTGGGGTGGGGATTAGCTCTGAGGAAGTATGGATGGCCTTTCTGTTTACCGGGTATCTCTCCATTCACCAGATTATCCACCTCAGGTGGTGCCCTCGACTCTCCAGACTCCTTGGGTCGGGCTGTTTCCCTGGTGTCTATTACAGGACTGTAGAGAACAGCGTCTCCTTCCATGGCACTTGTTCCCACAAGGATTCATCGTTTTCCTCTTCTCCTTCCTGATGCTGAGCTCCAGGAACCTTCTTGAACCAAGATGCCTACCTTGATACCACCACTCCTCCTCTTCTTGTGGGGACCATTGTCCCTCGCACCTTGACAACCTCTCATGACTCTTACATATAGCATTCGAAACGTCCATCTCGGGTGGCTGTCTTTAATGATGACCTTGTCTCCCGTTTGAATCTCATGCTTCTTGGCTCTCCCTCTTCCATTGGCTCTTTCATTGTTAGTCTTTCATTTGTCTTGAGCTGGAGGGACGTCCAACATCCCCGGTTCCCATTTGGAACTTACCGGCACCAGGTCTTGCACTAGCCTTTTCATGAGGAGTTCATAAGGAGCACACCCTTTGGTGCTATGAGGAATTTGTCTGTAGGCTGTCAGGAATTGATACAAGCAACCATCTAGCTCAACTCCCTGATCTACCACGATTCGTAGGGCCTTACTGAGTGTCCTCATGAACCTCTCCATGTCCCCATTGGCTTGGGGCCACAGAGGGGTTATCCCTCGGTGTTTTAGTGCTGAGATGATGGAGGTACTCTCGAAATTCTTGTCTCTGAAAGGGGGATCCATTATCAGTTTTTATTTGATCAGGCAATCCTAGCATTGCTAATACTTTGTCCAAGGCTGGCTTTACACACTCAAATGCTGCTGAGCGGATCAGTTCAATGGCGGGAAACTTGGTGTTACGATCCATAATAACCAGCGTGATGTGATTGTCCAGGAACCTCCCAAAATCCTTACTCACCGAAGACCAGGGTTTGGTCCCGTGTCTCTGGGTGATGACAGGCATTGTATGGGGTTCACTGCTTGTGATCAGATTTGAGTGACAGCTCTTCACTGTTTCTTCCACCAGCCGGTCCATTATGGGAAACCATATCTTACTTCTGAGGCATGCCTTTGTCTTGGCTACACCTTGGTGGTCTTGATGGGTCAACTCCACTGTGCGCTGCCAGAGCCTCTTGGGTATCACGATCTGTTCACTTCTCAACAGGAGTCCTTCTGCGCTTTTACTCAACTCATCTCTGCATCTCCATAGCTGAGTTCTTGCTACTCTCTCCTCATCTATGAGACATCTGACGATTCCTAGAAAGATCTGCCACTCCTTCAACGCTTTCTTTGCCTTTTGGATGCAGTGATCACCCTTCGTGGCCTCCCCAATTTACTCCAGGGACAGTGCTTGGGGGCAGTTTAGGTCCGGGACTACCCTGACAAAATCTTCCACCCCGTTATCCATTTCCTGATGTGTTTTGGGGTCGGCTGAAATGGGGTAACGTGACAGATAGTCAGCAGGGTTGCTCACCCCGGGGCGCTAGACCACATCAAAGGCATATTACTGTAGTTGGACTTCCCAGCGCTCTAGCCGCATTGGTCCATTTCGTGCCATGCCGCCAAATAACGGTACTAACGGCTTGTGATCCATGACAATATGAAACCTCTGACCACACAAGTAGATATGAAAATGTTTGCACGCCCAGTGAATAGCTAGGGCATCTCTTTCAATCCGGACATAGCTTGTCTCTATCGCAGAGAGCGCATGGCTGGCCGATGTAATGGGCACCCAGTCTCCTGACCACTGTTCCCTCAAACGTGTGCTCCTGGGCGCGCGCACACCTATCTCACCTTGAGCGCGCAGTGGGGTGTTTGAAGCGCACACAGGTGAGTTAAGCAGCAAGTGCCTTCTGCACTTGCTACATTTCTTTTGTTAAAAGGGCGCAGCTGCGGGGCAGATTGCATGCCTTTGTGAAGGTATTCATGTTAATCGTAGAGCCCATCATGCGCTGCAATTAGCATGATTACTTTAACAAAGGCATACAATCTGCCCTGCAGGCGTGCCCTTTTAACACACGAAGGCAGCAATATTAAAGGACCGCGACGTGTACGTTCAGGGGATTCTGAAAGCACACTTGTGCTTGTTGACTTGCTGCATTTCATTTGGTAATAGAGCGCAGCACACAATCTGGGCCACTCTATTACCAAAAGAAATGCAAGTCTACAAGCACACGAGTGCTTTCAGAATCACTGCCTGCTACAGCTCCAAGAAACACCGGCCTGCAGGGGTGGTTTTTTTCCGGTTCCTTTGTCTTCCAGCTCTGCCCACGGTGCAGTGTACGGCAGCTCCTAGAAGTGGCAGACAGCTCCTGGAAAGAGAGGGAAGGGGGGGAGGGGGAGGGGATGGGGGGTGGCAGGCACGAGAGGAGCTGTAGTAGAATAAAAGTCTGCCCGCTCTGTTGGGCTCTGACAGATCAGGAAGAGGTTTATTTTTCAACAGTTTCAGAGCAGGTGTAGGCATGGCTAGAAAGCTCCAACTGGTGATAGGGGAAAGACATTCTCGTGTGCACTGCACTCTGCACTGTTCTACAGTGCAGCCCTCCTCGATTTCCTCACCCCGCACCGGACTGCCAATGCTTGGTAAAAGTTTGACCTCTGGTGTAGGTAGTTGAGCCAGATTTCCTGTGTCAGCATCGCGCTTTCACTCCAGTGATTTAAATGGACACCTCAGTGGGAGTTGTAGTTCTTTACTTTTACTTAAGAATGTTTTCGAAGGCATAGAAGCGGTATTCTGTCGGAAGCAGCACATTTGCTCCCTTGATGTAAGGGCGAGCACATAGTGTGCTTGGTGTTGGCAGCATGTATTGTATTGTAATTGCATTTATATAGCGCTTACTACCCCTGACGAGGCGTCGAAGCATGTAAGTTGATGCCTACTGTCACGTATATAAACGGGCCATGGTGTGTTTGTGGGTTTGGTGTACGGTGGGGGCAGAAGGATGTAGTTCCCAAGTGGCCGATATAAATGAACTAGGCACACACGAGATGCTTCAGATGGATTGTAAGCTCTCTGAGGCTGTACACGCATGACGCCAGGGTGAGACCGGGCATATGTGGAGCGTGAGAAAGGGCTTGGACACACATAGATTGGACATACGAGACGGGGCCTTACCGGGGAGAGGGGCGAGTCGAGCACACGGGGCAAAGTAGAGGAACTGAACTTAAAAATAGGTGTAAAGAGATAAAACATGTGCACACAGACACAGCTTGAACACACAGAGGCTGTGCAGCAGGATACTACGCACAGTGCGGGAGTTGGGGCACGTTTCAGAACTGTGCTGCACAAAAGTTCAAACACCCCGGCCTGCAGGGGTGTGCAAACAAGATGCTAGCTGAGTAAAAACAAGCAGCTCAGTGTTCACAGCAAATCGCTATGAAAGTGGGGCACCTTTATTTTAGTGTCTGTAAATGCGACAATATCTCAGCAGGATGTACTGAATTATTTAGAAAGGTATGTACAAGACATTACAAGGAACACAAGAGAGGAAACTCAAAGTTGTTCTTTCAAAGCGCCAATAGGCGTCATATATTTGGCAGATCAAAAGAATTCCCTGTTGCCACCCGGTTTTTTAGAACAAGGCCGCGGACGCGGCCAGAACCGTCCACGCGCACGGAACAACTACCAAAACCAATACTCCGGCGAAAGGCAAACCAGAAACAAGTTTTACCGTTGGGGCCCTCAACAATAATTACCCCAAGAAACACCATGAATGTACCTGTCATCGCCATGGAACCAAATGACTCTCAATCCAGCACTAACCCTGAGGTGATTCCCATATTCAATCTTTCCAAACATATTCTCTCGGAAGAAGAAACCAATTTGCTCAGTAGAGGCTTGAGCTTTGTACCTACGGAACGCAGCAACTTTATCGATTTACATGCACATTTACTACAGTTCTTCAGACGAATCAGACTACGACAATTTTTTGCAGACAGACCGAATCCTTTCCAAACTGATGCCCCACGCTTCCACCTCCCTTCCACCTTCCATCCCCCCTCACACACCATGCCTCCTGAAATACTGTCTTTTGAGCGGTTGGTGCTCCATGAGAGTACAGATGTACAAAAAAAGTTTGAATATGTCCCTTACAATCTCCCGCTGGTTGAAAAACAGGCCTTACTTAGCCTGAAAAATAGATCGGAACTAACCATCAAACCGGCCGACAAAGGAGGCGGAATTGTCATCATGGACAATGAAAAATACGACTTGGAGATTAAAAGACAACTCTCTAATGTGGCCCATTATCGGAAGCTCACTTGTGATCCCCTTCCTGACTTAAAGAAAAAGATATACCACATTACAAAACCAGCCCAAACCAACAATATTATTTCCTCTAAGGAATTTTCTTTCCTGAACAATGCCCACCCACATACACCAGTGATCTACGTCTTACCCAAGATCCACAAGGACCTTCAAAATCCCCCTGGAAGACCCATTGTGTCTGGTTGCGGTTCCGCCCTGGAACCTTTGGGGAAATACATAGACTCTGTCATTAAAGAATTCGTTCCGCTTTCTGACACTTTCATAAGAGACAGCATGGATCTTATCAAGACCATTGAAGACAGACCTTTTGATGTAGAGACGGAATTGATGGCTGATCTGGATATAGAGTCCCTATACACGAACATCCCACATGAAGAAGGACTTTTAGCCATCTTTGAACTACTAGAAACCAGACCTAAACCTACCCGCATTCCCACAGAATTTGTGATGGACTTATTACACATTGCCCTAGAAAATAATTATTTTTTGTACAAAGAGGACTTCTATCTGCAAATCAAAGGTGTATCGATGGGAGCATGCTTCGCCCCGAATTTTGCCATTCTCTTTGTTCACAGACTCAAAACTTCCCTTATACTTTCACCCATCAACCCATTCAGACATCAAATTTCCCTGTGGCGCAGATACATCGACGATGTCTTGCTACTCTGGAAAGGATGTGCCTCCACCTTGACCTCCTTTGTTAATTGGTTGAACAACTCCCAAACCCACCTGAAATTCACATGTGAACAAACAACCAATGACTTGCCTTTTTTAGATCTGACCATACACGCTGAGGATGGTCTAATCGGAACATCACTATACCGGAAGCCAACCGAGAGAAACACACTGCTGCACTACTCTAGTTATCATCCACGCGGGCTCAAAGATGGGCTACACTATGGACAATTCCTCCGGATTCGGAGAAACTGCAAATGGCGCAGAGATTATTTCAGAGAATCGGAAGTCCTATACAAGAAACTTACAAACAGAGGTTACCCACGAAGATTGGTTTCACGTGCTCGTAAGAGGGCATGGTATTGCCATCGTGATCTCTTACTTACACCTCAACCTAAGAAAACCAATTCCCGGATTCCTTTTGTCTCCCAGTTCAGTCCGAGTAGTAACCAGGTCAAGAAAATTATTACTCGTAATTGGACACTCCTGCGGACGAACAAATCCTTCCAAGAACCGCCACTCTTCTCATACAAACGTGGCAACAATTTATCGAACCATCTTGTCCATGCTATCACTTGGCCCAATAAATCGACCACAACCAATACCATCACCTCGAGTTGGGGTTTACCACCCATACTGGGCCACTACAAATGTCAATCATGCAGCGTATGTGAATTAACAACCAACACCAAGGATTTTAAGTTCAACAACCAATCACATACCCTGAACACATTTACCAACTGCCGCTCACAGAATGTGATCTATGCCATCGAGTGCCCTTGCCATCTCATCTATATTGGACAAACTACTCAGATGATTAAGAAAAGAATCATTCAACATAAGAGCAGAATTAACTGTAAGACCATTACAGCACCTTTGGTCTCACACTATCTGGAACAAAATCACGATGCTCTGGACATGAAATGGCAAGTTATTGACCAGCCTCGCCTGCCTCCCAGAGGAGGAAACCTTCAAGCTCTCCTTGACAAAAGTGAATGCAAATGGATAACTCGTTGTAACTCTCTACACCATGGCTTGAACACGATTGATGAGTGGAACGGTACCATTCATTATACCATCTGATGTGCAGTCCCTCCTGGCGCCATCTACACCATATCCATGCCATTCTGCACTCCCGTGTCCCGTGTCCCGTCTCCTCCATGTCCTTACAGATCCAGAAATTCTTTGCCCTCTTATCTGGAATGGTAGTTCATGTTTTAAAATATTGTTTTTTCTACTAATGAATTGTTTTTTCTCCATGATGTCTGTTCTTGCATATTTGTCTTCATAACACTGTTATTTACCACAATTGTAGTGTTCATAAGGTCGGAATTCCCCTCTCCCTGGTTTCCCTCCCTCTTTCCTCGCCTTTTGCCCCCTTCCTGTCTCCCTTTCCATGCTGCCCTTTTACCCGTTAACAAGTCTTTCCGCCTCTGGCTACTTTTCTCCCCCTTGTCTGCCCTCCTCTCTGCCCTTTTGCTTTTCCTGTCATTCACCCCGCTGGTTCGATCCCCAGCAGCCCCGTTCAACTCTTCCCTTTCCTTCCCTTCTTTCCCCGTGTATCTAGCGTCCTTAGCAACCGGGCTGCATTCCCATAACCCTAGTTACCAGATCGCTGACTCATTCCCCGCCTCCCGTCACCGGCGTCCTATAGACGACGGCTCCGCGTCACGCCCACTCCGCCTTCATTTAGGAGGCTCCGTCCTTCACCTCATTGTCACTAATCGACCTAGGGGTTGCACACGTAGTTGGCTCCTCTTGACCCCGCGGTAATTTCTCCCGCTCTGGATTGATTCCTGTTCTGCTGCTGATCGCCAACTTACTGCGCGACCAGAACCTTGACTGCTGCTCCATTAAGCTTTGGGTAAGCTTCTTATGGTCCTAGTTCGCTCTGAGTCATACCCCGGTTGTACAGCTGGTAACTTCCTGCCCCTTTTTCCCTAGGCTGCATACCGTTCCTCCCCCTGCATCGGTTGCCCTTTCTGCGAAGTTCCTTAATCCTTTACTTCGGTGAGTCTCTGTTAGCCTTGCTGCCTCCCTTCCCTTGTATTGTTCCATTTCCACCTCTTAATTTTCTCGTATCCCTCGTTTTCCACAGAACTCCGAGGGAGGTATTTCTCTCCTTGCCCTTTATTCTAGCATTCACCCATTGCTGAACACCCAGCCTTCTCCCCATGCACAAGGTAGGCTTCCAGTCATTGCCTGTTCCACTTCTACCCTCTCCCTGCTCTTTCCTTCCCCTTTTTTCCTTTTTTCCCGTCCCGCCTCCCTTCCCCCCCCCTTTTTTTCCCTTCCTTCTTTTTCAGCCACACCGCCCCACCCACCCCCTTTTTTTCTCACCCCCACAACAACCCCCCCCCCTCTTTTCGTTCTTCCCTATCTTTCCTTCTTATTTTCCCCATCTTTCCTTTTTCTTTTTGTTTTCCAATTTTACCCGCCCCATCCCTCCTGTCGTTTTCATGCCCCAGCTCTCCTTTCTTCTTTCCTCCTGACCGCCGCTCTGATCCGGTAATTGTTTTTTACAGAGCACTCCCAATTTAGGCGACCCAGGTCCTGATGATGATCCTTAATTGACAGGATTGAAACGCCGTCGACCATTATCCACCAGCCTAAACGTTCTTGGCGCACACAAACCTGGTTCATTGAAACAAAGAAAAATACCAATTATACTATCGAGTAAATTGTTATATGGACCTTGTATTGTATATATTGCCTTGTTGCGCCGTCTGTTGTGGTTTTTCACGTTGTCACTAGCGCCGTTGTTTCACTAGCACGAGCACTTTGTACACTTTTTTCACTAGGGTTGCCAGAGTATTTATACCCTGTTGTGCTCTTATTACTCAATTCTTTTGATCTGCCAAATATATGACGCCTATTGGCGCTTTGAAAGAACAACTTTGAGTTTCCTCTCTTGTGTTCCTTGTAATGTCTTGTACATACCTTTCTAAATAATTCAGTACATCCTGCTGAGATATTGTCGCATTTACAAGTATTTACCCAATCTCAGTTGGGTCTATGGGTATAACTCCTGTGATTATTCTACTTTATTTTAGTGTCAGCGCGGGTAAGTGCGTAGAAAATACCTGTGCGTGCACACTACCCTGGGTCAATGGCCAAATATACAGAGGTGGGGAGAAAACGTGGAAAATAAAATGAGCGTTCCCCCTACATCTGTCAACCCCGCTTACCTTTTCCCAAATGAATTCCACTTAAACACCATTTTATTGTTTCTCTCTGTGGTCGCAGCAAAGTGGGCGAGGGCCACCTGCTGATTAAACTGTCACCTTATTTTCAAAACCCTTAATCCCCTTCAGAGAATTGTGTTGAACAGGCTAGAAAAAACCACATTACTGGTCGATCAATACAAAAAATGTTGTCCCTTTTTACTGGCAAGTGTCTGTATCCATTGGCACAGGGTACCTTCTTCCATCTCTGCCGTGCAGAAATCATCAAACCGCCCCCACAAACTCGTGTAGCATTCCCATTGTATGTCATACACACTGATACAGATCTCCCCAGAGCATTTGGTCCAGGTGGGGAAGTGGGAGGGGGTGACGTTAATTGTGTGTTTTTTAAAACAGAACTCGGGTTTCTTGGGAAGGCGGTGAAATAGCTATTGGAATCGAGTGCCCCCTGCAGAGACCGATATGCCAACTGCAGGAATTCTGGTCAGGCTGACTCAGCCTTTCATCTTTCCATAGATGAGAAAGCATGTGGAACTTGGTGGATTATTCTCAACATGTTTTATCTGTATTAACGAATTTAGTGAGGTAGAATCATGAACATATTGGTTTGTTTATTCTGCTTATCTATATATTAAGGACTGTGTCAAAAATTCCATCTGAGCCCTCAGCTTACGAGAACATGGAATAACAGATTTTGTGTAGATCCTACAGTCATTAATGTTATTTAATGCTTTGAAAATATATGACCCCAAGTCCCAGCATTTTATAAATCTTAGAGGAGATCTGAGTATGATTTTTAGGGCATGTAATCACTGTGGACTTCAGCAGCTGCGGCTATTCTATAGTGAATCTCTTGGCAATCCCCAAATCAGGATCTTAGTTACTTAAGGACAGCACCCTATGTCTATTTTAAGCCTCTCAGAGCAAACACAAACCCCATACACCCATAAAATCTTTTATATGTACCCGGGGCTGTATTCCCTATTGTCCACACTGTCCAGGGTCTGTGCAAGGTGCACTCAATTACAGAAGTCGTATGTCAGAATACTGACTACAGAAACTTTGTGCTATGAGAATATTGTTGCAAAAATATTAACAACCAAATTACAAATGGGCCACGTCTAATGAAGATACCACCTATAAACAAGGAACATGTAATTTGGATCTCTGACATATTATCGAAAGACACATTATCGAACTACACAAATATCGCAACAAAAATATCGACATCAAAATTATCGACATTGTATACTTAATTAAAAAACGACACTAATATCGAAACTACAATATCGTAATACAATTATATCGATCACACAAAAATCGCACACATCAATATCGCAATACTAAATATCGACATAAATAAATAAATATAACACATGTAACAAATATCGATAACCAAAATATAGACATCAATAATATTGTTTTTTTTAAATATATCAACAATTCTAATACTAATAAAACCAATACTTTAAACAACATAAATATAATATTTTCCTAAAACATACATTTTCCAATTATATTCTACTTAAACATACACATAACATTTATAACTATATAAATATTTAACAACATAATAAAAAAACACTGAAATAATTATCACATAGGCATTTCGAACACATTGAAAAAAATTAAAACACATTATAAACAATCTTTTTCTATATAATTATTTAAAACTCTCCTCCTTTAAAACTAAATATACTCTTACTTAGCATTTTCCATAAAAGGAAACCAATTAAATAAAAAAAATTCAAAACATCCAATAGAAAGGCCACATACAGAAAGCAACCAATAACATTCAAGAAACAATTTAAAACCACTATATAAACCAATTAAAACAAGTCTTCTACTGTGCCTTAAACCAAAGCATTGAACGAAGAAGAAACTCTGCTAAACAGAAGAAACCTACATCCTACTACTATTCTAAAAACGTAAGTAAATTATCTTTTCTAACTAAACTGCCAAATTAAACTAAAACAACTAATTTATCTTTACTCAAATAAATAAATAACTTATATATTCCATCTCTTTATGTTTCCACTACAGATATTACTCAAAACAGCTAAAGAAAAGATTGAACATTGCCAGAAAGGACTCACTAAAAAAGTAAGTATACTATCAAAATACTTTCTAAAATATTAATTAAATCCTACTCAAACCCCAAAAAATCCTAAACCCCTAAACAAATCCATGTTCTCTTTTTTAAGTTTTTAAAAACCTGTATAAATTAACACCTATAGTCTATACCAAACAGCAATACCACACGACTTAAAAAAACTAAAACAACCAAAACAATATATGTTCTTTAACTTTCAGAGACTACATCAACTAAACAGCATTTTGTCTACAAAGAACATCTTCATTCAAATACAACCAAAAACACTTGGTAAGTATATATAAAAAAGTTAGTTTTTTGCTGTTTTCACAGAAATATATAAAGTACTATTGCATATATTTTCATATACATTTTTTCCAGATTTCTAACACATCACAATGACAGAAGAAGCCCAATTTATAACATCGCAGAAAGAAAATTCCTATTGTGTTACATGGGTTACACATGCACCCAAGAAAAGCAGACGGAACGAAAAGTGAACTGGAAGTGTTCTAAATATTATTCTAACAAATGCTACGGACGAGCAACAACAAGAGAAACAACTGTACTATATACAAGAGAGCATAGCCATCCACCCAATCTCTCTGAAATAGAAGTCAGATCAACCCTTGAAAATATAAAAGAATTAAGCACTGGTTCACAAACTGCTACAAGTGTAATCCTAAAAGAACTATTACCTAGAGTGCCCAAAGAAGCAAGAGGCCAATTACCATCAATTGCTTCTATAAAAAGAACAATTGCTAGGACCAAAAAATCAACCACAACAACAAAACCATCCCCTAAAACTTTTCAAGATATCATCATTCCACCAGAATTAAGTATCACCCACAATAATGAACCTATTATTTTTTTTGATAACAAAAGTACAGAAAAAAGAATCATAATGTTTGCTACTGCAAACAATATAACTAAACTCCAACAATGCCAAACATGGATGATGGATGGCACCTTTACAATATGCCCCAAACCATTCTACCAGCTTTACACAATACACAGTCAATATCACAACACTTCCATACCTTTAATCTATGCACTATTACCTAACAAACAAAACACAACATATAATGAAATGCTAGGAAAACTAAAACAAGAATCAAATTATTTTTCCCCTGAAAGAATTATCATAGACTTTGAGCAAGCCATGATAAATTGCATTCTAAAACTGTACTCCCATACAGCTATCCAAGGATGTTACTTCCATCTAAACCAATGTATATGGAGACATTTACAAAAATCTTCACTAAGTGTAGAATATGCCACAAACATAACTTTTGCACATCAAATAAAACTTCTAACAGCCCTAGCTTATGTACCAACCACAGATGTTGCAGAACATTACAATCTTTTATTAGAAATTCCATTCTACAAACAAAATGAAGTAAAGTTATCTCCCCTCTTAGATTATTTTGAGGATACCTGGGTGGGGAGACTACACAGATCAGGCCATAGACGTCAGCCCAAGTTCCAAATACCTTGGTGGAATGTATATGTAAGTACACTCAACCAACAAGCCAAAACTAACAACGCAGTCGAGGGCTGGCATAATGCATTCCTAACTTCTACTGGGAGAACAACTCCAACACTACAAAAACTACTAATTGCCATACAAAAGGAACAAAGTTTCCAAGAATTAAGAATGCAACAATCTGTCCTACAATTAAAACCAAAACAATCTAGACAAACTACTCAAATGTATAATTACCTACAACAACAGGTACAGCTATACCCATCCACAAGAGGACTTGAGTACTTAAATATAATAGCTCAAACTCTCTTCTAAACCCTTTCAAAAATATTAACCCACAATTCTACTAAAACAACTATCACAACATAAAGAAACCACTTTATTATATCACATATTTAATTATGTGGTCTAAAATATATAAATAATTTATATCTACATATATTTAGACAACATAATTAAACAAAACAAGTACACAACAACAATATTAAATATATAAGATTTGCCCACCCACATTCAAATATTTAAATGAACTTACCTGTCTAGTTGCTCCAATAGGATAATAACATTCCTTCCAAATAAATCCAGGTAGTTCAAAATCCATAGGTATCAAAAATGAATCCAAATAAAATGGAAAAATACAACTGTTTTTCGAAAAAAACGTCTACGCCAAAAAACGACAATCCATTAACCATAAAAATCCCGAAAAATATTAAAAAGATAAATAACCGCTCCTGGAAACCCGAACAATAAAGGAAGTGTAAAATAAATATTAGTAAACACAACTAATACACACTTCCTTAAAAAAAAAAACGTGTTTGAAAGAGACGAAAATATCTTCTCCGTAAAACCTACAAAAGAGAAACAAACATTCCCACCCACACACAAACACACATAATGCATCTAAAAACATCACTACAAACATTATTCAAAGACTATAAAACTTTAACACACCTTAATAACAAAACACTAACAAAGCCGGAAACACGGAACACAACGTAAATTATAAAACCGTATACAAACTATTACTAACACCCTAACTTCTAAAACATCAATCCATACACACTTATTACAACATTACTACTTCCATAAAACACTTAAAACTATTTAATAATAAAGAAAATAACTCTTACCTTCTCAAACGCGAAACAGCTACCGACCGCGACACTGAACTTAATTAATTTACTATTCTCACTCCAACCTATATTTAATTAGAGTAGGTGCTGGACACAGAACTTAATTAATTTACTATTCCCTCTCCAGTCTATATTTAATTAAGATAAGTGCTGGACACTGAACTTAATTAATTTACTATTCTCACTCCAACCTATATTAAATTAGAGTAGGTGCTGGACACTGAACTTAATTAATTTACTATTCCCACTCCAGTCTATATTTAATTAAGATAAGTGCTGGACACTGAACTTAATTAATTTACTATTCTCACTCCAACCTATATTTAATTAGAGTATGTGCTAGACACTGAACTTAATTAATTTACTATTCTCACTCCAACCTATATTTAATTAGAGTATGTGCTGGACACTGAACTTAATTAATTTACTATTCCCACTCCAGTCTATATTTAATTAAGATAAGTGCTGGACACTGAACTTAATTAATTTACTATTCCCACTCCAGTCTATATTTAATTAAGATAAGTGCTGGACACTGAACCTAATTAATTTACTATTCTCACTCCAACCTTTATTTAATTAAGATAAGTGCTGGACACTGAACTTAATACATTTACTATTCTCACTCCAACCTATATTTAATTAGAGTATGTGCTGGACACTGAACTTAATTAATTTACTATTCCCACTCCAGTCTATATGTAATTAAGATAAGTGCTGGACACTGAACTTAATAAATTTACTATTCTCACTCCAAACTATATGTAATTAGAGTAGGTGCTGGACACAGAACTTAATTAATTTACTATTCCCACTCCAGTCTATATTTAATTAAGATAAGTGCTGGACACTGAACTTAATTAATTTACTATTCTCACTCCAACCTATATTTAATTAAGATAAGTGCTGGACACTGAACCTAATAAATTTACTATTCTCACTCCAACCTATATTTAATTAGAGTAGGTGCTGGACACTGAACTTAATTAATTTACTATTCTCACTCCAACCTATATTTAATTAGAGTATGTTCTGGACACTGAACTTAATTAATTTACTATTCTCACTCCAACCTATATTTAATTAGAGTATGTGCTGGACACTGAACTTAATTAATTTACTATTCCCACTCCAGTCTATATTTAATTAAGATAAGTGCTGGACACTGAACTTAATTAATTTACTATTCTCACTCCAACCTATATTTAATTAGAGTATGTGCTGGACACTGAACTTAATTAATTTACTATTCTCACTCCAACCTATATTTAATTAGAGTATGTGCTGGACACTGAACTTAATTAATTTACTATTCTCACTCCAACCTATATTTAATTAGAGTAGGTGCTGGGGACAGAACTTAATTAATTTACTATTCTCACTCCAACCTATATTTAATTAGAGTAGGTGCTGGGGACAGAACTTAATTAATTTACTATTCCCACTCCAGTCTATATTTAATTAAGATGAGTGCTGGACACTGAACTTAATTAATTTACTATTCTCACTCCAACCTATATTAAATTAGAGTAGGTGCTGGACACTGAACTTAATTAATTTACTATTCTCACTCCAACCTATATTTAATTAGAGTATGTGCTGGACACTGAACTTAATTAATTTACTATTCCCACTCCAGTCTATATTTAATTAAGATAACTGCTGGACCCTGAACTTAATTAATTTACTATTCTCACTCCAACCTATATTTAATTAGAGTATGTGCTGGACACTGAACTTAATGAATTTACTATTCTCACTCCAACCTATATTTAATTAGAGTATGTGCTGGACACTGAACTTAATTAATTTACTATTCCAACTCCAGTCTATATTCAATTAAGATAAGTGCTGGACACTGAACTTAATAAATGTACTATTCTCACTCCAACCTATATTTAATTAGAGTAGGTGCTGGACACAGAACCTAATTAATTTACTATTCCCACTCCAGTCTATATTTAATTAAGATAAGTGCTGGACACTGAACTTAATTAATGTACTATTGTCACTCCAACCTATATTAAATTAGAGTAGGTGCTGGACACTGAAGTTAATTAATTTACTATTCTCACTCCAACCTATATTTAATTAGAGTATGTGCTGGACACTGAACTTAATTAATTTACTATTCCCACTCCAGTCTATATTTAATTAAGATAAGTGCTGGACACTGAACTTAATAAATTTACTATTCTCACTCCAACCTATATTTAATTAGAGTAGGTGCTGGACACAGAACTTAATTAATTTACTATTCCCACTCCAGTCTATATTTAATTAGGATAAGTGCTGGACACTGAACTTAATTAATTTACTATTCTCACTCCAACCTATATTAAATTAGAGTAGGTGCTGGACACTGAACTTAATTAATTTACTATTCTCACTCCAACCTATATTTAATTAGAGTATATGCTGGACACTGAACTTAATTATTTACTATTCCCACTCCAGTCTATATTTAATTAAGATAAGTGCTGGACACTGAACTTAATTAATTTACTATTCTCACTCCAACCTATATTTAATTAGAGTATGTGCTAGACACAGAACTCAATTAATTTACTTTTCTCACTCCAACCTATATTTAATTAGAGTATGTGCTGGACACTGAACTTAATTAATTTACTATTCCCACTCCAGTCTATATTTAATTAAGATAAATGCTGGACACTGAACTTAATAAATGTACTATTCTCACTCCAACCTATATTTAATTAGAGTAGGTGCTGGACACAGAACTTAATTAATTTACTATTCCCACTCCAGTCTATATTTAATTAAGATAAGTGCTGGACACTGAACTTAATTAATTTACTATTCTCACTCCAACCTATAATAAATTAGAGTAGGTGCTGGACACTGAACTTAATTAATTTACTATTCCCATTCCAGTCTATATTTAATTAAGATAAGTGCTGGACACTGAACTTAATTAATTTACTATTCTCACTCCAACCTATATTTAATTACAGTATGTGCTCGACACTGAACTTAATTAATTTACTATTCCCACTCCAGTCTATATTTAATTAAGATAAGTGCTGGACACTGAACTTAATTAATTTACTATTCTCACTCCGATCTATATTTAATTAGGGTAGGTGCTGGACACTGAACTTAATTAATTTACTATTCCCACTCCAGTCTATATTTAATTAAGATAAGTGCTGGACACTGAACTTAATAAATTTACTATTCTCACTCCAACCTATATGTAATTAGAGTAGGTGCTGGACACAGAACTTAATTAATTTACTATTCCCACTCCAGTCTATATTTAATTAAGATAAGTGCTGGACACTGAACTTAATTAATTTACTATTCTCACTCCAACCTATATTTAATTAAGATAAGTGCTGGACACTGAACCTAATAAATTTACTATTCTCACTCCAACCTATATTTAATTAGAGTAGGTGCTGGACACTGAACTTAATTAATTTACTATTCTCACTCCAACCTATATTTAATTAGAGTATGTTCTGGACACTGAACTTAATTAATTTACTATTCTCACTCCAACCTATATTTAATTAGAGTATGTTCTGGACACTGAACTTAATTAATTTACTATTCTCACTCCAACCTATATTTAATTAGAGTATGTGCTGGACACTGAACTTAATTAATTTACTATTCCCACTCCAGTCTATATTTAATTAAGATAAGTGCTGGACACTGAACTTAATTAATTTACTATTCTCACTCCAACCTATATTTAATTAGAGTATGTGCTGGACACTGAACTTAATTAATTTACTATTCTCACTCCAACCTATATTTAATTAGAGTATGTGCTGGACACTGAACTTAATTAATTTACTATTCCCACTCCAGTCTATATTTAATTAAGATAAGTGCTGGACACTGAACTTAATAAATTTACTATTCTCACTCCAACCTATATTTAATTAGAGTAGGTGCTGGGGACAGAACTTAATTAATTTACTATTCCCACTCCAGTCTATATTTAATTAAGATGAGTGCTGGACACTGAACTTAATTAATTTACTATTCTCACTCCAACCTATATTAAATTAGAGTAGGTGCTGGACACTGAACTTAATTAATTTACTATTCTCACTCCAACCTATATTTAATTAGAGTATGTGCTGGACACTGAACTTAATTAATTTACTATTCCCACTCCAGTCTATATTTAATTAAGATAACTGCTGGACCCTGAACTTAATTAATTTACTATTCTCACTCCAACCTATATTTAATTAGAGTATGTGCTGGACACTGAACTTAATGAATTTACTATTCTCACTCCAACCTATATTTAATTAGAGTATGTGCTGGACACTGAACTTAATTAATTTACTATTCCAACTCCAGTCTATATTCAATTAAGATAAGTGCTGGACACTGAACTTAATAAATTTACTATTCTCACTCCAACCTATATTTAATTAGAGTAGGTGCTGGACACAGAACCTAATTAATTTACTATTCCCACTCCAGTCTATATTTAATTAAGATAAGTGCTGGACACTGAACTTAATTAATGTACTATTGTCACTCCAACCTATATTAAATTAGAGTAGGTGCTGGACACTGAAGTTAATTAATTTACTATTCTCACTCCAACCTATATTTAATTAGAGTATGTGCTGGACACTGAACTTAATTAATTTACTATTCCCACTCCAGTCTATATTTAATTAAGATAAGTGCTGGACACTGAACTTAATAAATTTACTATTCTCACTCCAACCTATATTTAATTAGAGTATATGCTGGACACTGAACTTAATTATTTACTATTCCCACTCCAGTCTATATTTAATTAAGATAAGTGCTGGACACTGAACTTAATTAATTTACTATTCTCACTCCAACCTATATTTAATTAGAGTATGTGCTGGACACAGAACTCAATTAATTTACTTTTCTCACTCCAACCTATATTTAATTAGAGTATGTGCTGGACACTGAACTTAATTAATTTACTATTCCCACTCCAGTCTATATTTAATTAAGATAAATGCTGGACACTGAACTTAATAAATGTACTATTCTCACTCCAACCTATATTTAATTAGAGTAGGTGCTGGACACAGAACTTAATTAATTTACTATTCCCACTCCAGTCTATATTAAATTAAGATAAGTGCTGGACACTGAACTTAATTAATTTACTATTCTCACTCCAACCTATAATAAATTAGAGTAGGTGCTGGACACTGAACTTAATTAATTTACTATTCCCATTCCAGTCTATATTTAATTAAGATAAGTGCTGGACACTGAACTTAATTAATTTACTATTCTCACTCCAACCTATATTTAATTACAGTATGTGCTCGACACTGAACTTAATTAATTTACTATTCCCACTCCAGTCTATATTTAATTAAGATAAGTGCTGGACACTGAACTTAATTAATTTACTATTCTCACTCCGATCTATATTTAATTAGGGTAGGTGCTGGACACTGAACTTAATTAATTTACTATTCCCACTCCAGTCTATATGTAATTAAGATAAGTGCTGGACACTGAACTTAATAAATTTACTATTCTCACTCCAACCTATATGTAATTAGAGTAGGTGCTGGACACAGAACTTAATTAATTTACTATTCCCACTCCAGTCTATATTTAATTAAGATAAGTGCTGGACACTGAACTTAATTAATTTACTATTCTCACTCCAACCTATATTTAATTAAGATAAGTGCTGGACACTGAACCTAATAAATTTACTATTCTCACTCCAACCTATATTTAATTAGAGTAGGTGCTGGACACTGAACTTAATTAATTTACTATTCTCACTCCAACCTATATTTAATTAGAGTATGTTCTGGACACTGAACTTAATTAATTTACTATTCTCACTCCAACCTATATTTAATTAGAGTATGTGCTGGACACTGAACTTAATTAATTTACTATTCCCACTCCAGTCTATATTTAATTAAGATAAGTGCTGGACACTGAACTTAATAAATTTACTATTCTCACTCCAACCTATATTTAATTAGAGTAGGTGCTGGGGACAGAACTTAATTAATTTACTATTCCCACTCCAGTCTATATTTAATTAAGATGAGTGCTGGACACTGAACTTAATTAATTTACTATTCTCACTCCAACCTATATTAAATTAGAGTAGGTGCTGGACACTGAACTTAATTAATTTACTATTCTCACTCCAACCTATATTTAATTAGAGTATGTGCTGGACACTGAACTTAATTAATTTACTATTCCCACTCCAGTCTATATTTAATTAAGATAACTGCTGGACCCTGAACTTAATTAATTTACTATTCTCACTCCAACCTATATTTAATTAGAGTATGTGCTGGACACTGAACTTAATGAATTTACTATTCTCACTCCAACCTATATTTAATTAGAGTATGTGCTGGACACTGAACTTAATTAATTTACTATTCCAACTCCAGTCTATATTCAATTAAGATAAGTGCTGGACACTGAACTTAATAAATTTACTATTCTCACTCCAACCTATATTTAATTAGAGTAGGTGCTGGACACAGAACCTAATTAATTTACTATTCCCACTCCAGTCTATATTTAATTAAGATAAGTGCTGGACACTGAACTTAATTAATGTACTATTGTCACTCCAACCTATATTAAATTAGAGTAGGTGCTGGACACTGAAGTTAATTAATTTACTATTCTCACTCCAACCTATATTTAATTAGAGTATGTGCTGGACACTGAACTTAATTAATTTACTATTCCCACTCCAGTCTATATTTAATTAAGATAAGTGCTGGACACTGAACTTAATAAATTTACTATTCTCACTCCAACCTATATTTAATTAGTGTAGGTGCTGGACACAGAACTTAATTAATTTACTATTCCCACTCCAGTCTATATTTAATTAGGATAAGTGCTGGACACTGAACTTAATTAATTTACTATTCTCACTCCAACCTATATTAAATTAGAGTAGGTGCTGGACACGACACTGAACTTAATTAATTTACTATTCTCACTCCAACCTATATTTAATTAGAGTATGTGCTGGACACTGAACTTAATTAATTTACTATTCCCACTCCAGTCTATATTTAATTAAGATAAGTGCTGGACACTGAACTTAATTAATTTACTATTCTCACTCCAACCTATATTTAATTAGAGTATGTGCTGGACACAGAACTCAATTAATTTACTATTCTCACTCCAACCTATATTTAATTAGAGTATGTGCTGGACACTGAACTTAATTAATTTACTATTCCCACTCCAGTCTATATTTAATTAAGATAAATGCTGGACACTGAACTTAATAAATGTACTATTCTCACTCCAACCTATATTTAATTAGAGTAGGTGCTGGACACAGAACTTAATTAATTTACTATTCCCACTCCAGTCTATATTTAATTAAGATAAGTGCTGGACACTGAACTTAATTAATTTACTATTCTCACTCCAACCTATAATAAATTAGAGTAGGTGCTGGACACTGAACTTAATTAATTTACTATTCCCATTCCAGTCTATATTTAATTAAGATAAGTGCTGGACACTGAACTTAATTAATTTACTATTCTCACTCCAACCTATATTTAATTACAGTATGTGCTCGACACTGAACTTAATTAATTTACTATTCCCACTCCAGTCTATATTTAATTAAGATAAGTGCTGGACACTGAACTTAATTAATTTACTATTCTCACTCCGATCTATATTTAATTAGGGTAGGTGCTGGACACTGAACTTAATTAATTTACTATTCCCACTCCAGTCTATATTTAATTAAGATAACTGCTGGACACTGAACTTAATAAATTTACTATTCTCACTCCAACCTATATTTAATTAGAGTAGGTGCTGCACACTAAACTTAATTAATTTACTATTCCCACTCCAGTCTATATTTAATTAAGATAAGTGCTGGACACTGAACTTAATTAATTTACTATTCTCACTCCAACCTATATTTAATTAAAGTAATTAAAGTAGGTGCTGGACACTGAACTTAATAAATTTACTATTCCCACTCCAGTCTATATTTAATTAAAATAAGTGCTGCACACTGAACTTAATTAATGTACTATTGTCACTCCAAACTATATTTAATTAGAGTAGGAGCTGGACACTGAACTTAATTATTTTACTATTCCCACTCCAGTCTATATTTAATTAAAATAAGTGCTGGACAATGAACTTAATAAATGTACTATTCTCACTCCAACCTATATTTAATTAGAGTAGGTGCTGGACACTGAACTTAATTAATTTACTACTCTCACTCCAATCTATATTTAATTAGGATAGGTGCTGGACACTCAACTTAATTAATTTACTATTCCCACTCTAGTCTATATTTAATTAAAATAAGTGCTGGACAATGAACTTAATAAATTTACTATTCTCACTCCAATCTATATTTAATTAGGGTAGGTCCTGGACACTGAACTTAATAAATTTACTATTCTCACTCCAATCTATATTGAATTACAGTAGGTGCTGGACACTGAACTGAATAAATGTACTATTCCCACTTCAAAATATATGTAATTAGGGTAGGTGCTGGACACTGAACTGAATAAATTTACTATTCTCACTCCAATCTATATTTAATTAGGATAGATGCTAGACACTGAACTTTATTAAATTGCTATTCCCACTCCAGTCTATATTTAATTAAGATAAGTGCTGGACACTGAACTTAATAAATTTACTATTCTCACTCCAACCTATATTTAATTAGAGTAGGTGCTGGACACAGAACTTAATTAATTTACTATTCCCACTCCAGTCTATATTTAATTAAGATAAGTGCTGGACACTGAACTTAATTAATTTACTATTCTCACTCCAACCTATATTTAATTAAGATAAGTGCTGGACACTGAACTTAATAAATGTACTATTCTCACTCCAACCTATATTTAATTAGAGTAGGTGCTGGACACAGAACTTAATTAATTTACTATTCCCACTCCAGTCTATATTTAATTAAGATAAGTGCTGGACACTGAACTTAATTAATTTACTATTCTCACTCCAACCTATAATAAATTAGAGTAGGCGCTGGACACTGAACTTAATTAATTTACTATTCCCACTCCAGTCTATATTTAATTAAGAGAAGTGCTGGACACTGAACTTAATTAATTTACTATTCTCACTCCAACCTATATTTAATTACAGTATGTGCTCGACACTGAACTTAATTATTTACTATTCCCACTCCAGTCTATATTTAATTAAGATAAGTGCTGGACACTGAACTTAATTAATTTACTATTCTCACTCCGATCTATATTTAATTAGAGTAGGTGCTGGACACTGAACTTAATTAATTTACTATTCCCACTCCAGTCTATATTTAATTAAGATAACTGCTGGACACTGAACTTAATAAATTTACTATTCTCACTCCAACCTATATTTAATTAGAGTAGGTGCTGCACACTAAACTTAATTAATTTACTATTCCCACTCCAGTCTATATTTAATTAAGATAAGTGCTGGACACTGAACTTAATTAATTTACTATTCTCACTCCAACCTATATTTAATTAAAGTAGGTGCTGGACACTGAACTTAATAAATTTACTATTCCCACTCCAGTCTATATTTAATTAAAATAAGTGCTGCACACTGAACTTAATTAATGTACTATTGTCACTCCAAACTATATTTAATTAGAGTAGGAGCTGGACACTGAACTTAATTATTTTACTATTCCCACTCCAGTCTATATTTAATTAAAATAAGTGCTGGACACTGAACTTAATAAATGTACTATTCTCACTCCAACCTATATTTAATTAGAGTAGGTGCTGGACACTGAACTTAATTAATTTACTACTCTCACTCCAATCTATATTTAATTAGGATAGGTGCTGCACACTCAACTTAATTAATTTGCTATTCCCACTCCAGTCTATATTTAATTAAAATAAGTGCTGGACAATGAACTTAATAAATTTACTATTCTCACTCCAATCTATATTTAATTAGGGTAGGTGCTGGACACTGAACTTAATAAATTTACTATTCTCACTCCAATCTATATTGAATTACAGTAGGTGCTGGACACTGAACTGAATAAATGTACTATTCCCACTCCAAAATATATGTAATTAGGGTAGGTGCTGGACACTGAACTGAATAAATTTACTATTCTCACTCCAATCTATATTTAATTAGGATAGATGCTAGACACTGAACTTTATTAAATTGCTATTCCCACTCCAGTCTATATTTAATTAAGATAAGTGCTGGACACTGAACTTAATTAATTTACTATTCTCACTCCAACCTATAATAAATTAGAGTAGGTGCTGGACACTGAACTTAATTAATTTACTATTCCCACTCCAGTCTATATTTAATTAAGAGAAGTGCTGGACACTGAACTTAATTAATTTACTATTCTCACTCCAACCTATATTTAATTACAGTATGTGCTCGACACTGAACTTAATTAATTTACTATTCCCACTCCAGTCTATATTTAATTAGGATAAGTGCTGGACACTGAACTTAATTAATTTACTATTCTCACTCCGATCTATATTTAATTAGGGTAGGTGCTGGACACTGAACTTAATTAATTTACTATTCCCACTCCAGTCTATATTTAATTAAGATAACTGCTGTACACTGAACTTAATAAATTTACTATTCTCACTCCAACCTATATTTAATTAGAGTAGGTGCTGCACACTAAACTTAATTAATTTACTATTCCCACTCCAGTCTATATTTAATTAAGATAAGTGCTGGACACTGAACTTAATTAATTTACTATTCTCACTCCAACCTATATTTAATTAAAGTAGGTGCTGGACACTGAACTTAATAAATTTACTATTCCCACTCCAGTCTATATTTAATTAAACTAAGTGCTGCACACTGAACTTAATTAATGTACTATTGTCACTCCAAACTATATTTAATTAGAGTAGGAGCTGGACACTGAACTTAATTATTTTACTATTCCCACTCCAGTCTATATTTAATTAAAATAAGTGCTGCACACTGAACTTAATAAATGTACTATTCTCACTCCAACCTATATTTAATTAGAGTAGGTGCTGGACACTGAACTTAATTAATTTACTACTCTCACTCCAATCTATATTTAATTAGGATAGGTGCTGGACACTCAACTTAATTAATTTGCTATTCCCACTCCAGTCTATATTTAATTAAAATAAGTGCTGGACAATGAACTTAATAAATTTACTATTCTCACTCCAATCTATATTTAATTAGGGTAGGTGCTGGACACTGAACTTAATAAATTTACTATTCTCACTCCAATCTATATTGAATTACAGTAGGTGCTGGACACTGAACTGAATAAATGTACTATTCCCACTCCAAAATATATGTAATTAGGGTAGGTGCTGGACACTGAACTGAATAAATTTACTATTCTCACTCCAATCTATATTTAATTAGGATAGATGCTAGACACTGAACTTTATTAAATTGCTATTCCCACTCCAGTCTATATTTAATTAAGATAAGTGCTGGACACTGAACTTAATAAATTTACTATTCTCACTCCAACCTATATTTAATTAGAGTAGGTGCTGGACACAGAACTTAATTAATTTACTATTCCCACTCCAGTCTATATTTAATTAAGATAAGTGCTGGACACTGAACCTAATTAATTTACTATTCTCACTCCAACCTATATTTAATTAAGATAAGTGCTGGACACTGAACTTAATACATTTACTATTCTCACTCCAACCTATATTTAATTAGAGTATGTGCTGGACACTGAACTTAATTAATTTACTATTCCCACTCCAGTCTATATTTAATTAAGATAAGTGCTGGACACTGAACTTAATAAATTTACTATTCTCACTCCAACCTATATGTAATTAGAGTAGGTGCTGGACACAGAACTTAATTAATTTACTATTCCCACTCCAGTCTATATTTAATTAAGATAAGTGCTGGACACTGAACTTAATTAATTTACTATTCTCACTCCAACCTATATTTAATTAAGATAAGTGCTGGACACTGAACCTAATAAATTTACTATTCTCACTCCAACCTATATTTAATTAGAGTAGGTGCTGGACACTGAACTTAATTAATTTACTATTCTCACTCCAACCTATATTTAATTAGAGTATGTTCTGGACACTGAACTTAATTAATTTACTATTCTCACTCCAACCTATATTTAATTAGAGTATGTGCTGGACACTGAACTTAATTAATTTACTATTCCCACTCCAGTCTATATTTAATTAAGATAAGTGCTGGACACTGAACTTAATTAATTTACTATTCTCACTCCAACCTATATTTAATTAGAGTATGTGCTGGACACTGAACTTAATTAATTTACTATTCTCACTCCAACCTATATTTAATTAGAGTATGTGCTGGACACTGAACTTAATTATTTACTATTCCCACTCCAGTCTATATTTAATTAAGATAAGTGCTGGACACTGAACTTAATAAATTTACTATTCTCACTCCAACCTATATTTAATTAGAGTAGGTGCTGGGGACAGAACTTAATTAATTTACTATTCCCACTCCAGTCTATATTTAATTAAGATGATGGCTGGACACTGAACTTAATTAATTTACTATTCTCACTCCAACCTATATTAAATTAGAGTAGGTGCTGGACACTGAACTTAATTAATTTACTATTCTCACTCCAACCTATATTTAATTAGAGTATGTGCTGGACACTGAACTTAATTAATTTACTATTCCCACTCCAGTCTATATTTAATTAAGATAACTGCTGGACCCTGAACTTAATTAATTTACTATTCTCACTCCAACCTATATTTAATTAGAGTATGTGCTGGACACTGAACTTAATGAATTTACTATTCTCACTCCAACCTATATTTAATTAGAGTATGTTCTGGACACTGAACTTAATTAATTTACTATTCTCACTCCAACCTATATTTAATTAGAGTATGTGCTGGACACTGAACTTAATTAATTTACTATTCCCACTCCAGTCTATATTTAATTAAGATAAGTGCTGGACACTGAACTTAATTAATTTACTATTCTCACTCCAACCTATATTTAATTAGAGTATGTGCTGGACACTGAACTTAATTAATTTACTATTCTCACTCCAACCTATATTTAATTAGAGTATGTGCTGGACACTGAACTTAATTAATTTACTATTCCCACTCCAGTCTATATTTAATTAAGATAAGTGCTGGACACTGAACTTAATAAATTTACTATTCTCACTCCAACCTATATTTAATTAGAGTAGGTGCTGGGGACAGAACTTAATTAATTTACTATTCCCACTCCAGTCTATATTTAATTAAGATGATGGCTGGACACTGAACTTAATTAATTTACTATTCTCACTCCAACCTATATTAAATTAGAGTAGGTGCTGGACACTGAACTTAATTAATTTACTATTCTCACTCCAACCTATATTTAATTAGAGTATGTGCTGGACACTGAACTTAATTAATTTACTATTCCCACTCCAGTCTATATTTAATTAAGATAACTGCTGGACCCTGAACTTAATTAATTTACTATTCTCACTCCAACCTATATTTAATTAGAGTATGTGCTGGACACTGAACTTAATGAATTTACTATTCTCACTCCAACCTATATTTAATTAGAGTATGCGCTGGACACTGAACTTAATTAATTTACTATTCCAACTCCAGTCTATATTCAATTAAGATAAGTGCTGGACACTGAACTTAATAAACTTACTATTCTCACTCCAACCTATATTTAATTAGAGTAGGTGCTGGACACAGAACCTAATTAATTTACTATTCCCACTCCAGTCTATATTTAATTAAGATAAGTGCTGGACACTGAACTTAATTAATGTACTATTGTCACTCCAACCTATATTAAATTAGAGTAGGTGCTGGACACTGAAGTTAATTAATTTACTATTCTCACTCCAACCTATATTTAATTAGAGTATGTGCTGGACACTGAACTTAATTAATTTACTATTCCCACTCCAGTCTATATTTAATTAAGATAAGTGCTGGACACTGAACTTAATAAATTTACTATTCTCACTCCAACCTATATTTAATTAGAGTAGGTGCTGGACACAGAACTTAATTAATTTACTATTCCCACTCCAGTCTATATTTAATTAGGATAAGTGCTGGACACTGAACTTAATTAATTTACTAGTCTCACTCCAACCTATATTAAATTAGAGTAGGTGCTGGACACTGAACTTAATTAATTTACTATTCTCACTCCAACCTATATTTAATTAGAGTATGTGCTGGACACTGAACTTAATTAATTTACTATTCCCACTCCAGTCTATATTTAATTAAGATAAGTGCTGGACACTGAACTTAATTAATTTACTATTCTCACTCCAACCTATATTTAATTAGAGTATGTGCTGGACACAGAACTCAATTAATTTACTATTCTCACTCCAACCTATATTTAATTAGAGTATGTGCTGGACACTGAACTTAATTAATTTACTATTCCCACTCCAGTCTATATTTAATTAAGATAAATGCTGGACACTGAACTTAATAAATGTACTATTCTCACTCCAACCTATATTTAATTAGAGTATGTGCTGGACACTGAACTTAATTAATTTACTTTTCTCACTCCAACCTATATTTAATTAGAGTATGTGCTGGACACTAAACTTAATTAATTTACTATTCCCACTCCAGTCTATATTTAATTAAGATAAGTGCTGGACACTGAACTTAATAAATGTACTATTCTCACTCCAACCTATATTTAATTAGAGTAGGTGCTGGACACAGAACTTAATTAATTTACTATTCCCACTCCAGTCTATATTTAATTAAGATAAGTGCTGGACACTGAACTTAATTAATTTACTATTCTCACTCCAACCTATAATAAATTAGAGTAGGTGCTGGACACTGAACTTAATTAATTTACTATTCCCACTCCAGTCTATATTTAATTAAGATAAGTGCTGGACACTGAAATTAATTAATTTACTATTCTCACTCCAACCTATATTTAATTACAGTATGTGCTGGACACTGAACTTAATTAATTTACTATTCCCACTCCAGTCTATATTTAATTAAGATAAGTGCTGGACACTGAACTTAATTAATTTACTATTCTCACTCCGATCTATATTTAATTAGGGTAGGTGCTGGACACTGAACTTAATTATTTACTATTCCCACTCCAGTCTATATTTAATTAAGATAACTGCTGGACACTGAACTTAATAAATTTACTATTCTCACTCCAACCTAAATTTAATTAGAGTAGGTGCTGCACACTAAACTTAATTAATTTACTATTCCCACCCCAGTCTATATTTAATTAAGATAAGTGCTGGACACTGAACTTAATTAATTTACTATTCTCACTCCAACCTATATTTAATTAGAGTAGGCGCTGGACACAGAACTTAATAAATTTACTATTCCCACTCCAGTCTATATTTAATTAAAATAAGTGCTGCACACTGAACCTAATAATTGTACTATTGTCACTCCAACCTATATTTAATTAGAGTAGGAGCTGGACACTGAACTTAATTATTTTACTATTCCCACTCCAGTCTATATTTAATTAAAATAAGTGCTGGACAATGAACTTAATAAATTTACTATTCTCACTCCAATCTATATTTAATTCGGGTAGGTGCTGGACACTGAACTTAATAAATTTACTATTCTCACTCCAATCTATATTGAATTACAGTAGGTGCTGGACACTGAACTGGTTAAATGTACTATTCCCACTCCAAAATATATGTAATTAGGGTAGGTGCTGGACACTGAACTGAATAAATTTACTATTCTCACTCCAATCTATATTTAATTAGGATAGATGCTAGACACTAAACTTTATTAAATTACTATTCCCACTCCAGTCTATATCTAATTAAGATAAGTGCTGGACACTGAACTTAATAAATGTACTATTCTCACTCCAACCTATATTTAATTAGAGTAGGTGCTGGACACTGAACTTAATTAATTTACTATTCCCACTCCAGTCTATATTTAATTAAGATAAGTGCTGGACACTGAACTTAATTAATTTACTATTCTCACTCCAACCTATATTTAATTAAGATAAGTGCTGGACACTGAACTTAATAAATTTACTATTCTCACTCCAACCTATATTTAATTAGAGTAGGTGCTGGACACAGAACTTAATTAATTTACCATTCCCACTCCAGTCTATATTTAATTAAGATAAGTGCTGGACACTGAACTTAATTAATTTACTATTCTCACTCCAACCTATATTTAATTAAGATAAGTGCTGGACACTGAACCTAATAAATGTACTATTCTCACTCCAACCTATATTTAATTAGAGTAGGTGCTGGACACTGAACTTAATTAATTTACTATTCTCACTCCAACCTATATTTAATTAGAGTATGTTCTGGACACTGAACTTAATTAATTTACTATTCTCACTCCAACCTATATTTAATTAGAGTATGTGCTGGACACTGAACTTAATTAATTTACTATTCCCACTCCAGTCTATATTTAATTAAGATAAGTGCTGGACACTGAACTTAATTAATTTACTATTCTCACTCCAACCTATATTTAATTAGAGTATGTGCTGGACACTGAACTTAATTAATTTACTATTCTCACTCCAACCTATATTTAATTAGATTATGTGCTGGACACTGAACTTAATTAATTTACTATTCCCACTCCAGTCTATATTTAATTAAGATAAGTGCTGGACACTGAACTTAATAAATGTACTATTCTCACTCCAACCTATATTTAATTAGAGTAGGTGCTGGGCACAGAACTTAATTAATTTACTATTCCCACTCCAGTCTATATTTAATTAAGATAAGTGCTGGACACTGAACTTAATTAATTTACTATTCTCACTCCAACCTATATTAAATTAGAGTAGGTGCTGGACACTGAACTCAATTAATTTACTATTCTCACTCCAACCTATATTTAATTAAAGTATGTGCTGGACACTGAACTTAATTAATTTACTATTCCCACTCCAGTCTATATTTAATTAAGATAACTGCTGGACCCTGAACTTAATTCATTTACTATTCTCACTCCAACCTATATTTAATTAGAGTATGTGCTGGACACTGAACTTAATGAATTTACTATTCTCACTCCAACCTATATTTAATTAGAGTATGTGCTGGACACTGAACTTAATTAATTTACTATTCCAACTCCAGTCTATATTCAATTAAGATAAGTGCTGGACACTGAACTTAATAAATTTACTATTCTCACTCCAACCTATATTTAATTAGAGTAGGTGCTGGACACAGAACCTAATTAATTTACTATTACCACTCCAGTCTATATTTAATTAAGATAAGTGCTGGACACTGAACTTAATTATTGTACTATTGTCACTCCAACCTATATTAAATTGGAGTAGGTGCTGGACACTGAACTTAATTAATTTACTATTCTCACTCCAACCTATATTTAATTAGAGTATGTGCTGGACACTGAACTTAATTAATTTACTATTCCCACTCCAGTCTATATTTAATTAAGATAAGTGCTGGACACTGAACTTAATAAATATACTATTCTCACTCCAACTTATATTTAATTAGAGTAGGTGCTGGACACAGAACTTAATTAATTTACTATTCCCACTCCAGTCTATATTTTATTAAGATAAGTGCTGGACACTGAACTTAATTAATTTACTATTCTCACTCCAACCTATATTAAATTAGAGTAGGTGCTGGACACTGAACTTAATTAATTTACTATTCTCACTCCAACCTATATTTAATTAGAGTATGTGCTGGACACTGAACCTAATTAATTTACTATTCCCACTCCAGTCTATATTTAATTAAGATAAGTGCTGGACACTGAACTTAATTAATTTACTATTCTCACTCCAACCTATATTTAATAAGAGTATGTGCTGGACACTGCACTCAATTAATTTACTATTCTCACTCCAACCTATATTTAATTAGAGTATGTGCTGGACACTGAATTTAATTAATTTACTATTCCCACTCCAGTCTATATTTAACTAAGATAAGTGCTGGACACTGAACTTAATAAATGTACTATTCTCACTCCAACCTATATTTAATTAGAGTAGGTGCTGGACACAGAACTTAATTAATTTACTATTCCCACTCCAGTCTATATTTAATTAAGATAAGTGCTGGACACTGAACTTAATTAATTTACTATTCTCACTCCAACCTATAATAAATTAGAGTAGACGCTGGACACTGAACTTAATTAATTTACTATTCCCACTCCAGTCTATATTTAATTAAGAGAAGTGCTGGACACTGAACTTAATTAATTTACTATTCTCACTCCAACCTATATTTAATTACAGTATGTGCTCGACACTGAACTTAATTAATTTACTATTCCCACTCCAGTCTATATTTAATTAAGATAAGTGCTGGACACTGAACTTAATTAATTTACTATTCTCACTCCGATCTATATTTAATTAGAGTAGGTGCTGGACACTGAACTTAATTAATTTACTATTCCCACTCCAGTCTATATTTAATTAAGATAACTGCTGTACACTGAACTTCATAAATTTACTATTCTCACTCCAACCTATATTTAATTAGAGTAGGTGCTGCACACTAAACTTAATTAATTTACTATTCCCACTCCAGTCTATATTTAATTAAGATAAGTGCTGGACACTGAACTTAATTAATTTACTATTCTCACTCCAACCTATATTTAATTAAAGTAGGTGCTGGACACTGAACTTAATAAATTTACTATTCCCACTCCAGTCTATATTTAATTAAAATAAGTGCTGCACACTGAACTTAATTAATGTACTATTGTCACTCCAAACTATATTTAATTAGAGTAGGAGCTGGACACTGAACTTAATTATTTTACTATTCCCACTCCAGTCTATATTTAATTAAAATAAGTGCTGCACACTGAACTTAATAAATGTACTATTCTCACTCCAACCTATATTTAATTAGAGTAGGTGCTGGACACTGAACTTAATTAATTTACTACTCTCACTCCAATCTATATTTAATTAGGATAGGTGCTGGACACTCAACTTAATTAATTTGCTATTCCCACTCCAGTCTATATTTAATTAAAATAAGTGCTGGACAATGAACTTAATAAATTTACTATTCTCACTCCAATCTATATTTAATTAGGGTAGGTGCTGGACACTGAACTTAATAAATTTACTATTCTCACTCCAATCTATATTGAATTACAGTAGGTGCTGGACACTGAACTGAATAAATGTACTATTCCCACTCCAAAATATATGTAATTAGGGTAGGTGCTGGACACTGAACTGAATAAATTTACTATTCTCACTCCAATCTATATTTAATTAGGATAGATGCTAGACACTGAACTTTATTAAATTGCTATTCCCACTCCAGTCTATATTTAATTAAGATAAGTGCTGGACACTGAACTTAATACATTTACTATTCTCACTCCAACCTATATTTAATTAGAGTAGGTGCTGGACACAGAACTTAATTAATTTACTATTCCCACTCCAGTCTATATTTAATTAAGATAAGTGCTGGACACTGAAGTTAATTAATTTACTATTCTCACTCCAACCTATATTTAATTAAGATAAGTGCTGGACACTGAACTTAATACATTTACTATTCTCACTCCAACCTATATTTAATTAGAGTATGTGCTGGACACTGAACTTAATTAATTTACTATTCCCACTCCAGTCTATATTTAATTAAGATAAGTGCTGGACACTGAACTTAATAAATTTACTATTCTCACTCCAACCTATATGTAATTAGAGTAGGTGCTGGACACAGAACTTAATTAATTTACTATTCCCACTCCAGTCTATATTTAATTAAGATAAGTGCTGGACACTGAACTTAATTAATTTACTATTCTCACTCCAACCTATATTTAATTAAGATAAGTGCTGGACACTGAACCTAATAAATTTACTATTCTCACTCCAACCTATACTTAATTAGAGTAGGTGCTGGACACTGAACTTAATTAATTTACTATTCTCACTCCAACCTATATTTAATTAGAGTATGTTCTGGACACTGAACTTAATTAATTTACTATTCTCACTCCAACCTATATTTAATTAGAGTATGTGCTGGACACTGAACTTAATTAATTTACTATTACCACTCCAGTCTATATTTAATTAAGATAAGTGCTGGACACTGAACTTAATTAATTTACTATTCTCACTCCAACCTATATTTAATTAGAGTATGTGCTGGACACTGAACTTAATTAATTTACTATTCTCACTCCAACCTATATTTAATTAGAGTATGTGCTGGACACTGAACTTAATTAATTTACTATTCCCACTCCAGTCTATATTTAATTAAGATAAGTGCTGGACACTGAACTTAATAAATTTACTATTCTCACTCCAACCTATATTTAATTAGAGTAGGTGCTGGGGACAGAATTAATTAATTTACTATTCCCACTCCAGACTATATTTAATTAAGATGAGTGCTGGACACTGAACTTAATTAATTTACTATTCTCACTCCAACCTATATTAAATTAGAGTAGGTGCTGGACACTGAACTTAATTAATTTACTATTCTCACTCCAACCTATATTTAATTAGAGTATGTGCTGGACACTGAACTTAATTAATTTACTATTCCCACTCCAGTCTATATTTAATTAAGATAACTGCTGGACCCTGAACTTAATTAATTTACTATTCTCACTCCAACCTATATTTAATTAGAGTATGTGCTGGACACTGAACTTAATGAATTTACTATTCTCACTCCAACCTATATTTAATTAGAGTATGTGCTGGATACTGAACTTAATTAATTTACTATTCCAACTCCAGTCTATATTCAATTAAGATAAGTGCTGGACACTGAACTTAATAAATTTACTATTCTCACTCCAACCTATATTTAATTAGAGTAGGTGCTGGACACAGAACCTAATTAATTTACTATTCCCACTCCAGTCTATATTTAATTAAGATAAGTGCTGGACACTGAACTTAATTAATGTACTATTGTCACTCCAACCTATATTAAATTAGAGTAGGTGCTGGACACTGAAGTTAATTAATTTACTATTCTCACTCCAACCTATATTTAATTAGAGTATGTGCTGGACACTGAACTTAATTAATTTACTATTCCCACTCCAGTCTATATTTAATTAAGATAAGTGCTGGACACTGAACTTAATAAATTTACTATTCTCACTCCAACCTATATTTAATTAGAGTAGGTGCTGGACACAGAACTTAATTAATTTACTATTCCCACTCCAGTCTATATTTAATTAGGATAAGTGCTGGACACTGAACTTAATTAATTTACTATTCTCACTCCAACCTATATTAAATTAGAGTAGGTGCTGGACACTGAACTTAATTAATTTACTATTCTCACTCCAACCTATATTTAATTAGAGTATGTGCTGGACACTGAACTTAATTAATTTACTATTCCCACTCCAGTCTATATTTAATTAAGATAAGTGCTGGACACTGAACTTAATTAATTTACTATTCTCACTCCAACCTATATTTAATTAGAGTATGTGCTGGACACAGAACTCAATTAATTTACTATTCTCACTCCAACCTATATTTAATTAGAGTATGTGCTGGACACTGAACTTAATTAATTTACTATTCCCACTCCAGTCTATATTTAATTAAGATAAATGCTGGACACTGAACTTAATAAATGTACTATTCTCACTCCAATCTATATTTAATTAGGATAGATGCTAGACACTGAACTTCATTAAATTGCTATTCCCACTCCAGTCTATATTTAATTAAGATAAGTGCTGGACACTGAACTTAATAAATTTACTATTCTCACTCCAACCTATATTTAATTAGAGTAGGTGCTGGACACAGAACTTAATTAATTTACTATTCCCACTCCAGTCTATATTTAATTAAGATAAGTGCTGGACACTGAACTTAATTAATTTACTATTCTCACTCCAACCTATATTTAATTAAGATAAGTGCTGGACACTGAACTTAATAAATGTACTATTCTCACTCCAACCTATATTTAATTAGAGTAGGTGCTGGATACAGAACTTAATTAATTTACTATTCCCACTCCAGTCTATATTTAATTAAGATAAGTGCTGGACACTGAACTTAATTAATTTACTATTCTCACTCCAACCTATAATAAATTAGAGTAGGCGCTGGACACTGAACTTAATTAATTTACTATTCCCACTCCAGTCTATATTTAATTAAGAGAAGTGCTGGACACTGAACTTAATTAATTTACTATTCTCACTCCAACCTATATTTAATTACAGTATGTGCTCGACACTGAACTTAATTAATTTACTATTCCCACTCCAGTCTATATTTAATTAAGATAAGTGCTGGACACTGAACTTAATTAATTTACTATTCTCACTCCGATCTATATTTAATTAGAGTAGGTGCTGGACACTGAACTTAATTAATTTACTATTCCCACTCCAGTCTATATTTAATTAAGATAACTGCTGGACACTGAACTTAATAAATTTACTATTCTCACTCCAACCTATATTTAATTAGAGTAGGTGCTGCACACTAAACTTAATTAATTTACTATTCCCACTCCAGTCTATATTTAATTAAGATAAGTGCTGGACACTGAACTTAATTAATTTACTATTCTCACTCCAACCTATATTTAATTAAAGTAGGTGCTGGACACTGAACTTAATAAATTTACTATTCCCACTCCAGTCTATATTTAATTAAAATAAGTGCTGCACACTGAACTTAATTAATGTACTATTGTCACTCCAAACTATATTTAATTAGAGTAGGAGCTGGACACTGAACTTAATTATTTTACTATTCCCACTCCAGTCTATATTTAATTAAAATAAGTGCTGGACACTGAACTTAATAAATGTACTATTCTCACTCCAACCTATATTTAATTAGAGTAGGTGCTGGACACTGAACTTAATTAATTTACTACTCTCACTCCAATCTATATTTAATTAGGATAGGTGCTGGACACTCAACTTAATTAATTTGCTATTCCCACTCCAGTCTATATTTAATTAAAATAAGTGCTGGACAATGAACTTAATAAATTTACTATTCTCACTCCAATCTATATTTAATTAGGGTAGGTGCTGGACACTGAACTTAATAAATTTACTATTCTCACTCCAATCTATATTGAATTACAGTAGGTGCTGGACACTGAACTGAATAAATGTACTATTCCCACTCCAAAATATATGTAATTAGGGTAGGTGCTGGACACTGAACTGAATAAATTTACTATTCTCACTCCAATCTATATTTAATTAGGATAGATGCTAGACACTGAACTTTATTAAATTGCTATTCCCACTCCAGTCTATATTTAATTAAGATAAGTGCTGGACACTGAACTTAATTAATTTACTATTCTCACTCCAACCTATAATAAATTAGAGTAGGTGCTGGACACTGAACTTAATTAATTTACTATTCCCACTCCAGTCTATATGTAATTAAGAGAAGTGCTGGACACTGAACTTAATTAATTTACTATTCTCACTCCAACCTATATTTAATTACAGTATGTGCTCGACACTGAACTTAATTAATTTACTATTCCCACTCCAGTCTATATTTAATTAGGATAAGTGCTGGACACTGAACTTAATTAATTTACTATTCTCACTCCGATCTATATTTAATTAGGGTAGGTGCTGGACACTGAACTTAATTAATTTACTATTCCCACTCCAGTCTATATTTAATTAAGATAACTGCTGTACACTGAACTTAATAAATTTACTATTCTCACTCCAACCTATATTTAATTAGAGTAGGTGCTGCACACTAAACTTAATTAATTTACTATTCCCACTCCAGTCTATATTTAATTAAGATAAGTGCTGGACACTGAACTTAATTAATTTACTATTCTCACTCCAACCTATATTTAATTAAAGTAGGTGCTGGACACTGAACTTAATAAATTTACTATTCCCACTCCAGTCTATATTTAATTAAAATAAGTGCTGCACACTGAACTTAATTAATGTACTATTGTCACTCCAAACTATATTTAATTAGAGTAGGAGCTGGACACTGAACTTAATTATTTTACTATTCCCACTCCAGTCTATATTTAATTAAAATAAGTGCTGCACACTGAACTTAATAAATGTACTATTCTCACTCCAACCTATATTTAATTAGAGTAGGTGCTGGACACTGAACTTAATTAATTTACTACTCTCACTCCAATCTATATTTAATTAGGATAGGTGCTGGACACTCAACTTAATTAATTTGCTATTCCCACTCCAGTCTATATTTAATTAAAATAAGTGCTGGACAATGAACTTAATAAATTTACTATTCTCACTCCAATCTATATTTAATTAGGGTAGGTGCTGGACACTGAACTTAAAAAATTTACTATTCTTACTCCAATCTATATTGAATTACAGTAGGTGCTGGACACTGAACTGAATAAATGTACTATTCCCACTCCAAAATATATGTAATTAGGGTAGGTGCTGGACACTGAACTGAATAAATTTACTATTCTCACTCCAATCTATATTTAATTAGGATAGATGCTAGACACTGAACTTTATTAAATTGCTATTCCCACTCCAGTCTATATTTAATTAAGATAAGTGCTGGACACTGAACTTAATAAATTTACTATTCTCACTCCAACCTATATTTAATTAGAGTAGGTGCTGGACACAGAACTTAATTAATTTACTATTCCCACTCCAGTCTATATTTAATTAAGATAAGTGCTGGACACTGAACCTAATTAATTTACTATTCTCACTCCAACCTATATTTAATTAAGATAAGTGCTGGACACTGAACTTAATACATTTACTATTCTCACTCCAACCTATATTTAATTAGAGTATGTGCTGGACACTGAACTTAATTAATTTACTATTCCCACTCCAGTCTATATTTAATTAAGATAAGTGCTGGACACTGAACTTAATAAATTTACTATTCTCACTCCAACCTATATGTAATTAGAGTAGGTGCTGGACACAGAACTTAATTAATTTACTATTCCCACTCCAGTCTATATTTATTTAAGATAAGTGCTGGACACTGAACTTAATTAATTTACTATTCTCACTCCAACCTATATTTAATTAAGATAAGTGCTGGACACTGAACCTAATAAATTTACTATTCTCACTCCAACCTATATTTAATTAGAGTAGGTGCTGGACACTGAACTTAATTAATTTACTATTCTCACTCCAACCTATATTTAATTAGAGTATGTTCTGGACACTGAACTTAATTAATTTACTATTCTCACTCCAACCTATATTTAATTAGAGTATGTGCTGGACACTGAACTTAATTAATTTACTATTCCCACTCCAGTCTATATTTAATTAAGATAAGTGCTGGACACTGAACTTAATTAATTTACTATTCTCACTCCAACCTATATTTAATTAGAGTATGTGCTGGACACTGAAATTAATTAATTTACTATTCTCACTCCAACCTATATTTAATTAGAGTATGTGCTGGACACTGAACTTAATTAATTTACTATTCCCACTCCAGTCTATATTTAATTAAGATAAGTGCTGGACACTGAACTTAATAAATTTACTATTCTCACTCCAACCTATATTTAATTAGAGTAGGTGCTGGGGACAGAACTTAATTAATTTACTATTCCCACTCCAGTCTATATTTAATTAAGATGATGGCTGGACACTGAACTTAATTAATTTACTATTCTCACTCCAACCTATATTAAATTAGAGTAGGTGCTGGACACTGAACTTAATTAATTTACTATTCTCACTCCAACCTATATTTAATTAGAGTATGTGCTGGACACTGAACTTAATTAATTTACTATTCCCACTCCAGTCTATATTTAATTAAGATAACTGCTGGACCCTGAACTTAATTAATTTACTATTCTCACTCCAACCTATATTTAATTAGAGTATGTGCTGGACACTGAACTTAATGAATTTACTATTCTCACTCCAACCTATATTTAATTAGAGTATGTGCTGGACACTGAACTTAATTAATTTACTATTCCAACTCCAGTCTATATTCAATTAAGATAAGTGCTGGACACTGAACTTAATAAATTTACTATTCTCACTCCAACCTATATTTAATTAGAGTAGGTGCTGGACACAGAACCTAATTAATTTACTATTCCCACTCCAGTCTATATTTAATTAAGATAAGTGCTGGACACTGAACTTAATTAATGTACTATTGTCACTCCAACCTATATTAAATTAGAGTAGGTGCTGGACACTGAAGTTAATTAATTTACTATTCTCACTCCAACCTATATTTAGTTAGAGTATGTGCTGGACACTGAACTTAATTAATTTACTATTCCCACTCCAGTCTATATTTAATTAAGATAAGTGCTGGACACTGAACTTAATAAATTTACTATTCTCACTCCAACCTATATTTAATTAGAGTAGGTGCTGGACACAGAACTTAATTAATTTACTATTCCCACTCCAGTCTATATTTAATTAGGATAAGTGCTGGACACTGAACTTAATTAATTTACTATTCTCACTCCAACCTATATTAAATTAGAGTAGGTGCTGGACACTGAACTTAATTAATTTACTATTCTCACTCCAACCTATATTTAATTAGAGTATGTGCTGGACACTGAACTTAATTAATTTACTATTCCCACTCCAGTCTATATTTAATTAAGATAAGTGCTGGACACTGAACTTAATTAATTTACTATTCTCACTCCAACCTATATTTAATTAGAGTATGTGCTGGACACAGAACTCAATTAATTTACTATTCTCACTCCAACCTATATTTAATTAGAGTATGTGCTGGACACTGAACTTAATTAATTTACTATTCCCACTCCAGTCTATATTTAATTAAGATAAATGCTGGACACTGAACTTAATAAATGTACTATTCTCACTCCAACCTATATTTAATTAGAGTAGGTGCTGGACACAGAACTTAATTAATTTACTATTCCCACTCCAGTCTATATTTAATTAAGATAAGTGCTGGACACTGAACTTAATTAATTTACTATTCTCACTCCAACCTATATTTAATTAAGATAAGTGCTGGACACTGAACTTAATAAATGTACTATTCTCACTCCAACCTATATTTAATTAGAGTAGGTGCTGGACACAGAACTTAATTAATTTACTATTCCCACTCCAGTCTATATTTAATTAAGATAAGTGCTGGACACTGAACTTAATTAATTTACTATTCTCACTCCAACCTATAATAAATTAGAGTAGGCGCTGGACACTGAACTTAATTAATTTACTATTCCCACTCCAGTCTATATTTAATTAAGAGAAGTGCTGGACACTGAACTTAATTAATTTACTATTCTCACTCCAACCTATATTTAATTACAGTATGTGCTCGACACTGAACTTAATTAATTTACTATTCCCACTCCAGTCTATATTTAATTAAGATAAGTGCTGGACACTGAACTTAATTAATTTACTATTCTCACTCCGATCTATATTTAATTAGAGTAGGTGCTGGACACTGAACTTAATTAATTTACTATTCCCACTCCAGTCTATATTTAATTAAGATAACTGCTGGACACTGAACTTAATAAATTTACTATTCTCACTCCAACCTATATTTAATTAGAGTAGGTGCTGCACACTAAACTTAATTAATTTACTATTCCCACTCCAGTCTATATTTAATTAGGATAAGTGCTGGACACTGAACTTAATTAATTTACTATTCTCACTCCAACCTATATTTAATTAAAGTAGGTGCTGGACACTGAACCTAATAAATTTACTATTCCCACTCCAGTCTATATTTAATTAAAATAAGTGCTGCACACTGAACTTAATTAATGTACTATTGTCACTCCAAACTATATTTAATTAGAGTAGGAGCTGGACACTGAACTTAATTATTTTACTATTCCCACTCCAGTCTATATTTAATTAAAATAAGTGCTGGACACTGAACTTAATAAATGTACTATTCTCACTCCAACCTATATTTAATTAGAGTAGGTGCTGGACACTGAACTTAATTAATTTACTACTCTCACTCCAATCTATATTTAATTAGGATAGGTGCTGGACACTCAACTTAATTAATTTGCTATTCCCACTCCAGTCTATATTTAATTAAAATAAGTGCTGGACAATGAACTTAATAAATTTACTATTCTCACTCCAATCTATATTTAATTAGGGTAGGTGCTGGACACTGAACTTAATAAATTTACTATTCTCACTCCAATCTATATTGAATTACAGTAGGTGCTGGACACTGAACTGAATAAATGTACTATTCCCACTCCAAAATATATGTAATTAGGGTAGGTGCTGGACACTGAACTGAATAAATTTACTATTCTCACTCCAATCTATATTTAATTAGGATAGATGCTAGACACTGAACTTTATTAAATTGCTATTCCCACTCCAGTCTATATTTAATTAAGATAAGTGCTGGACACTGAACTTAATTAATTTACTATTCTCACTCCAACCTATAATAAATTAGAGTAGGTGCTGGACACTGAACTTAATTAATTTACTATTCCCACTCCAGTCTATATTTAATTAAGAGAAGTGCTGGACACTGAACTTAATTAATTTACTATTCTCACTCCAACCTATATTTAATTACAGTATGTGCTCGACACTGAACTTAATTAATTTACTATTCCCACTCCAGTCTATATTTAATCAGGATAAGTGCTGGACACTGAACTTAATTAATTTACTATTCTCACTCCGATCTATATTTAATTAGGGTAGGTGCTGGACACTGAACTTAATTAATTTACTATTCCCACTCCAGTCTATATTTAATTAAGATAACTGCTGTACACTGAACTTAATAAATTTACTATTCTCACTCCAACCTATATTTAATTAGAGTAGGTGCTGCACACTAAACTTAATTAATTTACTATTCCCACTCCAGTCTATATTTAATTAAGATAAGTGCTGGACACTGAACTTAATTAATTTACTATTCTCACTCCAACCTATATTTAATTAAAGTAGGTGCTGGACACTGAACTTAATAAATTTACTATTCCCACTCCAGTCTATATTTAATTAAAATAAGTGCTGCACACTGAACTTAATTAATGTACTATTGTCACTCCAAACTATATTTAATTAGAGTAGGAGCTGGACACTGAACTTAATTATTTTACTATTCCCACTCCAGTCTATATTTAATTAAAATAAGTGCTGCACACTGAACTTAATAAATGTACTATACTCACTCCAACCTATATTTAATTAGAGTAGGTGCTGGACACTGAACTTAATTAATTTACTACTCTCACTCCAATCTATATTTAATTAGGATAGGTGCTGGACACTCAACTTAATTAATTTGCTATTCCCACTCCAGTCTATATTTAATTAAAATAAGTGCTGGACAATGAACTTAATAAATTTACTATTCTCACTCCAATCTATATTTAATTAGGGTAGGTGCTGGACACTGAACTTAATAAATTTACTATTCTCACTCCAATCTATATTGAATTACAGTAGGTGCTGGACACTGAACTGAATAAATGTACTATTCCCACTCCAAAATATATGTAATTAGGGTAGGTGCTGGACACTGAACTGAATAAATTTACTATTCTCACTCCAATCTATATTTAATTAGGATAGATGCTAGACACTGAACTTTATTAAATTGCTATTCCCACTCCAGTCTATATTTAATTAAGATAAGTGCTGGACACTGAACTTAATTAATTTACTATTCTCACTCCAACCTATAATAAATTAGAGTAGGTGCTGGACACTGAACTTAATTAATTTACTATTCCCACTCCAGTCTATATTTAATTAAGAGAAGTGCTGGACACTGAACTTAATTAATTTACTATTCTCACTCCAACCTATATTTAATTACAGTATGTGCTCGACACTGAACTTAATTAATTTACTATTCCCACTCCAGTCTATATTTAATTAGGATAAGTGCTGGACACTGAACTTAATTAATTTACTATTCTCACTCCGATCTATATTTAATTAGGGTAGGTGCTGGACACTGAACTTAATTAATTTACTATTCCCACTCCAGTCTATATTTAATTAAGATAACTGCTGTACACTGAACTTAATAAATTTACTATTCTCACTCCAACCTATATTTAATTAGAGTAGGTGCTGCACACTAAACTTAATTAATTTACTATTCCCACTCCAGTCTATATTTAATTAAGATAAGTGCTGGACACTGAACTTAATTAATTTACTATTCTCACTCCAACCTATATTTAATTAAAGTAGGTGCTGGACACTGAACTTAATAAATTTACTATTCCCACTCCAGTCTATATTTAATTAAAATAAGTGCTGGACAATGAACTTAATAAATTTACTATTCTCACTCCAATCTATATTTAATTAGGGTAGGTCCTGGACACTGAACTTAATAAATTTACTATTCTCACTCCAATCTATATTGAATTACAGTAGGTGCTGGACACTGAACTGAATAAATGTACTATTCCCACTTCAAAATATATGTAATTAGGGTAGGTGCTGGACACTGAACTGAATAAATTTACTATTCTCACTCCAATCTATATTTAATTAGGATAGATGCTAGACACTGAACTTTATTAAATTGCTATTCCCACTCCAGTCTATATTTAATTAAGATAAGTGCTGGACACTGAACTTAATAAATTTACTATTCTCACTCCAACCTATATTTAATTAGAGTAGGTGCTGGACACAGAACTTAATTAATTTACTATTCCCACTCCAGTCTATATTTAATTAAGATAAGTGCTGGACACTGAACTTAATTAATTTACTATTCTCACTCCAACCTATATTTAATTAAGATAAGTGCTGGACACTGAACTTAATAAATGTACTATTCTCACTCCAACCTATATTTAATTCGAGTAGGTGCTGGACACAGAACTTAATTAATTTACTATTCCCACTCCAGTCTATATTTAATTAAGATAAGTGCTGGACACTGAACTTAATTAATTTACTATTCTCACTCCAACCTATAATAAATTAGAGTAGGCGCTGGACACTGAACTTAATTAATTTACTATTCCCACTCCAGTCTATATTTAATTAAGAGAAGTGCTGGACACTGAACTTAATTAATTTACTATTCTCACTCCAACCTATATTTAATTACAGTATGTGCTCGACACTGAACTTAATTAATTTACTATTCCCACTCCAGTCTATATTTAATTAAGATAAGTTGTGGACACTGAACTTAATTAATTTACTATTCTCACTCCGATCTATATTTAATTAGAGTAGGTGCTGGACACTGAACTTAATTAATTTACTATTCCCACTCCAGTCTATATTTAATTAAGATAACTGCTGGACACTGAACTTAATAAATTTACTATTCTCACTCCAACCTATATTTAATTAGAGTAGGTGCTGCACACTAAACTTAATTAATTTACTATTCCCACTCCAGTCTATATTTAATTAAGATAAGTGCTGGACACTGAACTTAATTAATTTACTATTCTCACTCCAACCTATATTTAATTAAAGTAGGTGCTGGACACTGAACTTAATAAATTTACTATTCCCACTCCAGTCTATATTTAATTAAAATAAGTGCTGCACACTGAACTTAATTAATGTACTATTGTCACTCCAAACTATATTTAATTAGAGTAGGAGCTGGACACTGAACTTAATTATTTTACTATTCCCACTCCAGTCTATATTTAATTAAAATAAGTGCTGGACACTGAACTTAATAAATGTACTATTCTCACTCCAACCTATATTTAATTAGAGTAGGTGCTGGACACTGAACTTAATTAATTTACTACTCTCACTCCAATCTATATTTAATTAGGATAGGTGCTGGACACTCAACTTAATTAATTTGCTATTCCCACTCCAGTCTATATTTAATTAAAATAAGTGCTGGACAATGAACTTAATAAATTTACTATTCTCACTCCAATCTATATTTAATTAGGGTAGGTGCTGGACACTGAACTTAATAAATTTACTATTCTCACTCCAATCTATATTGAATTACAGTAGGTGCTGGACACTGAACTGAATAAATGTACTATTCCCACTCCAAAATATATGTAATTAGGGTAGGTGCTGGACACTGAACTGAATAAATTTACTATTCTCACTCCAATCTATATTTAATTAGGATAGATGCTAGACACTGAACTTTATTAAATTGCTATTCCCACTCCAGTCTATATTTAATTAAGATAAGTGCTGGACACTGAACTTAATTAATTTACTATTCTCACTCCAACCTATAATAAATTAGAGTAGGTGCTGGACACTGAACTTAATTAATTTACTATTCCCACTCCAGTCTATATTTAATTAAGAGAAGTGCTGGACACTGAACTTAATTAATTTACTATTCTCACTCCAACCTATATTTAATTACAGTATGTGCTCGACACTGAACTTAATTAATTTACTATTCCCACTCCAGTCTATATTTAATTAGGATAAGTGCTGGACACTGAACTTAATTAATTTACTATTCTCACTCCGATCTATATTTAATTAGGGTAGGTGCTGGACACTGAACTTAATTAATTTACTATTCCCACTCCAGTCTATATTTAATTAAGATAACTGCTGTACACTGAACTTAATAAATTTACTATTCTCACTCCAACCTATATTTAATTAGAGTAGGTGCTGCACACTAAACTTAATTAATTTACTATTCCCACTCCAGTCTATATTTAATTAAGATAAGTGCTGGACACTGAACTTAATTAATTTACTATTCTCACTCCAACCTTTATTTAATTAAAGTAGGTGCTGGACACTGAACTTAATAAATTTACTATTCCCACTCCAGTCTATATTTAATTAAAATAAGTGCTGCACACTGAACTTAATTAATGTACTATTGTCACTCCAAACTATATTTAATTAGAGTAGGAGCTGGACACTGAACTTAATTATTTTACTATTCCCACTCCAGTCTATATTTAATTAAAATAAGTGCTGCACACTGAACTTAATAAATGTACTATTCTCACTCCAACCTATATTTAATTAGAGTAGGTGCTGGACACTGAACTTAATTAATTTACTACTCTCACTCCAATCTATATTTAATTAGGATAGGTGCTGGACACTCAACTTAATTAATTTGCTATTCCCACTCCAGTCTATATTTAATTAAAATAAGTGCTGGACAATGAACTTAATAAATTTACTATTCTCACTCCAATCTATATTTAATTAGGGTAGGTGCTGGACACTGAACTTAATAGATTTACTATTCTCACTCCAATCTATATTGAATTACAGTAGGTGCTGGACACTGAACTGAATAAATGTACTATTCCCACTCCAAAATATATGTAATTAGGGTAGGTGCTGGACACTGAACTGAATAAATTTACTATTCTCACTCCAACCTATATTTAATTAGAGTATGTGCTGGACACTGAAATTAATTAATTTACTATTCTCACTCCAACCTATATTTAATTAGAGTATGTGCTGGACACTGAACTTAATTAATTTACTATTCCCACTCCAGTCTATATTTAATTAAGATAAGTGCTGGACACTGAACTTAATAAATTTACTATTCTCACTCCAACCTATATTTAATTAGAGTAGGTGCTGGGGACAGAACTTAATTAATTTACTATTCCCACTCCAGTCTATATTTAATTAAGATGATGGCTGGACACTGAACTTAATTAATTTACTATTCTCACTCCAACCTATATTAAATTAGAGTAGGTGCTGGACACTGAACTTAATTAATTTACTATTCTCACTCCAACCTATATTTAATTAGAGTATGTGCTGGACACTGAACTTAATTAATTTACTATTCCCACTCCAGTCTATATTTAATTAAGATAACTGCTGGACCCTGAACTTAATTAATTTACTATTCTCACTCCAACCTATATTTAATTAGAGTATGTGCTGGACACTGAACTTAATGAATTTACTATTCTCACTCCAACCTATATTTAATTAGAGTATGTGCTGGACACTGAACTTAATTAATTTACTATTCCAACTCCAGTCTATATTCAATTAAGATAAGTGCTGGACACTGAACTTAATAAATTTACTATTCTCACTCCAACCTATATTTAATTAGAGTAGGTGCTGGACACAGAACCTAATTAATTTACTATTCCCACTCCAGTCTATATTTAATTAAGATAAGTGCTGGACACTGAACTTAATTAATGTACTATTGTCACTCCAACCTATATTAAATTAGAGTAGGTGCTGGACACTGAAGTTAATTAATTTACTATTCTCACTCCAACCTATATTTAATTAGAGTATGTGCTGGACACTGAACTTAATTAATTTACTATTCCCACTCCAGTCTATATTTAATTAAGATAAGTGCTGGACACTGAACTTAATAAATTTACTATTCTCACTCCAACCTATATTTAATTAGAGTAGGTGCTGGACACAGAACTTAATTAATTTACTATTCCCACTCCAGTCTATATTTAATTAGGATAAGTGCTGGACACTGAACTTAATTAATTTACTATTCTCACTCCAACCTATATTAAATTAGAGTAGGTGCTGGACACTGAACTTAATTAATTTACTATTCTCACTCCAACCTATATTTAATTAGAGTATGTGCTGGACACTGAACTTAATTAATTTACTATTCCCACTCCAGTCTATATTTAATTAAGATAAGTGCTGGACACTGAACTTAATTAATTTACTATTCTCACTCCAACCTATATTTAATTAGAGTATGTGCTGGACACAGAACTCAATTAATTTACTATTCTCACTCCAACCTATATTTAATTAGAGTATGTGCTGGACACTGAACTTAATTAATTTACTATTCCCACTCCAGTCTATATTTAATTAAGATAAATGCTGGACACTGAACTTAATAAATGTACTATTCTCACTCCAACCTATATTTAATTAGAGTAGGTGCTGGACACAGAACTTAATTAATTTACTATTCCCACTCCAGTCTATATTTAATTAAGATAAGTGCTGGACACTGAACTTAATTAATTTACTATTCTCACTCCAACCTATATTTAATTAAGATAAGTGCTGGACACTGAACTTAATAAATGTACTATTCTCACTCCAACCTATATTTAATTAGAGTAGGTGCTGGACACAGAACTTAATTAATTTACTATTCCCACTCCAGTCTATATTTAATTAAGATAAGTGCTGGACACTGAACTTAATTAATTTACTATTCTCACTCCAACCTATAATAAATTAGAGTAGGCGCTGGACACTGAACTTAATTAATTTACTATTCCCACTCCAGTCTATATTTAATTAAGAGAAGTGCTGGACACTGAACTTAATTAATTTACTATTCTCACTCCAACCTATATTTAATTACAGTATGTGCTCGACACTGAACTTAATTAATTTACTATTCCCACTCCAGTCTATATTTAATTAAGATAAGTGCTGGACACTGAACTTAATTAATTTACTATTCTCACTCCGATCTATATTTAATTAGAGTAGGTGCTGGACACTGAACTTAATTAATTTACTATTCCCACTCCAGTCTATATTTAATTAAGATAACTGCTGGACACTGAACTTAATAAATTTACTATTCTCACTCCAACCTATATTTAATTAGAGTAGGTGCTGCACACTAAACTTAATTAATTTACTATTCCCACTCCAGTCTATATTTAATTAAGATAAGTGCTGGACACTGAACTTAATTAATTTACTATTCTCACTCCAACCTATATTTAATTAAAGTAGGTGCTGGACACTGAACTTAATAAATTTACTATTCCCACTCCAGTCTATATTTAATTAAAATAAGTGCTGCACACTGAACTTAATTAATGTACTATTGTCACTCCAAACTATATTTAATTAGAGTAGGAGCTGGACACTGAACTTAATTATTTTACTATTCCCACTCCAGTCTATATTTAATTAAAATAAGTGCTGCACACTGAACTTAATAAATGTACTATACTCACTCCAACCTATATTTAATTAGAGTAGGTGCTGGACACTGAACTTAATTAATTTACTACTCTCACTCCAATCTATATTTAATTAGGATAGGTGCTGGACACTCAACTTAATTAATTTGCTATTCCCACTCCAGTCTATATTTAATTAAAATAAGTGCTGGACAATGAACTTAATAAATTTACTATTCTCACTCCAATCTATATTTAATTAGGGTAGGTGCTGGACACTGAACTTAATAAATTTACTATTCTCACTCCAATCTATATTGAATTACAGTAGGTGCTGGACACTGAACTGAATAAATGTACTATTCCCACTCCAAAATATATGTAATTAGGGTAGGTGCTGGACACTGAACTGAATAAATTTACTATTCTCACTCCAATCTATATTTAATTAGGATAGATGCTAGACACTGAACTTTATTAAATTGCTATTCCCACTCCAGTCTATATTTAATTAAGATAAGTGCTGGACACTGAACTTAATTAATTTACTATTCTCACTCCAACCTATAATAAATTAGAGTAGGTGCTGGACACTGAACTTAATTAATTTACTATTCCCACTCCAGTCTATATTTAATTAAGAGAAGTGCTGGACACTGAACTTAATTAATTTACTATTCTCACTCCAACCTATATTTAATTACAGTATGTGCTCGACACTGAACCTAATTAATTTACTATTCCCACTCCAGTCTATATTTAATTAGGATAAGTGCTGGACACTGAACTTAATTAATTTACTATTCTCACTCCGATCTATATTTAATTAGGGTAGGTGCTGGACACTGAACTTAATTAATTTACTATTCCCACTCCAGTCTATATTTAATTAAGATAACTGCTGTACACTGAACTTAATAAATTTACTATTCTCACTCCAACCTATATTTAATTAGAGTAGGTGCTGCACACTAAACTTAATTAATTTACTATTCCCACTCCAGTCTATATTTAATTAAGATAAGTGCTGGACACTGAACTTAATTAATTTACTATTCTCACTCCAACCTATATTTAATTAAAGTAGGTGCTGGACACTGAACTTAATAAATTTACTATTCCCACTCCAGTCTATATTTAATTAAAATAAGTGCTGGACAATGAACTTAATAAATTTACTATTCTCACTCCAATCTATATTTAATTAGGGTAGGTCCTGGACACTGAACTTAATAAATTTACTATTCTCACTCCAATCTATATTGAATTACAGTAGGTGCTGGACACTGAACTGAATAAATGTACTATTCCCACTTCAAAATATATGTAATTAGGGTAGGTGCTGGACACTGAACTGAATAAATTTACTATTCTCACTCCAATCTATATTTAATTAGGATAGATGCTAGACACTGAACTTTATTAAATTGCTATTCCCACTCCAGTCTATATTTAATTAAGATAAGTGCTGGACACTGAACTTAATAAATTTACTATTCTCACTCCAACCTATATTTAATTAGAGTAGGTGCTGGACACAGAACTTAATTAATTTACTATTCCCACTCCAGTCTATATTTAATTAAGATAAGTGCTGGACACTGAACTTAATTAATTTACTATTCTCACTCCAACCTATATTTAATTAAGATAAGTGCTGGACACTGAACTTAATAAATGTACTATTCTCACTCCAACCTATATTTAATTAGAGTAGGTGCTGGACACAGAACTTAATTAATTTACTATTCCCACTCCAGTCTATATTTAATTAAGATAAGTGCTGGACACTGAACTTAATTAATTTACTATTCTCACTCCAACCTATAATAAATTAGAGTAGGCGCTGGACACTGAACTTAATTAATTTACTATTCCCACTCCAGTCTATATTTAATTAAGAGAAGTGCTGGACACTGAACTTAATTAATTTACTATTCTCACTCCAACCTATATTTAATTACAGTATGTGCTCGACACTGAACTTAATTAATTTACTATTCCCACTCCAGTCTATATTTAATTAAGATAAGTGCTGGACACTGAACTTAATTAATTTACTATTCTCACTCCGATCTATATTTAATTAGAGTAGGTGCTGGACACTGAACTTAATTAATTTACTATTCCCACTCCAGTCTATATTTAATTAAGATAACTGCTGGACACTGAACTTAATAAATTTACTATTCTCACTCCAACCTATATTTAATTAGAGTAGGTGCTGCACACTAAACTTAATTAATTTACTATTCCCACTCCAGTCTATATTTAATTAAGATAAGTGCTGGACACTGAACTTAATTAATTTACTATTCTCACTCCAACCTATATTTAATTAAAGTAGGTGCTGGACACTGAACTTAATAAATTTACTATTCCCACTCCAGTCTATATTTAATTAAAATAAGTGCTGCACACTGAACTTAATTAATGTACTATTGTCACTCCAAACTATATTTAATTAGAGTAGGAGCTGGACACTGAACTTAATTATTTTACTATTCCCACTCCAGTCTATATTTAATTAAAATAAGTGCTGGACACTGAACTTAATAAATGTACTATTCTCACTCCAACCTATATTTAATTAGAGTAGGTGCTGGACACTGAACTTAATTAATTTACTACTCTCACTCCAATCTATATTTAATTAGGATAGGTGCTGGACACTCAACTTAATTAATTTGCTATTCCCACTCCAGTCTATATTTAATTAAAATAAGTGCTGGACAATGAACTTAATAAATTTACTATTCTCACTCCAATCTATATTTAATTAGGGTAGGTGCTGGACACTGAACTTAATAAATTTACTATTCTCACTCCAATCTATATTGAATTACAGTAGGTGCTGGACACTGAACTGAATAAATGTACTATTCCCACTCCAAAATATATGTAATTAGGGTAGGTGCTGGACACTGAACTGAATAAATTTACTATTCTCACTCCAATCTATATTTAATTAGGATAGATGCTAGACACTGAACTTTATTAAATTGCTATTCCCACTCCAGTCTATATTTAATTAAGATAAGTGCTGGACACTGAACTTAATTAATTTACTATTCTCACTCCAACCTATAATAAATTAGAGTAGGTGCTGGACACTGAACTTAATTAATTTACTATTCCCACTCCAGTCTATATTTAATTAAGAGAAGTGCTGGACACTGAACTTAATTAATTTACTATTCTCACTCCAACCTATATTTAATTACAGTATGTGCTCGACACTGAACTTAATTAATTTACTATTCCCACTCCAGTCTATATTTAATTAAAATAAGTGCTGGACACTGAACTTAATAAATGTACTATTCTCACTCCAACCTATATTTAATTAGAGTAGGTGCTGGACACTGAACTTAATTAATTTACTACTCTCACTCCAATCTATATTTAATTAGGATAGGTGCTGGACACTCAACTTAATTAATTTGCTATTCCCACTCCAGTCTATATTTAATTAAAATAAGTGCTGGACAATGAACTTAATAAATTTACTATTCTCACTCCAATCTATATTTAATTAGGGTAGGTGCTGGACACTGAACTTAATAAATTTACTATTCTCACTCCAATCTATATTGAATTACAGTAGGTGCTGGACACTGAACTGAATAAATGTACTATTCCCACTCCAAAATATATGTAATTAGGGTAGGTGCTGGACACTGAACTGAATAAATTTACTATTCTCACTCCAATCTATATTTAATTAGGATAGATGCTAGACACTGAACTTTATTAAATTGCTATTCCCACTCCAGTCTATATTTAATTAAGATAAGTGCTGGACACTGAACTTAATTAATTTACTATTCTCACTCCAACCTATAATAAATTAGAGTAGGTGCTGGACACTGAACTTAATTAATTTACTATTCCCACTCCAGTCTATATTTAATTAAGAGAAGTGCTGGACACTGAACTTAATTAATTTACTATTCTCACTCCAACCTATATTTAATTACAGTATGTGCTCGACACTGAACTTAATTAATTTACTATTCCCACTCCAGTCTATATTTAATTAGGATAAGTGCTGGACACTGAACTTAATTAATTTACTATTCTCACTCCGATCTATATTTAATTAGGGTAGGTGCTGGACACTGAACTTAATTAATTTACTATTCCCACTCCAGTCTATATTTAATTAAGATAACTGCTGTACACTGAACTTAATAAATTTACTATTCTCACTCCAACCTATATTTAATTAGAGTAGGTGCTGCACACTAAAATAATTAATTTACTATTCCCACTCCAGTCTATATTTAATTAAGATAAGTGCTGGACACTGAACTTAATTAATTTACTATTCTCACTCCAACCTATATTTAATTAAAGTAGGTGCTGGACACTGAACTTAATAAATTTACTATTCCCACTCCAGTCTATATTTAATTAAAATAAGTGCTGCACACTGAACTTAATTAATGTACTATTGTCACTCCAAACTATATTTAATTAGAGTAGGAGCTGGACACTGAACTTAATTATTTTACTATTCCCACTCCAGTCTATATTTAATTAAAATAAGTGCTGCACACTGAACTTAATAAATGTACTATTCTCACTCCAACCTATATTTAATTAGAGTAGGTGCTGGACACTGAACTTAATTAATTTACTACTCTCACTCCAATCTATATTTAATTAGGATAGGTGCTGGACACTCAACTTAATTAATTTGCTATTCCCACTCCAGTCTATATTTAATTAAAATAAGTGCTGGACAATGAACTTAATAAATTTACTATTCTCACTCCAATCTATATTTAATTAGGGTAGGTGCTGGACACTGAACTTAATAAATTTACTATTCTCACTCCAATCTATATTGAATTACAGTAGGTGCTGGACACTGAACTGAATAAATGTACTATTCCCACTCCAAAATATATGTAATTAGGGTAGGTGCTGGACACTGAACTGAATAAATTTACTATTCTCACTCCAACCTATATTTAATTAGAGTATGTGCTGGACACTGAAATTAATTAATTTACTATTCTCACTCCAACCTATATTTAATTAGAGTATGTGCTGGACACTGAACTTAATTAATTTACTATTCCCACTCCAGTCTATATTTAATTAAGATAAGTGCTGGACACTGAACTTAATAAATTTACTATTCTCACTCCAACCTATATTTAATTAGAGTAGGTGCTGGGGACAGAACTTAATTAATTTACTATTCCCACTCCAGTCTATATTTAATTAAGATGATGGCTGGACACTGAACTTAATTAATTTACTATTCTCACTCCAACCTATATTAAATTAGAGTAGGTGCTGGACACTGAACTTAATTAATTTACTATTCTCACTCCAACCTATATTTAATTAGAGTATGTGCTGGACACTGAACTTAATTAATTTACTATTCCCACTCCAGTCTATATTTAATTAAGATAACTGCTGGACCCTGAACTTAATTAATTTACTATTCTCACTCCAACCTATATTTAATTAGAGTATGTGCTGGACACTGAACTTAATGAATTTACTATTCTCACTCCAACCTATATTTAATTAGAGTATGTGCTGGACACTGAACTTAATTAATTTACTATTCCAACTCCAGTCTATATTCAATTAAGATAAGTGCTGGACACTGAACTTAATAAATTTACTATTCTCACTCCAACCTATATTTAATTAGAGTAGGTGCTGGACACAGAACCTAATTAATTTACTATTCCCACTCCAGTCTATATTTAATTAAGATAAGTGCTGGACACTGAACTTAATTAATGTACTATTGTCACTCCAACCTATATTAAATTAGAGTAGGTGCTGGACACTGAAGTTAATTAATTTACTATTCTCACTCCAACCTATATTTAATTAGAGTATGTGCTGGACACTGAACTTAATTAATTTACTATTCCCACTCCAGTCTATATTTAATTAAGATAAGTGCTGGACACTGAACTTAATAAATTTACTATTCTCACTCCAACCTATATTTAATTAGAGTAGGTGCTGGACACAGAACTTAATTAATTTACTATTCCCACTCCAGTCTATATTTAATTAGGATAAGTGCTGGACACTGAACTTAATTAATTTACTATTCTCACTCCAACCTATATTAAATTAGAGTAGGTGCTGGACACTGAACTTAATTAATTTACTATTCTCACTCCAACCTATATTTAATTAGAGTATGTGCTGGACACTGAACTTAATTAATTTACTATTCCCACTCCAGTCTATATTTAATTAAGATAAGTGCTGGACACTGAACTTAATTAATTTACTATTCTCACTCCAACCTATATTTAATTAGAGTATGTGCTGGACACAGAACTCAATTAATTTACTATTCTCACTCCAACCTATATTTAATTAGAGTATGTGCTGGACACTGAACTTAATTAATTTACTATTCCCACTCCAGTCTATATTTAATTAAGATAAATGCTGGACACTGAACTTAATAAATGTACTATTCTCACTCCAACCTATATTTAATTAGAGTAGGTGCTGGACACAGAACTTAATTAATTTACTATTCCCACTCCAGTCTATATTTAATTAAGATAAGTGCTGGACACTGAACTTAATTAATTTACTATTCTCACTCCAACCTATATTTAATTAAGATAAGTGCTGGACACTGAACTTAATAAATGTACTATTCTCACTCCAACCTATATTTAATTAGAGTAGGTGCTGGACACAGAACTTAATTAATTTACTATTCCCACTCCAGTCTATATTTAATTAAGATAAGTGCTGGACACTGAACTTAATTAATTTACTATTCTCACTCCAACCTATATTTAATTACAGTATGTGCTCGACACTGAACTTAATTAATTTACTATTCCCACTCCAGTCTATATTTAATTAAGATAAGTGCTGGACACTGAACTTAATTAATTTACTATTCTCACTCCGATCTATATTTAATTAGAGTAGGTGCTGGACACTGAACTTAATTAATTTACTATTCCCACTCCAGTCTATATTTAATTAAGATAACTGCTGGACACTGAACTTAATAAATTTACTATTCTCACTCCAACCTATATTTAATTAGAGTAGGTGCTGCACACTAAACTTAATTAATTTACTATTCCCACTCCAGTCTATATTTAATTAAGATAAGTGCTGGACACTGAACCTAATTAATTTACTATTCTCACTCCAACCTATATTTAATTAAAGTAGGTGCTGGACACTGAACCTAATAAATTTACTATTCCCACTCCAGTCTATATTTAATTAAAATAAGTGCTGCACACTGAACTTAATTAATGTACTATTGTCACTCCAAACTATATTTAATTAGAGTAGGAGCTGGACACTGAACTTAATTATTTTACTATTCCCACTCCAGTCTATATTTAATTAAAATAAGTGCTGGACACTGAACTTAATAAATGTACTATTCTCACTCCAACCTATATTTAATTAGAGTAGGTGCTGGACACTGAACTTAATTAATTTACTACTCTCACTCCAATCTATATTTAATTAGGATAGGTGCTGGACACTCAACTTAATTAATTTGCTATTCCCACTCCAGTCTATATTTAATTAAAATAAGTGCTGGACAATGAACTTAATAAATTTACTATTCTCACTCCAATCTATATTTAATTAGGGTAGGTGCTGGACACTGAACTTAATAAATTTACTATTCTCACTCCAATCTATATTGAATTACAGTAGGTGCTGGACACTGAACTGAATAAATGTACTATTCCCACTCCAAAATATATGTAATTAGGGTAGGTGCTGGACACTGAACTGAATAAATTTACTATTCTCACTCCAATCTATATTTAATTAGGATAGATGCTAGACACTGAACTTTATTAAATTGCTATTCCCACTCCAGTCTATATTTAATTAAGATAAGTGCTGGACACTGAACTTAATTAATTTACTATTCTCACTCCAACCTATAATAAATTAGAGTAGGTGCTGGACACTGAACTTAATTAATTTACTATTCCCACTCCAGTCTATATTTAATTAAGAGAAGTGCTGGACACTGAACTTAATTAATTTACTATTCTCACTCCAACCTATATTTAATTACAGTATGTGCTCGACACTGAACTTAATTAATTTACTATTCCCACTCCAGTCTATATTTAATCAGGATAAGTGCTGGACACTGAACTTAATTAATTTACTATTCTCACTCCGATCTATATTTAATTAGGGTAGGTGCTGGACACTGAACTTAATTAATTTACTATTCCCACTCCAGTCTATATTTAATTAAGATAACTGCTGTACACTGAACTTAATAAATTTACTATTCTCACTCCAACCTATATTTAATTAGAGTAGGTGCTGCACACTAAACTTAATTAATTTACTATTCCCACTCCAGTCTATATTTAATTAAGATAAGTGCTGGACACTGAACTTAATTAATTTACTATTCTCACTCCAACCTATATTTAATTAAAGTAGGTGCTGGACACTGAACTTAATAAATTTACTATTCCCACTCCAGTCTATATTTAATTAAAATAAGTGCTGCACACTGAACTTAATTAATGTACTATTGTCACTCCAAACTATATTTAATTAGAGTAGGAGCTGGACACTGAACTTAATTATTTTACTATTCCCACTCCAGTCTATATTTAATTAAAATAAGTGCTGCACACTGAACTTAATAAATGTACTATACTCACTCCAACCTATATTTAATTAGAGTAGGTGCTGGACACTGAACTTAATTAATTTACTACTCTCACTCCAATCTATATTTAATTAGGATAGGTGCTGGACACTCAACTTAATTAATTTGCTATTCCCACTCCAGTCTATATTTAATTAAAATAAGTGCTGGACAATGAACTTAATAAATTTACTATTCTCACTCCAATCTATATTTAATTAGGGTAGGTGCTGGACACTGAACTTAATAAATTTACTATTCTCACTCCAATCTATATTGAATTACAGTAGGTGCTGGACACTGAACTGAATAAATGTACTATTCCCACTCCAAAATATATGTAATTAGGGTAGGTGCTGGACACTGAACTGAATAAATTTACTATTCTCACTCCAATCTATATTTAATTAGGATAGATGCTAGACACTGAACTTTATTAAATTGCTATTCCCACTCCAGTCTATATTTAATTAAGATAAGTGCTGGACACTGAACTTAATTAATTTACTATTCTCACTCCAACCTATAATAAATTAGAGTAGGTGCTGGACACTGAACTTAATTAATTTACTATTCCCACTCCAGTCTATATTTAATTAAGAGAAGTGCTGGACACTGAACTTAATTAATTTACTATTCTCACTCCAACCTATATTTAATTACAGTATGTGCTCGACACTGAACTTAATTAATTTACTATTCCCACTCCAGTCTATATTTAATTAGGATAAGTGCTGGACACTGAACTTAATTAATTTACTATTCTCACTCCGATCTATATTTAATTAGGGTAGGTGCTGGACACTGAACTTAATTAATTTACTATTCCCACTCCAGTCTATATTTAATTAAGATAACTGCTGTACACTGAACTTAATAAATTTACTATTCTCACTCCAACCTATATTTAATTAGAGTAGGTGCTGCACACTAAACTTAATTAATTTACTATTCCCACTCCAGTCTATATTTAATTAAGATAAGTGCTGGACACTGAACTTAATTAATTTACTATTCTCACTCCAACCTATATTTAATTAAAGTAGGTGCTGGACACTGAACTTAATAAATTTACTATTCCCACTCCAGTCTATATTTAATTAAAATAAGTGCTGGACAATGAACTTAATAAATTTACTATTCTCACTCCAATCTATATTTAATTAGGGTAGGTCCTGGACACTGAACTTAATAAATTTACTATTCTCACTCCAATCTATATTGAATTACAGTAGGTGCTGGACACTGAACTGAATAAATGTACTATTCCCACTTCAAAATATATGTAATTAGGGTAGGTGCTGGACACTGAACTGAATAAATTTACTATTCTCACTCCAATCTATATTTAATTAGGATAGATGCTAGACACTGAACTTTATTAAATTGCTATTCCCACTCCAGTCTATATTTAATTAAGATAAGTGCTGGACACTGAACTTAATAAATTTACTATTCTCACTCCAACCTATATTTAATTAGAGTAGGTGCTGGACACAGAACTTAATTAATTTACTATTCCCACTCCAGTCTATATTTAATTAAGATAAGTGCTGGACACTGAACTTAATTAATTTACTATTCTCACTCCAACCTATATTTAATTAAGATAAGTGCTGGACACTGAACTTAATAAATGTACTATTCTCACTCCAACCTATATTTAATTAGAGTAGGTGCTGGACACAGAACTTAATTAATTTACTATTCCCACTCCAGTCTATATTTAATTAAGATAAGTGCTGGACACTGAACTTAATTAATTTACTATTCTCACTCCAACCTATAATAAATTAGAGTAGGCGCTGGACACTGAACTTAATTAATTTACTATTCCCACTCCAGTCTATATTTAATTAAGAGAAGTGCTGGACACTGAACTTAATTAATTTACTATTCTCACTCCAACCTATATTTAATTAGAGTAGGTGCTGCACACTAAACTTAATTAATTTACTATTCCCACTCCAGTCTATATTTAATTAAGATAAGTGCTGGACACTGAACTTAATTAATTTACTATTCTCACTCCAACCTATATTTAATTAAAATAAGTGCTGCACACTGAACTTAATTAATGTACTATTGTCACTCCAAACTATATTTAATTAGAGTAGGAGCTGGACACTGAACTTAATTATTTTACTATTCCCACTCCAGTCTATATTTAATTAAAATAAGTGCTGGACACTGAACTTAATAAATGTACTATTCTCACTCCAACCTATATTTAATTAGAGTAGGTGCTGGACACTGAACTTAATTAATTTACTACTCTCACTCCAATCTATATTTAATTAGGATAGGTGCTGGACACTCAACTTAATTAATTTGCTATTCCCACTCCAGTCTATATTTAATTAAAATAAGTGCTGGACAATGAACTTAATAAATTTACTATTCTCACTCCAATCTATATTTAATTAGGGTAGGTGCTGGACACTGAACTTAATAAATTTACTATTCTCACTCCAATCTATATTGAATTACAGTAGGTGCTGGACACTGAACTGAATAAATGTACTATTCCCACTCCAAAATATATGTAATTAGGGTAGGTGCTGGACACTGAACTGAATAAATTTACTATTCTCACTCCAATCTATATTTAATTAGGATAGATGCTAGACACTGAACTTTATTAAATTGCTATTCCCACTCCAGTCTATATTTAATTAAGATAAGTGCTGGACACTGAACTTAATACATTTACTATTCTCACTCCAACCTATATTTAATTAGAGTAGGTGCTGGACACAGAACTTAATTAATTTACTATTCCCACTCCAGTCTATATTTAATTAAGATAAGTGCTGGACACTGAAGTTAATTAATTTACTATTCTCACTCCAACCTATATTTAATTAAGATAAGTGCTGGACACTGAACTTAATACATTTACTATTCTCACTCCAACCTATATTTAATTAGAGTATGTGCTGGACACTGAACTTAATTAATTTACTATTCCCACTCTAGTCTATATTTAATTAAGGTAAGTGCTGGACACTGAACTTAATAAATTTACTATTCTCACTCCAACCTATATGTAATTAGAGTAGGTGCTGGACACAGAACTTAATTAATTTACTATTCCCACTCCAGTCTATATTTAATTAAGATAAGTGCTGGACACTGAACTTAATTAATTTACTATTCTCACTCCAACCTATATTTAATTAAGATAAGTGCTGGACACTGAACCTAATAAATTTACTATTCTCACTCCAACCTATACTTAATTAGAGTAGGTGCTGGACACTGAACTTAATTAATTTACTATTCTCACTCCAACCTATATTTAATTAGAGTATGTTCTGGACACTGAACTTAATTAATTTACTATTCTCACTCCAACCTATATTTAATTAGAGTATGTGCTGGACACTGAACTTAATTAATTTACTATTCCCACTCCAGTCTATATTTAATTAAGATAAGTGCTGGACACTGAACTTAATTAATTTACTATTCTCACTCCAACCTATATTTAATTAGAGTATGTGCTGGACACTGAACTTAATTAATTTACTATTCTCACTCCAACCTATATTTAATTAGAGTATGTGCTGGACACTGAACTTAATTAATTTACTATTCCCACTCCAGTCTATATTTAATTAAGATAAGTGCTGGACACTGAACTTAATAAATTTACTATTCTCACTCCAACCTATATTTAATTAGAGTAGGTGCTGGGGACAGAATTAATTAATTTACTATTCCCACTCCAGTCTATATTTAATTAAGATGAGTGCTGGGGACAGAATTAATTAATTTACTATTCTCACTCCAACCTATATTAAATTAGAGTAGGTGCTGGACACTGAACTTAATTAATTTACTATTCTCACTCCAACCTATATTTAATTAGAGTATGTGCTGGACTCTGAACTTAATTAATTTACTATTCCCACTCCAGTCTATATTTAATTAAGATAACTGCTGGACCCTGAACTTAATTAATTTACTATTCTCACTCCAACCTATATTTAATTAGAGTATGTGCTGGACACTGAACTTAATGAATTTACTATTCTCACTCCATTCTATATTTAATTAGAGTATGTGCTGGACACTGAACTTAATTAATTTACTATTCCAACTCCAGTCTATATTCAATTAAGATAAGTGCTGGACACTGAACTTAATAAATTTACTATTCTCACTCCAACCTATATTTAATTAGAGTAGGTGCTGGACACAGAACCTAATTAATTTACTATTCCCACTCCAGTCTATATTTAATTAAGATAAGTGCTGGACACTGAACTTAATTAATGTACTATTGTCACTCCAACCTATATTAAATTAGAGTAGGTGCTGGACACTGAAGTTAATTAATTTACTATTCTCACTCCAACCTATATTTAATTAGAGTATGTGCTGGACACTGAACTTAATTAATTTACTATTCCCACTCCAGTCTATATTTAATTAAGATAAGTGCTGGACACTGAACTTAATAAATTTACTATTCTCACTCCAACCTATATTTAATTAGAGTAGGTGCTGGACACAGAACTTAATTAATTTACTATTCCCACTCCAGTCTATATTTAATTAGGATAAGTGCTGGACACTGAACTTAATTAATTTACTATTCTCACTCCAACCTATATTAAATTAGAGTAGGTGCTGGACACTGAACTTAATTAATTTACTATTCTCACTCCAACCTATATTTAATTAGAGTATGTGCTGGACACTGAACTTAATTAATTTACTATTCCCACTCCAGTCTATATTTAATTAAGATAAGTGCTGGACACTGAACTTAATTAATTTACTATTCTCACTCCAACCTATATTTAATTAGAGTATGTGCTGGACACAGAACTCAATTAATTTACTATTCTCACTCCAACCTATATTTAATTAGAGTATGTGCTGGACACTGAACTTAATTAATTTACTATTCCCACTCCAGTCTATATTTAATTAAGATAAATGCTGGACACTGAACTTAATAAATGTACTATTCTCACTCCAACCTATATTTAATTAGAGTAGGTGCTGGACACAGAACTTAATTAATTTACTATTCCCACTCCAGTCTATATTTAATTAAGATACGTGCTGGACACTGAACTTAATTAATTTACTATTCTCACTCCAACCTATAATAAATTAGAGTAGGTGCTGGACACTGAACTTAATTAATTTACTATTCCCATTCCAGTCTATATTTAATTAAGATAAGTGCTGGACACTGAACTTAATTAATTTACTATTCTCACTCCAACCTATATTTAATTACAGTATGTGCTCGACACTGAACTTAATTAATTTACTATTCCCACTCCAGTCTATATTTAATTAAGATAAGTGCTGGACACTGAACTTAATTAATTTACTATTCTCACTCCGATCTATATTTAATTAGGGTAGGTGCTGGACACTGAACTTAATTAATTTACTATTCCCACTCCAGTCTATATTTAATTAAGATAACTGCTGGACACTGAACTTAATAAATTTACTATTCTCACTCCAACCTATATTTAATTAGAGTAGGTGCTGCACACTAAACTTAATTAATTTACTATTCCCACTCCAGTCTATATTTAATTAAGATAAGTGCTGGACACTGAACTTAATTAATTTACTATTCTCACTCCAACCTATATTTAATTAAAGTAGGTGCTGGACACTGAACTTAATAAATTTACTATTCCCACTCCAGTCTATATTTAATTAAAATAAGTGCTGCACACTGAACTTAATTAATGTACTATTGTCACTCCAAACTATATTTAATTAGAGTAGGAGCTGGACACTGAACCTAATTATTTTACTATTCCCACTCCAGTCTATATTTAATTAAAATAAGTGCTGGACAATGAACTTAATAAATGTACTATTCTCACTCCAACCTATATTTAATTAGAGTAGGTGCTGGACACTGAACTTAATTAATTTACTACTCTCACTCCAATCTATATTTAATTAGGATAGGTGCTGGACACTCAACTTAATTAATTTACTATTCCCACTCCAGTCTATATTTAATTAAAATAAGTGCTGGACAATGAACTTAATAAATTTACTATTCTCACTCCAATCTATATTTAATTAGGGTAGGTCCTGGACACTGAACTTAATAAATTTACTATTCTCACTCCAATCTATATTGAATTACAAAAGGTGCTGGACACTGAACTGAAGAAATGTACTACTCCCACTTCAAAATATATGTAATTAGGGTAGGTGCTGGACACTGAACTGAATAAATTTACTATTCTCACTCCAATCTATATTTAATTAGGATAGATGCTAGACACTGAACTTTATTAAATTGCTATTCCCACTCCAGTCTATATTTAATTAAGATAAGTGCTGGACACTGAACTTAATAAATTTACTATTCTCACTCCAACCTATATTTAATTAGAGTAGGTGCTGGACACAGAACTTAATTAATTTACTATTCCCACTCCAGTCTATATTTAATTAAGATAAGTGCTGGACACTGAACTTAATTAATTTACTATTCTCACTCCAACCTATATTTAATTAAGATAAGTGCTGGACACTGAACTTAATAAATGTACTATTCTCACTCCAACCTATATGTAATTAGAGTAGGTGCTGGACACAGAACTTAATTAATTTACTATTCCCACTCCAGTCTATATTTAATTAAGATAATTGCTGGACACTGAACTTAATTAATTTACTATTCTCACTCCAACCTATAATAAATTAGAGTAGGCGCTGGACACTGAACTTAATTAATTTACTATTCCCACTCCAGTCTATATTTAATTAAGAGAAGTGCTGGACACTGAACTTAATTAATTTACTATTCTCACTCCAACCTATATTTAATTACAGTATGTGCTCGACACTGAACTTAATTAATTTACTATTCCCACTCCAGTCTATATTTAATTAAGATAAGTGCTGGACACTGAACTTAATTAATTTACTATTCTCACTCCGATCTATATTTAATTAGAGTAGGTGCTGGACACTGAACTTAATTAATTTACTATTCCCACTCCAGTCTATATTTAATTAAGATAACTGCTGGACACTGAACTTAATAAATTTACTATTCTCACTCCAACCTATATTTAATTAGAGTAGGTGCTGCACACTAAACTTAATTAATTTACTATTCCCACTCCAGTCTATATTTAATTAAGATAAGTGCTGGACACTGAACTTAATTAATTTACTATTCTCACTCCAACCTATATTTAATTAAAGTAGGTGCTGGACACTGAACTTAATAAATTTACTATTCCCACTCCAGTCTATATTTAATTAAAATAAGTGCTGCACACTGAACTTAATTAATGTACTATTGTCACTCCAAACTATATTTAATTAGAGTAGGAGCTGGACACTGAACTTAATTATTTTACTATTCCCACTCCAGTCTATATTTAATTAAAATAAGTGCTGGACACTGAACTTAATAAATGTACTATTCTCACTCCAACCTATATTTAATTAGAGTAGGTGCTGGACACTGAACTTAATTAATTTACTACTCTCACTCCAATCTATATTTAATTAGGATAGGTGCTGGACACTCAACTTAATTAATTTGCTATTCCCACTCCAGTCTATATTTAATTAAAATAAGTGCTGGACAATGAACTTAATAAATTTACTATTCTCACTCCAATCTATATTTAATTAGGGTAGGTGCTGGACACTGAACTTAATAAATTTACTATTCTCACTCCAATCTATATTGAATTACAGTAGGTGCTGGACACTGAACTGAATAAATGTACTATTCCCACTCCAAAATATATGTAATTAGGGTAGGTGCTGGACACTGAACTGAATAAATTTACTATTCTCACTCCAATCTATATTTAATTAGGATAGATGCTAGACACTGAACTTTATTAAATTGCTATTCCCACTCCAGTCTATATTTAATTAAGATAAGTGCTGGACACTGAACTTAATAATTTACTATTCTCACTCCAACCTATAATAAATTAGAGTAGGTGCTGGACACTGAACTTAATTAATTTACTATTCCCACTCCAGTCTATATGTAATTAAGAGAAGTGCTGGACACTGAACTTAATTAATTTACTATTCTCACTCCAACCTATATTTAATTACAGTATGTGCTCGACACTGAACTTAATTAATTTACTATTCCCACTCCAGTCTATATTTAATTAGGATAAGTGCTGGACACTGAACTTAATTAATTTACTATTCTCACTCCGATCTATATTTAATTAGGGTAGGTGCTGGACACTGAACTTAATTAATTTACTATTCCCACTCCAGTCTATATTTAATTAAGATAACTGCTGTACACTGAACTTAATAAATTTACTATTCTCACTCCAACCTATATTTAATTAGAGTAGGTGCTGCACACTAAACTTAATTAATTTACTATTCCCACTCCAGTCTATATTTAATTAAGATAAGTGCTGGACACTGAACTTAATTAATTTACTATTCTCACTCCAACCTATATTTAATTAAAGTAGGTGCTGGACACTGAACTTAATAAATTTACTATTCCCACTCCAGTCTATATTTAATTAAAATAAGTGCTGCACACTGAACTTAATTAATGTACTATTGTCACTCCAAACTATATTTAATTAGAGTAGGAGCTGGACACTGAACTTAATTATTTTACTATTCCCACTCCAGTCTATATTTAATTAAAATAAGTGCTGCACACTGAACTTAATAAATGTACTATTCTCACTCCAACCTATATTTAATTAGAGTAGGTGCTGGACACTGAACTTAATTAATTTACTACTCTCACTCCAATCTATATTTAATTAGGATAGGTGCTGGACACTCAACTTAATTAATTTGCTATTCCCACTCCAGTCTATATTTAATTAAAATAAGTGCTGGACAATGAACTTAATAAATTTACTATTCTCACTCCAATCTATATTTAATTAGGGTAGGTGCTGGACACTGAACTTAATAAATTTACTATTCTCACTCCAATCTATATTGAATTACAGTAGGTGCTGGACACTGAACTGAATAAATGTACTATTCCCACTCCAAAATATATGTAATTAGGGTAGGTGCTGGACACTGAACTGAATAAATTTACTATTCTCACTCCAATCTATATTTAATTAGGATAGATGCTAGACACTGAACTTTATTAAATTGCTATTCCCACTCCAGTCTATATTTAATTAAGATAAGTGCTGGACACTGAACTTAATAAATTTACTATTCTCACTCCAACCTATATTTAATTAGAGTAGGTGCTGGACACAGAACTTAATTAATTTACTATTCCCACTCCAGTCTATATTTAATTAAGATAAGTGCTGGACACTGAACCTAATTAATTTACTATTCTCACTCCAACCTATATTTAATTAAGATAAGTGCTGGACACTGAACTTAATACATTTACTATTCTCACTCCAACCTATATTTAATTAGAGTATGTGCTGGACACTGAACTTAATTAATTTACTATTCCCACTCCAGTCTATATTTAATTAAGATAAGTGCTGGACACTGAACTTAATAAATTTACTATTCTCACTCCAACCTATATGTAATTAGAGTAGGTGCTGGACACAGAACTTAATTAATTTACTATTCCCACTCCAGTCTATATTTATTTAAGATAAGTGCTGGACACTGAACTTAATTAATTTACTATTCTCACTCCAACCTATATTTAATTAAGATAAGTGCTGGACACTGAACCTAATAAATTTACTATTCTCACTCCAACCTATATTTAATTAGAGTAGGTGCTGGACACTGAACTTAATTAATTTACTATTCTCACTCCAACCTATATTTAATTAGAGTATGTTCTGGACACTGAACTTAATTAATTTACTATTCTCACTCCAACCTATATTTAATTAGAGTATGTGCTGGACACTGAACTTAATTAATTTACTATTCCCACTCCAGTCTATATTTAATTAAGATAAGTGCTGGACACTGAACTTAATTAATTTACTATTCTCACTCCAACCTATATTTAATTAGAGTATGTGCTGGACACTGAACTTAATTAATTTACTATTCTCACTCCAACCTATATTTAATTAGAGTATGTGCTGGACACTGAACTTAATTAATTTACTATTCCCACTCCAGTCTATATTTAATTAAGATAAGTGCTGGACACTGAACTTAATAAATTTACTATTCTCACTCCAACCTATATTTAATTAGAGTAGGTGCTGGGGACAGAACTTAATTAATTTACTATTCCCACTCCAGTCTATATTTAATTAAGATGATGGCTGGACACTGAACTTAATTAATTTACTATTCTCACTCCAACCTATATTAAATTAGAGTAGGTGCTGGACACTGAACTTAATTAATTTACTATTCTCACTCCAACCTATATTTAATTAGAGTATGTGCTGGACACTGAACTTAATTAATTTACTATTCCCACTCCAGTCTATATTTAATTAAGATAACTGCTGGACCCTGAACTTAATTAATTTACTATTCTCACTCCAACCTATATTTAATTAGAGTATGTGCTGGACACTGAACTTAATGAATTTACTATTCTCACTCCAACCTATATTTAATTAGAGTATGTGCTGGACACTGAACTTAATTAATTTACTATTCCAACTCCAGTCTATATTCAATTAAGATAAGTGCTGGACACTGAACTTAATAAATTTACTATTCTCACTCCAACCTATATTTAATTAGAGTAGGTGCTGGACACAGAACCTAATTAATTTACTATTCCCACTCCAGTCTATATTTAATTACGATAAGTGCTGGACACTGAACTTAATTAATGTACTATTGTCACTCCAACCTATATTAAATTAGAGTAGGTGCTGGACACTGAAGTTAATTAATTTACTATTCTCACTCCAACCTATATTTAATTAGAGTATGTGCTGGACACTGAACTTAATTAATTTACTATTCCCACTCCAGTCTATATTTAATTAAGATAAGTGCTGGACACTGAACTTAATAAATTTACTATTCTCACTCCAACCTATATTTAATTAGAGTAGGTGCTGGACACAGAACTTAATTAATTTACTATTCCCACTCCAGTCTATATTTAATTAGGATAAGTGCTGGACACTGAACTTAATTAATTTACTATTCTCACTCCAACCTATATTAAATTAGAGTAGGTGCTGGACACTGAACTTAATTAATTTACTATTCTCACTCCAACCTATATTTAATTAGAGTATGTGCTGGACACTGAACTTAATTAATTTACTATTCCCACTCCAGTCTATATTTAATTAAGATAAGTGCTGGACACTGAACTTAATTAATTTACTATTCTCACTCCAACCTATATTTAATTAGAGTATGTGCTGGACACAGAACTCAATTAATTTACTATTCTCACTCCAACCTATATTTAATTAAGATAAATGCTGGACACTGAACTTAATAAATGTACTATTCTCACTCCAACCTATATTTAATTAGAGTAGGTGCTGGACACAGAACTTAATTAATTTACTATTCCCACTCCAGTCTATATTTAATTAAGATAAGTGCTGGACACTGAACTTAATTAATTTACTATTCTCACTCCAACCTATATTTAATTAAGATAAGTGCTGGACACTGAACTTAATAAATGTACTATTCTCACTCCAACCTATATTTAATTAGAGTAGGTGCTGGACACAGAACTTAATTAATTTACTATTCCCACTCCAGTCTATATTTAATTAAGATAAGTGCTGGACACTGAACTTAATTAATTTACTATTCTCACTCCAACCTATAATAAATTAGAGTAGGCGCTGGACACTGAACTTAATTAATTTACTATTCCCACTCCAGTCTATATTTAATTAAGAGAAGTGCTGGACACTGAACTTAATTAATTTACTATTCTCACTCCAACCTATATTTAATTACAGTATGTGCTCGACACTGAACTTAATTAATTTACTATTCCCACTCCAGTCTATATTTAATTAAGATAAGTGCTGGACACTGAACTTAATTAATTTACTATTCTCACTCCGATCTATATTTAATTAGAGTAGGTGCTGGACACTGAACTTAATTAATTTACTATTCCCACTCCAGTCTATATTTAATTAAGATAACTGCTGGACACTGAACTTAATAAATTTACTATTCTCACTCCAACCTATATTTAATTAGAGTATGTGCTGCACACTAAACTTAATTAATTTACTATTCCCACTCCAGTCTATATTTAATTAAGATAAGTGCTGGACACTGAACTTAATTAATTTACTATTCTCACTCCAACCTATATTTAATTAAAGTAGGTGCTGGACACTGAACTTAATAAATTTACTATTCCCACTCCAGTCTATATTTAATTAAAATAAGTGCTGCACACTGAACTTAATTAATGTACTATTGTCACTCCAAACTATATTTAATTAGAGTAGGAGCTGGACACTGAACTTAATTATTTTACTATTCCCACTCCAGTCTATATTTAATTAAAATAAGTGCTGGACACTGAACTTAATAAATGTACTATTCTCACTCCAACCTATATTTAATTAGAGTAGGTGCTGGACACTGAACTTAATTAATTTACTACTCTCACTCCAATCTATATTTAATTAGGATAGGTGCTGGACACTCAACTTAATTAATTTGCTATTCCCACTCCAGTCTATATTTAATTAAAATAAGTGCTGGACAATGAACTTAATAAATTTACTATTCTCACTCCAATCTATATTTAATTAGGGTAGGTGCTGGACACTGAACTTAATAAATTTACTATTCTCACTCCAATCTATATGGAATTACAGTAGGTGCTGGACACTGAACTGAATAAATGTACTATTCCCACTCCAAAATATATGTAATTAGGGTAGGTGCTGGACACTGAACTGAATAAATTTACTATTCTCACTCCAATCTATATTTAATTAGGATAGATGCTAGACACTGAACTTTATTAAATTGCTATTCCCACTCCAGTCTATATTTAATTAAGATAAGTGCTGGACACTGAACTTAATAAATTTACTATTCTCACTCCAACCTATATTTAATTAGAGTAGGTGCTGCACACTAAACTTAATTAATTTACTATTCCCACTCCAGTCTATATTTAATTAAGATAAGTGCTGGACACTGAACTTAATTAATTTACTATTCTCACTCCAACCTATATTTAATTAAAGTAGGTGCTGGACACTGAACTTAATAAATTTACTATTCCCACTCCAGTCTATATTTAATTAAAATAAGTGCTGGACAATGAACTTAATAAATTTACTATTCTCACTCCAATCTATATTTAATTAGGGTAGGTCCTGGACACTGAACTTAATAAATTTACTATTCTCACTCCAATCTATATTGAATTACAGTAGGTGCTGGACACTGAACTGAATAAATGTACTATTCCCACTTCAAAATATATGTAATTAGGGTAGGTGCTGGACACTGAACTGAATAAATTTACTATTCTCACTCCAATCTATATTTAATTAGGATAGATGCTAGACACTGAACTTTATTAAATTGCTATTCCCACTCCAGTCTATATTTAATTAAGATAAGTGCTGGACACTGAACTTAATAAATTTACTATTCTCACTCCAACCTATATTTAATTAGAGTAGGTGCTGGACACAGAACTTAATTAATTTACTATTCCCACTCCAGTCTATATTTAATTAAGATAAGTGCTGGACACTGAACTTAATTAATTTACTATTCTCACTCCAACCTATATTTAATTAAGATAAGTGCTGGACACTGAACTTAATAAATGTACTATTCTCACTCCAACCTATATTTAATTAGAGTAGGTGCTGGACACAGAACTTAATTAATTTACTATTCCCACTCCAGTCTATATTTAATTAAGATAAGTGCTGGACACTGAACTTAATTAATTTACTATTCTCACTCCAACCTATAATAAATTAGAGTAGGCGCTGGACACTGAACTTAATTAATTTACTATTCCCACTCCAGTCTATATTTAATTAAGAGAAGTGCTGGACACTGAACTTAATTAATTTACTATTCTCACTCCAACCTATATTTAATTACAGTATGTGCTCGACACTGAACTTAATTAATTTACTATTCCCACTCCAGTCTATATTTAATTAAGATAACTGCTGGACACTGAACTTAATAAATTTACTATTCTCACTCCAACCTATATTTAATTAGAGTAGGTGCTGCACACTAAACTTAATTAATTTACTATTCCCACTCCAGTCTATATTTAATTAAGATAAGTGCTGGACACTGAACTTAATTAATTTACTATTCTCACTCCAACCTATATTTAATTAAAATAAGTGCTGCACACTGAACTTAATTAATGTACTATTGTCACTCCAAACTATATTTAATTAGAGTAGGAGCTGGACACTGAACTTAATTATTTTACTATTCCCACTCCAGTCTATATTTAATTAAAATAAGTGCTGGACACTGAACTTAATAAATGTACTATTCTCACTCCAACCTATATTTAATTAGAGTAGGTGCTGGACACTGAACTTAATTAATTTACTACTCTCACTCCAATCTATATTTAATTAGGATAGGTGCTGGACACTCAACTTAATTAATTTGCTATTCCCACTCCAGTCTATATTTAATTAAAATAAGTGCTGGACAATGAACTTAATAAATTTACTATTCTCACTCCAATCTATATTTAATTAGGGTAGGTGCTGGACACTGAACTTAATAAATTTACTATTCTCACTCCAATCTATATTGAATTACAGTAGGTGCTGGACACTGAACTGAATAAATGTACTATTCCCACTCCAAAATATATGTAATTAGGGTAGGTGCTGGACACTGAACTGAATAAATTTACTATTCTCACTCCAATCTATATTTAATTAGGATAGATGCTAGACACTGAACTTTATTAAATTGCTATTCCCACTCCAGTCTATATTTAATTAAGATAAGTGCTGGACACTGAACTTAATACATTTACTATTCTCACTCCAACCTATATTTAATTAGAGTAGGTGCTGGACACAGAACTTAATTAATTTACTATTCCCACTCCAGTCTATATTTAATTAAGATAAGTGCTGGACACTGAAGTTAATTAATTTACTATTCTCACTCCAACCTATATTTAATTAAGATAAGTGCTGGTAACTGAACTTAATACATTTACTATTCTCACTCCAACCTATATTTAATTAGAGTATGTGCTGGACACTGAACTTAATTAATTTACTATTCCCACTCCAGTCTATATTTAATTAAGATAAGTGCTGGACACTGAACTTAATAAATTTACTATTCTCACTCCAACCTATATGTAATTAGAGTAGGTGCTGGACACAGAACTTAATTAATTTACTATTCCCACTCCAGTCTATATTTAATTAAGATAAGTGCTGGACACTGAACTTAATTAATTTACTATTCTCACTCCAACCTATATTTAATTAAGATAAGTGCTGGACACTGAACCTAATACATTTACTATTCTCACTCCAACCTATACTTAATTAGAGTAGGTGCTGGACACTGAACTTAATTAATTTACTATTCTCACTCCAACCTATATTTAATTAGAGTATGTTCTGGACACTGAACTTAATTAATTTACTATTCTCACTCCAACCTATATTTAATTAGAGTATGTGCTGGACACTGAACTTAATTAATTTACTATTCTCACTCCAACCTATATTTAATTAGAGTATGTGCTGGACACTGAACTTAATTAATTTACTATTCTCACTCCAACCTATATTTAATTAGAGTATGTGCTGGACACTGAACTTAATTAATTTACTATTCCCACTCCAGTCTATATTTAATTAAGATAAGTGCTGGACACTGAACTTAATAAATTTACTATTCTCACTCCAACCTATATTTAATTAGAGTAGGTGCTGGGGACAGAATTAATTAATTTACTATTCCCACTCCAGTCTATATTTAATTAAGATGAGTGCTGGGGACAGAATTAATTAATTTACTATTCTCACTCCAACCTATATTAAATTAGAGTAGGTGCTGGACACTGAACTTAATTAATTTACTATTCTCACTCCAACCTATATTTAATTAGAGTATGTGCTGGACTCTGAACTTAATTAATTTACTATTCCCACTCCAGTCTATATTTAATTAAGATAACTGCTGGACCCTGAACTTAATTAATTTACTATTCTCACTCCAACCTATATTTAATTAGAGTATGTGCTGGACACTGAACTTAATGAATTTACTATTCTCACTCCAACCTATATTTAATTAGAGTATGTGCTGGACACTGAACTTAATTAATTTACTATTCCAACTCCAGTCTATATTCAATTAAGATAAGTGCTGGACACTGAACTTAATAAATTTACTATTCTCACTCCAACCTATATTTAATTAGAGTAGGTGCTGGACACAGAACCTAATTAATTTACTATTCCCACTCCAGTCTATATTTAATTAAGATAAGTGCTGGACACTGAACTTAATTAATGTACTATTGTCACTCCAACCTATATTAAATTAGAGTAGGTGCTGGACACTGAAGTTAATTAATTTACTATTCTCACTCCAACCTATATTTAATTAGAGTATGTGCTGGACACTGAACTTAATTAATTTACTATTCCCACTCCAGTCTATATTTAATTAAGATAAGTGCTGGACACTGAACTTAATAAATTTACTATTCTCACTCCAACCTATATTTAATTAGAGTAGGTGCTGGACACAGAACTTAATTAATTTACTATTCCCACTCCAGTCTATATTTAATTAGGATAAGTGCTGGACACTGAACTTAATTAATTTACTATTCTCACTCCAACCTATATTAAATTAGAGTAGGTGCTGGACACTGAACTTAATTAATTTACTATTCTCACTCCAACCTATATTTAATTAGAGTATGTGCTGGACACTGAACTTAATTAATTTACTATTCCCACTCCAGTCTATATTTAATTAAGATAAGTGCTGGACACTGAACTTAATTAATTTACTATTCTCACTCCAACCTATATTTAATTAGAGTATGTGCTGGACACAGAACTAAATTAATTTACTATTCTCACTCCAACCTATATTTAATTAGAGTATGTGCTGGACACTGAACTTAATTAATTTACTATTCCCACTCCAGTCTATATTTAATTAAGATAAATGCTGGACACTGAACTTAATAAATGTACTATTCTCACTCCAACCTATATTTAATTAGAGTAGGTGCTGGACACAGAACTTAATTAATTTACTATTCCCACTCCAGTCTATATTTAATTAAGATAAGTGCTGGACACTGAACTTAATTAATTTACTATTCTCACTCCAACCTATAATAAATTAGAGTAGGTGCTGGACACTGAACTTAATTAATTTACTATTCCCATTCCAGTCTATATTTAATTAAGATAAGTGCTGGACACTGAACTTAATTAATTTACTATTCTCACTCCAACCTATATTTAATTACAGTATGTGCTCGACACTGAACTTAATTAATTTACTATTCCCACTCCAGTCTATATTTAATTAAGATAAGTGCTGGACACTGAACTTAATTAATTTACTATTCTCACTCCGATCTATATTTAATTAGGGTAGGTGCTGGACACTGAACTTAATTAATTTACTATTCCCACTCCAGTCTATATTTAATTAAGATAACTGCTGGACACTGAACTTAATAAATTTACTATTCTCACTCCAACCTATATTTAATTAGAGTAGGTGCTGCACACTAAACTTAATTAATTTACTATTCCCACTCCAGTCTATATTTAATTAAGATAAGTGCTGGACACTGAACTTAATTAATTTACTATTCTCACTCCAACCTATATTTAATTAAAGTAGGTGCTGGACACTGAACTTAATAAATTTACTATTCCCACTCCAGTCTATATTTAATTAAAATAAGTGCTGCACACTGAACTTAATTAATGTACTATTGTCACTCCAAACTATATTTAATTAGAGTAGGAGCTGGACACTGAACTTAATTATTTTACTATTCCCACTCCAGTCTATATTTAATTAAAATAAGTGCTGGACAATGAACTTAATAAATGTACTATTCTCACTCCAACCTATATTTAATTAGAGTAGGTGCTGGACACTGAACTTAATTAATTTACTACTCTCACTCCAATCTATATTTAATTAGGATAGGTGCTGGACACTCAACTTAATTAATTTACTATTCCCACTCCAGTCTATATTTAATTAAAATAAGTGCTGGACAATGAACTTAATAAATTTACTATTCTCACTCCAATCTATATTTAATTAGGGTAGGTCCTGGACACTGAACTTAATAAATTTACTATTCTCACTCCAATCTATATTGAATTACAGTAGGTGCTGGACACTGAACTGAAGAAATGTACTACTCCCACTTCAAAATATATGTAATTAGGGTAGGTGCTGGACACTGAACTGAATAAATTTACTATTCTCACTCCAATCTATATTTAATTAGGATAGATGCTAGACACTGAACTTTATTAAATTGCTATTCCCACTCCAGTCTATATTTAATTAAGATAAGTGCTGGACACTGAACTTAATAAATTTACTATTCTCACTCCAACCTATATTTAATTAGAGTAGGTGCTGGACACAGAACTTAATTAATTTACTATTCCCACTCCAGTCTATATTTAATTAAGATAAGTGCTGGACACTGAACTTAATTAATTTACTATTCTCACTCCAACCTATATTGAATTAAGATAAGTGCTGGACACTGAACTTAATAAATGTACTATTCTCACTCCAACCTATATGTAATTAGAGTAGGTGCTGGACACAGAACTTAATTAATTTACTATTCCCACTCCAGTCTATATTTAATTAAGAGAAGTGCTGGACACTGAACTTAATTAATTTACTATTCTCACTCCAACCTATATTTAATTACAGTATGTGCTCGACACTGAACTTAATTAATTTACTATTCCCACTCCAGTCTATATTTAATTAAGATAAGTGCTGGACACTGAACTTAATTAATTTACTATTCTCACTCCGATCTATATTTAATTAGAGTAGGTGCTGGACACTGAACTTAATTAATTTACTATTCCCACTCCAGTCTATATTTAATTAAGATAACTGCTGGACACTGAACTTAATAAATTTACTATTCTCACTCCAACCTATATTTAATTAGAGTAGGTGCTGCACACTAAACTTAATTAATTTACTATTCCCACTCCAGTCTATATTTAATTAAGATAAGTGCTGGACACTGAACTTAATTAATTTACTATTCTCACTCCAACCTATATTTAATTAAAGTAGGTGCTGGACACTGAACTTAATAAATTTACTATTCCCACTCCAGTCTATATTTAATTAAAATAAGTGCTGCACACTGAACTTAATTAATGTACTATTGTCACTCCAAACTATATTTAATTAGAGTAGGAGCTGGACACTGAACTTAATTATTTTACTATTCCCACTCCAGTCTATATTTAATTAAAATAAGTGCTGGACACTGAACTTAATAAATGTACTATTCTCACTCCAACCTATATTTAATTAGAGTAGGTGCTGGACACTGAACTTAATTAATTTACTACTCTCACTCCAATCTATATTTAATTAGGATAGGTGCTGGACACTCAACTTAATTAATTTGCTATTCCCACTCCAGTCTATATTTAATTAAAATAAGTGCTGGACAATGAACTTAATAAATTTACTATTCTCACTCCAATCTATATTTAATTAGGGTAGGTGCTGGACACTGAACTTAATAAATTTACTATTCTCACTCCAATCTATATTGAATTACAGTAGGTGCTGGACACTGAACTGAATAAATGTACTATTCCCACTCCAAAATATATGTAATTAGGGTAGGTGCTGGACACTGAACTGAATAAATTTACTATTCTCACTCCAATCTATATTTAATTAGGATAGATGCTAGACACTGAACTTTATTAAATTGCTATTCCCACTCCAGTCTATATTTAATTAAGATAAGTGCTGGACACTGAACTTAATAATTTACTATTCTCACTCCAACCTATAATAAATTAGAGTAGGTGCTGGACACTGAACTTAATTAATTTACTATTCCCACTCCAGTCTATATGTAATTAAGAGAAGTGCTGGACACTGAACTTAATTAATTTACTATTCTCACTCCAACCTATATTTAATTACAGTATGTGCTCGACACTGAACTTAATTAATTTACTATTCCCACTCCAGTCTATATTTAATTAGGATAAGTGCTGGACACTGAACTTAATTAATTTACTATTCTCACTCCGATCTATATTTAATTAGGGTAGGTGCTGGACACTGAACTTAATTAATTTACTATTCCCACTCCAGTCTATATTTAATTAAGATAACTGCTGTACACTGAACTTAATAAATTTACTATTCTCACTCCAACCTATATTTAATTAGAGTAGGTGCTGCACACTAAACTTAATTAATTTACTATTCCCACTCCAGTCTATATTTAATTAAGATAAGTGCTGGACACTGAACTTAATTAATTTACTATTCTCACTCCAACCTATATTTAATTAAAGTAGGTGCTGGACACTGAACTTAATAAATTTACTATTCCCACTCCAGTCTATATTTAATTAAAATAAGTGCTGCACACTGAACTTAATTAATGTACTATTGTCACTCCAAACTATATTTAATTAGAGTAGGAGCTGGACACTGAACTTAATTATTTTACTATTCCCACTCCAGTCTATATTTAATTAAAATAAGTGCTGCACACTGAACTTAATAAATGTACTATTCTCACTCCAACCTATATTTAATTAGAGTAGGTGCTGGACACTGAACTTAATTAATTTACTACTCTCACTCCAATCTATATTTAATTAGGATAGGTGCTGGACACTCAACTTAATTAATTTGCTATTCCCACTCCAGTCTATATTTAATTAAAATAAGTGCTGGACAATGAACTTAATAAATTTACTATTCTCACTCCAATCTATATTTAATTAGGGTAGGTGCTGGACACTGAACTTAATAAATTTACTATTCTCACTCCAATCTATATTGAATTACAGTAGGTGCTGGACACTGAACTGAATAAATGTACTATTCCCACTCCAAAATATATGTAATTAGGGTAGGTGCTGGACACTGAACTGAATAAATTTACTATTCTCACTCCAATCTATATTTAATTAGGATAGATGCTAGACACTGAACTTTATTAAATTGCTATTCCCACTCCAGTCTATATTTAATTAAGATAAGTGCTGGACACTGAACTTAATAAATTTACTATTCTCACTCCAACCTATATTTAATTAGAGTAGGTGCTGGACACAGAACTTAATTAATTTACTATTCCCACTCCAGTCTATATTTAATTAAGATAAGTGCTGGACACTGAACCTAATTAATTTACTATTCTCACTCCAACCTATATTTAATTAAGATAAGTGCTGGACACTGAACTTAATACATTTACTATTCTCACTCCAACCTATATTTAATTAGAGTATGTGCTGGACACTGAACTTAATTAATTTACTATTCCCACTCCAGTCTATATTTAATTAAGATAAGTGCTGGACACTGAACTTAATAAATTTACTATTCTCACTCCAACCTATATGTAATTAGAGTAGGTGCTGGACACAGAACTTAATTAATTTACTATTCCCACTCCAGTCTATATTTATTTAAGATAAGTGCTGGACACTGAACTTAATTAATTTACTATTCTCACTCCAACCTATATTTAATTAAGATAAGTGCTGGACACTGAACCTAATAAATTTACTATTCTCACTCCAACCTATATTTAATTAGAGTAGGTGCTGGACACTGAACTTAATTAATTTACTATTCTCACTCCAACCTATATTTAATTAGAGTATGTTCTGGACACTGAACTTAATTAATTTACTATTCTCACTCCAACCTATATTTAATTAGAGTATGTGCTGGACACTGAACTTAATTAATTTACTATTCCCACTCCAGTCTATATTTAATTAAGATAAGTGCTGGACACTGAACTTAATTAATTTACTATTCTCACTCCAACCTATATTTAATTAGAGTATGTGCTGGACACTGAACTTAATTAATTTACTATTCTCACTCCAACCTATATTTAATTAGAGTATGTGCTGGACACTGAACTTAATTAATTTACTATTCCCACTCCAGTCTATATTTAATTAAGATAAGTGCTGGACACTGAACTTAATAAATTTACTATTCTCACTCCAACCTATATTTAATTAGAGTAGGTGCTGGGGACAGAACTTAATTAATTTACTATTCCCACTCCAGTCTATATTTAATTAAGATGATGGCTGGACACTGAACTTAATTAATTTACTATTCTCACTCCAACCTATATTAAATTAGAGTAGGTGCTGGACACTGAACTTAATTAATTTACTATTCTCACTCCAACCTATATTTAATTAGAGTATGTGCTGGACACTGAACTTAATTAATTTACTATTCCCACTCCAGTCTATATTTAATTAAGATAACTGCTGGACCCTGAACTTAATTAATTTACTATTCTCACTCCAACCTATATTTAATTAGAGTATGTGCTGGACACTGAACTTAATGAATTTACTATTCTCACTCCAACCTATATTTAATTAGAGTATGTGCTGGACACTGAACTTAATTAATTTACTATTCCAACTCCAGTCTATATTCAATTAAGATAAGTGCTGGACACTGAACTTAATAAATTGACTATTCTCACTCCAACCTATATTTAATTAGAGTAGGTGCTGGACACAGAACCTAATTAATTTACTATTCCCACTCCAGTCTATATTTAATTAAGATAAGTGCTGGACACTGAACTTAATTAATGTACTATTGTCACTCCAACCTATATTAAATTAGAGTAGGTGCTGGACACTGAAGTTAATTAATTTACTATTCTCACTCCAACCTATATTTAATTAGAGTATGTGCTGGACACTGAACTTAATTAATTTACTATTCCCACTCCAGTCTATATTTAATTAAGATAAGTGCTGGACACTGAACTTAATAAATTTACTATTCTCACTCCAACCTATATTTAATTAGAGTAGGTGCTGGACACAGAACTTAATTAATTTACTATTCCCACTCCAGTCTATATTTAATTAGGATAAGTGCTGGACACTGAACTTAATTAATTTACTATTCTCACTCCAACCTATATTAAATTAGAGTAGGTGCTGGACACTGAACTTAATTAATTTACTATTCTCACTCCAACCTATATTTAATTAGAGTATGTGCTGGACACTGAACTTAATTAATTTACTATTCTCACTCCAACCTATATTTAATTAGAGTATGTGCTGGACACTGAACTTAATTAATTTACTATTCCCACTCCAGTCTATATTTAATTAAGATAAGTGCTGGACACTGAACTTAATAAATTTACTATTCTCACTCCAACCTATATTTAATTAGAGTAGGTGCTGGGGACAGAATTAATTAATTTACTATTCCCACTCCAGTCTATATTTAATTAAGATGAGTGCTGGGGACAGAATTAATTAATTTACTATTCTCACTCCAACCTATATTAAATTAGAGTAGGTGCTGGACACTGAACTTAATTAATTTACTATTCTCACTCCAACCTATATTTAATTAGAGTATGTGCTGGACTCTGAACTTAATTAATTTACTATTCCCACTCCAGTCTATATTTAATTAAGATAACTGCTGGACCCTGAACTTAATTAATTTACTATTCTCACTCCAACCTATATTTAATTAGAGTATGTGCTGGACACTGAACTTAATGAATTTACTATTCTCACTCCAACCTATATTTAATTAGAGTATGTGCTGGACACTGAACTTAATTAATTTACTATTCCAACTCCAGTCTATATTCAATTAAGATAAGTGCTGGACACTGAACTTAATAAATTTACTATTCTCACTCCAACCTATATTTAATTAGAGTAGGTGCTGGACACAGAACCTAATTAATTTACTATTCCCACTCCAGTCTATATTTAATTAAGATAAGTGCTGGACACTGAACTTAATTAATGTACTATTGTCACTCCAACCTATATTAAATTAGAGTAGGTGCTGGACACTGAAGTTAATTAATTTACTATTCTCACTCCAACCTATATTTAATTAGAGTATGTGCTGGACACTGAACTTAATTAATTTACTATTCCCACTCCAGTCTATATTTAATTAAGATAAGTGCTGGACACTGAACTTAATAAATTTACTATTCTCACTCCAACCTATATTTAATTAGAGTAGGTGCTGGACACAGAACTTAATTAATTTACTATTCCCACTCCAGTCTATATTTAATTAGGATAAGTGCTGGACACTGAACTTAATTAATTTACTATTCTCACTCCAACCTATATTAAATTAGAGTAGGTGCTGGACACTGAACTTAATTAATTTACTATTCTCACTCCAACCTATATTTAATTAGAGTATGTGCTGGACACTGAACTTAATTAATTTACTATTCCCACTCCAGTCTATATTTAATTAAGATAAGTGCTGGACACTGAACTTAATTAATTTACTATTCTCACTCCAACCTATATTTAATTAGAGTATGTGCTGGACACAGAACTAAATTAATTTACTATTCTCACTCCAACCTATATTTAATTAGAGTATGTGCTGGACACTGAACTTAATTAATTTACTATTCCCACTCCAGTCTATATTTAATTAAGATAAATGCTGGACACTGAACTTAATAAATGTACTATTCTCACTCCAACCTATATTTAATTAGAGTAGGTGCTGGACACAGAACTTAATTAATTTACTATTCCCACTCCAGTCTATATTTAATTAAGATAAGTGCTGGACACTGAACTTAATTAATTTACTATTCTCACTCCAACCTATAATAAATTAGAGTAGGTGCTGGACACTGAACTTAATTAATTTACTATTCCCATTCCAGTCTATATTTAATTAAGATAAGTGCTGGACACTGAACTTAATTAATTTACTATTCTCACTCCAACCTATATTTAATTACAGTATGTGCTCGACACTGAACTTAATTAATTTACTATTCCCACTCCAGTCTATATTTAATTAAGATAAGTGCTGGACACTGAACTTAATTAATTTACTATTCTCACTCCGATCTATATTTAATTAGGGTAGGTGCTGGACACTGAACTTAATTAATTTACTATTCCCACTCCAGTCTATATTTAATTAAGATAACTGCTGGACACTGAACTTAATAAATTTACTATTCTCACTCCAACCTATATTTAATTAGAGTAGGTGCTGCACACTAAACTTAATTAATTTACTATTCCCACTCCAGTCTATATTTAATTAAGATAAGTGCTGGACACTGAACTTAATTAATTTACTATTCTCACTCCAACCTATATTTAATTAAAGTAGGTGCTGGACACTGAACTTAATAAATTTACTATTCCCACTCCAGTCTATATTTAATTAAAATAAGTGCTGCACACTGAACTTAATTAATGTACTATTGTCACTCCAAACTATATTTAATTAGAGTAGGAGCTGGACACTGAACTTAATTATTTTACTATTCCCACTCCAGTCTATATTTAATTAAAATAAGTGCTGGACAATGAACTTAATAAATGTACTATTCTCACTCCAACCTATATTTAATTAGAGTAGGTGCTGGACACTGAACTTAATTAATTTACTACTCTCACTCCAATCTATATTTAATTAGGATAGGTGCTGGACACTCAACTTAATTAATTTACTATTCCCACTCCAGTCTATATTTAATTAAAATAAGTGCTGGACAATGAACTTAATAAATTTACTATTCTCACTCCAATCTATATTTAATTAGGGTAGGTCCTGGACACTGAACTTAATAAATTTACTATTCTCACTCCAATCTATATTGAATTACAGTAGGTGCTGGACACTGAACTGAAGAAATGTACTACTCCCACTTCAAAATATATGTAATTAGGGTAGGTGCTGGACACTGAACTGAATAAATTTACTATTCTCACTCCAATCTATATTTAATTAGGATAGATGCTAGACACTGAACTTTATTAAATTGCTATTCCCACTCCAGTCTATATTTAATTAAGATAAGTGCTGGACACTGAACTTAATAAATTTACTATTCTCACTCCAACCTATATTTAATTAGAGTAGGTGCTGGACACAGAACTTAATTAATTTACTATTCCCACTCCAGTCTATATTTAATTAAGATAAGTGCTGGACACTGAACTTAATTAATTTACTATTCTCACTCCAACCTATATTGAATTAAGATAAGTGCTGGACACTGAACTTAATAAATGTACTATTCTCACTCCAACCTATATGTAATTAGAGTAGGTGCTGGACACAGAACTTAATTAATTTACTATTCCCACTCCAGTCTATATTTAATTAAGAGAAGTGCTGGACACTGAACTTAATTAATTTACTATTCTCACTCCAACCTATATTTAATTACAGTATGTGCTCGACACTGAACTTAATTAATTTACTATTCCCACTCCAGTCTATATTTAATTAAGATAAGTGCTGGACACTGAACTTAATTAATTTACTATTCTCACTCCGATCTATATTTAATTAGAGTAGGTGCTGGACACTGAACTTAATTAATTTACTATTCCCACTCCAGTCTATATTTAATTAAGATAACTGCTGGACACTGAACTTAATAAATTTACTATTCTCACTCCAACCTATATTTAATTAGAGTAGGTGCTGCACACTAAACTTAATTAATTTACTATTCCCACTCCAGTCTATATTTAATTAAGATAAGTGCTGGACACTGAACTTAATTAATTTACTATTCTCACTCCAACCTATATTTAATTAAAGTAGGTGCTGGACACTGAACTTAATAAATTTACTATTCCCACTCCAGTCTATATTTAATTAAAATAAGTGCTGCACACTGAACTTAATTAATGTACTATTGTCACTCCAAACTATATTTAATTAGAGTAGGAGCTGGACACTGAACTTAATTATTTTACTATTCCCACTCCAGTCTATATTTAATTAAAATAAGTGCTGGACACTGAACTTAATAAATGTACTATTCTCACTCCAACCTATATTTAATTAGAGTAGGTGCTGGACACTGAACTTAATTAATTTACTACTCTCACTCCAATCTATATTTAATTAGGATAGGTGCTGGACACTCAACTTAATTAATTTGCTATTCCCACTCCAGTCTATATTTAATTAAAATAAGTGCTGGACAATGAACTTAATAAATTTACTATTCTCACTCCAATCTATATTTAATTAGGGTAGGTGCTGGACACTGAACTTAATAAATTTACTATTCTCACTCCAATCTATATTGAATTACAGTAGGTGCTGGACACTGAACTGAATAAATGTACTATTCCCACTCCAAAATATATGTAATTAGGGTAGGTGCAGGACACTGAACTGAATAAATTTACTATTCTCACTCCAATCTATATTTAATTAGGATAGATGCTAGACACTGAACTTTATTAAATTGCTATTCCCACTCCAGTCTATATTTAATTAAGATAAGTGCTGGACACTGAACTTAATAATTTACTATTCTCACTCCAACCTATAATAAATTAGAGTAGGTGCTGGACACTGAACTTAATTAATTTACTATTCCCACTCCAGTCTATATGTAATTAAGAGAAGTGCTGGACACTGAACTTAATTAATTTACTATTCTCACTCCAACCTATATTTAATTACAGTATGTGCTCGACACTGAACTTAATTAATTTACTATTCCCACTCCAGTCTATATTTAATTAGGATAAGTGCTGGACACTGAACTTAATTAATTTACTATTCTCACTCCGATCTATATTTAATTAGGGTAGGTGCTGGACACTGAACTTAATTAATTTACTATTCCCACTCCAGTCTATATTTAATTAAGATAACTGCTGTACACTGAACTTAATAAATTTACTATTCTCACTCCAACCTATATTTAATTAGAGTAGGTGCTGCACACTAAACTTAATTAATTTACTATTCCCACTCCAGTCTATATTTAATTAAGATAAGTGCTGGACACTGAACTTAATTAATTTACTATTCTCACTCCAACCTATATTTAATTAAAGTAGGTGCTGGACACTGAACTTAATAAATTTACTATTCCCACTCCAGTCTATATTTAATTAAAATAAGTGCTGCACACTGAACTTAATTAATGTACTATTGTCACTCCAAACTATATTTAATTAGAGTAGGAGCTGGACACTGAACTTAATTATTTTACTATTCCCACTCCAGTCTATATTTAATTAAAATAAGTGCTGCACACTGAACTTAATAAATGTACTATTCTCACTCCAACCTATATTTAATTAGAGTAGGTGCTGGACACTGAACTTAATTAATTTACTACTCTCACTCCAATCTATATTTAATTAGGATAGGTGCTGGACACTCAACTTAATTAATTTGCTATTCCCACTCCAGTCTATATTTAATTAAAATAAGTGCTGGACAATGAACTTAATAAATTTACTATTCTCACTCCAATCTATATTTAATTAGGGTAGGTGCTGGACACTGAACTTAATAAATTTACTATTCTCACTCCAATCTATATTGAATTACAGTAGGTGCTGGACACTGAACTGAATAAATGTACTATTCCCACTCCAAAATATATGTAATTAGGGTAGGTGCTGGACACTGAACTGAATAAATTTACTATTCTCACTCCAATCTATATTTAATTAGGATAGATGCTAGACACTGAACTTTATTAAATTGCTATTCCCACTCCAGTCTATATTTAATTAAGATAAGTGCTGGACACTGAACTTAATAAATTTACTATTCTCACTCCAACCTATATTTAATTAGAGTAGGTGCTGGACACAGAACTTAATTAATTTACTATTCCCACTCCAGTCTATATTTAATTAAGATAAGTGCTGGACACTGAACCTAATTAATTTACTATTCTCACTCCAACCTATATTTAATTAAGATAAGTGCTGGACACTGAACTTAATACATTTACTATTCTCACTCCAACCTATATTTAATTAGAGTATGTGCTGGACACTGAACTTAATTAATTTACTATTCCCACTCCAGTCTATATTTAATTAAGATAAGTGCTGGACACTGAACTTAATAAATTTACTATTCTCACTCCAACCTATATGTAATTAGAGTAGGTGCTGGACACAGAACTTAATTAATTTACTATTCCCACTCCAGTCTATATTTATTTAAGATAAGTGCTGGACACTGAACTTAATTAATTTACTATTCTCACTCCAACCTATATTTAATTAAGATAAGTGCTGGACACTGAACCTAATAAATTTACTATTCTCACTCCAACCTATATTTAATTAGAGTAGGTGCTGGACACTGAACTTAATTAATTTACTATTCTCACTCCAACCTATATTTAATTAGAGTATGTTCTGGACACTGAACTTAATTAATTTACTATTCTCACTCCAACCTATATTTAATTAGAGTATGTGCTGGACACTGAACTTAATTAATTTACTATTCCCACTCCAGTCTATATTTAATTAAGATAAGTGCTGGACACTGAACTTAATTAATTTACTATTCTCACTCCAACCTATATTTAATTAGAGTATGTGCTGGACACTGAACTTAATTAATTTACTATTCTCACTCCAACCTATATTTAATTAGAGTATGTGCTGGACACTGAACTTAATTAATTTACTATTCCCACTCCAGTCTATATTTAATTAAGATAAGTGCTGGACACTGAACTTAATAAATTTACTATTCTCACTCCAACCTATATTTAATTAGAGTAGGTGCTGGGGACAGAACTTAATTAATTTACTATTCCCACTCCAGTCTATATTTAATTAAGATGATGGCTGGACACTGAACTTAATTAATTTACTATTCTCACTCCAACCTATATTAAATTAGAGTAGGTGCTGGACACTGAACTTAATTAATTTACTATTCTCACTCCAACCTATATTTAATTAGAGTATGTGCTGGACACTGAACTTAATTAATTTACTATTCCCACTCCAGTCTATATTTAATTAAGATAACTGCTGGACCCTGAACTTAATTAATTTACTATTCTCACTCCAACCTATATTTAATTAGAGTATGTGCTGGACACTGAACTTAATGAATTTACTATTCTCACTCCAACCTATATTTAATTAGAGTATGTGCTGGACACTGAACTTAATTAATTTACTATTCCAACTCCAGTCTATATTCAATTAAGATAAGTGCTGGACACTGAACTTAATAAATTGACTATTCTCACTCCAACCTATATTTAATTAGAGTAGGTGCTGGACACAGAACCTAATTAATTTACTATTCCCACTCCAGTCTATATTTAATTAAGATAAGTGCTGGACACTGAACTTAATTAATGTACTATTGTCACTCCAACCTATATTAAATTAGAGTAGGTGCTGGACACTGAAGTTAATTAATTTACTATTCTCACTCCAACCTATATTTAATTAGAGTATGTGCTGGACACTGAACTTAATTAATTTACTATTCCCACTCCAGTCTATATTTAATTAAGATAAGTGCTGGACACTGAACTTAATAAATTTACTATTCTCACTCCAACCTATATTTAATTAGAGTAGGTGCTGGACACAGAACTTAATTAATTTACTATTCCCACTCCAGTCTATATTTAATTAGGATAAGTGCTGGACACTGAACTTAATTAATTTACTATTCTCACTCCAACCTATATTAAATTAGAGTAGGTGCTGGACACTGAACTTAATTAATTTACTATTCTCACTCCAACCTATATTTAATTAGAGTATGTGCTGGACACTGAACTTAATTAATTTACTATTCCCACTCCAGTCTATATTTAATTAAGATAAGTGCTGGACACTGAACTTAATTAATTTACTATTCTCACTCCAACCTATATTTAATTAGAGTATGTGCTGGACACAGAACTCAATTAATTTACTATTCTCACTCCAACCTATATTTAATTAAGATAAATGCTGGACACTGAACTTAATAAATGTACTATTCTCACTCCAACCTATATTTAATTAGAGTAGGTGCTGGACACAGAACTTAATTAATTTACTATTCCCACTCCAGTCTATATTTAATTAAGATAAGTGCTGGACACTGAACTTAATTAATTTACTATTCTCACTCCAACCTATATTTAATTAAGATAAGTGCTGGACACTGAACTTAATAAATGTACTATTCTCACTCCAACCTATATTTAATTAGAGTAGGTGCTGGACACAGAACTTAATTAATTTACTATTCCCACTCCAGTCTATATTTAATTAAGATAAGTGCTGGACACTGAACTTAATTAATTTACTATTCTCACTCCAACCTATAATAAATTAGAGTAGGCGCTGGACACTGAACTTAATTAATTTACTATTCCCACTCCAGTCTATATTTAATTAAGAGAAGTGCTGGACACTGAACTTAATTAATTTACTATTCTCACTCCAACCTATATTTAATTACAGTATGTGCTCGACACTGAACTTAATTAATTTACTATTCCCACTCCAGTCTATATTTAATTAAGATAAGTGCTGGACACTGAACTTAATTAATTTACTATTCTCACTCCGATCTATATTTAATTAGAGTAGGTGCTGGACACTGAACTTAATTAATTTACTATTCCCACTCCAGTCTATATTTAATTAAGATAACTGCTGGACACTGAACTTAATAAATTTACTATTCTCACTCCAACCTATATTTAATTAGAGTAGGTGCTGCACACTAAACTTAATTAATTTACTATTCCCACTCCAGTCTATATTTAATTAAGATAAGTGCTGGACACTGAACTTAATTAATTTACTATTCTCACTCCAACCTATATTTAATTAAAGTAGGTGCTGGACACTGAACTTAATAAATTTACTATTCCCACTCCAGTCTATATTTAATTAAAATAAGTGCTGCACACTGAACTTAATTAATGTACTATTGTCACTCCAAACTATATTTAATTAGAGTAGGAGCTGGACACTGAACTTAATTATTTTACTATTCCCACTCCAGTCTATATTTAATTAAAATAAGTGCTGGACACTGAACTTAATAAATGTACTATTCTCACTCCAACCTATATTTAATTAGAGTAGGTGCTGGACACTGAACTTAATTAATTTACTACTCTCACTCCAATCTATATTTAATTAGGATAGGTGCTGGACACTCAACTTAATTAATTTGCTATTCCCACTCCAGTCTATATTTAATTAAAATAAGTGCTGGACAATGAACTTAATAAATTTACTATTCTCACTCCAATCTATATTTAATTAGGGTAGGTGCTGGACACTGAACTTAATAAATTTACTATTCTCACTCCAATCTATATGGAATTACAGTAGGTGCTGGACACTGAACTGAATAAATGTACTATTCCCACTCCAAAATATATGTAATTAGGGTAGGTGCTGGACACTGAACTGAATAAATTTACTATTCTCACTCCAATCTATATTTAATTAGGATAGATGCTAGACACTGAACTTTATTAAATTGCTATTCCCACTCCAGTCTATATTTAATTAAGATAAGTGCTGGACACTGAACTTAATTAATTTACTATTCTCACTCCAACCTATAATAAATTAGAGTAGGTGCTGGACACTGAACTTAATTAATTTACTATTCCTACTCCAGTCTATATTTAATTAAGAGAAGTGCTGGACACTGAACCTAATTAATTTACTATTCTCACTCCAACCTATATTTAATTACAGTATGTGCTCGACACTGAACTTAATTAATTTACTATTCCCACTCCAGTCTATATTTAATCAGGATAAGTGCTGGACACTGAACTTAATTAATTTACTATTCTCACTCCGATCTATATTTAATTAGGGTAGGTGCTGGACACTGAACTTAATTAATTTACTATTCCCACTCCAGTCTATATTTAATTAAGATAACTGCTGTACACTGAACTTAATAAATTTACTATTCTCACTCCAACCTATATTTAATTAGAGTAGGTGCTGCACACTAAACTTAATTAATTTAGTATTCCCACTCCAGTCTATATTTAATTAAGATAAGTGCTGGACACTGAACTTAATTAATTTACTATTCTCACTCCAACCTATATTTAATTAAAGTAGGTGCTGGACACTGAACTTAATAAATTTACTATTCCCACTCCAGTCTATATTTAATTAAAATAAGTGCTGCACACTGAACTTAATTAATGTACTATTGTCACTCCAAACTATATTTAATTAGAGTAGGAGCTGGACACTGAACTTAATTATTTTACTATTCCCACTCCAGTCTATATTTAATTAAAATAAGTGCTGCACACTGAACTTAATAAATGTACTATACTCACTCCAACCTATATTTAATTAGAGTAGGTGCTGGACACTGAACTTAATTAATTTACTACTCTCACTCCAATCTATATTTAATTAGGATAGGTGCTGGACACTCAACTTAATTAATTTGCTATTCCCACTCCAGTCTATATTTAATTAAAATAAGTGCTGGACAATGAACTTAATAAATTTACTATTCTCACTCCAATCTATATTTAATTAGGGTAGGTGCTGGACACTGAACTGAATAAATTTACTATTCTCACTCCAATCTATATTGAATTACAGTAGGTGCTGGACACTGAACTGAATAAATGTACTATTCCCACTCCAAAATATATGTAATTAGGGTAGGTGCTGGACACTGAACTGAATAAATTTACTATTCTCACTCCAATCTATATTTAATTAGGATAGATGCTAGACACTGAACTTTATTAAATTGCTATTCCCACTCCAGTCTATATTTAATTAAGATAAGTGCTGGACACTGAACTTAATTAATTTACTATTCTCACTCCAACCTATAATAAATTAGAGTAGGTGCTGGACACTGAACTTAATTAATTTACTATTCCCACTCCAGTCTATATTTAATTAAGAGAAGTGCTGGACACTGAACTTAATTAATTTACTATTCTCACTCCAACCTATATTTAATTACAGTATGTGCTCGACACTGAACTTAATTAATTTACTATTCCCACTCCAGTCTATATTTAATTAGGATAAGTGCTGGACACTGAACTTAATTAATTTACTATTCTCACTCCGATCTATATTTAATTAGGGTAGGTGCTGGACACTGAACTTAATTAATTTACTATTCCCACTCCAGTCTATATTTAATTAAGATAACTGCTGTACACTGAACTTAATACATTTACTATTCCCACTCCAGTCTATATTTAATTAAGATAAGTGCTGGACACTGAACTTAATAAATTTACTATTCTCACTCCAACCTATATTTAATTAAAGTAGGTGCTGGACACTGAACTTAATAAATGTACTATTCCCACTCCAGTCTATATTTAATTAAAATAAGTGCTGGACAATGAACTTAATAAATTTACTATTCTCACTCCAATCTATATTTAATTAGGGTAGGTCCTGGACACTGAACTTAATAAATTTACTATTCTCACTACAATCTATATTGAATTACAGTAGGTGCTGGACACTGAACTGAATAAATGTACTATTCCCACTTCAAAATATATGTAATTAGGGTAGGTGCTGGACACTGAACTGAATAAATTTACTATTCTCACTCCAATCTATATTTAATTAGGATAGATGCTAGACACTGAACTTTATTAAATTGCTATTCCCACTCCAGTCTATATTTAATTAAGATAAGTGCTGGACACTGAACTTAATAAATTTACTATTCTCACTCCAACCTATATTTAATTAGAGTAGGTGCTGGACACAGAACTTAATTAATTTACTATTCCCACTCCAGTCTATATTTAATTAAGATAAGTGCTGGACACTGAACTTAATTAATTTACTATTCTCACTCCAACCTATATTTAATTAAGATAAGTGCTGGACACTGAACTTAATAAATGTACTATTCTCACTCCAACCTATATTTAATTAGAGTAGGTGCTGGACACAGAACTTAATTAATTTACTATTCCCACTCCAGTCTATATTTAATTAAGATAAGTGCTGGACACTGAACTTAATTAATTTACTATTCTCACTCCAACCTATAATAAATTAGAGTAGGCGCTGGACACTGAACTTAATTAATTTACTATTCCCACTCCAGTCTATATTTAATTAAGAGAAGTGCTGGACACTGAACTTAATTAATTTACTATTCTCACTCCAACCTATATTTAATTACAGTATGTGCTCGACACTGAACTTAATTAATTTACTATTCCCACTCCAGTCTATATTTAATTAAGATAAGTGCTGGACACTGAACTTAATTAATTTACTATTCTCACTCCGATCTATATTTAATTAGAGTAGGTGCTGGACACTGAACTTAATTAATTTACTATTCCCACTCCAGTCTATATTTAATTAAGATAACTGCTGGACACTGAACTTAATAAATTTACTATTCTCACTCCAACCTATATTTAATTAGAGTAGGTGCTGCAGACTAAACTTAATTAATTTACTATTCCCACTCCAGTCTATATTTAATTAAGATAAGTGCTGGACACTGAACTTAATTAATTTACTATTCTCACTCCAACCTATATTTAATTAAAGTAGGTGCTGGACACTGAACTTAATAAATTTACTATTCCCACTCCAGTCTATATTTAATTAAAATAAGTGCTGCACACTGAACTTAATTAATGTACTATTGTCACTCCAAACTATATTTAATTAGAGTAGGAGCTGGACACTGAACTTAATTATTTTACTATTCCCACTCCAGTCTATATTTAATTAAAATAAGTGCTGGACACTGAACTTAATAAATGTACTATTCTCACTCCAACCTATATTTAATTAGAGTAGGTGCTGGACACTGAACTTAATTAATTTACTACTCTCACTCCAATCTATATTTAATTAGGATAGGTGCTGGACACTCAACTTAATTAATTTGCTATTCCCACTCCAGTCTATATTTAATTAAAATAAGTGCTGGACAATGAACTTAATAAATTTACTATTCTCACTCCAATCTATATTTAATTAGGGTAGGTGCTGGACACTGAACTTAATAAATTTACTATTCTCACTCCAATCTATATTGAATTACAGTAGGTGCTGGACACTGAACTGAATAAATGTACTATTCCCACTCCAAAATATATGTAATTAGGGTAGGTGCTGGACACTGAACTGAATAAATTTACTATTCTCACTCCAATCTATATTTAATTAGGATAGATGCTAGACACTGAACTTTATTAAATTGCTATTCCCACTCCAGTCTATATTTAATTAAGATAAGTGCTGGACACTGAACTTAATTAATTTACTATTCTCACTCCAACCTATAATAAATTAGAGTAGGTGCTGGACACTGAACTTAATTAATTTACTATTCCCACTCCAGTCTATATTTAATTAAGAGAAGTGCTGGACACTGAACTTAATTAATTTACTATTCTCACTCCAACCTATATTTAATTACAGTATGTGCTCGACACTGAACTTAATTAATTTACTATTCCCACTCCAGTCTATATTTAATTAGGATAAGTGCTGGACACTGAACTTAATTAATTTACTATTCTCACTCCGATCTATATTTAATTAGGGTAGGTGCTGGACACTGAACTTAATTAATTTACTATTCCCACTCCAGTCTAAATTTAATTAAGATAACTGCTGTACACTGAACTTAATAAATTTACTATTCTCACTCCAACCTATATTTAATTAGAGTAGGTGCTGCACACTAAACTTAATTAATTTACTATTCCCACTCCAGTCTATATTTAATTAAGATAAGTGCTGGACACTGAACTTAATTATTTACTATTCTCACTCCAACCTATATTTAATTAAAGTAGGTGCTGGACACTGAACTTAATAAATTTACTATTCCCACTCCAGTCTATATTTAATTAAAATAAGTGCTGCACACTGAACTTAATTAATGTACTATTGTCACTCCAAACTATATTTAATTAGAGTAGGAGCTGGACACTGAACTTAATTATTTTACTATTCCCACTCCAGTCTATATTTAATTAAAATAAGTGCTGCAAACTGAACTTAATAAATGTACTATTCTCACTCCAACCTATATTTAATTAGAGTAGGTGCTGGACACTGAACCTAATTAATTTACTACTCTCACTCCAATCTATATTTAATTAGGATAGGTGCTGGACACTCAACTTAATTAATTTGCTATTCCCACTCCAGTCTATATTTAATTAAAATAAGTGCTGGACAATGAACTTAATAAATTTACTATTCTCACTCCAATCTATATTTAATTAGGGTAGGTGCTGGACACTGAACTTAATAAATTTACTATTCTCACTCCAATCTATATTGAATTACAGTAGGTGCTGGACACTGAACTGAATAAATGTACTATTCCCACTCCAAAATATATGTAATTAGGGTAGGTGCTGGACACTGAACTGAATAAATTTACTATTCTCACTCCAATCTATATTTAATTAGGATAGATGCTAGACACTGAACTTTATTAAATTGCTATTCCCACTCCAGTCTATATTTAATTAAGATAAGTGCTGGACACTGAACTTAATAAATTTACTATTCTCACTCCAACCTATATTTAATTAGAGTAGGTGCTGGACACAGAACTTAATTAATTTACTATTCCCACTCCAGTCTATATTTAATTAAGATAAGTGCTGGACACTGAACCTAATTATTTACTATTCTCACTCCAACCTATATTTAATTAAGATAAGTGCTGGACACTGAACTTAATACATTTACTATTCTCACTCCAACCTATATTTAATTAGAGTATGTGCTGGACACTGAACTTAATTAATTTACTATTCCCACTCCAGTCTATATTTAATTAAGATAAGTGCTGGACACTGAACTTAATAAATTTACTATTCTCACTCCAACCTATATGTAATTAGAGTAGGTGCTGGACACAGAACTTAATTAATTTACTATTCCCACTCCAGTCTATATTTAATTAAGATAAGTGCTGGACACTGAACTTAATTAATTTACTATTCTCACTCCAACCTATATTTAATTAAGATAAGTGCTGGACACTGAACCTAATAAATTTACTATTCTCACTCCAACCTATATTTAATTAGAGTAGGTGCTGGACACTGAACTTAATTAATTTACTATTCTCACTCCAACCTATATTTAATTAGAGTATGTTCTGGACACTGAACTTAATTAATTTACTATTCTCACTCCAACCTATATTTAATTAGAGTATGTGCTGGACACTGAACTTAATTAATTTACTATTCCCACTCCAGTCTATATTTAATTAAGATAAGTGCTGGACACTGAACTTAATTAATTTACTATTCTCACTCCAACCTATATTTAATTAGAGTATGTGCTGGACACTGAACTTAATTAATTTACTATTCTCACTCCAACCTATATTTAATTAGAGTATGTGCTGGACACTGAACTTAATTAATTTACTATTCCCACTCCAGTCTATATTTAATTAAGATAAGTGCTGGACACTGAACTTAATAAATTTACTATTCTCACTCCAACCTATATTTAATTAGAGTAGGTGCTGGGGACAGAACTTAATTAATTTACTATTCCCACTCCAGTCTATATTTAATTAAGATGATGGCTGGACACTGAACTTAATTAATTTACTATTCTCACTCCAACCTATATTAAATTAGAGTAGGTGCTGGACACTGAACTTAATTAATTTACTATTCTCACTCCAACCTATATTTAATTAGAGTATGTGCTGGACACTGAACTTAATTAATTTACTATTCCCACTCCAGTCTATATTTAATTAAGATAAGTGCTGGACACTGAACTTAATAAATTTACTATTCTCACTCCAACCTATATTTAATTAGAGTAGGTGCTGGGGACAGAACTTAATTAATTTACTATTCCCACTCCAGTCTATATTTAATTAAGATGATGGCTGGACACTGAACTTAATTAATTTACTATTCCCACTCCAGTCTATATTTAATTAAGATAACTGCTGGACCCTGAACTTAATTAATTTACTATTCTCACTCCAACCTATATTTAATTAGAGTATGTTCTGGACACTGAACTTAATGAATTTACTATTCTCACTCCAACCTATATTTAATTAGTGTATGTGCTGGACACTGAACTTAATTAATTTACTATTCCAACTCCAGTCTATATTCAATTAAGATAAGTGCTGGACACTGAACTTAATAAATTTACTATTCTCACTCCAACCTATATTTAATTAGAGTAGGTGCTGGACACAGAACCTAATTAATTTACTATTCCCACTCCAGTCTATATTTAATTAAGATAAGTGCTGGACACTGAACTTAATTAATGTACTATTGTCACTCCAACCTATATTAAATTAGAGTAGGTGCTGGACACTGAAGTTAATTAATTTACTATTCTCACTCCAACCTATATTTAATTAGAGTATGTGCTGGACACTGAACTTAATTAATTTACTATTCCCACTCCAGTCTATATTTAATTAAGATAAGTGCTGGACACTGAACTTAATAAATTTACTATTCTCACTCCAACCTATATTTAATTAGAGTAGGTGCTGGACACAGAACTTAATTAATTTACTATTCCCACTCCAGTCTATATTTAATTAGGATAAGTGCTGGACACTGAACTTAATTAATTTACTATTCTCACTCCAATCTATATTTAATTAGGGTAGGTGCTGGACACTGAACTTAATAAATTTACTATTCTCACTCCAATCTATATTGAATTACAGTAGGTGCTGGACACTGAACTGAATAAATGTACTATTCCCACTCCAAAATATATGTAATTAGGGTAGGTGCTGGACACTGAACTGAATAAATTTACTATTCTCACTCCAATCTATATTTAATTAGGATAGATGCTAGACACTGAACTTTATTAAATTGCTATTCCCACTCCAGTCTATATTTAATTAAGATAAGTGCTGGACACTGAACTTAATTAATTTACTATTCTCACTCCAACCTATAATAAATTAGAGTAGGTGCTGGACACTGAACTTAATTAATTTACTATTCCCACTCCAGTCTATATTTAATTAAGAGAAGTGCTGGACACTGAACTTAATTAATTTACTATTCTCACTCCAACCTATATTTAATTACAGTATGTGCTCGACACTGAACTTAATTAATTTACTATTCCCACTCCAGTCTATATTTAATTAGGATAAGTGCTGGACACTGAACTTAATTAATTTACTATTCTCACTCCGATCTATATTTAATTAGGGTAGGTGCTGGACACTGAACTTAATTAATTTACTATTCCCACTCCAGTCTATATTTAATTAAGATAACTGCTGTACACTGAACTTAATAAATTTACTATTCTCACTCCAACCTATATTTAATTAGAGTAGGTGCTGCACACTAAAATAATTAATTTACTATTCCCACTCCAGTCTATATTTAATTAAGATAAGTGCTGGACACTGAACTTAATTAATTTACTATTCTCACTCCAACCTATATTTAATTAAAGTAGGTGCTGGACACTGAACTTAATAAATTTACTATTCCCACTCCAGTCTATATTTAATTAAAATAAGTGCTGCACACTGAACTTAATTAATGTACTATTGTCACTCCAAACTATATTTAATTAGAGTAGGAGCTGGACACTGAACTTAATTATTTTACTATTCCCACTCCAGTCTATATTTAATTAAAATAAGTGCTGCACACTGAACTTAATAAATGTACTATTCTCACTCCAACCTATATTTAATTAGAGTAGGTGCTGGACACTGAACTTAATTAATTTACTACTCTCACTCCAATCTATATTTAATTAGGATAGGTGCTGGACACTCAACTTAATTAATTTGCTATTCCCACTCCAGTCTATATTTAATTAAAATAAGTGCTGGACAATGAACTTAATAAATTTACTATTCTCACTCCAATCTATATTTAATTAGGGTAGGTGCTGGACACTGAACTTAATAAATTTACTATTCTCACTCCAATCTATATTGAATTACAGTAGGTGCTGGACACTGAACTGAATAAATGTACTATTCCCACTCCAAAATATATGTAATTAGGGTAGGTGCTGGACACTGAACTGAATAAATTTACTATTCTCACTCCAACCTATATTTAATTAGAGTATGTGCTGGACACTGAAATTAATTAATTTACTATTCTCACTCCAACCTATATTTAATTAGAGTATGTGCTGGACACTGAACTTAATTAATTTACTATTCCCACTCCAGTCTATATTTAATTAAGATAAGTGCTGGACACTGAACTTAATAAATTTACTATTCTCACTCCAACCTATATTTAATTAGAGTAGGTGCTGGGGACAGAACTTAATTAATTTACTATTCCCACTCCAGTCTATATTTAATTAAGATGATGGCTGGACACTGAACTTAATTAATTTACTATTCTCACTCCAACCTATATTAAATTAGAGTAGGTGCTGGACACTGAACTTAATTAATTTACTATTCTCACTCCAACCTATATTTAATTAGAGTATGTGCTGGACACTGAACTTAATTAATTTACTATTCCCACTCCAGTCTATATTTAATTAAGATAACTGCTGGACCCTGAACTTAATTAATTTACTATTCTCACTCCAACCTATATTTAATTAGAGTATGTGCTGGACACTGAACTTAATGAATTTACTATTCTCACTCCAACCTATATTTAATTAGAGTATGTGCTGGACACTGAACTTAATTAATTTACTATTCCAACTCCAGTCTATATTCAATTAAGATAAGTGCTGGACACTGAACTTAATAAATTTACTATTCTCACTCCAACCTATATTTAATTAGAGTAGGTGCTGGACACAGAACCTAATTAATTTACTATTCCCACTCCAGTCTATATTTAATTAAGATAAGTGCTGGACACTGAACTTAATTAATGTACTATTGTCACTCCAACCTATATTAAATTAGAGTAGGTGCTGGACACTGAAGTTAATTAATTTACTATTCTCACTCCAACCTATATTTAATTAGAGTATGTGCTGGACACTGAACTTAATTAATTTACTATTCCCACTCCAGTCTATATTTAATTAAGATAAGTGCTGGACACTGAACTTAATAAATTTACTATTCTCACTCCAACCTATATTTAATTAGAGTAGGTGCTGGACACAGAACTTAATTAATTTACTATTCCCACTCCAGTCTATATTTAATTAGGATAAGTGCTGGACACTGAACTTAATTAATTTACTATTCTCACTCCAACCTATATTAAATTAGAGTAGGTGCTGGACACTGAACTTAATTAATTTACTATTCTCACTCCAACCTATATTTAATTAGAGTATGTGCTGGACACTGAACTTAATTAATTTACTATTCCCACTCCAGTCTATATTTAATTAAGATAAGTGCTGGACACTGAACTTAATTAATTTACTATTCTCACTCCAACCTATATTTAATTAGAGTATGTGCTGGACACAGAACTCAATTAATTTACTATTCTCACTCCAACCTATATTTAATTAGAGTATGTGCTGGACACTGAACTTAATTAATTTACTATTCCCACTCCAGTCTATATTTAATTAAGATAAATGCTGGACACTGAACTTAATAAATGTACTATTCTCACTCCAACCTATATTTAATTAGAGTAGGTGCTGGACACAGAACTTAATTAATTTACTATTCCCACTCCAGTCTATATTTAATTAAGATAAGTGCTGGACACTGAACTTAATTAATTTACTATTCTCACTCCAACCTATATTTAATTAAGATAAGTGCTGGACACTGAACTTAATAAATGTACTATTCTCACTCCAACCTATATTTAATTAGAGTAGGTGCTGGACACAGAACTTAATTAATTTACTAATCCCACTCCAGTCTATATTTAATTAAGATAAGTGCTGGACACTGAACTTAATTAATTTACTATTCTCACTCCAACCTATATTTAATTACAGTATGTGCTCGACACTGAACTTAATTAATTTACTATTCCCACTCCAGTCTATATTTAATTAAGATAAGTGCTGGACACTGAACTTAATTAATTTACTATTCTCACTCCGATCTATATTTAATTAGAGTAGGTGCTGGACACTGAACTTAATTAATTTACTATTCCCACTCCAGTCTATATTTAATTAAGATAACTGCTGGACACTGAACTTAATAAATTTACTATTCTCACTCCAACCTATATTTAATTAGAGTAGGTGCTGCACACTAAACTTAATTAATTTACTATTCCCACTCCAGTCTATATTTAATTAAGATAAGTGCTGGACACTGAACTTAATTAATTTACTATTCTCACTCCAACCTATATTTAATTAAAGTAGGTGCTGGACACTGAACCTAATAAATTTACTATTCCCACTCCAGTCTATATTTAATTAAAATAAGTGCTGCACACTGAACTTAATTAATGTACTATTGTCACTCCAAACTATATTTAATTAGAGTAGGAGCTGGACACTGAACTTAATTATTTTACTATTCCCACTCCAGTCTATATTTAATTAAAATAAGTGCTGGACACTGAACTTAATAAATGTACTATTCTCACTCCAACCTATATTGTATTAGAGTAGGTGCTGGACACTGAACTTAATTAATTTACTACTCTCACTCCAATCTATATTTAATTAGGATAGGTGCTGGACACTCAACTTAATTAATTTGCTATTCCCACTCCAGTCTATATTTAATTAAAATAAGTGCTGGACAATGAACTTAATAAATTTACTATTCTCACTCCAATCTATATTTAATTAGGGTAGGTGCTGGACACTGAACTTAATAAATTTACTATTCTCACTCCAATCTATATTGAATTACAGTAGGTGCTGGACACTGAACTGAATAAATGTACTATTCCCACTCCAAAATATATGTAATTAGGGTAGGTGCTGGACACTGAACTGAATAAATTTACTATTCTCACTCCAATCTATATTTAATTAGGATAGATGCTAGACACTGAACTTTATTAAATTGCTATTCCCACTCCAGTCTATATTTAATTAAGATAAGTGCTGGACACTGAACTTAATTAATTTACTATTCTCACTCCAACCTATAATAAATTAGAGTAGGTGCTGGACACTGAACTTAATTAATTTACTATTCCCACTCCAGTCTATATTTAATTAAGAGAAGTGCTGGACACTGAACTTAATTAATTTACTATTCTCACTCCAACCTATATTTAATTACAGTATGTGCTCGACACTGAACTTAATTAATTTACTATTCCCACTCCAGTCTATATTTAATCAGGATAAGTGCTGGACACTGAACTTAATTAATTTACTATTCTCACTCCGATCTATATTTAATTAGGGTAGGTGCTGGACACTGAACTTAATTAATTTACTATTCCCACTCCAGTCTATATTTAATTAAGATAACTGCTGTACACTGAACTTAATAAATTTACTATTCTCACTCCAACCTATATTTAATTAGAGTAGGTGCTGCACACTAAACTTAATTAATTTACTATTCCCACTCCAGTCTATATTTAATTAAGATAAGTGCTGGACACTGAACTTAATTAATTTACTATTCTCACTCCAACCTATATTTAATTAAAGTAGGTGCTGGACACTGAACTTAATAAATTTACTATTCCCACTCCAGTCTATATTTAATTAAAATAAGTGCTGCACACTGAACTTAATTAATGTACTATTGTCACTCCAAACTATATTTAATTAGAGTAGGAGCTGGACACTGAACTTAATTATTTTACTATTCCCACTCCAGTCTATATTTAATTAAAATAAGTGCTGCACACTGAACTTAATAAATGTACTATACTCACTCCAACCTATATTTAATTAGAGTAGGTGCTGGACACTGAACTTAATTAATTTACTACTCTCACTCCAATCTATATTTAATTAGGATAGGTGCTGGACACTCAACTTAATTAATTTGCTATTCCCACTCCAGTCTATATTTAATTAAAATAAGTGCTGGACAATGAACTTAATAAATTTACTATTCTCACTCCAATCTATATTTAATTAGGGTAGGTGCTGGACACTGAACTTAATAAATTTACTATTCTCACTCCAATCTATATTGAATTACAGTAGGTGCTGGACACTGAACTGAATAAATGTACTATTCCCACTCCAAAATATATGTAATTAGGGTAGGTGCTGGACACTGAACTGAATAAATTTACTATTCTCACTCCAATCTATATTTAATTAGGATAGATGCTAGACACTGAACTTTATTAAATTGCTATTCCCACTCCAGTCTATATTTAATTAAGATAAGTGCTGGACACTGAACTTAATTAATTTACTATTCTCACTCCAACCTATAATAAATTAGAGTAGGTGCTGGACACTGAACTTAATTAATTTACTATTCCCACTCCAGTCTATATTTAATTAAGAGAAGTGCTGGACACTGAACTTAATTAATTTACTATTCTCACTCCAACCTATATTTAATTACAGTATGTGCTCGAAACTGAACTTAATTAATTTACTATTCCCACTCCAGTCTATATTTAATTAGGATAAGTGCTGGACACTGAACTTAATTAATTTACTATTCTCACTCCGATCTATATTTAATTAGGGTAGGTGCTGGACACTGAACTTAATTAATTTACTATTCCCACTCCAGTCTATATTTAATTAAGATAACTGCTGTACACTGAACTTAATAAATTTACTATTCTCACTCCAACCTATATTTAATTAGAGTAGGTGCTGCACACTAAACTTAATTAATTTACTATTCCCACTCCAGTCTATATTTAATTAAGATAAGTGCTGGACACTGAACTTAATTAATTTACTATTCCCACTCCAGTCTATATTTAATTAAGATAAGTGCTGGACACTGAACTTAATAAATTTACTATTCCCACTCCAGTCTATATTTAATTAAAATAAGTGCTGGACAATGAACTTAATAAATTTACTATTCTCACTCCAATCTATATTTAATTAGGGTAGGTCCTGGACACTGAACTTAATAAATTTACTATTCTCACTCCAATCTATATTGAATTACAGTAGGTGCTGGACACTGAACTGAATAAATGTACTATTCCCACTTCAAAATATATGTAATTAGGGTAGGTGCTGGACACTGAACTGAATAAATTTACTATTCTCACTCCAATCTATATTTAATTAGGATAGATGCTAGACACTGAACTTTATTAAATTGCTATTCCCACTCCAGTCTATATTTAATTAAGATAAGTGCTGGACACTGAACTTAATAAATTTACTATTCTCACTCCAACCTATATTTAATTAGAGTAGGTGCTGGACACAGAACTTAATTAATTTACTATTCCCACTCCAGTCTATATTTAATTAAGATAAGTGCTGGACACTGAACTTAATTAATTTACTATTCTCACTCCAACCTATATTTAATTAAGATAAGTGCTGGACACTGAACTTAATAAATGTACTATTCTCACTCCAACCTATATTTAATTAGAGTAGGTGCTGGACACAGAACTTAATTAATTTACTATTCCCACTCCAGTCTATATTTAATTAAGATAAGTGCTGGACACTGAACTTAATTAATTTACTATTCTCACTCCAACCTATAATAAATTAGAGTAGGCGCTGGACACTGGACTTAATTAATTTACTATTCCCACTCCAGTCTATATTTAATTAAGAGAAGTGCTGGACACTGAACTTAATTAATTTACTATTCTCACTCCAACCTATATTTAATTAGAGTAGGTGCTGCACACTAAACTTAATTAATTTACTATTCCCACTCCAGTCTATATTTAATTAAGATAAGTGCTGGACACTGAACTTAATTAATTTACTATTCTCACTCCAACCTATATTTAATTAAAATAAGTGCTGCACACTGAACTTAATTAATGTACTATTGTCACTCCAAACTATATTTAATTAGAGTAGGAGCTGGACACTGAACTTAATTATTTTACTATTCCCACTCCAGTCTATATTTAATTAAAATAAGTGCTGGACACTGAACTTAATAAATGTACTATTCTCACTCCAACCTATATTTAATTAGAGTAGGTGCTGGACACTGAACTTAATTAATTTACTACTCTCACTCCAATCTATATTTAATTAGGATAGGTGCTGGACACTCAACTTAATTAATTTGCTATTCCCACTCCAGTCTATATTTAATTAAAATAAGTGCTGGACAATGAACTTAATAAATTTACTATTCTCACTCCAATCTATATTTAATTAGGGTAGGTGCTGGACACTGAACTTAATAAATTTACTATTCTCACTCCAATCTATATTGAATTACAGTAGGTGCTGGACACTGAACTGAATAAATGTACTATTCCCACTCCAAAATATATGTAATTAGGGTAGGTGCTGGACACTGAACTGAATAAATTTACTATTCTCACTCCAATCTATATTTAATTAGGATAGATGCTAGACACTGAACTTTATTAAATTGCTATTCCCACTCCAGTCTATATTTAATTAAGATAAGTGCTGGACACTGAACTTAATACATTTACTATTCTCACTCCAACCTATATTTAATTAGAGTAGGTGCTGGACACAGAACTTAATTAATTTACTATTCCCACTCCAGTCTATATTTAATTAAGATAAGTGCTGGACACTGAAGTTAATTAATTTACTATTCTCACTCCAACCTATATTTAATTAAGATAAGTGCTGGACACTGAACTTAATACATTTACTATTCTCACTCCAACCTATATTTAATTAGAGTATGTGCTGGACACTGAACTTAATTAATTTACTATTCCCACTCTAGTCTATATTTAATTAAGATAAGTGCTGGACACTGAACTTAATAAATTTACTATTCTCACTCCAACCTATATGTAATTAGAGTAGGTGCTGGACACAGAACTTAATTAATTTACTATTCCCACTCCAGTCTATATTTAATTAAGATAAGTGCTGGACACTGAACTTAATTAATTTACTATTCTCACTCCAACCTATATTTAATTAAGATAAGTGCTGGACACTGAACCTAATAAATTTACTATTCTCACTCCAACCTATACTTAATTAGAGTAGGTGCTGGACACTGAACTTAATTAATTTACTATTCTCACTCCAACCTATATTTAATTAGAGTATGTTCTGGACACTGAACTTAATTAATTTACTATTCTCACTCCAACCTATATTTAATTAGAGTATGTGCTGGACACTGAACTTAATTAATTTACTATTCCCACTCCAGTCTATATTTAATTAAGATAAGTGCTGGACACTGAACTTAATTAATTTACTATTCTCACTCCAACCTATATTTAATTAGAGTATGTGCTGGACACTGAACTTAATTAATTTACTATTCTCACTCCAACCTATATTTAATTAGAGTATGTGCTGGACACTGAACTTAATTAATTTACTATTCCCACTCCAGTCTATATTTAATTAAGATAAGTGCTGGACACTGAACTTAATAAATTTACTATTCTCACTCCAACCTATATTTAATTAGAGTAGGTGCTGGGGACAGAATTAATTAATTTACTATTCCCACTCCAGTCTATATTTAATTAAGATGAGTGCTGGGGACAGAATTAATTAATTTACTATTCTCACTCCAACCTATATTAAATTAGAGTAGGTGCTGGACACTGAACTTAATTAATTTACTATTCTCACTCCAACCTATATTTAATTAGAGTATGTGCTGGACTCTGAACTTAATTAATTTACTATTCCCACTCCAGTCTATATTTAATTAAGATAACTGCTGGACCCTGAACTTAATTAATTTACTATTCTCACTCCAACCTATATTTAATTAGAGTATGTGCTGGACACTGAACTTAATGAATTTACTATTCTCACTCCATTCTATATTTAATTAGAGTATGTGCTGGACACTGAACTTAATTAATTTACTATTCCAACTCCAGTCTATATTCAATTAAGATAAGTGCTGGACACTGAACTTAATAAATTTACTATTCTCACTCCAACCTATATTTAATTAGAGTAGGTGCTGGACACAGAACCTAATTAATTTACTATTCCCACTCCAGTCTATATTTAATTAAGATAAGTGCTGGACACTGAACTTAATTAATGTACTATTGTCACTCCAACCTATATTAAATTAGAGTAGGTGCTGGACACTGAAGTTAATTAATTTACTATTCTCACTCCAACCTATATTTAATTAGAGTATGTGCTGGACACTGAACTTAATTAATTTACTATTCCCACTCCAGTCTATATTTAATTAAGATAAGTGCTGGACACTGAACTTAATAAATTTACTATTCTCACTCCAACCTATATTTAATTAGAGTAGGTGCTGGACACAGAACTTAATTAATTTACTATTCCCACTCCAGTCTATATTTAATTAGGATAAGTGCTGGACACTGAACTTAATTAATTTACTATTCTCACTCCAACCTATATTAAATTAGAGTAGGTGCTGGACACTGAACTTAATTAATTTACTATTCTCACTCCAACCTATATTTAATTAGAGTATGTGCTGGACACTGAACTTAATTAATTTACTATTCCCACTCCAGTCTATATTTAATTAAGATAAGTGCTGGACACTGAACTTAATTAATTTACTATTCTCACTCCAACCTATATTTAATTAGAGTATGTGCTGGACACAGAACTCAATTAATTTACTATTCTCACTCCAACCTATATTTAATTAGAGTATGTGCTGGACACTGAACTTAATTAATTTACTATTCCCACTCCAGTCTATATTTAATTAAGATAAATGCTGGACACTGAACTTAATAAATGTACTATTCTCACTCCAACCTATATTTAATTAGAGTAGGTGCTGGACACAGAACTTAATTAATTTACTATTCCCACTCCAGTCTATATTTAATTAAGATAAGTGCTGGACACTGAACTTAATTAATTTACTATTCTCACTCCAACCTATAATAAATTAGAGTAGGTGCTGGACACTGAACTTAATTAATTTACTATTCCCATTCCAGTCTATATTTAATTAAGATAAGTGCTGGACACTGAACTTAATTAATTTACTATTCTCACTCCAACCTATATTTAATTACAGTATGTGCTCGACACTGAACTTAATTAATTTACTATTCCCACTCCAGTCTATATTTAATTAAGATAAGTGCTGGACACTGAACTTAATTAATTTACTATTCTCACTCCGATCTATATTTAATTAGGGTAGGTGCTGGACACTGAACTTAATTAATTTACTATTCCCACTCCAGTCTATATTTAATTAAGATAACTGCTGGACACTGAACTTAATAAATTTACTATTCTCACTCCAACCTATATTTAATTAGAGTAGGTGCTGCACACTAAACTTAATTAATTTACTATTCCCACTCCAGTCTATATTTAATTAAGATAAGTGCTGGACACTGAACTTAATTAATTTACTATTCTCACTCCAACCTATATTTAATTAAAGTAGGTGCTGGACACTGAACTTAATAAATTTACTATTCCCACTCCAGTCTATATTTAATTAAAATAAGTGCTGCACACTGAACTTAATTAATGTACTATTGTCACTCCAAACTATATTTAATTAGAGTAGGAGCTGGACACTGAACCTAATTATTTTACTATTCCCACTCCAGTCTATATTTAATTAAAATAAGTGCTGGACAATGAACTTAATAAATGTACTATTCTCACTCCAACCTATATTTAATTAGAGTAGGTGCTGGACACTGAACTTAATTAATTTACTACTCTCACTCCAATCTATATTTAATTAGGATAGGTGCTGGACACTCAACTTAATTAATTTACTATTCCCACTCCAGTCTATATTTAATTAAAATAAGTGCTGGACAATGAACTTAATAAATTTACTATTCTCACTCCAATCTATATTTAATTAGGGTAGGTCCTGGACACTGAACTTAATAAATTTACTATTCTCACTCCAATCTATATTGAATTACAGTAGGTGCTGGACACTGAACTGAAGAAATGTACTACTCCCACTTCAAAATATATGTAATTAGGGTAGGTGCTGGACACTGAACTGAATAAATTTACTATTCTCACTCCAATCTATATTTAATTAGGATAGATGCTAGACACTGAACTTTATTAAATTGCTATTCCCACTCCAGTCTATATTTAATTAAGATAAGTGCTGGACACTGAACTTAATAAATTTACTATTCTCACTCCAACCTATATTTAATTAGAGTAGGTGCTGGACACAGAACTTAATTAATTTACTATTCCCACTCCAGTCTATATTTAATTAAGATAAGTGCTGGACACTGAACTTAATTAATTTACTATTCTCACTCCAACCTATATTTAATTAAGATAAGTGCTGGACACTGAACTTAATAAATGTACTATTCTCACTCCAACCTATATGTAATTAGAGTAGGTGCTGGACACAGAACTTAATTAATTTACTATTCCCACTCCAGTCTATATTTAATTAAGATAATTGCTGGACACTGAACTTAATTAATTTACTATTCTCACTCCAACCTATAATAAATTAGAGTAGGCGCTGGACACTGAACTTAATTAATTTACTATTCCCACTCCAGTCTATATTTAATTAAGAGAAGTGCTGGACACTGAACTTAATTAATTTACTATTCTCACTCCAACCTATATTTAATTACAGTATGTGCTCGACACTGAACTTAATTAATTTACTATTCCCACTCCAGTCTATATTTAATTAAGATAAGTGCTGGACACTGAACTTAATTAATTTACTATTCTCACTCCGATCTATATTTAATTAGAGTAGGTGCTGGACACTGAACTTAATTAATTTACTATTCCCACTCCAGTCTATATTTAATTAAGATAACTGCTGGACACTGAACTTAATAAATTTACTATTCTCACTCCAACCTATATTTAATTAGAGTATGTGCTCGACACTGAACTTAATTAATTTACTATTCCCACTCCAGTCTATATTTAATTAGGATAAGTGCTGGACACTGAACTTAATTAATTTACTGTTCTCACTCCGATCTATATTTAATTAGGGTAGGTGCTGGACACTGAACTTAATTAATTTACTATTCCCACTCCAGTCTATATTTAATTAAGATAACTGCTGTACACTGAACTTAATAAATTTACTATTCTCACTCCAACCTATATTTAATTAGAGTAGGTGCTGCACACTAAACTTAATTAATTTACTATTCCCACTCCAGTCTATATTTAATTAAGATAAGTGCTGGACACTGAACTTAATTAATTTACTATTCTCACTCCAACCTATATTTAATTAAAGTAGGTGCTGGACACTGAACTTAATAAATTTACTATTCCCACTCCAGTCTATATTTAATTAAAATAAGTGCTGCACACTGAACTTAATTAATGTACTATTGTCACTCCAAACTATATTTAATTAGAGTAGGAGCTGGACACTGAACTTAATTATTTTACTATTCCCACTCCAGTCTATATTTAATTAAAATAAGTGCTGCACACTGAACTTAATAAATGTACTATTCTCACTCCAACCTATATTTAATTAGAGTAGGTGCTGGACACTGAACTTAATTAATTTACTACTCTCACTCCAATCTATATTTAATTAGGATAGGTGCTGGACACTCAACTTAATTAATTTGCTATTCCCACTCCAGTCTATATTTAATTAAAATAAGTGCTGGACAATGAACTTAATAAATTTACTATTCTCACTCCAATCTATATTTAATTAGGGTAGGTGCTGGACACTGAACTTAATAAATTTACTATTCTCACTCCAATCTATATTGAATTACAGTAGGTGCTGGACACTGAACTGAATAAATGTACTATTCCCACTCCAAAATATATGTAATTAGGGTAGGTGCTGGACACTGAACTGAATAAATTTACTATTCTCACTCCAATCTATATTTAATTAGGATAGATGCTAGACACTGAACTTTATTAAATTGCTATTCCCACTCCAGTCTATATTTAATTAAGATAAGTGCTGGACACTGAACTTAATAAATTTACTATTCTCACTCCAACCTATATTTAATTAGAGTAGGTGCTGGACACAGAACTTAATTAATTTACTATTCCCACTCCAGTCTATATTTAATTAAGATAAGTGCTGGACACTGAACCTAATTAATTTACTATTCTCACTCCAACCTATATTTAATTAAGATAAGTGCTGGACACTGAACTTAATACATTTACTATTCTCACTCCAACCTATATTTAATTAGAGTATGTGCTGGACACTGAACTTAATTAATTTACTATTCCCACTCCAGTCTATATTTAATTAAGATAAGTGCTGGACACTGAACTTAATAAATTTACTATTCTCACTCCAACCTATATGTAATTAGAGTAGGTGCTGGACACAGAACTTAATTAATTTACTATTCCCACTCCAGTCTATATTTATTTAAGATAAGTGCTGGACACTGAACTTAATTAATTTACTATTCTCACTCCAACCTATATTTAATTAAGATAAGTGCTGGACACTGAACCTAATAAATTTACTATTCTCACTCCAACCTATATTTAATTAGAGTAGGTGCTGGACACTGAACTTAATTAATTTACTATTCTCACTCCAACCTATATTTAATTAGAGTATGTTCTGGACACTGAACTTAATTAATTTACTATTCTCACTCCAACCTATATTTAATTAGAGTATGTGCTGGACACTGAACTTAATTAATTTACTATTCCCACTCCAGTCTATATTTAATTAAGATAAGTGCTGGACACTGAACTTAATTAATTTACTATTCTCACTCCAACCTATATTTAATTAGAGTATGTGCTGGACACTGAACTTAATTAATTTACTATTCTCACTCCAACCTATATTTAATTAGAGTATGTGCTGGACACTGAACTTAATTAATTTACTATTCCCACTCCAGTCTATATTTAATTAAGATAAGTGCTGGACACTGAACTTAATAAATTTACTATTCTCACTCCAACCTATATTTAATTAGAGTAGGTGCTGGGGACAGAACTTAATTAATTTACTATTCCCACTCCAGTCTATATTTAATTAAGATGATGGCTGGACACTGAACTTAATTAATTTACTATTCTCACTCCAACCTATATTAAATTAGAGTAGGTGCTGGACACTGAACTTAATTAATTTACTATTCTCACTCCAACCTATATTTAATTAGAGTATGTGCTGGACACTGAACTTAATTAATTTACTATTCCCACTCCAGTCTATATTTAATTAAGATAACTGCTGGACCCTGAACTTAATTAATTTACTATTCTCACTCCAACCTATATTTAATTAGAGTATGTGCTGGACACTGAACTTAATGAATTTACTATTCTCACTCCAACCTATATTTAATTAGAGTATGTGCTGGACACTGAACTTAATTAATTTACTATTCCAACTCCAGTCTATATTCAATTAAGATAAGTGCTGGACACTGAACTTAATAAATTTACTATTCTCACTCCAACCTATATTTAATTAGAGTAGGTGCTGGACACAGAACCTAATTAATTTACTATTCCCACTCCAGTCTATATTTAATTAAGATAAGTGCTGGACACTGAACTTAATTAATGTACTATTGTCACTCCAACCTATATTAAATTAGAGTAGGTGCTGGACACTGAAGTTAATTAATTTACTATTCTCACTCCAACCTATATTTAATTAGAGTATGTGCTGGACACTGAACTTAATTAATTTACTATTCCCACTCCAGTCTATATTTAATTAAGATAAGTGCTGGACACTGAACTTAATAAATTTACTATTCTCACTCCAACCTATATTTAATTAGAGTAGGTGCTGGACACAGAACTTAATTAATTTACTATTCCCACTCCAGTCTATATTTAATTAGGATAAGTGCTGGACACTGAACTTAATTAATTTACTATTCTCACTCCAACCTATATTAAATTAGAGTAGGTGCTGGACACTGAACTTAATTAATTTACTATTCTCACTCCAACCTATATTTAATTAGAGTATGTGCTGGACACTGAACTTAATTAATTTACTATTCCCACTCCAGTCTATATTTAATTAAGATAAGTGCTGGACACTGAACTTAATTAATTTACTATTCTCACTCCAACCTATATTTAATTAGAGTATGTGCTGGACACAGAACTCAATTAATTTACTATTCTCACTCCAACCTATATTTAATTAAGATAAATGCTGGACACTGAACTTAATAAATGTACTATTCTCACTCCAACCTATATTTAATTAGAGTAGGTGCTGGACACAGAACTTAATTAATTTACTATTCCCACTCCAGTCTATATTTAATTAAGATAAGTGCTGGACACTGAACTTAATTAATTTACTATTCTCACTCCAACCTATATTTAATTAAGATAAGTGCTGGACACTGAACTTAATAAATGTACTATTCTCACTCCAACCTATATTTAATTAGAGTAGGTGCTGGACACAGAACTTAATTAATTTACTATTCCCACTCCAGTCTATATTTAATTAAGATAAGTGCTGGACACTGAACTTAATTAATTTACTATTCTCACTCCAACCTATAATAAATTAGAGTAGGCGCTGGACACTGAACTTAATTAATTTACTATTCCCACTCCAGTCTATATTTAATTAAGAGAAGTGCTGGACACTGAACTTAATTAATTTACTATTCTCACTCCAACCTATATTTAATTACAGTATGTGCTCGACACTGAACTTAATTAATTTACTATTCCCACTCCAGTCTATATTTAATTAAGATAAGTGCTGGACACTGAACTTAATTAATTTACTATTCTCACTCCGATCTATATTTAATTAGAGTAGGTGCTGGACACTGAACTTAATTAATTTACTATTCCCACTCCAGTCTATATTTAATTAAGATAACTGCTGGACACTGAACTTAATAAATTTACTATTCTCACTCCAACCTATATTTAATTAGAGTATGTGCTGCACACTAAACTTAATTAATTTACTATTCCCACTCCAGTCTATATTTAATTAAGATAAGTGCTGGACACTGAACTTAATTAATTTACTATTCTCACTCCAACCTATATTTAATTAAAGTAGGTGCTGGACACTGAACTTAATAAATTTACTATTCCCACTCCAGTCTATATTTAATTAAAATAAGTGCTGCACACTGAACTTAATTAATGTACTATTGTCACTCCAAACTATATTTAATTAGAGTAGGAGCTGGACACTGAACTTAATTATTTTACTATTCCCACTCCAGTCTATATTTAATTAAAATAAGTGCTGGACACTGAACTTAATAAATGTACTATTCTCACTCCAACCTATATTTAATTAGAGTAGGTGCTGGACACTGAACTTAATTAATTTACTACTCTCACTCCAATCTATATTTAATTAGGATAGGTGCTGGACACTCAACTTAATTAATTTGCTATTCCCACTCCAGTCTATATTTAATTAAAATAAGTGCTGGACAATGAACTTAATAAATTTACTATTCTCACTCCAATCTATATTTAATTAGGGTAGGTGCTGGACACTGAACTTAATAAATTTACTATTCTCACTCCAATCTATATGGAATTACAGTAGGTGCTGGACACTGAACTGAATAAATGTACTATTCCCACTCCAAAATATATGTAATTAGGGTAGGTGCTGGACACTGAACTGAATAAATTTACTATTCTCACTCCAATCTATATTTAATTAGGATAGATGCTAGACACTGAACTTTATTAAATTGCTATTCCCACTCCAGTCTATATTTAATTAAGATAAGTGCTGGACACTGAACTTAATAAATTTACTATTCTCACTCCAACCTATATTTAATTAGAGTAGGTGCTGCACACTAAACTTAATTAATTTACTATTCCCACTCCAGTCTATATTTAATTAAGATAAGTGCTGGACACTGAACTTAATTAATTTACTATTCTCACTCCAACCTATATTTAATTAAAGTAGGTGCTGGACACTGAACTTAATAAATTTACTATTCCCACTCCAGTCTATATTTAATTAAAATAAGTGCTGGACAATGAACTTAATAAATTTACTATTCTCACTCCAATCTATATTTAATTAGGGTAGGTCCTGGACACTGAACTTAATAAATTTACTATTCTCACTCCAATCTATATTGAATTACAGTAGGTGCTGGACACTGAACTGAATAAATGTACTATTCCCACTTCAAAATATATGTAATTAGGGTAGGTGCTGGACACTGAACTGAATAAATTTACTATTCTCACTCCAATCTATATTTAATTAGGATAGATGCTAGACACTGAACTTTATTAAATTGCTATTCCCACTCCAGTCTATATTTAATTAAGATAAGTGCTGGACACTGAACTTAATAAATTTACTATTCTCACTCCAACCTATATTTAATTAGAGTAGGTGCTGGACACAGAACTTAATTAATTTACTATTCCCACTCCAGTCTATATTTAATTAAGATAAGTGCTGGACACTGAACTTAATTAATTTACTATTCTCACTCCAACCTATATTTAATTAAGATAAGTGCTGGACACTGAACTTAATAAATGTACTATTCTCACTCCAACCTATATTTAATTAGAGTAGGTGCTGGACACAGAACTTAATTAATTTACTATTCCCACTCCAGTCTATATTTAATTAAGATAAGTGCTGGACACTGAACTTAATTAATTTACTATTCTCACTCCAACCTATAATAAATTAGAGTAGGCGCTGGACACTGAACTTAATTAATTTACTATTCCCACTCCAGTCTATATTTAATTAAGAGAAGTGCTGGACACTGAACTTAATTAATTTACTATTCTCACTCCAACCTATATTTAATTACAGTATGTGCTCGACACTGAACTTAATTAATTTACTATTCCCACTCCAGTCTATATTTAATTAAGATAACTGCTGGACACTGAACTTAATAAATTTACTATTCTCACTCCAACCTATATTTAATTAGAGTAGGTGCTGCACACTAAACTTAATTAATTTACTATTCCCACTCCAGTCTATATTTAATTAAGATAAGTGCTGGACACTGAACTTAATTAATTTACTATTCTCACTCCAACCTATATTTAATTAAAATAAGTGCTGCACACTGAACTTAATTAATGTACTATTGTCACTCCAAACTATATTTAATTAGAGTAGGAGCTGGACACTGAACTTAATTATTTTACTATTCCCACTCCAGTCTATATTTAATTAAAATAAGTGCTGGACACTGAACTTAATAAATGTACTATTCTCACTCCAACCTATATTTAATTAGAGTAGGTGCTGGACACTGAACTTAATTAATTTACTACTCTCACTCCAATCTATATTTAATTAGGATAGGTGCTGGACACTCAACTTAATTAATTTGCTATTCCCACTCCAGTCTATATTTAATTAAAATAAGTGCTGGACAATGAACTTAATAAATTTACTATTCTCACTCCAATCTATATTTAATTAGGGTAGGTGCTGGACACTGAACTTAATAAATTTACTATTCTCACTCCAATCTATATTGAATTACAGTAGGTGCTGGACACTGAACTGAATAAATGTACTATTCCCACTCCAAAATATATGTAATTAGGGTAGGTGCTGGACACTGAACTGAATAAATTTACTATTCTCACTCCAATCTATATTTAATTAGGATAGATGCTAGACACTGAACTTTATTAAATTGCTATTCCCACTCCAGTCTATATTTAATTAAGATAAGTGCTGGACACTGAACTTAATACATTTACTATTCTCACTCCAACCTATATTTAATTAGAGTAGGTGCTGGACACAGAACTTAATTAATTTACTATTCCCACTCCAGTCTATATTTAATTAAGATAAGTGCTGGACACTGAAGTTAATTAATTTACTATTCTCACTCCAACCTATATTTAATTAAGATAAGTGCTGGTAACTGAACTTAATACATTTACTATTCTCACTCCAACCTATATTTAATTAGAGTATGTGCTGGACACTGAACTTAATTAATTTACTATTCCCACTCCAGTCTATATTTAATTAAGATAAGTGCTGGACACTGAACTTAATAAATTTACTATTCTCACTCCAACCTATATGTAATTAGAGTAGGTGCTGGACACAGAACTTAATTAATTTACTATTCCCACTCCAGTCTATATTTAATTAAGATAAGTGCTGGACACTGAACTTAATTAATTTACTATTCTCACTCCAACCTATATTTAATTAAGATAAGTGCTGGACACTGAACCTAATACATTTACTATTCTCACTCCAACCTATACTTAATTAGAGTAGGTGCTGGACACTGAACTTAATTAATTTACTATTCTCACTCCAACCTATATTTAATTAGAGTATGTTCTGGACACTGAACTTAATTAATTTACTATTCTCACTCCAACCTATATTTAATTAGAGTATGTGCTGGACACTGAACTTAATTAATTTACTATTCTCACTCCAACCTATATTTAATTAGAGTATGTGCTGGACACTGAACTTAATTAATTTACTATTCTCACTCCAACCTATATTTAATTAGAGTATGTGCTGGACACTGAACTTAATTAATTTACTATTCCCACTCCAGTCTATATTTAATTAAGATAAGTGCTGGACACTGAACTTAATAAATTTACTATTCTCACTCCAACCTATATTTAATTAGAGTAGGTGCTGGGGACAGAATTAATTAATTTACTATTCCCACTCCAGTCTATATTTAATTAAGATGAGTGCTGGGGACAGAATTAATTAATTTACTATTCTCACTCCAACCTATATTAAATTAGAGTAGGTGCTGGACACTGAACTTAATTAATTTACTATTCTCACTCCAACCTATATTTAATTAGAGTATGTGCTGGACTCTGAACTTAATTAATTTACTATTCCCACTCCAGTCTATATTTAATTAAGATAACTGCTGGACCCTGAACTTAATTAATTTACTATTCTCACTCCAACCTATATTTAATTAGAGTATGTGCTGGACACTGAACTTAATGAATTTACTATTCTCACTCCAACCTATATTTAATTAGAGTATGTGCTGGACACTGAACTTAATTAATTTACTATTCCAACTCCAGTCTATATTCAATTAAGATAAGTGCTGGACACTGAACTTAATAAATTTACTATTCTCACTCCAACCTATATTTAATTAGAGTAGGTGCTGGACACAGAACCTAATTAATTTACTATTCCCACTCCAGTCTATATTTAATTAAGATAAGTGCTGGACACTGAACTTAATTAATGTACTATTGTCACTCCAACCTATATTAAATTAGAGTAGGTGCTGGACACTGAAGTTAATTAATTTACTATTCTCACTCCAACCTATATTTAATTAGAGTATGTGCTGGACACTGAACTTAATTAATTTACTATTCCCACTCCAGTCTATATTTAATTAAGATAAGTGCTGGACACTGAACTTAATAAATTTACTATTCTCACTCCAACCTATATTTAATTAGAGTAGGTGCTGGACACAGAACTTAATTAATTTACTATTCCCACTCCAGTCTATATTTAATTAGGATAAGTGCTGGACACTGAACTTAATTAATTTACTATTCTCACTCCAACCTATATTAAATTAGAGTAGGTGCTGGACACTGAACTTAATTAATTTACTATTCTCACTCCAACCTATATTTAATTAGAGTATGTGCTGGACACTGAACTTAATTAATTTACTATTCCCACTCCAGTCTATATTTAATTAAGATAAGTGCTGGACACTGAACTTAATTAATTTACTATTCTCACTCCAACCTATATTTAATTAGAGTATGTGCTGGACACAGAACTAAATTAATTTACTATTCTCACTCCAACCTATATTTAATTAGAGTATGTGCTGGACACTGAACTTAATTAATTTACTATTCCCACTCCAGTCTATATTTAATTAAGATAAATGCTGGACACTGAACTTAATAAATGTACTATTCTCACTCCAACCTATATTTAATTAGAGTAGGTGCTGGACACAGAACTTAATTAATTTACTATTCCCACTCCAGTCTATATTTAATTAAGATAAGTGCTGGACACTGAACTTAATTAATTTACTATTCTCACTCCAACCTATAATAAATTAGAGTAGGTGCTGGACACTGAACTTAATTAATTTACTATTCCCATTCCAGTCTATATTTAATTAAGATAAGTGCTGGACACTGAACTTAATTAATTTACTATTCTCACTCCAACCTATATTTAATTACAGTATGTGCTCGACACTGAACTTAATTAATTTACTATTCCCACTCCAGTCTATATTTAATTAAGATAAGTGCTGGACACTGAACTTAATTAATTTACTATTCTCACTCCGATCTATATTTAATTAGGGTAGGTGCTGGACACTGAACTTAATTAATTTACTATTCCCACTCCAGTCTATATTTAATTAAGATAACTGCTGGACACTGAACTTAATAAATTTACTATTCTCACTCCAACCTATATTTAATTAGAGTAGGTGCTGCACACTAAACTTAATTAATTTACTATTCCCACTCCAGTCTATATTTAATTAAGATAAGTGCTGGACACTGAACTTAATTAATTTACTATTCTCACTCCAACCTATATTTAATTAAAGTAGGTGCTGGACACTGAACTTAATAAATTTACTATTCCCACTCCAGTCTATATTTAATTAAAATAAGTGCTGCACACTGAACTTAATTAATGTACTATTGTCACTCCAAACTATATTTAATTAGAGTAGGAGCTGGACACTGAACTTAATTATTTTACTATTCCCACTCCAGTCTATATTTAATTAAAATAAGTGCTGGACAATGAACTTAATAAATGTACTATTCTCACTCCAACCTATATTTAATTAGAGTAGGTGCTGGACACTGAACTTAATTAATTTACTACTCTCACTCCAATCTATATTTAATTAGGATAGGTGCTGGACACTCAACTTAATTAATTTACTATTCCCACTCCAGTCTATATTTAATTAAAATAAGTGCTGGACAATGAACTTAATAAATTTACTATTCTCACTCCAATCTATATTTAATTACAGTAGGTGCTGGACACTGAACTGAAGAAATGTACTACTCCCACTTCAAAATATATGTAATTAGGGTAGGTGCTGGACACTGAACTGAATAAATTTACTATTCTCACTCCAATCTATATTTAATTAGGATAGATGCTAGACACTGAACTTTATTAAATTGCTATTCCCACTCCAGTCTATATTTAATTAAGATAAGTGCTGGACACTGAACTTAATAAATTTACTATTCTCACTCCAACCTATATTTAATTAGAGTAGGTGCTGGACACAGAACTTAATTAATTTACTATTCCCACTCCAGTCTATATTTAATTAAGATAAGTGCTGGACACTGAACTTAATTAATTTACTATTCTCACTCCAACCTATATTGAATTAAGATAAGTGCTGGACACTGAACTTAATAAATGTACTATTCTCACTCCAACCTATATGTAATTAGAGTAGGTGCTGGACACAGAACTTAATTAATTTACTATTCCCACTCCAGTCTATATTTAATTAAGAGAAGTGCTGGACACTGAACTTAATTAATTTACTATTCTCACTCCAACCTATATTTAATTACAGTATGTGCTCGACACTGAACTTAATTAATTTACTATTCCCACTCCAGTCTATATTTAATTAAGATAAGTGCTGGACACTGAACTTAATTAATTTACTATTCTCACTCCGATCTATATTTAATTAGAGTAGGTGCTGGACACTGAACTTAATTAATTTACTATTCCCACTCCAGTCTATATTTAATTAAGATAACTGCTGGACACTGAACTTAATAAATTTACTATTCTCACTCCAACCTATATTTAATTAGAGTAGGTGCTGCACACTAAACTTAATTAATTTACTATTCCCACTCCAGTCTATATTTAATTAAGATAAGTGCTGGACACTGAACTTAATTAATTTACTATTCTCACTCCAACCTATATTTAATTAAAGTAGGTGCTGGACACTGAACTTAATAAATTTACTATTCCCACTCCAGTCTATATTTAATTAAAATAAGTGCTGCACACTGAACTTAATTAATGTACTATTGTCACTCCAAACTATATTTAATTAGAGTAGGAGCTGGACACTGAACTTAATTATTTTACTATTCCCACTCCAGTCTATATTTAATTAAAATAAGTGCTGGACACTGAACTTAATAAATGTACTATTCTCACTCCAACCTATATTTAATTAGAGTAGGTGCTGGACACTGAACTTAATTAATTTACTACTCTCACTCCAATCTATATTTAATTAGGATAGGTGCTGGACACTCAACTTAATTAATTTGCTATTCCCACTCCAGTCTATATTTAATTAAAATAAGTGCTGGACAATGAACTTAATAAATTTACTATTCTCACTCCAATCTATATTTAATTAGGGTAGGTGCTGGACACTGAACTTAATAAATTTACTATTCTCACTCCAATCTATATTGAATTACAGTAGGTGCTGGACACTGAACTGAATAAATGTACTATTCCCACTCCAAAATATATGTAATTAGGGTAGGTGCTGGACACTGAACTGAATAAATTTACTATTCTCACTCCAATCTATATTTAATTAGGATAGATGCTAGACACTGAACTTTATTAAATTGCTATTCCCACTCCAGTCTATATTTAATTAAGATAAGTGCTGGACACTGAACTTAATAATTTACTATTCTCACTCCAACCTATAATAAATTAGAGTAGGTGCTGGACACTGAACTTAATTAATTTACTATTCCCACTCCAGTCTATATGTAATTAAGAGAAGTGCTGGACACTGAACTTAATTAATTTACTATTCTCACTCCAACCTATATTTAATTACAGTATGTGCTCGACACTGAACTTAATTAATTTACTATTCCCACTCCAGTCTATATTTAATTAGGATAAGTGCTGGACACTGAACTTAATTAATTTACTATTCTCACTCCGATCTATATTTAATTAGGGTAGGTGCTGGACACTGAACTTAATTAATTTACTATTCCCACTCCAGTCTATATTTAATTAAGATAACTGCTGTACACTGAACTTAATAAATTTACTATTCTCACTCCAACCTATATTTAATTAGAGTAGGTGCTGCACACTAAACTTAATTAATTTACTATTCCCACTCCAGTCTATATTTAATTAAGATAAGTGCTGGACACTGAACTTAATTAATTTACTATTCTCACTCCAACCTATATTTAATTAAAGTAGGTGCTGGACACTGAACTTAATAAATTTACTATTCCCACTCCAGTCTATATTTAATTAAAATAAGTGCTGCACACTGAACTTAATTAATGTACTATTGTCACTCCAAACTATATTTAATTAGAGTAGGAGCTGGACACTGAACTTAATTATTTTACTATTCCCACTCCAGTCTATATTTAATTAAAATAAGTGCTGCACACTGAACTTAATAAATGTACTATTCTCACTCCAACCTATATTTAATTAGAGTAGGTGCTGGACACTGAACTTAATTAATTTACTACTCTCACTCCAATCTATATTTAATTAGGATAGGTGCTGGACACTCAACTTAATTAATTTGCTATTCCCACTCCAGTCTATATTTAATTAAAATAAGTGCTGGACAATGAACTTAATAAATTTACTATTCTCACTCCAATCTATATTTAATTAGGGTAGGTGCTGGACACTGAACTTAATAAATTTACTATTCTCACTCCAATCTATATTGAATTACAGTAGGTGCTGGACACTGAACTGAATAAATGTACTATTCCCACTCCAAAATATATGTAATTAGGGTAGGTGCTGGACACTGAACTGAATAAATTTACTATTCTCACTCCAATCTATATTTAATTAGGATAGATGCTAGACACTGAACTTTATTAAATTGCTATTCCCACTCCAGTCTATATTTAATTAAGATAAGTGCTGGACACTGAACTTAATAAATTTACTATTCTCACTCCAACCTATATTTAATTAGAGTAGGTGCTGGACACAGAACTTAATTAATTTACTATTCCCACTCCAGTCTATATTTAATTAAGATAAGTGCTGGACACTGAACCTAATTAATTTACTATTCTCACTCCAACCTATATTTAATTAAGATAAGTGCTGGACACTGAACTTAATACATTTACTATTCTCACTCCAACCTATATTTAATTAGAGTATGTGCTGGACACTGAACTTAATTAATTTACTATTCCCACTCCAGTCTATATTTAATTAAGATAAGTGCTGGACACTGAACTTAATAAATTTACTATTCTCACTCCAACCTATATGTAATTAGAGTAGGTGCTGGACACAGAACTTAATTAATTTACTATTCCCACTCCAGTCTATATTTATTTAAGATAAGTGCTGGACACTGAACTTAATTAATTTACTATTCTCACTCCAACCTATATTTAATTAAGATAAGTGCTGGACACTGAACCTAATAAATTTACTATTCTCACTCCAACCTATATTTAATTAGAGTAGGTGCTGGACACTGAACTTAATTAATTTACTATTCTCACTCCAACCTATATTTAATTAGAGTATGTTCTGGACACTGAACTTAATTAATTTACTATTCTCACTCCAACCTATATTTAATTAGAGTATGTGCTGGACACTGAACTTAATTAATTTACTATTCCCACTCCAGTCTATATTTAATTAAGATAAGTGCTGGACACTGAACTTAATTAATTTACTATTCTCACTCCAACCTATATTTAATTAGAGTATGTGCTGGACACTGAACTTAATTAATTTACTATTCTCACTCCAACCTATATTTAATTAGAGTATGTGCTGGACACTGAACTTAATTAATTTACTATTCCCACTCCAGTCTATATTTAATTAAGATAAGTGCTGGACACTGAACTTAATAAATTTACTATTCTCACTCCAACCTATATTTAATTAGAGTAGGTGCTGGGGACAGAACTTAATTAATTTACTATTCCCACTCCAGTCTATATTTAATTAAGATGATGGCTGGACACTGAACTTAATTAATTTACTATTCTCACTCCAACCTATATTAAATTAGAGTAGGTGCTGGACACTGAACTTAATTAATTTACTATTCTCACTCCAACCTATATTTAATTAGAGTATGTGCTGGACACTGAACTTAATTAATTTACTATTCCCACTCCAGTCTATATTTAATTAAGATAACTGCTGGACCCTGAACTTAATTAATTTACTATTCTCACTCCAACCTATATTTAATTAGAGTATGTGCTGGACACTGAACTTAATGAATTTACTATTCTCACTCCAACCTATATTTAATTAGAGTATGTGCTGGACACTGAACTTAATTAATTTACTATTCCAACTCCAGTCTATATTCAATTAAGATAAGTGCTGGACACTGAACTTAATAAATTGACTATTCTCACTCCAACCTATATTTAATTAGAGTAGGTGCTGGACACAGAACCTAATTAATTTACTATTCCCACTCCAGTCTATATTTAATTAAGATAAGTGCTGGACACTGAACTTAATTAATGTACTATTGTCACTCCAACCTATATTAAATTAGAGTAGGTGCTGGACACTGAAGTTAATTAATTTACTATTCTCACTCCAACCTATATTTAATTAGAGTATGTGCTGGACACTGAACTTAATTAATTTACTATTCCCACTCCAGTCTATATTTAATTAAGATAAGTGCTGGACACTGAACTTAATAAATTTACTATTCTCACTCCAACCTATATTTAATTAGAGTAGGTGCTGGACACAGAACTTAATTAATTTACTATTCCCACTCCAGTCTATATTTAATTAGGATAAGTGCTGGACACTGAACTTAATTAATTTACTATTCTCACTCCAACCTATATTAAATTAGAGTAGGTGCTGGACACTGAACTTAATTAATTTACTATTCTCACTCCAACCTATATTTAATTAGAGTATGTGCTGGACACTGAACTTAATTAATTTACTATTCCCACTCCAGTCTATATTTAATTAAGATAAGTGCTGGACACTGAACTTAATTAATTTACTATTCTCACTCCAACCTATATTTAATTAGAGTATGTGCTGGACACAGAACTCAATTAATTTACTATTCTCACTCCAACCTATATTTAATTAAGATAAATGCTGGACACTGAACTTAATAAATGTACTATTCTCACTCCAACCTATATTTAATTAGAGTAGGTGCTGGACACAGAACTTAATTAATTTACTATTCCCACTCCAGTCTATATTTAATTAAGATAAGTGCTGGACACTGAACTTAATTAATTTACTATTCTCACTCCAACCTATATTTAATTAAGATAAGTGCTGGACACTGAACTTAATAAATGTACTATTCTCACTCCAACCTATATTTAATTAGAGTAGGTGCTGGACACAGAACTTAATTAATTTACTATTCCCACTCCAGTCTATATTTAATTAAGATAAGTGCTGGACACTGAACTTAATTAATTTACTATTCTCACTCCAACCTATAATAAATTAGAGTAGGCGCTGGACACTGAACTTAATTAATTTACTATTCCCACTCCAGTCTATATTTAATTAAGAGAAGTGCTGGACACTGAACTTAATTAATTTACTATTCTCACTCCAACCTATATTTAATTACAGTATGTGCTCGACACTGAACTTAATTAATTTACTATTCCCACTCCAGTCTATATTTAATTAAGATAAGTGCTGGACACTGAACTTAATTAATTTACTATTCTCACTCCGATCTATATTTAATTAGAGTAGGTGCTGGACACTGAACTTAATTAATTTACTATTCCCACTCCAGTCTATATTTAATTAAGATAACTGCTGGACACTGAACTTAATAAATTTACTATTCTCACTCCAACCTATATTTAATTAGAGTAGGTGCTGCACACTAAACTTAATTAATTTACTATTCCCACTCCAGTCTATATTTAATTAAGATAAGTGCTGGACACTGAACTTAATTAATTTACTATTCTCACTCCAACCTATATTTAATTAAAGTAGGTGCTGGACACTGAACTTAATAAATTTACTATTCCCACTCCAGTCTATATTTAATTAAAATAAGTGCTGCACACTGAACTTAATTAATGTACTATTGTCACTCCAAACTATATTTAATTAGAGTAGGAGCTGGACACTGAACTTAATTATTTTACTATTCCCACTCCAGTCTATATTTAATTAAAATAAGTGCTGGACACTGAACTTAATAAATGTACTATTCTCACTCCAACCTATATTTAATTAGAGTAGGTGCTGGACACTGAACTTAATTAATTTACTACTCTCACTCCAATCTATATTTAATTAGGATAGGTGCTGGACACTCAACTTAATTAATTTGCTATTCCCACTCCAGTCTATATTTAATTAAAATAAGTGCTGGACAATGAACTTAATAAATTTACTATTCTCACTCCAATCTATATTTAATTAGGGTAGGTGCTGGACACTGAACTTAATAAATTTACTATTCTCACTCCAATCTATATGGAATTACAGTAGGTGCTGGACACTGAACTGAATAAATGTACTATTCCCACTCCAAAATATATGTAATTAGGGTAGGTGCTGGACACTGAACTGAATAAATTTACTATTCTCACTCCAATCTATATTTAATTAGGATAGATGCTAGACACTGAACTTTATTAAATTGCTATTCCCACTCCAGTCTATATTTAATTAAGATAAGTGCTGGACACTGAACTTAATTAATTTACTATTCTCACTCCAACCTATAATAAATTAGAGTAGGTGCTGGACACTGAACTTAATTAATTTACTATTCCTACTCCAGTCTATATTTAATTAAGAGAAGTGCTGGACACTGAACCTAATTAATTTACTATTCTCACTCCAACCTATATTTAATTACAGTATGTGCTCGACACTGAACTTAATTAATTTACTATTCCCACTCCAGTCTATATTTAATCAGGATAAGTGCTGGACACTGAACTTAATTAATTTACTATTCTCACTCCGATCTATATTTAATTAGGGTAGGTGCTGGACACTGAACTTAATTAATTTACTATTCCCACTCCAGTCTATATTTAATTAAGATAACTGCTGTACACTGAACTTAATAAATTTACTATTCTCACTCCAACCTATATTTAATTAGAGTAGGTGCTGCACACTAAACTTAATTAATTTAGTATTCCCACTCCAGTCTATATTTAATTAAGATAAGTGCTGGACACTGAACTTAATTAATTTACTATTCTCACTCCAACCTATATTTAATTAAAGTAGGTGCTGGACACTGAACTTAATAAATTTACTATTCCCACTCCAGTCTATATTTAATTAAAATAAGTGCTGCACACTGAACTTAATTAATGTACTATTGTCACTCCAAACTATATTTAATTAGAGTAGGAGCTGGACACTGAACTTAATTATTTTACTATTCCCACTCCAGTCTATATTTAATTAAAATAAGTGCTGCACACTGAACTTAATAAATATACTATACTCACTCCAACCTATATTTAATTAGAGTAGGTGCTGGACACTGAACTTAATTAATTTACTACTCTCACTCCAATCTATATTTAATTAGGATAGGTGCTGGACACTCAACTTAATTAATTTGCTATTCCCACTCCAGTCTATATTTAATTAAAATAAGTGCTGGACAATGAACTTAATAAATTTACTATTCTCACTCCAATCTATATTTAATTAGGGTAGGTGCTGGACACTGAACTGAATACATTTACTATTCTCACTCCAATCTATATTGAATTACAGTAGGTGCTGGACACTGAACTGAATAAATGTACTATTCCCACTCCAAAATATATGTAATTAGGGTAGGTGCTGGACACTGAACTGAATAAATTTACTATTCTCACTCCAATCTATATTTAATTAGGATAGATGCTAGACACTGAACTTTATTAAATTGCTATTCCCACTCCAGTCTATATTTAATTAAGATAAGTGCTGGACACTGAACTTAATTAATTTACTATTCTCACTCCAACCTATAATAAATTAGAGTAGGTGCTGGACACTGAACTTAATTAATTTACTATTCCCACTCCAGTCTATATTTAATTAAGAGAAGTGCTGGACACTGAACTTAATTAATTTACTATTCTCACTCCAACCTATATTTAATTACAGTATGTGCTCGACACTGAACTTAATTAATTTACTATTCCCACTCCAGTCTATATTTAATTAGGATAAGTGCTGGACACTGAACTTAATTAATTTACTATTCTCACTCCGATCTATATTTAATTAGGGTAGGTGCTGGACACTGAACTTAATTAATTTACTATTCCCACTCCAGTCTATATTTAATTAAGATAACTGCTGTACACTGAACTTAATACATTTACTATTCCCACTCCAGTCTATATTTAATTAAGATAAGTGCTGGACACTGAACTTAATAAATTTACTATTCTCACTCCAACCTATATTTAATTAAAGTAGGTGCTGGACACTGAACTTAATAAATGTACTATTCCCACTCCAGTCTATATTTAATTAAAATAAGTGCTGGACAATGAACTTAATAAATTTACTATTCTCACTCCAATCTATATTTAATTAGGGTAGGTCCTGGACACTGAACTTAATAAATTTACTATTCTCACTACAATCTATATTGAATTACAGTAGGTGCTGGACACTGAACTGAATAAATGTACTATTCCCACTTCAAAATATATGTAATTAGGGTAGGTGCTGGACACTGAACTGAATAAATTTACTATTCTCACTCCAATCTATATTTAATTAGGATAGATGCTAGACACTGAACTTTATTAAATTGCTATTCCCACTCCAGTCTATATTTAATTAAGATAAGTGCTGGACACTGAACTTAATAAATTTACTATTCTCACTCCAACCTATATTTAATTAGAGTAGGTGCTGGACACAGAACTTAATTAATTTACTATTCCCACTCCAGTCTATATTTAATTAAGATAAGTGCTGGACACTGAACTTAATTAATTTACTATTCTCACTCCAACCTATATTTAATTAAGATAAGTGCTGGACACTGAACTTAATAAATGTACTATTCTCACTCCAACCTATATTTAATTAGAGTAGGTGCTGGACACAGAACTTAATTAATTTACTATTCCCACTCCAGTCTATATTTAATTAAGATAAGTGCTGGACACTGAACTTAATTAATTTACTATTCTCACTCCAACCTATAATAAATTAGAGTAGGCGCTGGACACTGAACTTAATTAATTTACTATTCCCACTCCAGTCTATATTTAATTAAGAGAAGTGCTGGACACTGAACTTAATTAATTTACTATTCTCACTCCAACCTATATTTAATTACAGTATGTGCTCGACACTGAACTTAATTAATTTACTATTCCCACTCCAGTCTATATTTAATTAAGATAAGTGCTGGACACTGAACTTAATTAATTTACTATTCTCACTCCGATCTATATTTAATTAGAGTAGGTGCTGGACACTGAACTTAATTAATTTACTATTCCCACTCCAGTCTATATTTAATTAAGATAACTGCTGGACACTGAACTTAATAAATTTACTATTCTCACTCCAACCTATATTTAATTAGAGTAGGTGCTGCAGACTAAACTTAATTAATTTACTATTCCCACTCCAGTCTATATTTAATTAAGATAAGTGCTGGACACTGAACTTAATTAATTTACTATTCTCACTCCAACCTATATTTAATTAAAGTAGGTGCTGGACACTGAACTTAATAAATTTACTATTCCCACTCCAGTCTATATTTAATTAAAATAAGTGCTGCACACTGAACTTAATTAATGTACTATTGTCACTCCAAACTATATTTAATTAGAGTAGGAGCTGGACACTGAACTTAATTATTTTACTATTCCCACTCCAGTCTATATTTAATTAAAATAAGTGCTGGACACTGAACTTAATAAATGTACTATTCTCACTCCAACCTATATTTAATTAGAGTAGGTGCTGGACACTGAACTTAATTAATTTACTACTCTCACTCCAATCTATATTTAATTAGGATAGGTGCTGGACACTCAACTTAATTAATTTGCTATTCCCACTCCAGTCTATATTTAATTAAAATAAGTGCTGGACAATGAACTTAATAAATTTACTATTCTCACTCCAATCTATATTTAATTAGGGTAGGTGCTGGACACTGAACTTAATAAATTTACTATTCTCACTCCAATCTATATTGAATTACAGTAGGTGCTGGACACTGAACTGAATAAATGTACTATTCCCACTCCAAAATATATGTAATTAGGGTAGGTGCTGGACACTGAACTGAATAAATTTACTATTCTCACTCCAATCTATATTTAATTAGGATAGATGCTAGACACTGAACTTTATTAAATTGCTATTCCCACTCCAGTCTATATTTAATTAAGATAAGTGCTGGACACTGAACTTAATTAATTTACTATTCTCACTCCAACCTATAATAAATTAGAGTAGGTGCTGGACACTGAACTTAATTAATTTACTATTCCCACTCCAGTCTATATTTAATTAAGAGAAGTGCTGGACACTGAACTTAATTAATTTACTATTCTCACTCCAACCTATATTTAATTACAGTATGTGCTCGACACTGAACTTAATTAATTTACTATTCCCACTCCAGTCTATATTTAATTAGGATAAGTGCTGGACACTGAACTTAATTAATTTACTATTCTCACTCCGATCTATATTTAATTAGGGTAGGTGCTGGACACTGAACTTAATTAATTTACTATTCCCACTCCAGTCTATATTTAATTAAGATAACTGCTGTACACTGAACTTAATAAATTTACTATTCTCACTCCAACCTATATTTAATTAGAGTAGGTGCTGCACACTAAACTTAATTAATTTACTATTCCCACTCCAGTCTATATTTAATTAAGATAAGTGCTGGACACTGAACTTAATTATTTACTATTCTCACTCCAACCTATATTTAATTAAAGTAGGTGCTGGACACTGAACTTAATAAATTTACTATTCCCACTCCAGTCTATATTTAATTAAAATAAGTGCTGCACACTGAACTTAATTAATGTACTATTGTCACTCCAAACTATATTTAATTAGAGTAGGAGCTGGACACTGAACTTAATTATTTTACTATTCCCACTCCAGTCTATATTTAATTAAAATAAGTGCTGCAAACTGAACTTAATAAATGTACTATTCTCACTCCAACCTATATTTAATTAGAGTAGGTGCTGGACACTGAACCTAATTAATTTACTACTCTAACTCCAATCTATATTTAATTAGGATAGGTGCTGGACACTCAACTTAATTAATTTGCTATTCCCACTCCAGTCTATATTTAATTAAAATAAGTGCTGGACAATGAACTTAATAAATTTACTATTCTCACTCCAATCTATATTTAATTAGGGTAGGTGCTGGACACTGAACTTAATAAATTTACTATTCTCACTCCAATCTATATTGAATTACAGTAGGTGCTGGACACTGAACTGAATAAATGTACTATTCCCACTCCAAAATATATGTAATTAGGGTAGGTGCTGGACACTGAACTGAATAAATTTACTATTCTCACTCCAATCTATATTTAATTAGGATAGATGCTAGACACTGAACTTTATTAAATTGCTATTCCCACTCCAGTCTATATTTAATTAAGATAAGTGCTGGACACTGAACTTAATAAATTTACTATTCTCACTCCAACCTATATTTAATTAGAGTAGGTGCTGGACACAGAACTTAATTAATTTACTATTCCCACTCCAGTCTATATTTAATTAAGATAAGTGCTGGACACTGAACCTAATTATTTACTATTCTCACTCCAACCTATATTTAATTAAGATAAGTGCTGGACACTGAACTTAATACATTTACTATTCTCACTCCAACCTATATTTAATTAGAGTATGTGCTGGACACTGAACTTAATTAATTTACTATTCCCACTCCAGTCTATATTTAATTAAGATAAGTGCTGGACACTGAACTTAATAAATTTACTATTCTCACTCCAACCTATATGTAATTAGAGTAGGTGCTGGACACAGAACTTAATTAATTTACTATTCCCACTCCAGTCTATATTTAATTAAGATAAGTGCTGGACACTGAACTTAATTAATTTACTATTCTCACTCCAACCTATATTTAATTAAGATAAGTGCTGGACACTGAACCTAATAAATTTACTATTCTCACTCCAACCTATATTTAATTAGAGTAGGTGCTGGACACTGAACTTAATTAATTTACTATTCTCACTCCAACCTATATTTAATTAGAGTATGTTCTGGACACTGAACTTAATTAATTTACTATTCTCACTCCAACCTATATTTAATTAGAGTATGTGCTGGACACTGAACTTAATTAATTTACTATTCCCACTCCAGTCTATATTTAATTAAGATAAGTGCTGGACACTGAACTTAATTAATTTACTATTCTCACTCCAACCTATATTTAATTAGAGTATGTGCTGGACACTGAACTTAATTAATTTACTATTCTCACTCCAACCTATATTTAATTAGAGTATGTGCTGGACACTGAACTTAATTAATTTACTATTCCCACTCCAGTCTATATTTAATTAAGATAAGTGCTGGACACTGAACTTAATAAATTTACTATTCTCACTCCAACCTATATTTAATTAGAGTAGGTGCTGGGGACAGAACTTAATTAATTTACTATTCCCACTCCAGTCTATATTTAATTAAGATGATGGCTGGACACTGAACTTAATTAATTTACTATTCTCACTCCAACCTATATTAAATTAGAGTAGGTGCTGGACACTGAACTTAATTAATTTACTATTCTCACTCCAACCTATATTTAATTAGAGTATGTGCTGGACACTGAACTTAATTAATTTACTATTCCCACTCCAGTCTATATTTAATTAAGATAAGTGCTGGACACTGAACTTAATAAATTTACTATTCTCACTCCAACCTATATTTAATTAGAGTAGGTGCTGGGGACAGAACTTAATTAATTTACTATTCCCACTCCAGTCTATATTTAATTAAGATGATGGCTGGACACTGAACTTAATTAATTTACTATTCCCACTCCAGTCTATATTTAATTAAGATAACTGCTGGACCCTGAACTTAATTAATTTACTATTCTCACTCCAACCTATATTTAATTAGAGTATGTTCTGGACACTGAACTTAATGAATTTACTATTCTCACTCCAACCTATATTTAATTAGTGTATGTGCTGGACACTGAACTTAATTAATTTACTATTCCAACTCCAGTCTATATTCAATTAAGATAAGTGCTGGACACTGAACTTAATAAATTTACTATTCTCACTCCAACCTATATTTAATTAGAGTAGGTGCTGGACACAGAACCTAATTAATTTACTATTCCCACTCCAGTCTATATTTAATTAAGATAAGTGCTGGACACTGAACTTAATTAATGTACTATTGTCACTCCAACCTATATTAAATTAGAGTAGGTGCTGGACACTGAAGTTAATTAATTTACTATTCTCACTCCAACCTATATTTAATTAGAGTATGTGCTGGACACTGAACTTAATTAATTTACTATTCCCACTCCAGTCTATATTTAATTAAGATAAGTGCTGGACACTGAACTTAATAAATTTACTATTCTCACTCCAACCTATATTTAATTAGAGTAGGTGCTGGACACAGAACTTAATTAATTTACTATTCCCACTCCAGTCTATATTTAATTAGGATAAGTGCTGGACACTGAACTTAATTAATTTACTATTCTCACTCCAACCTATATTAAATTAGAGTAGGTGCTGGACACTGAACTTAATTAATTTACTATTCTCACTCCAACCTATATTTAATTAGAGTATGTGCTGGACACTGAACTTAATTAATTTACTATTCCCACTCCAGTCTATATTTAATTAAGATGAGTGCTGGACACTGAACTTAATTAATTTACTATTCTCACTCCAACCTATATTTAATTAGAGTATGTGCTGGACACAGAACTCAATTAATTTACTATTCTCACTCCAACCTATATTTAATTAGAGTATGTGCTGGACACTGAACTTAATTAATTTACTATTCCCACTCCAGTCTATATTTAATTAAGATAAATGCTGGACACTGAACTTAATAAATGTACTATTCTCACTCCAACCTATATTTAATTAGAGTAGGTGCTGGACACAGAACTTAATTAATTTACTATTCCCACTCCAGTCTATATTTAATTAAGATAAGTGCTGGACACTGAACTTAATTAATTTACTATTCTCACTCCAACCTATATTTAATTAAGATAAGTGCTGGACACTGAACTTAATAAATGTACTATTCTCACTCCAACCTATATTTAATTAGAGTAGGTGCTGGACACAGAACTTAATTAATTTACTATTCCCACTCCAGTCTATATTTAATTAAGATAAGTGCTGGACACTGAACTTAATTAATTTACTATTCTCACTCACACCTATAATAAATTAGAGTAGGCGCTGGACACTGAACTTAATTAATTTACTATTCCCACTCCAGTCTATATTTAATTAAGAGAAGTGCTGGACACTGAACTTAATTAATTTACTATTCTCACTCCAACCTATATTTAATTACAGTATGTGCTCGACACTGAACTTAATTAATTTACTATTCCCACTCCAGTCTATATTTAATTAAGATAAGTGCTGGACACTGAACTTAATTAATTTACTATTCTCACTCCGATCTATATTTAATTAGAGTAGGTGCTGGACACTGAACTTAATTAATTTACTATTCCCACTCCAGTCTATATTTAATTAAGATAACTGCTGGACACTGAACTTAATAAATTTACTATTCTCACTCCAACCTATATTTAATTAGAGTAGGTGCTGCACACTAAACTTAATTAATTTACTATTCCCACTCCAGTCTATATTTAATTAAGATAAGTGCTGGACACTGAACTTAATTAATTTACTATTCTCACTCCAACCTATATTTAATTAAAGTAGGTGCTGGACACTGAACTTAATAAATTTACTATTCCCACTCCAGTCTATATTTAATTAAAATAAGTGCTGCACACTGAACTTAATTAATGTACTATTGTCACTCCAAACTATATTTAATTAGAGTAGGAGCTGGACACTGAACTTAATTATTTTACTATTCCCACTCCAGTCTATATTTAATTAAAATAAGTGCTGGACACTGAACTTAATAAATGTACTATTCTCACTCCAACCTATATTTAATTAGAGTAGGTGCTGGACACTGAACTTAATTAATTTACTACTCTCACTCCAATCTATATTTAATTAGGATAGGTGCTGGACACTCAACTTAATTAATTTGCTATTCCCACTCCAGTCTATATTTAATTAAAATAAGTGCTGGACAATGAACTTAATAAATTTACTATTCTCACTCCAATCTATATTTAATTAGGGTAGGTGCTGGACACTGAACTTAATAAATTTACTATTCTCACTCCAATCTATATTGAATTACAGTAGGTGCTGGACACTGAACTGAATAAATATACTATTCCCACTCCAAAATATATGTAATTAGGGTAGGTGCTGGACACTGAACTGAATAAATTTACTATTCTCACTCCAATCTATATTTAATTAGGATAGATGCTAGACACTGAACTTTATTAAATTGCTATTCCCACTCCAGTCTATATTTAATTATGATAAGTGCTGGACACTGAACTTAATTAATTTACTATTCCCACTCCAGTCTATATTTAATTAAGAGAAGTGCTGGACACTGAACCTAATTAATTTACTATTCTCACTCCAACCTATATTTAATTACAGTATGTGCTCGACACTGAACTTAATTAATTTACTATTCCCACTCCAGTCTATATTTAATTAGGATAAGTGCTGGACACTGAACTTAATTAATTTACTATTCTCACTCCGATCTATATTTAATTAGGGTAGGTGCTGGACACTGAACTTAATTAATTTACTATTCCCACTCCAGTCTATATTTAATTAAGATAACTGCTGTACACTGAACTTAATAAATTTACTATTCTCACTCCAACCTATATTTAATTAGAGTAGGTGCTGCACACTAAACTTAATTAATTTACTATTCCCACTCCAGTCTATATTTAATTAAGATAAGTGCTGGACACTGAACTTAATTAATTTACTATTCTCACTCCAACCTATATTTAATTAAAGTAGGTGCTGGACACTGAACTTAATAAATTTACTATTCCCACTCCAGTCTATATTTAATTAAAATAAGTGCTGCACACTGAACTTAATTAATGTACTATTGTCACTCCAAACTATATTTAATTAGAGTAGGAGCTGGACACTGAACTTAATTATTTTACTATTCCCACTCCAGTCTATATTTAATTAAAATAAGTGCTGCACACTGAACTTAATAAATGTACTATTCTCACTCCAACCTATATTTAATTAGAGTAGGTGCTGGACACTGAACTTAATTAATTTACTACTCTCACTCCAATCTACATTTAATTAGGATAGGTGCTGGACACTCAACTTAATTAATTTGCTATTCCCACTCCAGTCTATATTTAATTAAAATAAGTGCTGGACAAAGAACTTAATAAATTTACTATTCTCACTCCAATCTATATTTAATTAGGGTAGGTGCTGGACACTGAACTTAATAAATTTACTATTCTCACTCCAATCTATATTGAATTACAGTAGGTGCTGGACACTGAACTGAATAAATGTACTATTCCCACTCCAAAATATATGTAATTAGGGTAGGTGCTGGACACTGAACTGAATAAATTTACTATTCTCACTCCAATCTATATTTAATTAGGATAGATGCTAGACACTGAACTTTATTAAATTGCTATTCCCACTCCAGTCTATATTTAATTAAGACAAGTGCTGGACACTGAACTTAATAAATTTACTATTCTCACTCCAACCTATATTTAATTAGAGTAGGTGCTGGACACAGAACTTAATTAATTTACTATTCCCACTCCAGTCTATATTTAATTAAGATAAGTGCTGGACACTGAACCTAATTAATTTACTATTCTCACTCCAACCTATATTTAATTAAGATAAGTGCTGGACACTGAACTTAATAAATTTACTATTCTCACTCCAACCTATATTTAATTAGAGTATGTGCTGGACACTGAACTTAATTAATTTACTATTCCCACTCCAGTCTATATTTAATTAAGATAAGTGCTGGACACTGAACTTAATAAATTTACTATTCTCACTCCAACCTATATGTAATTAGAGTAGGTGCTGGACACAGAACTTAATTAATTTACTATTCCCACTCCAGTCTATATTTAATTAAGATAAGTGCTGGACACTGAACTTAATTAATTTACTATTCTCACTCCAACCTATATTTAATTAAGATAAGTGCTGGACACTGAACCTAATAAATTTACTATTCTCACTCCAACCTATATTTAATTAGAGTAGGTGCTGGACACTGAACTTAATTAATTTACTATTCTCACTCCAACCTATATTTAATTAGAGTATGTTCTGGACACTGAACTTAATTAATTTACTATTCTCACTCCAACCTATATTTAATTAGAGTATGTGCTGGACACTGAACTTAATTAATTTACTATTCCCACTCCAGTCTATATTTAATTAAGATAAGTGCTGGACACTGAACTTAATTAATTTACTATTCTCACTCCAACCTATATTTAATTAGAGTATGTGCTGGACACTGAACTTAATTAATTTACTATTCTCACTCCAACCTATATTTAATTAGAGTATGTGCTGGACACTGAACTTAATTAATTTACTATTCCCACTCCAGTCTATATTTAACTAAGATAAGTGCTGGACACTGAACTTAATAAATTTACTATTCTCACTCCAACCCATATTTAATTAGAGTAGGTGCTGGGGACAGAACTTAATTAATTTACTATTCCCACTCCAGTCTATATTTAATTAAGATGAGTGCTGGACACTGAACTTAATTAATTTACTATTCTCACTCCAACCTATATTAAATTAGAGTAGGTGCTGGACACTGAACTTAATTAATTTACTATTCTCACTCCAACCTATATTTAATTAGAGTATGTGCTGGACACTGAACTTAATTAATTTACTATTCCCACTCCAGTCTATATTTAATTAAGATAACTGCTGGACCCTGAACTTAATTAATTTACTATTCTCACTCCAACCTATATTTAATTAGAGTATGTGCTGGACACTGAACTTAATGAATTTACTATTCTCACTCCAACCTATATTTAATTAGAGTATGTGCTGGACACTGAACTTAATTAATTTACTACTCCAACTCCAGTCTATATTCAATTAAGATAAGTGCTGGACACTGAACTTAATAAATTTACTATTCTCACTCCAACCTATATTTAATTAGAGTAGGTGCTGGACACAGAACCTAATTAATTTACTATTCCCACTCCAGTCTATATTTAATTAAGATAAGTGCTGGACACTGAACTTAATTAATGTACTATTGTCACTCCAACCTATATTAAATTAGAGTAGGTGCTGGACACTGAAGTTAATTAATTTACTATTCTCACTCCAACCTATATTTAATTAGAGTATGTGCTGGACACTGAACTTAATTAATTTACTATTCCCACTCCAGTCTATATTTAATTAAGATAAGTGCTGGACACTGAACTTAATAAATTTACTATTCTCACTCCAACCTATATTTAATTAGAGTAGGTGCTGGACACAGAACTTAATTAATTTACTATTCCCACTCCAGTCTATATTTAATTAGGATAAGTGCTGGACACTGAACTTAATTAATTTACTATTCTCACTCCAACCTATATTAAATTAGAGTAGGTGCTGGACACTGAACTTAATTAATTTACTATTCTCACTCCAACCTATATTTAATTAGAGTATGTGCTGGACACTGAACTTAATTAATTTACTATTCCCACTCCAGTCTATATTTAATTAAGATAAGTGCTGGACACTGAACTTAATTAATTTACTATTCTCACTCCAACCTATATTTAATTAGAGTATGTGCTGGACACTGAACTCAATTAATTTACTATTCTCACTCCAACCTATATTTAATTAGAGTATGTGCTGGACACTGAACTTAATTAATTTACTATTCCCACTCCAGTCTATATTTAATTAAGATAAATGCTGGACAATGAACTTAATAAATGTACTATTCTCACTCCAACCTATATTTAATTAGAGTAGGTGCTGGACACAGAACTTAATTAATTTACTATTCCCACTCCAGTCTATATTTAATTAAGATAAGTGCTGGACACTGAACTTAATTAATTTACTATTCTCACTCCAACCTATAATAAATTAGAGTAGGTGCTGGACACTGAACTTAATTAATTTACTATTCCCACTCCAGTCTATATTTAATTAAGATAAGTGCTGGACACTGAACTTAATTAATTTACTATTCTCACTCCAACCTATATTTAATTACAGTATGTGCTCGACACTGAACTTAATTAATTTACTATTCCCACTCCAGTCTATATTTAATTAAGATAAGTGCTGGACACTGAACTTAATTAATTTACTATTCTCACTCCGATCTATATTTAATTAGGGAAGGTGCTGGACACTGAACCTAATTAATTTACTATTCCCACTCCAGTCTATATTTAATTAAGATAACTGCTGGACACTGAACTTAATAAATTTACTATTCTCACTCCAGCCTATATTTAATTAGAGTAGGTGCTGCACACTAAACTTAATTAATTTACTATTCCCACTCCAGTCTATATTTAATTAAGATAAGTGCTGGACACTGAACTTAATTAATTTACTATTCTCACTCCAACCTATATTTAATTAAAGTAGGTGCTGGACACTGAACTTAATAAATTTACTATTCCCACTCCAGTCTATATTTAATTAAAATAAGTGCTGCACACTGAACTTAATTAATGTACTATTGTCACTCCAAACTATATTTAATTAGAGTAGGAGCTGGACACTGAACTTAATTATTTTACTATTCCCACTCCAGTCTATATTTAATTAAAATAAGTGCTGGACAATGAACTTAATAAATGTACTATTCTCACTCCAACCTATATTTAATTAGAGTAGGTGCTGGACACTGAACTTAATTAATTTACTACTCTCACTCCAATCTATATTTAATTAGGATAGGTGCTGGACACTCAACTTAATTAATTTACTATTCCCACTCCAGTCTATATTTAATTAAAATAAGTGCTGGACAATGAACTTAATAAATTTACTATTCTCACTCCAATCTATATTTAATTAGGGTAGGTCCTGGACACTGAACTTAATAAATTTACTATTCTCACTCCAATCTATATTGAATTACAGTAGGTGCTGGACACTGAACTGAATAAATGTACTATTCCCACTTCAAAATATATGTAATTAGGGTAGGTGCTGGACACTGAACTGAATACATTTACTATTCTCACTCCAATCTACATTTAATTAGGATAGATGCTAGACACTGAACTTTATTAAATTGCTATTCCCACTCCAGTCTATATTTAATTAAGATAAGTGCTGGACACTGAACTTAATAAATTTACTATTCTCACTCCAACCTATATTTAATTAGAGTAGGTGCTGGACACAGAACTTAATTAATTTACTATTCCCACTCCAGTCTATATTTAATTAAGATAAGTGCTGGACACTGAACTTAATTAATTTACTATTCTCACTCCAACCTATATTTAATTAAGATAAGTGCTGGACACTGAACTTAATAAATGTACTATTCTCACTCCAACCTATATTTAATTAGAGTATGTGCTGGACACTGAACTTAATTAATTTACTATTCCCACTCCAGTCTATATTTAATTAAGATAAGTGCTGGACACTGAACTTAATACATTTACTATTCTCACTCCAACCTATATGTAATTAGAGTAGGTGCTGGACACAGAACTTAATTAATTTACTATTCCCACTCCAGTCTATATTTAATTAAGATAAGTGCTGGACACTGAACTTAATTAATTTACTATTCTCACTCCAACCTATATTAAATTAGAGTAGGTGCTGGACACTGAACTGAATTAATTTACTATTCTCCCTCCAACCTATATTTAATTACAGTATGTGCTGGACACTGAACTTAATTAATTTACTATTCCCACTCCAGTCTATATTTAATTAAGATAAGTGCTGGACACTGAACTTAATTTATTTACTATTCTCACTCCAACCTATATTTAACTAGAGTAGGTGCTGGACACTGAACTTAATAAATTTACTATTCCCACTCCAGTCTATATTTAATTAAAATAAATGCTGCACACTGAACTTAATTAATGTACTATTGTCACTCCAACCTATATTTAATTAGAGTAGGAGCTGGACACTGAACTTAATTATTTTACTATTCCCACTCCAGTCTATATTCAATTAAAATAAGTGCTGGACACTGAACTTAATAAATTTACTATTCTCACTCCAACCTATATTTAATTAGAGTAGGTGCTGGACACTGAACTTAATTAATTTACTACTCTCACTCCAATCTATATTTAATTAGGATAGGTGCTGGACACTCAACTTAATTATTTTGCTATTCCCACTCCAGTCTATATTTAATTAAAATAAGTGCTGGACAATGAACGTAATAAATTTACTATTCTCACTCCAATCTATATTTAATTAGGGTAGGTGCTGGACACTGAACTTAATAAATTTACTGTTCTCACTCCAATCTATATTGAATTACAGTAGGTGCTGGACACTGAACTGAATAAATTTACTATTCCCACTCCAAAATATATGTAATTAGGGTAGGTGCTGGACACTGAACTGAATAAATTTACTATTCTCACTCCAATCTATATTTAATTAGGATAGATGCTAGACACTGAACTTTATTAAATTACTATTCCCACTCCAGTCTATATTTTACTAAGATAAGTGCTGGACACTGAACCTAATTAATTTACTATTCTCACTCCAATTTATATTTAATCAGAGTAGGTGCTGGACACTGAACTGAATTAATTTACTATTCTCACTCCAATCTATATTTAATTAGAGTAGGTGCTGGACACTGAACTGAATTAATTTACTATTCTCACTCCAGTCTATATTTAATTAACATAAGTGCTGGACACTGAACAGAATACATTTACTATTCTCACTCCAATCTATATTTAATTATAGTAGGTGCTGGACACTGAACTGAATTAATTTACTATTCTCACTCCAGTCTATATTTAATTTAGATAACTGCTGGACACAGAACTTAATAAATTTACTATTCTCACTCCAACCTATATTTAATTAGAGTAGGTGCTGGACACAGAACTTAATTAATTTACTATTCCCACTCCAGTCTATATTTAATTAAGATAAGTGCTGGACACTGAACCTAATTAATTTACTATTCTCACTCCAACCTATATTTAATTAAGATAAGTGCTGGACACTGAACTTAATACATTTACTATTCTCACTCCAACCTATATTTAATTAGAGTATGTGCTGGACACTGAACTTAATTAATTTACTATTCCCACTCCAGTCTATATTTAATTAAGATAAGTGCTGGACACTGAACTTAATAAATTTACTATTCTCACTCCAACCTATATGTAATTAGAGTAGGTGCTGGACACAGAACTTAATTAATTTACTATTCCCACTCCAGTCTATATTTAATTAAGATAAGTGCTGGACACTGAACTTAATTAATTTACTATTCTCACTCCAACCTATATTTAATTAAGATAAGTGCTGGACACTGAACCTAATAAATTTACTATTCTCACTCCAACCTATATTTAATTAGAGTAGGTGCTGGACACTGAACTTAATTAATTTACTATTCTCACTCCAACCTATATTTAATTAGAGTATGTTCTGGACACTGAACTTAATTAATTTACTATTCTCACTCCAACCTATATTTAATTAGAGTATGTGCTGGACACTGAACTTAATTAATTTACTATTCCCACTCCAGTCTATATTTAATTAAGATAAGTGCTGGACACTGAACTTAATTAATTTACTATTCTCACTCCAACCTATATTTAATTAGAGTATGTGCTGGACACTGAACTTAATTAATTTACTATTCTCACTCCAACCTATATTTAATTAGAGTATGTGCTGGACACTGAACTTAATTAATTTACTATTCCCACTCCAGTCTATATTTAATTAAGATAAGTGCTGGACACTGAACTTAATAAATTTACTATTCTCACTCCAACCTATATTTAATTAGAGTAGGTGCTGGGGACAGAACTTAATTAATTTACTATTCCCACTCCAGTCTATATTTAATTAAGATGATGGCTGGACACTGAACTTAATTAATTTACTATTCTCACTCCAACCTATATTAAATTAGAGTAGGTGCTGGACACTGAACTTAATTAATTTACTATTCCCACTCCAGTCTATATTTAATTAAGATAAGTGCTGGACACTGAACTTAATAAATTTACTATTCTCACTCCAACCTATATTTAATTAGAGTAGGTGCTGGGGACAGAACTTAATTAATTTACTATTCCCACTCCAGTCTATATTTAATTAAGATGATGGCTGGACACTGAACTTAATTAATTTACTATTCCCACTCCAGTCTATATTTAATTAAGATAACTGCTGGACCCTGAACTTAATTAATTTACTATTCTCACTCCAACCTATATTTAATTAGAGTATGTTCTGGACACTGAACTTAATGAATTTACTATTCTCACTCCAACCTATATTTAATTAGTGTATGTGCTGGACACTGAACTTAATTAATTTACTATTCCAACTCCAGTCTATATTCAATTAAGATAAGTGCTGGACACTGAACTTAATAAATTTACTATTCTCACTCCAACCTATATTTAATTAGAGTAGGTGCTGGACACAGAACCTAATTAATTTACTATTCCCACTCCAGTCTATATTTAATTAAGATAAGTGCTGGACACTGAACTTAATTAATGTACTATTGTCACTCCAACCTATATTAAATTAGAGTAGGTGCTGGACACTGAAGTTAATTAATTTACTATTCTCACTCCAACCTATATTTAATTAGAGTATGTGCTGGACACTGAACTTAATTAATTTACTATTCCCACTCCAGTCTATATTTAATTAAGATAAGTGCTGGACACTGAACTTAATAAATTTACTATTCTCACTCCAACCTATATTTAATTAGAGTAGGTGCTGGACACAGAACTTAATTAATTTACTATTCCCACTCCAGTCTATATTTAATTAGGATAAGTGCTGGACACTGAACTTAATTAATTTACTATTCTCACTCCAACCTATATTAAATTAGAGTAGGTGCTGGACACTGAACTTAATTAATTTACTATTCTCACTCCAACCTATATTTAATTAGAGTATGTGCTGGACACTGAACTTAATTAATTTACTATTCCCACTCCAGTCTATATTTAATTAAGATAAGTGCTGGACACTGAACTTAATTAATTTACTATTCTCACTCCAACCTATATTTAATTAGAGTATGTGCTGGACACAGAACTCAATTAATTTACTATTCTCACTCCAACCTATATTTAATTAGAGTATGTGCTGGACACTGAACTTAATTAATTTACTATTCCCACTCCAGTCTATATTTAATTAAGATAAATGCTGGACACTGAACTTAATAAATGTACTATTCTCACTCCAACCTATATTTAATTAGAGTAGGTGCTGGACACAGAACTTAATTAATTTACTATTCCCACTCCAGTCTATATTTAATTAAGATAAGTGCTGGACACTGAACTTAATTAATTTACTATTCTCACTCCAACCTATATTTAATTAAGATAAGTGCTGGACACTGAACTTAATAAATGTACTATTCTCACTCCAACCTATATTTAATTAGAGTAGGTGCTGGACACAGAACTTAATTAATTTACTATTCCCACTCCAGTCTATATTTAATTAAGATAAGTGCTGGACACTGAACTTAATTAATTTACTATTCTCACTCCAACCTATAATAAATTAGAGTAGGCGCTGGACACTGAACTTAATTAATTTACTATTCCCACTCCAGTCTATATTTAATTAAGAGAAGTGCTGGACACTGAACTTAATTAATTTACTATTCTCACTCCAACCTATATTTAATTACAGTATGTGCTCGACACTGAACTTAATTAATTTACTATTCCCACTCCAGTCTATATTTAATTAAGATAAGTGCTGGACACTGAACTTAATTAATTTACTATTCTCACTCCGATCTATATTTAATTAGAGTAGGTGCTGGACACTGAACTTAATTAATTTACTATTCCCACTCCAGTCTATATTTAATTAAGATAACTGCTGGACACTGAACTTAATAAATTTACTATTCTCACTCCAACCTATATTTAATTAGAGTAGGTGCTGCACACTAAACTTAATTAATTTACTATTCCCACTCCAGTCTATATTTAATTAAGATAAGTGCTGGACACTGAACTTAATTAATTTACTATTCTCACTCCAACCTATATTTAATTAAAGTAGGTGCTGGACACTGAACTTAATAAATTTACTATTCCCACTCCAGTCTATATTTAATTAAAATAAGTGCTGCACACTGAACTTAATTAATGTACTATTGTCACTCCAAACTATATTTAATTAGAGTAGGAGCTGGACACTGAACTTAATTATTTTACTATTCCCACTCCAGTCTATATTTAATTAAAATAAGTGCTGGACACTGAACTTAATAAATGTACTATTCTCACTCCAACCTATATTTAATTAGAGTAGGTGCTGGACACTGAACTTAATTAATTTACTACTCTCACTCCAATCTATATTTAATTAGGATAGGTGCTGGACACTCAACTTAATTAATTTGCTATTCCCACTCCAGTCTATATTTAATTAAAATAAGTGCTGGACAATGAACTTAATAAATTTACTATTCTCACTCCAATCTATATTTAATTAGGGTAGGTGCTGGACACTGAACTTAATAAATTTACTATTCTCACTCCAATCTATATTGAATTACAGTAGGTGCTGGACACTGAACTGAATAAATGTACTATTCCCACTCCAAAATATATGTAATTAGGGTAGGTGCTGGACACTGAACTGAATAAATTTACTATTCTCACTCCAATCTATATTTAATTAGGATAGATGCTAGACACTGAACTTTATTAAATTGCTATTCCCACTCCAGTCTATATTTAATTATGATAAGTGCTGGACACTGAACTTAATTAATTTACTATTCTCACTCCAACCTATAATAAATTAGAGTAGGTGCTGGACACTGAACTTAATTAATTTACTATTCCCACTCCAGTCTATATTTAATTAAGAGAAGTGCTGGACACTGAACTTAATTAATTTACTATTCTCACTCCAACCTATATTTAATTACAGTATGTGCTCGACACTGAACTTAATTAATTTACTATTCCCACTCCAGTCTATATTTAATTAGGATAAGTGCTGGACACTGAACTTAATTAATTTACTATTCTCACTCCGATCTATATTTAATTAGGGTAGGTGCTGGACACTGAACTTAATTAATTTACTATTCCCACTCCAGTCTATATTTAATTAAGATAACTGCTGTACACTGAACTTAATAAATTTACTATTCTCACTCCAACCTATATTTAATTAGAGTAGGTGCTGCACACTAAACTTAATTAATTTACTATTCCCACTCCAGTCTATATTTAATTAAGATAAGTGCTGGACACTGAACTTAATTAATTTACTATTCTCACTCCAACCTATATTTAATTAAAGTAGGTGCTGGACACTGAACTTAATAAATTTACTATTCCCACTCCAGTCTATATTTAATTAAAATAAGTGCTGCACACTGAACTTAATTAATGTACTATTGTCACTCCAAAGTATATTTAATTAGAGTAGGAGCTGGACACTGAACTTAATTATTTTACTATTCCCACTCCAGTCTATATTTAATTAAAATAAGTGCTGCACACTGAACTTAATAAATGTACTATTCTCACTCCAACCTATATTTAATTAGAGTAGGTGCTGGACACTGAACTTAATTAATTTACTACTCTCACTCCAATCTACATTTAATTAGGATAGGTGCTGGACACTCAACTTAATTAATTTGCTATTCCCACTCCAGTCTATATTTAATTAAAATAAGTGCTGGACAAAGAACTTAATAAATTTACTATTCTCACTCCAATCTATATTTAATTAGGGTAGGTGCTGGACACTGAACTTAATAAATTTACTATTCTCACTCCAATCTATATTGAATTACAGTAGGTGCTGGACACTGAACTGAATAAATGTACTATTCCCACTCCAAAATATATGTAATTAGGGTAGGTGCTGGACACTGAACTGAATAAATTTACTATTCTCACTCCAATCTATATTTAATTAGGATAGATGCTAGACACTGAACTTTATTAAATTGCTATTCCCACTCCAGTCTATATTTAATTAAGACAAGTGCTGGACACTGAACTTAATAAATTTACTATTCTCACTCCAACCTATATTTAATTAGAGTAGGTGCTGGACACAGAACTTAATTAATTTACTATTCCCACTCCAGTCTATATTTAATTAAGATAAGTGCTGGACACTGAACCTAATTAATTTACTATTCTCACTCCAACCTATATTTAATTAAGATAAGTGCTGGACACTGAACTTAATAAATTTACTATTCTCACTCCAACCTATATTTAATTAGAGTATGTGCTGGACACTGAACTTAATTAATTTACTATTCCCACTCCAGTCTATATTTAATTAAGATAAGTGCTGGACACTGAACTTAATAAATTTACTATTCTCACTCCAACCTATATGTAATTAGAGTAGGTGCTGGACACAGAACTTAATTAATTTACTATTCCCACTCCAGTCTATATTTAATTAAGATAAGTGCTGGACACTGAACTTAATTAATTTACTATTCTCACTCCAACCTATATTTAATTAAGATAAGTGCTGGACACTGAACCTAATAAATTTACTATTCTCACTCCAACCTATATTTAATTAGAGTAGGTGCTGGACACTGAACTTAATTAATTTACTATTCTCACTCCAACCTATATTTAATTAGAGTATGTTCTGGACACTGAACTTAATTAATTTACTATTCTCACTCCAACCTATATTTAATTAGAGTATGTGCTGGACACTGAACTTAATTAATTTACTATTCCCACTCCAGTCTATATTTAATTAAGATAAGTGCTGGACACTGAACTTAATTAATTTACTATTCTCACTCCAACCTATATTTAATTAGAGTATGTGCTGGACACTGAACTTAATTAATTTACTATTCTCACTCCAACCTATATTTAATTAGAGTATGTGCTGGACACTGAACTTAATTAATTTACTATTCCCACTCCAGTCTATATTTAACTAAGATAAGTGCTGGACACTGAACTTAATAAATTTACTATTCTCACTCCAACCTATATTTAATTAGAGTAGGTGCTGGACACAGAACTTAATTAATTTACTATTCCCACTCCAGTCTATATTTAATTAAGATAAGTGCTGGACACTGAACTTAATTAATTTACTATTCTCACTCCAACCTATATTTAATTAAGATAAGTGCTGGACACTGAACTTAATAAATGTACTATTCTCACTCCAACCTATATTTAATTAGAGTATGTGCTGGACACTGAACTTAATTAATTTACTATTCCCACTCCAGTCTATATTTAATTAAGATAAGTGCTGGACACTGAACTTAATACATTTACTATTCTCACTCCAACCTATATGTAATTAGAGTAGGTGCTGGACACAGAACTTAATTAATTTACTATTCCCACTCCAGTCTATATTTAATTAAGATAAGTGCTGGACACTGAACTTAATTAATTTACTATTCTCACTCCAACCTATATTAAATTAGAGTAGGTGCTGGACACTGAACTGAATTAATTTACTATTCTCCCTCCAACCTATATTTAATTACAGTATGTGCTGGACACTGAACTTAATTAATTTACTATTCCCACTCCAGTCTATATTTAATTAAGATAAGTGCTGGACACTGAACTTAATTTATTTACTATTCTCACTCCAACCTATATTTAACTAGAGTAGGTGCTGGACACTGAACTTAATAAATTTACTATTCCCACTCCAGTCTATATTTAATTAAAATAAATGCTGCACACTGAACTTAATTAATGTACTATTGTCACTCCAACCTATATTTAATTAGAGTAGGAGCTGGACACTGAACTTAATTATTTTACTATTCCCACTCCAGTCTATATTCAATTAAAATAAGTGCTGGACACTGAACTTAATAAATTTACTATTCTCACTCCAACCTATATTTAATTAGAGTAGGTGCTGGACACTGAACTTAATTAATTTACTACTCTCACTCCAATCTATATTTAATTAGGATAGGTGCTGGACACTCAACTTAATTATTTTGCTATTCCCACTCCAGTCTATATTTAATTAAAATAAGTGCTGGACAATGAACGTAATAAATTTACTATTCTCACTCCAATCTATATTTAATTAGGGTAGGTGCTGGACACTGAACTTAATAAATTTACTGTTCTCACTCCAATCTATATTGAATTACAGTAGGTGCTGGACACTGAACTGAATAAATTTACTATTCCCACTCCAAAATATATGTAATTAGGGTAGGTGCTGGACACTGAACTGAATAAATTTACTATTCTCACTCCAATCTATATTTAATTAGGATAGATGCTAGACACTGAACTTTATTAAATTACTATTCCCACTCCAGTCTATATTTTACTAAGATAAGTGCTGGACACTGAACCTAATTAATTTACTATTCTCACTCCAATTTATATTTAATCAGAGTAGGTGCTGGACACTGAACTGAATTAATTTACTATTCTCACTCCAATCTATATTTAATTAGAGTAGGTGCTGGACACTGAACTGAATTAATTTACTATTCTCACTCCAGTCTATATTTAATTAACATAAGTGCTGGACACTGAACAGAATACATTTACTATTCTCACTCCAATCTATATTTAATTATAGTAGGTGCTGGACACTGAACTGAATTAATTTACTATTCTCACTCCAGTCTATATTTAATTTAGATAACTGCTGGACACAGAACTTAATAAATTTACTATTCTCACTCCAACCTATATTTAATTAGAGTAGGTGCTGGACACAGAACTTAATTAATTTACTATTCCCACTCCAGTCTATATTTAATTAAGATAAGTGCTGGACACTGAACCTAATTAATTTACTATTCTCACTCCAACCTATATTTAATTAAGATAAGTGCTGGACACTGAACTTAATACATTTACTATTCTCACTCCAACCTATATTTAATTAGAGTATGTGCTGGACACTGAACTTAATTAATTTACTATTCCCACTCCAGTCTATATTTAATTAAGATAAGTGCTGGACACTGAACTTAATAAATTTACTATTCTCACTCCAACCTATATGTAATTAGAGTAGGTGCTGGACACAGAACTTAATTAATTTACTATTCCCACTCCAGTCTATATTTAATTAAGATAAGTGCTGGACACTGAACTTAATTAATTTACTATTCTCACTCCAACCTATATTTAATTAAGATAAGTGCTGGACACTGAACCTAATAAATTTACTATTCTCACTCCAACCTATATTTAATTAGAGTAGGTGCTGGACACTGAACTTAATTAATTTACTATTCTCACTCCAACCTATATTTAATTAGAGTATGTTCTGGACACTGAACTTAATTAATTTACTATTCTCACTCCAACCTATATTTAATTAGAGTATGTGCTGGACACTGAACTTAATTAATTTACTATTCCCACTCCAGTCTATATTTAATTAAGATAAGTGCTGGACACTGAACTTAATTAATTTACTATTCTCACTCCAACCTATATTTAATTAGAGTATGTGCTGGACACTGAACTTAATTAATTTACTATTCTCACTCCAACCTATATTTAATTAGAGTATGTGCTGGACACTGAACTTAATTAATTTACTATTCCCACTCCAGTCTATATTTAATTAAGATAAGTGCTGGACACTGAACTTAATAAATTTACTATTCTCACTCCAACCTATATTTAATTAGAGTAGGTGCTGGGGACAGAACTTAATTAATTTACTATTCCCACTCCAGTCTATATTTAATTAAGATGATGGCTGGACACTGAACTTAATTAATTTACTATTCTCACTCCAACCTATATTAAATTAGAGTAGGTGCTGGACACTGAACTTAATTAATTTACTATTCCCACTCCAGTCTATATTTAATTAAGATAAGTGCTGGACACTGAACTTAATAAATTTACTATTCTCACTCCAACCTATATTTAATTAGAGTAGGTGCTGGGGACAGAACTTAATTAATTTACTATTCCCACTCCAGTCTATATTTAATTAAGATGATGGCTGGACACTGAACTTAATTAATTTACTATTCCCACTCCAGTCTATATTTAATTAAGATAACTGCTGGACCCTGAACTTAATTAATTTACTATTCTCACTCCAACCTATATTTAATTAGAGTATGTTCTGGACACTGAACTTAATGAATTTACTATTCTCACTCCAACCTATATTTAATTAGTGTATGTGCTGGACACTGAACTTAATTAATTTACTATTCCAACTCCAGTCTATATTCAATTAAGATAAGTGCTGGACACTGAACTTAATAAATTTACTATTCTCACTCCAACCTATATTTAATTAGAGTAGGTGCTGGACACAGAACCTAATTAATTTACTATTCCCACTCCAGTCTATATTTAATTAAGATAAGTGCTGGACACTGAACTTAATTAATGTACTATTGTCACTCCAACCTATATTAAATTAGAGTAGGTGCTGGACACTGAAGTTAATTAATTTACTATTCTCACTCCAACCTATATTTAATTAGAGTATGTGCTGGACACTGAACTTAATTAATTTACTATTCCCACTCCAGTCTATATTTAATTAAGATAAGTGCTGGACACTGAACTTAATAAATTTACTATTCTCACTCCAACCTATATTTAATTAGAGTAGGTGCTGGACACAGAACTTAATTAATTTACTATTCCCACTCCAGTCTATATTTAATTAGGATAAGTGCTGGACACTGAACTTAATTAATTTACTATTCTCACTCCAACCTATATTAAATTAGAGTAGGTGCTGGACACTGAACTTAATTAATTTACTATTCTCACTCCAACCTATATTTAATTAGAGTATGTGCTGGACACTGAACTTAATTAATTTACTATTCCCACTCCAGTCTATATTTAATTAAGATAAGTGCTGGACACTGAACTTAATTAATTTACTATTCTCACTCCAACCTATATTTAATTAGAGTATGTGCTGGACACAGAACTCAATTAATTTACTATTCTCACTCCAACCTATATTTAATTAGAGTATGTGCTGGACACTGAACTTAATTAATTTACTATTCCCACTCCAGTCTATATTTAATTAAGATAAATGCTGGACACTGAACTTAATAAATGTACTATTCTCACTCCAACCTATATTTAATTAGAGTAGGTGCTGGACACAGAACTTAATTAATTTACTATTCCCACTCCAGTCTATATTTAATTAAGATAAGTGCTGGACACTGAACTTAATTAATTTACTATTCTCACTCCAACCTATATTTAATTAAGATAAGTGCTGGACACTGAACTTAATAAATGTACTATTCTCACTCCAACCTATATTTAATTAGAGTAGGTGCTGGACACAGAACTTAATTAATTTACTATTCCCACTCCAGTCTATATTTAATTAAGATAAGTGCTGGACACTGAACTTAATTAATTTACTATTCTCACTCCAACCTATAATAAATTAGAGTAGGCGCTGGACACTGAACTTAATTAATTTACTATTCCCACTCCAGTCTATATTTAATTAAGAGAAGTGCTGGACACTGAACTTAATTAATTTACTATTCTCACTCCAACCTATATTTAATTACAGTATGTGCTCGACACTGAACTTAATTAATTTACTATTCCCACTCCAGTCTATATTTAATTAAGATAAGTGCTGGACACTGAACTTAATTAATTTACTATTCTCACTCCGATCTATATTTAATTAGAGTAGGTGCTGGACACTGAACTTAATTAATTTACTATTCCCACTCCAGTCTATATTTAATTAAGATAACTGCTGGACACTGAACTTAATAAATTTACTATTCTCACTCCAACCTATATTTAATTAGAGTAGGTGCTGCACACTAAACTTAATTAATTTACTATTCCCACTCCAGTCTATATTTAATTAAGATAAGTGCTGGACACTGAACTTAATTAATTTACTATTCTCACTCCAACCTATATTTAATTAAAGTAGGTGCTGGACACTGAACTTAATAAATTTACTATTCCCACTCCAGTCTATATTTAATTAAAATAAGTGCTGCACACTGAACTTAATTAATGTACTATTGTCACTCCAAACTATATTTAATTAGAGTAGGAGCTGGACACTGAACTTAATTATTTTACTATTCCCACTCCAGTCTATATTTAATTAAAATAAGTGCTGGACACTGAACTTAATAAATGTACTATTCTCACTCCAACCTATATTTAATTAGAGTAGGTGCTGGACACTGAACTTAATTAATTTACTACTCTCACTCCAATCTATATTTAATTAGGATAGGTGCTGGACACTCAACTTAATTAATTTGCTATTCCCACTCCAGTCTATATTTAATTAAAATAAGTGCTGGACAATGAACTTAATAAATTTACTATTCTCACTCCAATCTATATTTAATTAGGGTAGGTGCTGGACACTGAACTTAATAAATTTACTATTCTCACTCCAATCTATATTGAATTACAGTAGGTGCTGGACACTGAACTGAATAAATGTACTATTCCCACTCCAAAATATATGTAATTAGGGTAGGTGCTGGACACTGAACTGAATAAATTTACTATTCTCACTCCAATCTATATTTAATTAGGATAGATGCTAGACACTGAACTTTATTAAATTGCTATTCCCACTCCAGTCTATATTTAATTATGATAAGTGCTGGACACTGAACTTAATTAATTTACTATTCTCACTCCAACCTATAATAAATTAGAGTAGGTGCTGGACACTGAACTTAATTAATTTACTATTCCCACTCCAGTCTATATTTAATTAAGAGAAGTGCTGGACACTGAACTTAATTAATTTACTATTCTCACTCCAACCTATATTTAATTACAGTATGTGCTCGACACTGAACTTAATTAATTTACTATTCCCACTCCAGTCTATATTTAATTAGGATAAGTGCTGGACACTGAACTTAATTAATTTACTATTCTCACTCCGATCTATATTTAATTAGGGTAGGTGCTGGACACTGAACTTAATTAATTTACTATTCCCACTCCAGTCTATATTTAATTAAGATAACTGCTGTACACTGAACTTAATAAATTTACTATTCTCACTCCAACCTATATTTAATTAGAGTAGGTGCTGCACACTAAACTTAATTAATTTACTATTCCCACTCCAGTCTATATTTAATTAAGATAAGTGCTGGACACTGAACTTAATTAATTTACTATTCTCACTCCAACCTATATTTAATTAAAGTAGGTGCTGGACACTGAACTTAATAAATTTACTATTCCCACTCCAGTCTATATTTAATTAAAATAAGTGCTGCACACTGAACTTAATTAATGTACTATTGTCACTCCAAAGTATATTTAATTAGAGTAGGAGCTGGACACTGAACTTAATTATTTTACTATTCCCACTCCAGTCTATATTTAATTAAAATAAGTGCTGCACACTGAACTTAATAAATGTACTATTCTCACTCCAACCTATATTTAATTAGAGTAGGTGCTGGACACTGAACTTAATTAATTTACTACTCTCACTCCAATCTACATTTAATTAGGATAGGTGCTGGACACTCAACTTAATTAATTTGCTATTCCCACTCCAGTCTATATTTAATTAAAATAAGTGCTGGACAAAGAACTTAATAAATTTACTATTCTCACTCCAATCTATATTTAATTAGGGTAGGTGCTGGACACTGAACTTAATAAATTTACTATTCTCACTCCAATCTATATTGAATTACAGTAGGTGCTGGACACTGAACTGAATAAATGTACTATTCCCACTCCAAAATATATGTAATTAGGGTAGGTGCTGGACACTGAACTGAATAAATTTACTATTCTCACTCCAATCTATATTTAATTAGGATAGATGCTAGACACTGAACTTTATTAAATTGCTATTCCCACTCCAGTCTATATTTAATTAAGACAAGTGCTGGACACTGAACTTAATAAATTTACTATTCTCACTCCAACCTATATTTAATTAGAGTAGGTGCTGGACACAGAACTTAATTAATTTACTATTCCCACTCCAGTCTATATTTAATTAAGATAAGTGCTGGACACTGAACCTAATTAATTTACTATTCTCACTCCAACCTATATTTAATTAAGATAAGTGCTGGACACTGAACTTAATAAATTTACTATTCTCACTCCAACCTATATTTAATTAGAGTATGTGCTGGACACTGAACTTAATTAATTTACTATTCCCACTCCAGTCTATATTTAATTAAGATAAGTGCTGGACACTGAACTTAATAAATTTACTATTCTCACTCCAACCTATATGTAATTAGAGTAGGTGCTGGACACAGAACTTAATTAATTTACTATTCCCACTCCAGTCTATATTTAATTAAGATAAGTGCTGGACACTGAACTTAATTAATTTACTATTCTCACTCCAACCTATATTTAATTAAGATAAGTGCTGGACACTGAACCTAATAAATTTACTATTCTCACTCCAACCTATATTTAATTAGAGTAGGTGCTGGACACTGAACTTAATTAATTTACTATTCTCACTCCAACCTATATTTAATTAGAGTATGTTCTGGACACTGAACTTAATTAATTTACTATTCTCACTCCAACCTATATTTAATTAGAGTATGTGCTGGACACTGAACTTAATTAATTTACTATTCCCACTCCAGTCTATATTTAATTAAGATAAGTGCTGGACACTGAACTTAATTAATTTACTATTCTCACTCCAACCTATATTTAATTAGAGTATGTGCTGGACACTGAACTTAATTAATTTACTATTCTCACTCCAACCTATATTTAATTAGAGTATGTGCTGGACACTGAACTTAATTAATTTACTATTCCCACTCCAGTCTATATTTAACTAAGATAAGTGCTGGACACTGAACTTAATAAATTTACTATTCTCACTCCAACCCATATTTAATTAGAGTAGGTGCTGGGGACAGAACTTAATTAATTTACTATTCCCACTCCAGTCTATATTTAATTAAGATGAGTGCTGGACACTGAACTTAATTAATTTACTATTCTCACTCCAACCTATATTAAATTAGAGTAGGTGCTGGACACTGAACTTAATTAATTTACTATTCTCACTCCAACCTATATTTAATTAGAGTATGTGCTGGACACTGAACTTAATTAATTTACTATTCCCACTCCAGTCTATATTTAATTAAGATAACTGCTGGACCCTGAACTTAATTAATTTACTATTCTCACTCCAACCTATATTTAATTAGAGTATGTGCTGGACACTGAACTTAATGAATTTACTATTCTCACTCCAACCTATATTTAATTAGAGTATGTGCTGGACACTGAACTTAATTAATTTACTACTCCAACTCCAGTCTATATTCAATTAAGATAAGTGCTGGACACTGAACTTAATAAATTTACTATTCTCACTCCAACCTATATTTAATTAGAGTAGGTGCTGGACACAGAACCTAATTAATTTACTATTCCCACTCCAGTCTATATTTAATTAAGATAAGTGCTGGACACTGAACTTAATTAATGTACTATTGTCACTCCAACCTATATTAAATTAGAGTAGGTGCTGGACACTGAAGTTAATTAATTTACTATTCTCACTCCAACCTATATTTAATTAGAGTATGTGCTGGACACTGAACTTAATTAATTTACTATTCCCACTCCAGTCTATATTTAATTAAGATAAGTGCTGGACACTGAACTTAATAAATTTACTATTCTCACTCCAACCTATATTTAATTAGAGTAGGTGCTGGACACAGAACTTAATTAATTTACTATTCCCACTCCAGTCTATATTTAATTAGGATAAGTGCTGGACACTGAACTTAATTAATTTACTATTCTCACTCCAACCTATATTAAATTAGAGTAGGTGCTGGACACTGAACTTAATTAATTTACTATTCTCACTCCAACCTATATTTAATTAGAGTATGTGCTGGACACTGAACTTAATTAATTTACTATTCCCACTCCAGTCTATATTTAATTAAGATAAGTGCTGGACACTGAACTTAATTAATTTACTATTCTCACTCCAACCTATATTTAATTAGAGTATGTGCTGGACACTGAACTCAATTAATTTACTATTCTCACTCCAACCTATATTTAATTAGAGTATGTGCTGGACACTGAACTTAATTAATTTACTATTCCCACTCCAGTCTATATTTAATTAAGATAAATGCTGGACAATGAACTTAATAAATGTACTATTCTCACTCCAACCTATATTTAATTAGAGTAGGTGCTGGACACAGAACTTAATTAATTTACTATTCCCACTCCAGTCTATATTTAATTAAGATAAGTGCTGGACACTGAACTTAATTAATTTACTATTCTCACTCCAACCTATAATAAATTAGAGTAGGTGCTGGACACTGAACTTAATTAATTTACTATTCCCACTCCAGTCTATATTTAATTAAGATAAGTGCTGGACACTGAACTTAATTAATTTACTATTCTCACTCCAACCTATATTTAATTACAGTATGTGCTCGACACTGAACTTAATTAATTTACTATTCCCACTCCAGTCTATATTTAATTAAGATAAGTGCTGGACACTGAACTTAATTAATTTACTATTCTCACTCCGATCTATATTTAATTAGGGTAGGTGCTGGACACTGAACTTAATTAATTTACTATTCCCACTCCAGTCTATATTTAATTAAGATAACTGCTGGACACTGAACTTAATAAATTTACTATTCTCACTCCAGCCTATATTTAATTAGAGTAGGTGCTGCACACTAAACTTAATTAATTTACTATTCCCACTCCAGTCTATATTTAATTAAGATAAGTGCTGGACACTGAACTTAATTAATTTACTATTCTCACTCCAACCTATATTTAATTAAAGTAGGTGCTGGACACTGAACTTAATAAATTTACTATTCCCACTCCAGTCTATATTTAATTAAAATAAGTGCTGCACACTGAACTTAATTAATGTACTATTGTCACTCCAAACTATATTTAATTAGAGTAGGAGCTGGACACTGAACTTAATTATTTTACTATTCCCACTCCAGTCTATATTTAATTAAAATAAGTGCTGGACAATGAACTTAATAAATGTACTATTCTCACTCCAACCTATATTTAATTAGAGTAGGTGCTGGACACTGAACTTAATTAATTTACTACTCTCACTCCAATCTATATTTAATTAGGATAGGTGCTGGACACTCAACTTAATTAATTTACTATTCCCACTCCAGTCTATATTTAATTAAAATAAGTGCTGGACAATGAACTTAATAAATTTACTATTCTCACTCCAATCTATATTTAATTAGGGTAGGTCCTGGACACTGAACTTAATAAATTTACTATTCTCACTCCAATCTATATTGAATTACAGTAGGTGCTGGACACTGAACTGAATAAATGTACTATTCCCACTACAAAATATATGTAATTAGGGTAGGTGCTGGACACTGAACTGAATACATTTACTATTCTCACTCCAATCTATATTTAATTAGGATAGATGCTAGACACTGAACTTTATTAAATTGCTATTCCCACTCCAGTCTATATTTAATTAAGATAAGTGCTGGACACTGAACTTAATAAATTTACTATTCTCACTCCAACCTATATTTAATTAGAGTAGGTGCTGGACACAGAACTTAATTAATTTACTATTCCCACTCCAGTCTATATTTAATTAAGATAAGTGCTGGACACTGAACTTAATTAATTTACTATTCTCACTCCAACCTATATTTAATTAAGATAAGTGCTGGACACTGAACTTAATAAATGTACTATTCTCACTCCAACCTATATTTAATTAGAGTATGTGCTGGACACTGAACTTAATTAATTTACTATTCCCACTCCAGTCTATATTTAATTAAGATAAGTGCTGGACACTGAACTTAATACATTTACTATTCTCACTCCAACCTATATGTAATTAGAGTAGGTGCTGGACACAGAACTTAATTAATTTACTATTCCCACTCCAGTCTATATTTAATTAAGATAAGTGCTGGACACTGAACTTAATTAATTTACTATTCTCACTCCAACCTATATTAAATTAGAGTAGGTGCTGGACACTGAACTGAATTAATTTACTATTCTCCCTCCAACCTATATTTAATTACAGTATGTGCTGGACACTGAACTTAATTAATTTACTATTCCCACTCCAGTCTATATTTAATTAAGATAAGTGCTGGACACTGAACTTAATTTATTTACTATTCTCACTCCAACCTATATTTAACTAGAGTAGGTGCTGGACACTGAACTTAATAAATTTACTATTCCCACTCCAGTCTATATTTAATTAAAATAAATGCTGCACACTGAACTTAATTAATGTACTATTGTCACTCCAACCAATATTTAATTAGAGTAGGAGCTGGACACTGAACTTAATTATTTTACTATTCCCACTCCAGTCTATATTCAATTAAAATAAGTGCTGGACACTGAACTTAATAAATTTACTATTCTCACTCCAACCTATATTTAATTAGAGTAGGTGCTGGACACTGAACTTAATTAATTTACTACTCTCACTCCAATCTATATTTAATTAGGATAGGTGCTGGACACTCAACTTAATTATTTTGCTATTCCCACTCCAGTCTATATTTAATTAAAATAAGTGCTGGACAATGAACGTAATAAATTTACTATTCTCACTCCAATCTATATTTAATTAGGGTAGGTGCTGGACACTGAACTTAATAAATTTACTGTTCTCACTCCAATCTATATTGAATTACAGTAGGTGCTGGACACTGAACTGAATAAATTTACTATTCCCACTCCAAAATATATGTAATTAGGGTAGGTGCTGGACACTGAACTGAATAAATTTACTATTCTCACTCCAATCTATATTTAATTAGGATAGATGCTAGACACTGAACTTTATTAAATTACTATTCCCACTCCAGTCTATATTTTACTAAGATAAGTGCTGGACACTGAACCTAATTAATTTACTATTCTCACTCCAATTTATATTTAATCAGAGTAGGTGCTGGACACTGAACTGAATTAATTTACTATTCTCACTCCAATCTATATTTAATTAGAGTAGGTGCTGGACACTGAACTGAATTAATTTACTATTCTCACTCCAGTCTATATTTAATTAACATAAGTGCTGGACACTGAACAGAATACATTTACTATTCTCACTCCAATCTATATTTAATTATAGTAGGTGCTGGACACTGAACTGAATTAATTTACTATTCTCACTCCAGTCTATATTTAATTTAGATAACTGCTGGACACAGAACTTAATAAATTTACTATTCTCACTCCAATCTATATTTAATTAGGGTATGTGCTGGACACTGAACTTAATTAATTTACTATTCCCACTCCAGTCTATATTTAATTAAAATAAGTGCTGGACACTAAACTGAATTAATTTACTATTCCCACTCCAAAATATATTTAATTAGGGTAGGTGCTGGACACTGAACTTAATAAATTTACTATTCTCACTCAAATCTATATTTAATTATGGTAGGTGCAAAACACTAAACTTCATTAATTTAGTATTCCCACTCATAAATATATTTAATTACACTAGATCATGTATACTGATCTTAATTAATTTTATATTCCCACTCCAATATGTATTTAATTACAGTAATTGCAATACAAATATATAAATATTAATATATAAAAAATAATATGTTTTAATCATTATTAAAATTTTTACATAAAACAATACCCACACTTATCCTCTACAAATCCAACTCCCCAATCTAAAAGTTATCCCAAAATATTATATTATAATATATTTTTTTTAATATAAATTACTCAATATTACTAATTTAAAATACATTTTTAAAACACTCCCCACCCTTATCCCCTATAAGCCAACATCCCACTCACAATTTATTTTTTAAATTGTACAATCTAAATCAAAATTTATAAATACTTTTTATACAATATTACCAACATTTTACACATTTTTATAAAACTCCACACCCTTATCCCCATAACACAACATCCCACTCCTAAAATTAAATATAACATTCGAAATTTTATTCTAGATTTCTAAATTTTTTATACAAATTATTCCTACATAAATCAAAATTTTTAAAACACTCCCCACCATCATCCCCTATAACCCAACATCCCACTCCTAAAAGAAAATATAAAAAAAAAATGTTATTCCAAATTTCAAATTAAATTTATTAAATATTCCAAATTAAAAACAAAATTTTACAACACTTCCCACCCTTATCCCCTGTAACCCAACATCCCACTCCGAAAATTAAATATAAAATTCTAAATTACATTTAAAAATTATAAAAAAAATGTAAAAACATTCTAAAATTTATAAACATTTTTAAAACACTTACCACCCTTATCCCCTATAACCCAACATCCCGCTCCTAAAATTAATTTTAAAATTCTAAATTAAATTTAAAATTTCTAAATATTTTTTTTTTTAAATTCTAAAATATATAAACATTTTTAAAACACTTCCCACCCTTATCCCCTTTAACCCAACATCCCGCTCCTAAAATTAATTTTAAAGTTCTAAATTAAATTTAAAATTTCTACATAATTTTTTTTAAAAATTCTAAAATATATAAACATTTTTAAAACACTTCCCACCCTTATCCCCTGTAACCCAACATCCTGCTCCTAAAATTAAATATACATTTCAAATTTTAAATAAAATTTACTAATTAAATTTTACAATATATTACAAAAAAATTTAACTTTTGAAAAACACTCCCCACCCTTATCCCCTATAACCCAACATCCCGCTCCTAAAATTAAACATAAAATGCCAAATTTATTTCAAATTTTCTATTTAAATTTAAAAATATGTTACAAAATTAATAAATATTTGTAAAACACTCCCCACCCTTATCCCCTATAACCCAACATCCCGCCCCTAAAAGAATATAAATATTTCTCATATTATATACATTTTAACTATTTATACAAACAACTTCAAAATATTTACTAAACATACAATAACAATATTTTAACATGTCGATATTATTACTAACGATATAACTTACATCGACATATAATTTAAAAAAAACAACAATATTTTTCACATCGATATTATCTATTTCGATATTTTGTACTTTAGATATTTTTGACTCGATATTTATGTCCCTCGATATTAAAAAGTCGATATATAGACTGCTCACCATGTAATTTATCAATCTTTCGTTAATGATCAATGTCCGTGCTGTATGCTCTTCCTCCAAACAGAGAAGATATTGAGGGAGTCTTGTTGGTAGATCATCAGGGTTCATAATCACATGTGAAAAATATTTTCTTTCTTTTCATGTATATTATCTAAACAGTTTGTGACATTGTATGCCCATCCTGGTACATTCACTTCCGTGTGTACAAGTGTACAAATGAATGTACCAGGATGGGCATACGATGTTACGAGCCCTGATTATGTCCGCAGTGGACGAAACGCGTTGGCTGATTTAATTTGACTACTGACTGGATTGTTTTGAATTTGTACTTAACGCCTGATGGATTGAATAAAAACTGGAACTGTTATATCTACCAACAAGATTCCCTCAATATCTTCTCTGTTTGGTGGAAGAGCATACAGCATGGACATTGATCATTAACGAAAGATAGATAAATTACACGCTCCTTGTTTATAGGTTGGATATACTGTCTACCAGTATGGATGACATGTGACGCCTACACCTTGCATTCCTCTGTCTGATGTAACATTTACTGTACACTGATTTACACACATATGATTGATTGTCTCTGTGTAATGTGTGTGTGATGGAAAGTGCTCTGACACCCTACACTGGTATGATTGGCGCTATAAACCTAATTAAATGCATCTCAGAGAGTATGGTAATGGAGACTTAAGGGGCACTGTTGAAGGGTAATAGTAAGGGAATCACTGGCAGAGGTGGTCATTGGGGGGCGCCAACAAACATTGTCACACAGGCCGCCACCAGCGCTAAGGCCGTCCCTGTGTGGGGCATATTGTGTGCCTCTGAGAAAGTATTCATGTTAATTGCAGCTCATGACTGGCACTGCGATTAACATGAATACTCACACAATCTACTCTTGATATTTGTCGCTGCACCCACACGCCCAGTCGGGTTCCTGGTGCACATAGCCTTGGCTGCAGCACACAGAGGGCCCGATTCACAGAATTAACTTAAGACAAAATCCTAAACTTACTACTTTTGGTATTCACAGAATGCACTTACTACTTTTAGTATTCACAGAATGCACTTACTACTTTTGGTATTCACAGAATGGATTTACGACTACTAACTTTACGTCCGCACTCGGGCCGGAAATTCCAGGCCGGAGGCGGAGCTTCTGACCCGGAGGTGGAGATTTTTGCCATGGCTAAATCTCCGCCACTGGCCGGAATCCCCACCTCCGGGCCGGAAGCTCCGACTCCGGCCCGGAAGCCCCGCCTCTGGCCCAGAAGCCCCGCCTCCAAGCCAGAAGCTCCGCCTCTGGGCCAGAAGCTCCGCCTCTGGGCCAGAAGCTCCGCCTCTGGGCCAGAAGCTCCGCCTCTGGGCCGGAATTTCCGGCCCGAGTGCGGACGTAAAGTTAGTAGTCGTAAATCCATTCTGTGAATACCAAAAGTAGTAAGTGCATTCTGTGAATACCAAAAGTAGTAAGTGCATTCTGTGAATACCAAAAGTAGTAAGTTTAGGATTTTGTCTTAAGTTAATTCTGTGAATCGGGCCCAGAGACCTTACACTGCCGCACACAGAGGAAAAAAATTAGAAGGAACATTGCTCCTGACCCATTCAGTTGTAGTAGAACAGCCCCTAGCCCCACTGAACTGGCATCCACTTTGTGCTCTGTCTTTCTTCCAGGGCTGAAGCAGGCCATTGTCACTCCCTGAAGCAGTGCCTTCCTGACCTCCTTGAATGCTTGAGATGTTGCGCAGGTCCACTCCCAGGGAGTGCCCTTCTTGTTCAATGCCCGCATTGGTTCTGAAATAGTTGCCAGCTGGGGAATGAACCTCCCACAATAGTTGGCCATCCCCAGAAAACTGCGTACCTCCATTGTGTTCTGGGAGATGGCAGCTGCTCGTAGGACCTCGACCTTCTGGAGGTCCACCTCTAGTCCACCCTTGGAAAATCTGAAACCGAAGGAATTCTACTTCATTGGCATAGAAAGAATATTTATTTTGTTCAGGGTCAGTTCTTGTTCCACTAGGTGCTGCATGGTGGCCCGCAGGCGCACATGATGTTCTTCTAATGTGTGGGAGTAAAATCAACGCATCATCACTGACTCCCACCAGCCCAGAGAGCGCCTCCCTTATGGCATCCTGGAACACCTCCGCTGACAAGGACACTCCAAAGATGAGTCTCTTCAATCTCCTTAAGCCTACTACATGTGTTAACATTTTTATGATATATCTTCTGGATTCTTCTAACATCAGCTGGTGGTACCCCGATTTGAGATCCACTTTGGAGAACCACTTAGCTCCAGTTATGTCAGCCACAATTTTGTCAATAGTGATATGCCTCTGTCTTTGGATCTCCTTGTTGGGCAGTCTCATATCTACACAAAGTCTTATTGTTCCCGGCAGTTTGTGCTTTGGGGCAGTTACCAAAGGCGATACTCATCATGTCTGCTTGTTCCAACTTTTCCAGCTAAGCCTCTACCAGTGGGCGAAGATGTAAAGGAATTAGTCGATAGTGCAGAGCTATTGGTTTGACAGTCTGGTTGATATGGAGCTTTACTTGCACATTCTTCAGACACCCTAGGCCTTCAAAGACCTCTGGAAACTGTGCCATGATCTCTCGGCAAGTGATTGGTGAACTTGTTTTGCAAATAGGACTAGGCCTGAGTCCTCCACTGTGTGGCAGAATAACAGAGTGCCCGAAGGTTCTCGGGTCACATGGAACCTGGTCTGTGTTTTCACCTCTCCATGCTTGATTTCCATTTCTACTAATCCTTGAAGGGGAATGGGAGTGGTGCCCACATATGTGTATATTTTCCCTTTGGTAGGTAGTGGCTCTGGTCTGGGTTCTAGCTTTAGGAGCTGTTCGGAATCAAGAACATTCACTAACACTCCCGTGTCAATGAGGGCTGTTATCGGCACACCTTCAATTTCTACTTACGACATAGGTGGTGGCCTCCATTTCTTATTGTTGCGACCTGTGAACGAGATAGTAAATACCTCCTCTTTGTCCTCATTTTCCTTTTCCAATACCTTCATCTGGTGTCGTACAGACAGTGTTGGACCACCTTCCTCCTCTTCCTCCAACAGTTGCTTTACTCTGCTATATTTCTTGGTTTTTTGTACCCTCATTCAGTGGTCTATTTGCACTCTGACACACTTTTGCAAAGTGGTTTAGTCGTCCACACTTCAAACAGGGTTTCCCTCTTGCTGAGAAGCCTCTCAGAGGATGACTGGTCAGCCCACAATATCCACATGTCTTCTCATCCTTCTTAGAATTGCACCCTCTTCCTGGCCATTTTCTTATGACATCAAAGAGTTCCTCCTTGACTTTCACAGAGCTTGGTGTTTATGGGACCCCAGCGACAGGGGGAGGTGCTAGCAGCATCCTGGCACAGCCAGCTTACCATCATACTGATAAGGGACCGACCTTTCTGTGAACTGCAACACTGGTGATTGGGCCGGAGAAGGTTTATTTGTATCATAAGGTAATATTCCCAGAACCGATCAATGTCGGAGACTTCAACAAAATGCTGTTGTAATTTTTGAACTTTTTTTCCCACTGTTTGGCTGTCTTAGTCTAGGAAAAGTAATTTTCCATGACCGTTTTTGCGCTTGCAGACTTGCTCCGGTCTTCAGCCCATACAGGTGCTCCCAGGGCCTTCCACTCTCTCTCTTTCCGGCTACGGGGCGTGCCCTACTCCCACTACCCCTTGGGGAGGCCCTCTTTCTTTTCCAATTACAGATCACGCCCTGCTCACCTCTGCAAACCGGGTGATGACACATCCTCCAGCCGCACACCATGCAGAGAATCCGGCCACCCTCACTGCCACAGTCTCAGGGCTGCGCCCACCTGCTGCCAACATGATTTAGGCAGAAAGCATCGGTGTCTACTGCACCGTGCCTGGCTGCACAGCGTCCCCCTCACCTGCGAGATGCAGCACTGCATCGTGGGGGCCACTCAGTAGCACTGGACACATCCAATCTTGCCTCCTCCACACTGCTGGAACATTTGTTGGTGTCACTACACAGCTGACGCCTCTCCAGCCTGTGTCCAGACAGCTAAGGTCATCCTTCCTGGCGGGTGCAGAGCAGCATGCCCAGGCAGCAGTGTACTCCAAGTGTAGGCACCCAGTGGAGCACCCAACTGCAGAGGGGTAAGACCTACTCGTCACCTATGTAGCAGGTGGCGGTACAACACACCAGAGGCCGCCTTGCATCGGATGCTTTGTTACCACCCTGGCTCTGAATAACTGCACTCTACACTTTTGTACGTGCGTATGTGCTCTGCCCATGAGCAGCCAGTGCACATTTATTTATAACCTGTGGCCCTAGCCTGGCCCACATGGTGCAAGCTGCAACATCTAATTAAAGTGGCCGTACGGCTCACTACAAATGCGCCCAACAGCACTAGCACTCAATGCCTCTTTCCTCCGACTAAGTAAGCTATCAGGGCCCTCTTCAACACCATCCTTGCACATCATTATATGCAGGTTGATGCCCTACGTTTGGGATGGCAGACTTCATAGGAGGATTTCAAATTAGCACAATGCTGCACATTTAGAGTGCTTTTCTCCCTAAGACAGAACGCGATAGGCTGAAGACTGCATCAAATGTAACTTGTACAAAACTTTATCCTTAAAGCCTTTTATTCTGTGGCAAACTTAGCTAAGCACCCGAATGCACGCTGAGGCATTTACTGTGGCTGGAAGTTGACAAGACAATGGTTCCCTGGAGAGCATGCTTTACTTCGTCTCTTGCCGGCTAGCATTTTAATGACATTTGGATGAAATACCTTTCACCTCCACAGGTTCAACCTTAATCATGAAAAAAGCAGAGCTTAAATTGTATTAGGAAGATCGATCTGATTTATAAAAGAGGAAGCACATGTGGATGAACAACAATGAACCACTGAAAAACGTCCATCTTCCAGTAAGACTTGAATGAAGGTGCACATGAATGATAAGGTTCTGCTTCTTCTCAGTTGGTGTGGAAGACACAAGATATCACCTCTTCTCTTCAGGTGATGGGCTCTCATGCACATTTCAGCCAGCTGCCAGGATTTGGCAGGACCAAAAAGGCCATTGCTAAGACCATCTTTTTAGTGCTTCAAAAATAGGAAATGTACCAACGCAGCAATATGTTGCGTGAGCAGTGCTGACTCTTATCTAACTGGCTTTTTTTTAAAAATAAAAGTGATGCACATAATTTTAACAAGCTTTTATGACACTGATATTGATCTTCTATCAGTCTATGTGCTGGATTTAGAAATGTAAACAACAGATTTTTAAATATTTAATGTTCTTAAACATACCAATTCGTATTTTGGGGGTGATGTACAGAAATAAGCGTTTCGCACCGTTCATCCTAAATAAGCTGGATGGTGTAATACCCTGTCTCTGACGACCCCTTCTCCATTGGCCTGTTGAAGCTTTCTGTCAACAGAGTCAAAGGGGGCTCTGTCAAGTGAATGCTGACGGCCCTCCTGACCCTAATAGTTGACAAAGTACCTTGTCCTTCAAACACTTAGGGCCCCATGCATCAAACTAAAAACCGGTCGCAAACGAGCAGATCCTCAGAATCTTCCCCTTTGCGACCAGTATTTTTGCATTTGGGATGCATCATCCCAAAAGCTAAACTCGCAAATTGCGATTGCATTTAAGGAATCGCAAATTGGGATTCCTTAAATGCAATGCGTGAAGCTTTTTAAAATAGTGATTTCGCTATTAAAACTGGTCGGTAATTTGCAAAACTTTGAAAAATGCACTAAAGTGCATTTTTCAAAGTTACATGTCACACACACACATGCCCTTAGGGCATGTGTGTGCGCAACATGGGTGCACATTACAATTTCAGGGGTGCAAAAGGGTGTCCTTTTGGCACCCTTGCACCCTTGAAATTGCATGCGCAATTTGCGAGTACCTATTTGGTACTCGCAAGTTGCGCATGCAATTCCCATTAATTCCACGGGCCTGCAGGCCAATAGGAATGAATGGAAAGGCATTCCTTATTTACGACTCGCAATTTGTGACTCGCAAATAAGGAATGTTTAGGAATCACTTTTTTTTTAGCGATTCCTACATCCATAGGCTTTTGCGAATCCTTAATAATCGCAATTAAGGAATCGCAAAAGCCTTCCTTGATGCATGTGCCAGTAAATCATTCTCTTAGTAACTTTTATCATTTTGAAAGCACCTTCTTCTGAATTTACATTTTAACTATTCTGTCCACAGGCTGTGTCTTAATCATATGTGCTCTAAATAATAGATACTATAATTAAGCTAATTGCAATTTTAGAGCCAAACATACCACCTGCTATTATGAGTTTTGGTTTTTCAGGAATAATTTGATATATGGCCTTCAGACCTCAGACCTTTGAAATGTGTTTTCATGCAGCAGTAGCCTATGGAGGACTGCGCTGCTTCACAGCAATCAAACAGTCCTTGGTCTGCTGGTCATCGTTGACGCAGAAGCCAGGGCGGTTATACAAGCTTACCTATTAGATTTCGCCTTCTGCAGAAAGGGTGAGGAGCTCCCAGCAGAAGGTGCACTGCTACATCATACATATTCATACGTCCTTCAGTCACAGGAAAGGTAAATCAGGGATTAATAACACAAGCTCACACAGTTTTTCTTTACCTAAGAAGTAGCAGCAAATACAGGGCCAGGGCAAAGAGTCACACAATCATCAGTAGCAGAAGGAATTATGGTGAGTGGAGGGTGTAGGCCTCACATGACCATTCGTCACAGAAGAGGTGTTGAGATGTAGAGTGCAACAGAAGGAAATCAGGCACAGGTGAGTAAGCAGTAGCAGAAAATGGGTTCCCAACCCATTAGCGGTCTGTTTCTGTTCCCGCTGGATTTTTCATGTCTACTGAGGGCTTTAGTACGACAGCGGCCACACTGCCATCGACAGGCCGCCAGTGGCAGTTAAGCACTGACAGCCCTTCGGTCCGACCGACGGATTACTATCCCAGCAGTCGCACCCCCAGCGGTTGGGGGGAAGACTTCCCCCTCCGCCAAGATCGGTGATCCCGATGGGGCGGCGGTCGTAATTGTATTCCCGAATGGCGGTGGTGCCGAGGCAGGCACCTCCAACATGATTACAATATCCCTTTCCAACAGTTTTTCAATGTTGGGAAGACCGCTATCAAAAGGCTGTCAGAAACCAAATTTGGGACACCAAACAGGAGCCCTGTCCCTCATGGGCCACTTTAAAGTGGACCTGAGGGCACATGTAGTGTCCCCACTCACCTCCTTGCACCATGTGCCATGCATGACATGGTGCATGGAGGTGCTCCTTATCAAGGTGGCTTGTGCTGCATCCCTCATCCTTGTCGGCAGCAGAAGCTGCTATGATAAGGAGCACTTTCCAACCACCAGTACGGCGGTCACATCGTAATACGTTGGTCGGACCACCACCTGCTTGTCGGGTGGCCTCCTGACACCCACAATAGCAGGCGGCTGTCTGACGGACCGCTGTCGTAATTGGCCCCTTCGTTTGGAATTCCGGAATTTTCCTGCCTAATTCCACCAATGGATTTCTTCTAAACTAGAGGCTCCAGTTTTGGGCAGAGGATGCTATTTTGCATTGTATAGGTCTTGCTCTGAATGGCCCTGTGTGCAATGCAGAGTGCCTTAATGGCAAAGCGTCTTGCAGTAGCCAGTGAAGCACTCAAAGCACTGCTGCAATACGTTTCCACAGTTAAAGTTTAGGAGCTTACTTGTGGACCTTTAGTGTAGTTCACATGAGACATGAAAGAGGTGATGATGACCTGTAGATTAAGTATGAAACCTAAATAAATGAAGATGTGTTGAAGAATTTGCATGACAATTAAAGCCCGTTTTGTAACATGGTTTACTGCGAGGACCAGAGAAAGCCTGGAGTCAAGAATATCGCCCAACTTACTTACTTCAATTGATTTATCTGATAGTGGGTCCAGTTTCTGGATCAAGATGGTAGATATTCATTCTCTACTGGTTAGGATCTCAGGTTTGCAAGATTTATATATAAATTATTTGGTCAGTATTCCATAGGTAATGTCATGAGCAGCCTAGATCTTGAGTTACAAAATTATCTGCGAGTAGTTAGTATACATGTAGCAAGTAGATTACATGAATTGATGTTGTCTGGTAGCTCTGTGAGACAGACATAGATGAGAAGTGGTGAGATTATGGAGCCCTGAGGAGCACCAAAGTCTATGCTGAAAGGAGCTGAGATTAACAGGGGCAGCAAGATTATCCTAGACCAGTCATACAGGTAGGATAATATTAAGTCTATGGGGCTTCCTTGGATGCCAAGCATCTCCAACAGCATCAATGTACCCATATTCACTAAATTCTTCTGTTATCCCAAATGGACAAGAGAAAAGATTCAGCATCATATGAGGCTGAAGATCTGAGTGAAGTCAACTCTTTCTTTAATCTTAATTTAGAATTATTAGAGACAGTATTACTTAAAGAATTAAATTCAACAAACATGATACACTTTCCCTGATACCTTAAACACCCCTTATCTTGCCTCATATGTTCACATCTTTCGATCATTCATTATAATCACTATGAATCGTCTACCTATAACCCTACTTTCCCTCTGCTGAGTTTGTATCATTGTTCAGCAGATGTACAACACATCAAGCCAATATGCATTCAGGGTGTGACCCAGGATTTACATCTCTTAATTCTTTTTCGTTAAGGCCATGACATTATGAGAAAAAATTAACCATTCTTTAACTTGCTGCAAATTCTTCTTATCCTAACAAAGTTTTGTCATCAGTATGCGATAGAAACCAACATTTTTGAGGTTTTCTGTGTTTTCGTGTTGCATCACCAGCCACCACAACCATTGGTTCCCTTGGGATTTCTACCCACCATTGTTTGCAGTTGTGCTAAACAGTTTTTCTCAAAATGCCTCTATACCATGGCATCACTATGCAAGATGTGTAAGATTAGTCATGTCGAAGTTACACTGAACACACCAGTCAGTGGTATCTGGCCACATATGTTGTTACCCTATTGGAGTATAATATATTTGGTGTAATCTCAAAAAGGGCAGTATTTTATGTGTTTATTTACACAAAAGGCACTTGGTCTGCTGCCCCAATGTTACCGTTGGCCGTTCTTGAGAGATGAATTTGCCACCCTATTCCATATCTCTTGGCTCTGTGCTGACAGAGCCTCCAGCAGACTCATCAATGTTTCATAATGTACAGAATGAGACATTTTAATCCTTGTGGCCTTATCATTATCCTTGAAAATTGAGTGTTAAGTGGGAAAATGCGACAAAATGGAAGCTAGCTCACAATTTATCTTGTAATATTGCAGTTACTTCCACGATCTCCCATCCTCTCTGTCCTTGAACTGCTCTAGCAACAAAAACCTGTCCTCCCTGAAGACATCATCCATACTTTCCTCTCAACTTTCCAAATTTGAGTGCAGTACCTTATGGCCAGATGTACTTTTGTTTGTTTTACCCAATTATAATTTGCGAATGATAAGAAATCTCATTTTGCAATTTGGTAATTGAAATGTACTATAACGTACATGTTCCTAATAGTTATTTCTTAGGATTCGCTTCCCTGAAATATCGAAACGCTGAAAGTGATTTGTAGGCATTCTCAAAAGGAGAACAGCGTCCGGACACACACTGATAATACCACAATAAGGATATGCATTGTTGTACTGCCATTCTGAAGCACAGGAACTTCCAGCAAGGACTTGTTTGCGTGTCCCAGCTACATCTTAATGACAAAATATCAACTTACAAAGAGCAGAAAGAGGACTCATTAAGAAAGGGCACAGGGGATCCAGGGGCCCCAGAACGGGAGAGTCTCCACTAGGGGAGATCAAGATGGGACTAATGCCTAGACCATAGTGCATAATCTAGATGCTAGATGCAGTATTGAATTTCTCCATGTAACCATGTTAAATTATACAGACCGGAGAGGGAATGGGGGAGGGGAGGGTAGTTGGGGATTTATTTCCATATGACGTTTTTTTTTAATCCAAGATATGCAGAGTTGTGTGAGCCAGGATGTGGCAAATATGCAAAAGCCGAATGTAAGCAAGGCTCATGCATCCAGATGTAATGTTTGTACTCACAAATGCCACTAAAATCGATTTAAAATAGAAAAAAAAGAAAGGCTCGTAAAAATTCTCAGATCATGAGATTGCTAACCTGGTGGAGGAGGGCAGCAGACATTAACCAGCTATTCAGGAAAGCCTCCATAACTGCCTCTGAGGTCATATATGAACCAGTATCCAAAGAAGGATAAATGCTATTGGTGTAGCAGCATGCAGTATTGTAGAAATTTAAAAGCGGTGGTATGACCTGCGCTAGTGGGCGAAGGAAAAGCTGGCCAGTAGGAGGAAGAAAGCTCCTGGCACTGAAGGGGGACCTTCAACCCAGCCACCAGTGACAGCATTGGATGAATCCATCAAGAGTATTCTCACTACTAAAGCTATGTCTGTCCTTACAAATATTTCCTCCTCAACAGCACCCAGGTCTGTATCCACAATGTTGTTTTAAAATAAGACAATAATAATAATTTCAGTTTAAAGAACATTATTATCAATGTAATTTACTTTTGCTTAAACATATTACGGTTGAATTAGGCTCATTTCATAATTGAATACATTAACATTCATCATGTTTATCAAATTTCATTATGGGATTTACAGTCCAATCCAAGTCTTCCCTGTTTTTTGTAAAACATGAATGCACAGTTTACTATTGTACTGCAAGGTACAGATCATTAAAATTTAAATTGTTTTAATCCTTAGAAGCATGATTCTGAAAAGGCAAGAAGAAAATAGTGCAGCACACATGTAAAATGGTTTCACTAGTACATATCCTCTCATGTGGCACACTAAAACAACTTCATATTAATGTATGGAGATACCTAAAAGAATAGCATCTTCAAAGTCTCCTCTTACACAGTGCCGAGAGACATAGGAGTCATGTGTGGAACCTAGTAGTTTAGCCACAAGGTCAGTAATTAAAGCACCAGCACTGAAAACTATTTCAATGTTTATGGAGTGAGTGTTGTCTCTTCCAATTCCTATTCAAAACTTCTGCTGCACTAGGAGGGCAAATTAAGACATGGACAATCCCGACAGCCTGAGGGAAATGTGACACACTATAAAAATCTAGTTTTGTTTGCTGCTTGTAGTGAGCTCGGGAAAATATATCTTTGAATGTTTAGTAGCATTGCATCTAAAAAATTATGGAATCGCAAATTCCAGTTGCAAAAATAGTGAGTCAGTAAGAAGTGGTTCTCATCGCTATTTGAGCGAATGGAGCCAAAACCCCCGTTGATAGATTCCAAACTTACCTTTTAATGGTTGCTAAACTATTTGCAACCGATTACCAAATCACAAAAGCTTCATAAAGCTGTCCCATAGTTCCAACCTGACTGATTCCCAGGAATGTTCACACATGGCAGAGCAGGCAAGTTAGCTGCTGGCAATCCCTCTATATTAGGCAAGTTTTTACATTTCCAACCAACTTGCTGTAGCATTTTTTCTCTCTCATCACAATGAGACTTTAGCTGCTGTTCCACCAGGTGTTTCAGCTGGTTAAGCCAGTGTTCTTTTCATCTAGACAAATATCTACTTTCTCAAAGCAATATGATACATGGGAGCATATTTACAAGGAGTTAACGCCACCAGAATGTCACTTTTTGAGATGTCTGGTGACGTCAAGTCCATCGCCTTATTTACAAGGTGGCATTAGGCAACTTACTGTGGCTTAACACCACCTTGTAAATAATGCCCCTATTTACACAGCACTTAGGGGGCGATTACGATCTCGCTAGGAAAGCCCTCCATACGACTCGGATCTGGAGGGCTTTCCTAGCGAATTACGCTCTGCGAATCCGAGCAACCGATTCCAATGCACACGTATGGTGACGGACTCGGTTCACTTGGACTCCCATTGACCTCTATGGGAGCCTGTATACTGAACGTGCACACAGGCTCCCATAGCAAAAAGGGGTGGCTGGGGAAAATTGTACACCCTGTGGTGGGCACCCAATGGTATATTTACAAGGTTTGGAGCAGTGCCAAAAATAGGATCAGGAAATACCTGGTCTTAAACAGGTGATACAAGGAGAAATGTTTTATTTCTCCTCATATATTGCTCTTTCCACGTGTGCTGCATTCTGGGTCTTCGCTTCCATGGAAAGGCCTTGAAATCTTAACATCATAATATGGATGGCGGTGCCTGCTCGGCACCGCCACCATATATGAGCCCCAGCTCCGTAACGATTGACGACTGGCAGAAAAGCGGGGGATGGACTTTCCGTCAGCCGCGTTACCCACCGCTAGCGTAATATGGTGGTGGGTAATTCACGTTACATTGGCGTAACGGTCGCCACTGCCAGCACGGCTGTGGCGATCGTTATGCCATTGTAATCAGCCCCTAAGAATCTTTTGACCTGATATTCAACCTGACCATCAATAACCAGATGAGGAGGGGGGTCTTGCGTCTTAAAACTGGCGGAACCTTTTTAAGCAAGGAAATATGAACAACCGGATGTATCTTGGTAGTTTATGGAAGAGTTAAACGGTAAGTGACTGGGTTGATGATTTTTTCAATAGGATATGGCCCCACGAAACATGGTTGAAACTTACGGTCGTCTTTAAACTTTAGATTTTTTGTGGAAAGGCAGACCTGATCTCCTATTTGGAGATTGGGTTCTTTCTTTCCTTTGAGATCGGCAAAGTGTTTATAGTGGTCTTTGGCTAATATCAAATTCTGTGTTGCTGCTTGATGAATCTAGGTTATGTTTTGGGCCATTTCCTGACCTGCTGGAACTTCTATACTACCAAATTCAATTTGAGAATTAGGATGTCTGCCGTTATTTATGAAAAAGGGGGAGTAACCAGTGGACACATTTTGGGCATTATTATGGGCAAACTCAGCTGTCCACGGGTAGTCAGGCTAATCCCCTTCTTCATCTAACAAAAAGAGCCAGAGATATTGTTCTAATTCTTGATTAGTTCGCTCAGTTTGCCCGTTTCTGGGTGGAAACTCGTGGAGAATCGATGGTCTATAAGCAATCCCTTGGTGTAAGCTTTCGAAAACCATGACAAAAACTGAGAGCCCCTATCAGTAACTAATCCCCTTGGAACCCCTTGGAGTCAAATTACATTTTGTTTCAGGAGTTGGGACAGTTGTTTTGCTGTGGGTACTCCCTTAAAGGGCACAAAGTGTGACATTTTGCTGAAGGTGTCAACACAAACTAAATGGAGGGGGGAGCGGCCCCTTGGTCAAGGGCTTTTGCTCCCCCTATGTTTTTTTGGTGTGATTTAGTCTTTTTGCCCCCCCCTGGGGGGCAGATGAGGCAGTAGCCCCCAATCTGCCCCCCGGGGGGCAAAAAGCCCACTAAATGCCAGGGATATTTTTTCCACATAAGTTATTAGGGTGGGGGCTGCCCATAAAGGTCATGTCCATGCCCCCACCCCGCTAAATGTACAGCCTTTCTGGACACCCCACTGCGTGCTGGAGTTTCTGCTTGAGGGGACTCCAGCATCTCATGTCAGCTACATCTCCCATTTGTATGTAGACCATCACTTATATAGATAACATGAGCATGTTTAAAGTGATTTTCATGCTTCAGGGGCACAAAAAGCAAGATTGAAGAATGAGTTAAAGTGAATGAAAATGGCAAATTTACTTACTCTGAGTCCTTAAAAAGTGTTTCTTCACCCCGGGAAGTGAATTAAATGTAATTTGTAGGCTTTTAATGTTCGAGCGAAAAGCAGGATTTTTCATGAAAGAGATAACACTCCCCCCTTATGACATGCCCCCGAAAGGGAAAAATCGTCAGTTTTCAAATGTTGCATCTTTCAACTACATCTTACATTTGGATGTAGACAATCACTTTTAGAGATAAAATGAGCATGTTTAAAGTGATTTTCATGCTTCCAGTGGTCCTAAAAGCAAGATGTGCAGAATGTGTAAAAGTGAATGAAAATGGCCGATTTACCCACTCTGAGGCCTTGTAAAGTGTTTCTTCACCCCGGGAAGTGAATTACATAACATTTGGAGGTCTTTAACGTTTGAACGACAGCGCCTGATTTTTCATGACAGAGATAACACTCCCCTCTTACGACATGCTTCCGGAAGGGAAAAATGGTCCATTTTCAAATGTTCCATCTTTCAGCTACATCTGACATTAGTATGTAAACAATCACTTTTAGAGATAAAATTAGCATGTTTAAAATGATTTTCATGCTTCCAGGGGCCCTTAAAGCAAGATTGCGGAATGAGTAAAAGTGAATGAAAATGGCCAATTTACCCACTCTGATGCCTTAAAAAGTGTTTCTTCACCCCGGGAAGTGAATTAAATAACATTTGGAGGCTTTAAATGTTCGAGCAAAAACGCCCGATTTTTCATGAAAGATATAACACTGACCCTTACGACATGCTTCAGAAAGGTAAAAAATGGTCTATTTTCAAATGTTGCTACTTTCAGCTACATCTCCCATTTGTATGTAGACCATCACTTATATAGATAACATGAGCATGTTTAAAGTGATTTTCATGCTTCGGGGGCAAGATTGAAGAATGAGTACAAGTAAATAAAATGGCAAATTTACTTACTCTGAGTCCTTAAAAAGTGTTTCTTCACCCCGGGAAGTGAATTACATAATATGTGGAGGTCTTTAATGTTCATGCAAAAATGCCCGATTTTTCATGAAAGAGATTACACTCCCCCCTTACGACATACTTCAGAAAGGTAAAAAATGGTCCATTTTCAAATGTTGCTTCTTATAGCTACATTTCCCATTTGTATGTCGACCATCACTTTTATAGATAACATGAGAATGTTTAAAGTGATTTTAATGCTTCGGGGGCCCTAATAGCAAGATTTTCAGAATCGGTACAAGTGAATGAAAATGGCCAATTAACTCACTCTGAGGCCTTAAAAGTGTTTCTTCACCCCGGGAAGTGAATTAAATGTAATTTGTAGGCTTTTAATGTTCGACCGAAAAGGTATGATTTTTCATGAAAGAGATAACACTCCCCCCTTATGACATGCCCCCGAAAGGGAAAAATGGTCCATTTTCAAATTTTGCATCTTTCAGCTACATCTCACGTTTGTATGCAGACCATCACTTTTAGAGGTAAAATGAGCATGTTTAAAGTGATTTTCATGCTTCCAGGGGCCCTAAAAGCAAGATTTGCGGAATGGGTAAAAGTTAATGAAAATGGCAAATTTACTCACTCTGAGGCCTTAAAAAGTATTTCTTCACCCCGGGAAGTGAATTAAATAACATTTGGAGGCTTTAAATGTTCGAGCAAAAACGCCCGATTTTTCATGAAAGATATAACACTCCCCCTTACGACGTGCTTCAGAAAGGTAAAAAATGATCTATTTTCAAATGTTGCTACTTTCAGCTACATCTCCCATTTGTATGTAGACCATCACTTATATAGATAACATGAACATGTTTAAAGTGATGTTCATGCCTCAGGGGCACAAAAAGCAAGATTGAAGAATGAGTAAAAGTGAATGAAAATGGCAAATTTACTTACTCTGAGTCCTTAAAAAGTGTTTTTTTCACCCTGGGAAGTGAATTAAATAACGTTTGGAGGCCTTTAATGTTCAAGCAAAAACACCAGATTTTTCATGAAAGAGATTACACTGCTCCCTTACGACATGCTTCAGAAAGGTAAAGAATGGTCCATTTTCAAATGTTGCTTCTTTCAGCTACATCTCACATTTGTATGTAGACCTTCACTTTTAGAGATAAAATGAGAATGCTTAAAGTGATTTTCATGCTTTCAGAGGCCCTAAAAGCAAGATTTGTTGAATTGGTAAAAGTGAATGAAAATTGCCAATTTACTCACTCTTAGACCCTGAAAAGTGTTTCTTCACCCCGGGAAGTGAATTAAATATATTTTGGAGGCCTTTAATGTTTGAGCAAAAATACACGAAAGAATGGTCCATTTTCAAATGTTGCATCTTTTAGCTACATCTCATATTTGCATGTAGACCATCACTTTTAGAGATCAAGGGCCATATGTAGGTGGGCTAATACCGGTCGGTAACGGCCGAAAATCGGTAAATTTTCCGTTACCGACCGGTATTTAGCCCTTTGAGATGCAGGAGGCTGGATTGAAGGATTCGGTAATTTACCGATTCGGTATTTTAAGAAATCGGTAAAATACTGAATCGGTAAATAACCGAATCCTTAAATCCTAAGTAGGGAGCACTCAAGTGAGTGCATTTTTGGTTTAAGGATTCGTTATTTACCACCAACTACAAGTTGATGGTAAATACCGAATACCTTTTCAAAAGCAATTTTGTGCTTTTTTAAAAGTGCCATGTGGCAGACATAAATGCCCTTAGGGCATGTATGTGCGCCACATGTGCACACATGCACGATTCAGGGGTGCAACAGGGTGTCAATGTGACACCCTGCCACCCTTGAATATGCTCCCCCTATTACCGATTCGGTATTTACCGAATCGGTAGTAGTGAATGGCTTCCCATTCATTCCTATGGGCCTCCAGGCCCATAGTTATGAATGGGAAGGTATGCCTTATTACCGATTCGGTAAATACCGAATCGGTAATAACGAATATTACCGAATCGTTCAAATTTACCGATTTTTTACCTACATTCTATTTACCGATTCTTAAATACTGAATCGGTAAAATTCGGTATTTAGGAATCGGTAAATAGAAATTACCTACATATGGCCCAAAATGAGAATGTTTGAAGTGATTTTCATGCTTCCAGGGGCCCTAAAAAGCAAGATTGAGGGATGAGAAAAAGTGAATGAAAATGGCAAATTTACTTACTCTGAGTTTTTAAAAACTGCTTGTTCACCCGGGGAATTGAATTAAATAACATTTGTAGGCCTTAAATGTTCGAGAAAAAACTCCCCTATTTTTCATGAAAGAGATAACACTCCACCCTTAAGACATGCTTCAGAAAGGTATAAAATGGTCCATTTTCAAATGTTGCTTCTTTCAGCTTCCTCTCACATTTGTATGTAGACCATCACTTTTAGAGATAAAATGAGAATGTTTAAAGTGATTTTCATGCTTCCAGGGGCCCTAAAAGAAGACTCCAGAATGAGTAAAAATGAATTAAAATGGCAAATGTATTCACTCTGAGGCCCTAAAAAGTAACTCTTCACACCTGGAAGTGAATTATATAACATTTGGAGGCCCTTATTGTTCGAGCGAAAATGCCCGATTTTTCAAGAAAGAGATAACACTCCCCCCTTATGACATGCTACCGAAAGGGAAAAATGGTCCATTTTCAAATGTTGCATTTTTCAGCTACATCTCACATTTGTATGCAGATCATCACTTTCAGAGATAAAATGAGCATGTTTAAATTGAATTTCATGCTTCCAGCGGCCCTAAAAGCATGATTGCGGAATTAGTAAAAGTGAATGAAAATGGCCATTTTACCCACTCTGGGGTTCTAAAAAGGGCTTCTTCATCCCGGGAAGTGAATTAAATAACATTTGGATGCCTTTACTGTTCGAGCAAAAACGCCTGATTTTTCATGAAAGAGATAACACCTCCCCCTTACCACATGTTTCGGAAAGCGAAACATGTTCTATTTTCAAATGTTGCTTCTTTCAGCTACATCTCACATTTGTAAAAGTGAATGAAAATGGCCAATTTACCCACTCTGAGGCCTTAAAAAGTGTTTCTACACCCTGGGAAGCGAATTACATAACATTTGGAGGTCTTTAATGTTAAAGAGAAAACGCCTGATTTTTCATGAAAGAGATAACACTCCCCCCTTACGATATCCTACCGAAAGAGAAAAATGGTCCATTTTCAAATGTTGCCTTTTTCCGCTACATCTCACATTTGTATGCAGATCATCACTTTTAGAGACAAAATGAGCATGTGTAAATTGAATTGCATCCTTCCAGCGGCCCTAAAAGCAAGATTACGGAATTAGTAAAAGTGAATAAAAATGGCCAGTTTACCCACTCTGAGACCTTATAATGCGTTTCTTCACCCTGGGAAGTAAATTGCATAACATTTGGAGGTCATTAATTGTCAAGTAAAAACGCCTGAGTTTTCATGAAAGAGATAACACTCCTCCCTTACGACATGCTTCAGAAAGGTTAAGAATGGTCCATTTTCAAATGTTGCTTCTTTCAGCTATATCTCACATTTATATGCAGACCATCACTTTTAGAGAAAAAAAAGAATTTTTAAAGTGATTTTCATGCTTCCAGGGGCCCTACAAGCAAGATTTGCTGAATCAATGAAAGTGAAAGAAAATGGCCAATTTACCCACCCTGATGCCTTAAAAAGTGTTTCTTCACCCTGGGAAGTGAATTAAATAACATTTGGAGGCCTTTAATGCTCAAGCGTAAACGCTGATTTTTCATGAAAGAGATATCACTCCCCCTTACCATATGCTTCAGAAAGGGAAAAATCGTCCATTTTCAAATGTTCCATCTTTCAGCTACATCTCACATCAGTATGTAGACCATCACTTTTAGAGACAACATGAACATGTTTAAAGTGATTTTCATGCTTCCAAAGGCCCTAAAAGCAAGATTGCGGAATGAGTAAGTGAATAGAAATGGACGATTTACCCACTCTGAGGCTTTATAAAGGGTTTCTTCACCCTGGGAAGTGAATTACATAACGTTTGGAGGTCTTTAATGTTCAAGCGATAATGCCTGATTTTTCATGAAAGGGATAACACTCCCCCTTACGACAGGCTTCAGAAAGGTTAAAAATGGTCCATTTTCAAATGTTGCTTCTTATAGCCACATCTCACATTTGTATGTAGACCATCACTTTTAGAGATAAAATGAGAATGTTTAAAGTGATTTTAATGCTACCAGGGTCCCTAAAAGCGAGATTCGCTGAATCGGTAAAAATGAATGAAAATGGCCAATTTACTCACTCCGAGGCCTTAAAAAGTGTTTTTTCACCCCTGGAAGTGAATTAAATACCATTTGGAGGCTTTTAATGTTCGAGCGAAAACACAAGATTTTTCATGAAAGAGATACACTTATTTTAGTTCCAAAAGTGATAATTCACATGCAATAGTCATTTACAGTCAAAAAATTAAACATTAAAAAATTACCATTTCTGACCATCTGGAGAAAGTTCGACAGGTCACGGGTCATTGTTTTTCATCAGAAAATAGATTTTTTGGACTGTAGAAAAATGTATTCAAAATGTCATTTGGATTGTGCCTCATGTTGAATAATTACTTTTTAAAGCCTCGATGTGATGAAAAGTTCCATTTTTACAGACTTTTCCTCATACTCAGAAGCTTCTATTTCGACCAATTTTGGGCAGGAAAATGACTCAAAATACACTTATTTTAGCTCCAAAAGTGATAAGTCACATGCAATAGTAATTTACAGTCCCAAAAGATTAAACATTAAAAAATTAACATTTCTGACCATCTGGAGAAAGTTCGACAGGTTCGAGGTCACGGTTTTTCATCAGAAAATTGATTTTTTGGACTGTAGAAAAAATTATTCAAAATGCTAATTGGGTTGTGCCTCATGTTGAATAACCACTTTTTAAAGCATCACTGTGACCAAAACTGCCATTTTTACAGACTTTTCCTCCTATTTAGCAGATTCTATTTCGACCAATTTCGGGCAGGAAAAACTCTAAACACACTTATTTTAGTTCCAAAAGTGATAATTCACATTTAATAGTCATTTACACTCAAAAGATTCAATATTAAAAAATGATTTTTTCTGACCATCTGGAGAATGGTCGACAGGTCCAGGGTCATCGTTTTTCATTTAGAAAATTGATTTTTTGCACTGTAGAGAAAATATATCAAAATGTCAATTGGATTGTGCCTCATGTTGAATAACCACTTTTTAAAGCCTCTCGGTGACCAAAATTATAGGCTTTTCCTAATACTCAGAAGCTTCTATTTCAACCAATTTCTGACAGGAAAATGACTCTAAACACACTTATTTTAGTTCCAAGAGTTCTAATTCACATGCAATAGTCATTTACAGTCAAAAAATTAAACATTAAAAAATTACCATTTCTGACCATCTGGAGAAAGTTCGACAGGTCACAGGTCATCGTTTTTCATCAGAAAAGTGATTTTTTGGACTGTAGAAAAATTAATTCAAAATGTCATTTGGATTGTTCCTCATGTTGAATAACTACTTTTTAAAGCCTCAATGTGACCAAAAATGCCATTTTTATAGACTTTTTCTCCTACTCAGAAGCTTCTATTTTGACCAGTTTCAGGCATTAAAATTACTCAAAACACACTTATTTCAGTTCCAAAAGTGATAATTCACATGCAATAGTCATTTACAGTAAAAAAACTTAAACATAAAAAAATTACCATTTCTGAACATCTGGAGAAAGTTCGACAGGTCACAGGTCATCGTTTTTCATCAGAAAATTGATTTTTTGGACTGCAGAAAAATTGATTCAAAATGTCATTTGGATTGTGCCTCATGTTGAATAACTACTTTTTAAAGCCTCAATGTGACCAAAATTGCCATTTTTACAGACTTTTCCTCCTACTCAGAAGCTTCTATTTCAACCAATTTCAGGTATTAAAATGACTCTAAACACATTTATTTTAGATCCAAGAGTTCTAATTCACATGCAATAGTCATCTACAGTAAAAACATTTAACATTAAAAAATTTACAATTTCTGGCCATCTGGAGAAAGTTCGAAAGGTCACGGGTCATCGTTTTTCATCAGAAAATTGATGTTTTGGACTGTAGAAAAATTGATTCAAAATGTCCTTTGGATTGTGCCTCATGTTGAATAACTACTTTTTAAAGCCTCAATGCGACCAAAATTGCAATTTTTTCAGACTTTTTCTTCTACTCAGAAGCTTCTATTTCGACCAATTTCAGGCATTAAAATGACTCTAAACACACTTATCTTAGTTCTAAAAGTGATAATTCACATGCAATAGACATTTACAGTCAAAATATTTAACATTAAAAAATTACCATTTCTGACCATCTGGAGAAAGTTCGACAGGTCACGGGTCATCGTTTTTCATCAGAAAATTGATTTTTTGGTCTGTAGAAAAATTTATTCCAAATGTCATTTGGATTGTGCCTCATTTTGAATAACTACTTTTTAAAGCCTCAATGTGACCAAAATTGCCATTTTTACAGACTTTTTCTCCTACTTAGAAGCTTCTATTTCGACCAATTTCAGGTATTAAAATGACTCTAAACACACTTATTTTAGATCCAAGAGTTCTAATTCACATGCAATAGTCATTTACAGTCAAAAAATTAAGCATTAAAACATTACCATTTCAGACCATCTGGAGAAAGTTCGACAGGTCACGGGTCATCGTTTTTCATCAGAAAATTGATTTTTTGGACTGTAGAAAAATTTATTCCAAATGTCATTTGGGTTGTGCCTCATTTTGAATAACTACTTTTTAAAGCCTCAATGTGACCAAAATTGCCATTTTTACAGACTTTTTCTCCTACTGAGAAGCTTCTATTGCGACCATTTTCAGGGAAAAATGGCTCTAAACACACTTATTTTAACTCCAAAAGTGATAATTCAAATACAATAGTCATCTACAGTCAAAAAATTTAACATTAAAAAACTTACAATTTCTGGCCATCTGGAGAAAGTTCGAAAGGTCACGGGTCATCGTTTTTCATCAGAAAATTGATGTTTTGGTCTGTAGAAAAATTTATTCCAAATGTCATTTGGATTGTGCCTCATTTTGAATAACTACTTTTTAAAGCCTCAATGTGACCAAAATTGCCATTTTTACAGACTTTTTCTCCTACTTAGAAGCTTCTATTTCGACCAATTTCAGGTATTAAAATGACTCTAAACACACTTATTTTAGATCCAAGAGTTCTAATTCACATGCAATAGTCATTTACAGTCAAAAAATTAAGCATTAAAACATTACCATTTCAGACCATCTGGAGAAAGTTCGACAGGTCACGGGTCATCGTTTTTCATCAGAAAATTTATTTTTTTGGACTGTAGAAAAATTTATTCCAAATATCCTTTGGATTGTGCCTCATGTTGAATAACTACTTTTTAAAGCCTCATTGCGACCAAAATTGCAATTTTTTCAGACTTTTTCTTTTACTCAGAAGCTTCTATTTCGACCAATTTCAGGCATTAAAATGACTCTAAACACACTTATTTTAGTTCTAAAAGTGATAATTCACATGCAATAGACATTTACAGTCAAAATATTTAACATTAAAAAATTACCATTTCTGACCATCTGGAGAAAGTTCGACAGGTTCGAGGTCATGGTTTTTCATCAGAAAATTGATTTTTTGGACTGTAGAAAAAATTATTCAAAATGCTAATTGGGTTGTGCCTCATGTTGAATAACCACTTTTTAAAGCATCACTGTGACCAAAACTGCCATTTTTACAGACTTTTCCTCCTATTTAGCAGATTCTATTTCGACCAATTTCGGGCAGGAAAATGACTCTAAACACACTTATTTTAGTTCCAAAAGTGATAATTCACATTTAATAGTCATTTACACTCAAAAGATTCAATATTAAAAAATGATTTTTTCTGACCATCTGGAGAATGGTCGACAGGTCCAGGGTCATCGTTTTTCATTTAGAAAATTGATTTTTTGCACTGTAGAGAAAATATATAAAAATGTCAATTGGATTGTGCCTCATGTTGAATAACCACTTTTTAAAGCCTCTCAGTGACCAAAATTATAGGCTTTTCCTAATACTCAGAAGCTTCTATTTCAACCAATTTCTGACAGGAAAATGACTCTAAACACACTTATTTTATTTCCAAGAGTTCTAATTCACATGCAATAGTCTTTTACAGTCAAAAAATTAAACATTAAAAAATTACCATTTCTGACCATCTGGAGAAAGTTCGACAGGTCACAGGTCATCGTTTTTCATCAGAAAAGTGATTTTTTGGACTGTAGAAAAATTAATTCAAAATGTCATTTGGATTGTGCCTCATGTTGAATAACTACTTTTTAAAGCCTCAATGTGACCAAAAATGCCATTTTTATAGACTTTTTCTCCTACTCAGAAGCTTCTATTTTGACCAGTTTCAGGCATTAAAATTACTCAAAACACACTTATTTCAGTTCCAAAAGTGATAATTCACATGCAATAGTCATTTACAGTAAAAAAACTTAAACATAAAAAAATTACCATTTCTGAACATCTGGAGAAAGTTCGACAGGTCACAGGTCATCGTTTTTCATCAGAAAATTGATTTTTTGGACTGCAGAAAAATTGATTCAAAATGTCATTTGGATTGTGCCTCATGTTGAATAACTACTTTTTAAAGCCTCAATGTGACCAAAATTGCCATTTTTACAGACTTTTCCTCCTACTCAGAAGCTTCTATTTCAACCAATTTCAGGTATTAAAATGACTCTAAACACATTTATTTTAGATCCAAGAGTTCTAATTCACATGCAATAGTCATCTACAGTAAAAACATTTAACATTAAAAAATGTACAATTTCTGGCCATCTGGAGAAAGTTCGGAGGGTCACGGGTCATCGTTTTTCATCAGAAAATTGATGTTTTGGACTGTAGAAAAATTGATTCAAAATGTCCTTTGGATTGTGCCTCATGTTGAATAACTACTTTTTAAAGCCTCAATGCGACCAAAATTGCAATTTTTTCAGACTTTTTCTTCTTCTCAGAAGATTCTATTTCGACCAATTTCAGGCATTAAAATGACTCTAAACACACTTATTTTAGTTCTAAAAGTGATAATTCTCATGCAATAGTCATTTACAGTAAAAAAATTAAACATTAAAAATATTACCATTTCTGACCATCTGGAGAAAGTTTGACAGGTCACAGGTCATCGTTTTTCATCCAAAAATAGATTTTTTGGTCTGTAGAAAAATTTATTCCAAATGTCATTTGGATTGTGCCTCATTTTGAATAACTACTTGTTAAAGCCTCGATATGACCAAAATTGCCATTTTTACAGACTTTTTCTCCTACTTAGAAGCTTCTATTTCGACCAATTTCAGGTATTAAAATGACTCTAAACACACTTATTTTAGATCCAAGAGTTCTAATTCACATGCAATAGTCATTTACAGTCAAAAAAATTAAGCATTAAAAAATTACCATTTCTGACCATCTGGAGAAAGTTCGACAGGTCACGGGTCATCGTTTTTCATCAGAAAATTGATTTTTTGGACTGTAGAAAAATTTATTCCAAATGTCATTTGGATTGTGCCTCATTTTGAATAACTACTTTTTAAAGCCTCAATGTGAACAAAATTGCCATTTTTACAGACTTTTTCTCCTACTGAGAAGCTTCTATTGCGACCATTTTCAGGGAAAAATGGCTCTAAACACACTTATTTTAATTCCAAAAGTGATAATTCAAATACAATAGTCATCTACAGTCAAAAAATTTAACATTAAAAAACTTACAATTTCTGGCCATCTGGAGAAAGTTCGAAAGGTCACGGGTCATCGTTTTTCATCAGAAAATTTATGTTTTGGACTGTAGAAAAATTGATTCAAAATATCCTTTGGATTGTGCCTCATGTTGAATAACTACTTTTTAAAGCCTCAATGCGACCAAAATTGCAATTTTTTCAGACTTTTTCTTTTACTCAGAAGCTTCTATTTCGACCAATTTCAGGCATTAAAATGACTCTAAACACACTTATTTTAGTTCTAAAAGTGATAATTCACATGCAATAGACATTTACAGTCAAAATATTTAACATTAAAAAATTACCATTTCTGACCATCTGGAGAAAGTTCGACAGGTTCGTGGTCATGGTTTTTCATCGGAAAATTGATTTTTTGGACTGTAGAAAAAATTATTCAAAATGTTAATTGGGTTGTGCCTCATGTTGAATAACCACTTTTTAAAGCATCACTGTGACCAAAACTGCCATCTTTACAGACTTTTCCTCCTATTTAGCAGATTCTATTTCGACCAATTTCGGGCAGGAAAATGACTCTAAACACACTTATTTTAGTTCCAAAAGTGATAATTCACATTTAATAGTCATTTACACTCAAAAGATTCAATATTAAAAAATGATTTTTTCTGACCATCTGGAGAATGGTCGACAGGTCACAGGTCATCGTTTTTCATCAGAAAAGTGATTTTTTGGACTGTAGAAAAATTAATTCAAAATGTCATTTGGATTGTGCCTCATGTTGAATAACTACTTTTTAAAGCCTCAATGTGACCAAAAATGCCATTTTTATAGACTTTTTCTCCTACTCAGAAGCTTCTATTTTGACCAGTTTCAGGCATTAAAATTACTCAAAACACACTTATTTCAGTTCCAAAAGTGATAATTCACATGCAATAGTCATTTACAGTAAAAAAACTTAAACATAAAAAAATTACCATTTCTGAACATCTGGAGAAAGTTCGACAGGTCACAGGTCATCGTTTTTCATCAGAAAATTGATTTTTTGGACTGCAGAAAAATTGATTCAAAATGTCATTTGGATTGTGCCTCATGTTGAATAACTACTTTTTAAAGCCTCAATGTGACCAAAATTGCCATTTTTACAGACTTTTCCTCCTACTCAGAAGCTTCTATTTCAACCAATTTCAGGTATTAAAATGACTCTAAACACATTTATTTTAGATCCAAGAGTTCTAATTCACATGCAATAGTCATCTACAGTAAAAACATTTAACATTAAAAAATGTACAATTTCTGGCCATCTGGAGAAAGTTCGGAGGGTCACGGGTCATCGTTTTTCATCAGAAAATTGATGTTTTGGACTGTAGAAAAATTGATTCAAAATGTCCTTTGGATTGTGCCTCATGTTGAATAACTACTTTTTAAAGCCTCAATGCGACCAAAATTGCAATTTTTTCAGACTTTTTCTTCTTCTCAGAAGATTCTATTTCGACCAATTTCAGGCATTAAAATGACTCTAAACACACTTATTTTAGTTCTAAAAGTGATAATTCTCATGCAATAGTCATTTACAGTAAAAAAATTAAACATTAAAAATATTACCATTTCTGACCATCTGGAGAAAGTTTGACAGGTCACAGGTCATCGTTTTTCATCCAAAAATAGATTTTTTGGTCTGTAGAAAAATTTATTCCAAATGTCATTTGGATTGTGCCTCATTTTGAATAACTACTTGTTAAAGCCTCGATATGACCAAAATTGCCATTTTTACAGACTTTTTCTCCTACTTAGAAGCTTCTATTTCGACCAATTTCAGGTATTAAAATGACTCTAAACACACTTATTTTAGATCCAAGAGTTCTAATTCACATGCAATAGTCATTTACAGTCAAAAAAATTAAGCATTAAAAAATTACCATTTCTGACCATCTGGAGAAAGTTCGACAGGTCACGGGTCATCGTTTTTCATCAGAAAATTGATTTTTTGGACTGTAGAAAAATTTATTCCAAATGTCATTTGGATTGTGCCTCATTTTGAATAACTACTTTTTAAAGCCTCAATGTGAACAAAATTGCCATTTTTACAGACTTTTTCTCCTACTGAGAAGCTTCTATTGCGACCATTTTCAGGGAAAAATGGCTCTAAACACACTTATTTTAATTCCAAAAGTGATAATTCAAATACAATAGTCATCTACAGTCAAAAAATTTAACATTAAAAAACTTACAATTTCTGGCCATCTGGAGAAAGTTCGAAAGGTCACGGGTCATCGTTTTTCATCAGAAAATTTATGTTTTGGACTGTAGAAAAATTGATTCAAAATATCCTTTGGATTGTGCCTCATGTTGAATAACTACTTTTTAAAGCCTCAATGCGACCAAAATTGCAATTTTTTCAGACTTTTTCTTTTACTCAGAAGCTTCTATTTCGACCAATTTCAGGCATTAAAATGACTCTAAACACACTTATTTTAGTTCTAAAAGTGATAATTCACATGCAATAGACATTTACAGTCAAAATATTTAACATTAAAAAATTACCATTTCTGACCATCTGGAGAAAGTTCGACAGGTTCGTGGTCATGGTTTTTCATCGGAAAATTGATTTTTTGGACTGTAGAAAAAATTATTCAAAATGTTAATTGGGTTGTGCCTCATGTTGAATAACCACTTTTTAAAGCATCACTGTGACCAAAACTGCCATCTTTACAGACTTTTCCTCCTATTTAGCAGATTCTATTTCGACCAATTTCGGGCAGGAAAATGACTCTAAACACACTTATTTTAGTTCCAAAAGTGATAATTCACATTTAATAGTCATTTACACTCAAAAGATTCAATATTAAAAAATGATTTTTTCTGACCATCTGGAGAATGGTCGACAGGTCCAAGGACATCGTTTTTCATCAGAAAATTGATTTTTTGCACTGTAGAGAAAATATATCAAAATGTCAATTGGATTGTGCCTCATGTTGAATAACCACTTTTTAAAGCCTCTCGGTGACCAAAATTATAGGCTTTTCCTAATACTCAGAAGCTTCTATTTCAACCAATTTCTGACAGGAAAATTACTCTAAACACACTTATTTTAGTTCCAAGAGTTCTAATTCACATGCAATAGTCATTTACAGTCAAAAAATTAAACATTAAAAAATTACCATTTCTGACCATCTGGAGAAAGTTCGACAGGTCACAGGTCATCGTTTATCATCAGAAAAGTGATTTTTTGGACTGTAGAAAAATTAATTCAAAATGTCATTTGGATTGTTCCTCATGTTGAATAACTACTTTTTAAAGCCTCAATGTGACCAAAAATGCCATTTTTATAGACTTTTTCTCCTACTCAGAAGCTTCTATTTTGACCAGTTTCAGGCATTAAAATTACTCAAAACACACTTATTTCAGTTCCAAAAGTGATAATTCACATGCAATAGTCATTTACAGTAAAAAAACTTAAACATAAAAAAATTACCATTTCTGAACATCTGGAGAAAGTTCGACAGGTCACAGGTCATCGTTTTTCATCAGAAAATTGATTTTTTGGACTGCAGAAAAATTGATTCAAAATGTCATTTGGATTGTGCCTCATGTTGAATAACTACTTTTTAAAGCCTCAATGTGACCAAAATTGCCATTTTTACAGACTTTTCCTCCTACTCAGAAGCTTCTATTTCAACCAATTTCAGGTATTAAAATGACTCTAAACACATTTATTTTAGATCCAAGAGTTCTAATTCACATGCAATAGTCATCTACAGTAAAAACATTTAACATTAAAAAATGTACAATTTCTGGCCATCTGGAGAAAGTTCGGAGGGTCACGGGTCATCATTTTTCATCAGAAAATTGATGTTTTGGACTGTAGAAAAATTGATTCAAAATGTCCTTTGGATTGTGCCTCATGTTGAATAACTACTTTTTAAAGCCTCAATGCGACCAAAATTGCAATTTTTTCAGACTTTTTCTTCTTCTCAGAAGATTCTATTTCGACCAATTTCAGGCATTAAAATGACTCTAAACACACTTATTTTAGTTCTAAAAGTGATAATTCTCATGCAATAGTCATTTACAGTAAAAAAATTAAACATTAAAAATATTACCATTTCTGACCATCTGGAGAAAGTTTGACAGGTCACAGGTCATCGTTTTTCATCCAAAAATAGATTTTTTGGTCTGTAGAAAAATTTATTCCAAATGTCATTTGGATTGTGCCTCATTTTGAATAACTACTTGTTAAAGCCTCGATATGACCAAAATTGCCATTTTTACAGACTTTTTCTCCTACTTAGAAGCTTCTATTTCGACCAATTTCAGGTATTAAAATGACTCTAAACACACTTATTTTAGATCCAAGAGTTCTAATTCACATGCAATAGTCATTTACAGTCAAAAAAATTAAGCATTAAAAAATTACCATTTCTGACCATCTGGAGAAAGTTCGACAGGTCACGGGTCATCGTTTTTCATCAGAAAATTGATTTTTTGGACTGTAGAAAAATTTATTCCAAATGTCATTTGGATTGTGCCTCATTTTGAATAACTACTTTTTAAAGCCTCAATGTGAACAAAATTGCCATTTTTACAGACTTTTTCTCCTACTGAGAAGCTTCTATTGCGACCATTTTCAGGGAAAAATGGCTCTAAACACACTTATTTTAATTCCAAAAGTGATAATTCAAATACAATAGTCATCTACAGTCAAAAAATTTAACATTAAAAAACTTACAATTTCTGGCCATCTGGAGAAAGTTCGAAAGGTCACGGGTCATCGTTTTTCATCAGAAAATTTATGTTTTGGACTGTAGAAAAATTGATTCAAAATATCCTTTGGATTGTGCCTCATGTTGAATAACTACTTTTTAAAGCCTCAATGCGACCAAAATTGCAATTTTTTCAGACTTTTTCTTTTACTCAGAAGCTTCTATTTCGACCAATTTCAGGCATTAAAATGACTCTAAACACACTTATTTTAGTTCTAAAAGTGAAAATTCACATGCAATAGACATTTACAGTCAAAATATTTAACATTAAAAAATTACCATTTCTGACCATCTGGAGAAAGTTCGACAGGTTCGTGGTCATGGTTTTTCATCGGAAAATTGATTTTTTGGACTGTAGAAAAAATTATTCAAAATGTTAATTGGGTTGTGCCTCATGTTGAATAACCACTTTTTAAAGCATCACTGTGACCAAAACTGCCATCTTTACAGACTTTTCCTCCTATTTAGCAGATTCTATTTCGACCAATTTCGGGCAGGAAAATGACTCTAAACACACTTATTTTAGTTCCAAAAGTGATAATTCACATTTAATAGTCATTTACACTCAAAAGATTCAATATTAAAAAATGATTTTTTCTGACCATCTGGAGAATGGTCGACAGGTCACAGGTCATCGTTTTTCATCAGAAAAGTGATTTTTTGGACTGTAGAAAAATTAATTCAAAATGTCATTTGGATTGTGCCTCATGTTGAATAACTACTTTTTAAAGCCTCAATGTGACCAAAAATGCCATTTTTATAGACTTTTTCTCCTACTCAGAAGCTTCTATTTTGACCAGTTTCAGGCATTAAAATTACTCAAAACACACTTATTTCAGTTCCAAAAGTGATAATTCACATGCAATAGTCATTTACAGTAAAAAAACTTAAACATAAAAAAATTACCATTTCTGAACATCTGGAGAAAGTTCGACAGGTCACAGGTCATCGTTTTTCATCAGAAAATTGATTTTTTGGACTGCAGAAAAATTGATTCAAAATGTCATTTGGATTGTGCCTCATGTTGAATAACTACTTTTTAAAGCCTCAATGTGACCAAAATTGCCATTTTTACAGACTTTTCCTCCTACTCAGAAGCTTCTATTTCAACCAATTTCAGGTATTAAAATGACTCTAAACACATTTATTTTAGATCCAAGAGTTCTAATTCACATGCAATAGTCATCTACAGTAAAAACATTTAACATTAAAAAATGTACAATTTCTGGCCATCTGGAGAAAGTTCGGAGGGTCACGGGTCATCGTTTTTCATCAGAAAATTGATGTTTTGGACTGTAGAAAAATTGATTCAAAATGTCCTTTGGATTGTGCCTCATGTTGAATAACTACTTTTTAAAGCCTCAATGCGACCAAAATTGCAATTTTTTCAGACTTTTTCTTCTTCTCAGAAGATTCTATTTCGACCAATTTCAGGCATTAAAATGACTCTAAACACACTTATTTTAGTTCTAAAAGTGATAATTCTCATGCAATAGTCATTTACAGTAAAAAAATTAAACATTAAAAATATTACCATTTCTGACCATCTGGAGAAAGTTTGACAGGTCACAGGTCATCGTTTTTCATCCAAAAATAGATTTTTTGGTCTGTAGAAAAATTTATTCCAAATGTCATTTGGATTGTGCCTCATTTTGAATAACTACTTGTTAAAGCCTCGATATGACCAAAATTGCCATTTTTACAGACTTTTTCTCCTACTTAGAAGCTTCTATTTCGACCAATTTCAGGTATTAAAATGACTCTAAACACACTTATTTTAGATCCAAGAGTTCTAATTCACATGCAATAGTCATTTACAGTCAAAAAAATTAAGCATTAAAAAATTACCATTTCTGACCATCTGGAGAAAGTTCGACAGGTCACGGGTCATCGTTTTTCATCAGAAAATTGATTTTTTGGACTGTAGAAAAATTTATTCCAAATGTCATTTGGATTGTGCCTCATTTTGAATAACTACTTTTTAAAGCCTCAATGTGAACAAAATTGCCATTTTTACAGACTTTTTCTCCTACTGAGAAGCTTCTATTGCGACCATTTTCAGGGAAAAATGGCTCTAAACACACTTATTTTAATTCCAAAAGTGATAATTCAAATACAATAGTCATCTACAGTCAAAAAATTTAACATTAAAAAACTTACAATTTCTGGCCATCTGGAGAAAGTTCGAAAGGTCACGGGTCATCGTTTTTCATCAGAAAATTTATGTTTTGGACTGTAGAAAAATTGATTCAAAATATCCTTTGGATTGTGCCTCATGTTGAATAACTACTTTTTAAAGCCTCAATGCGACCAAAATTGCAATTTTTTCAGACTTTTTCTTTTACTCAGAAGCTTCTATTTCGACCAATTTCAGGCATTAAAATGACTCTAAACACACTTATTTTAGTTCTAAAAGTGATAATTCACATGCAATAGACATTTACAGTCAAAATATTTAACATTAAAAAATTACCATTTCTGACCATCTGGAGAAAGTTCGACAGGTTCGTGGTCATGGTTTTTCATCGGAAAATTGATTTTTTGGACTGTAGAAAAAATTATTCAAAATGTTAATTGGGTTGTGCCTCATGTTGAATAACCACTTTTTAAAGCATCACTGTGACCAAAACTGCCATCTTTACAGACTTTTCCTCCTATTTAGCAGATTCTATTTCGACCAATTTCGGGCAGGAAAATGACTCTAAACACACTTATTTTAGTTCCAAAAGTGATAATTCACATTTAATAGTCATTTACACTCAAAAGATTCAATATTAAAAAATGATTTTTTCTGACCATCTGGAGAATGGTCGACAGGTCCAAGGACATCGTTTTTCATCAGAAAATTGATTTTTTGCACTGTAGAGAAAATATATCAAAATGTCAATTGGATTGTGCCTCATGTTGAATAACCACTTTTTAAAGCCTCTCGGTGACCAAAATTATAGGCTTTTCCTAATACTCAGAAGCTTCTATTTCAACCAATTTCTGACAGGAAAATTACTCTAAACACACTTATTTTAGTTCCAAGAGTTCTAATTCACATGCAATAGTCATTTACAGTCAAAAAATTAAACATTAAAAAATTACCATTTCTGACCATCTGGAGAAAGTTCGACAGGTCACAGGTCATCGTTTTTCATCAGAAAAGTGAATTTTTGGACTGTAGAAAAATTAATTAAAAATGTCATTTGGATTGTGCCTCATGTTGAATAACTACTTTTTAAAGCCTCAATGTGACCAAAAATGCAATTTTTATAGACTTTTTCTCCTACTCAGAAGCTTCTATTTTGACCAGTTTCAGGCATTAAAATTACTCAAAACACACTTATTTCAGTTCCAAAAGTGATAATTCACATGCAATAGTCATTTACAGTAAAAAAACTTAAACATTAAAAAATTACCATTTCTGAACATCTGGAGAAAGTTCGACAGGTCACAGGTCATCGTTTTTCATCAGAAAATTGATTTTTTGGACTGCAGAAAAATTGATTCAAAATGTCATTTGGATTGTGCCTCATGTTGAATAACTACTTTTTAAAGCCTCAATGTGACCAAAATTGCCATTTTTACAGACTTTTCCTCCTACTCAGAAGCTTCTATTTCAACCAATTTCAGGTATTAAAATGACTCTAAACACATTTATTTTAGATCCAAGAGTTCTAATTCACATGCAATAGTCATCTACAGTAAAAACATTTAACATTAAAAAATTTACAATTTCTGGCCATCTGGAGAAAGTTCGAAAGGTCACGGGTCATCGTTTTTCATCAGAAAATTGATGTTTTGGACTGTAGAAAAATTGATTCAAAATGTCCTTTGGATTGTGCCTCATGTTGAATAACTACTTTTTAAAGCCTCAATGCGACCAAAATTGCAATTTTTTCAGACTTTTTCTTCTACTCAGAAGCTTCTATTTCGACCAATTTCAGGCATTAAAATGACTCTAAACACACTTATCTTAGTTCTAAAAGTGATAATTCACACGCAATAGACATTTACAGTCAAAATATCTAACATTAAAAAATTACCATTTCTGACCATCTGGAGAAAGTTCAACAGGTCACGGGTCATCGTTTTTCATCAGAAAATTGATGTTTTGGACTGTAGAAAAATTGATTCAAAATGTCCTTTGGATTGTGCCTCATGTTGAATAACTACTTTTTAAAGCCTCAATGTGACCAAAATTGCCATTTTTACAGACTTTTTCTCCTACTTAGAAGCTTCTATTTCGACCAATTTCAGGTATTAAAATGACTCTAAACACACTTATTTTAGATCCAAGAGTTCTAATTCACATGCAATAGTCATTTACAGTCAAAAAATGAAGCATTAAAACATTACCATTTCAGACCATCTGGAGAAAGTTCGACAGGTCACGGGTCATCGTTTTTCATCAGAAAATTGATTTTTTGGACTGTAGAAAAATGTATTCCAAATGTCATTTGGGTTGTGCCTCATTTTGAATAACTACTTTTTAAAGCCTCAATGTGACCAAAATTGCCATTTTTACAGACTTTTTCTCCTACTGAGAAGCTTCTATTGCGACCATTTTCAGGGAAAAATGGCTCTAAACACACTTATTTTAACTCCAAAAGTGATAATTCAAATACAATAGTCATCTACAGTCAAAAAATTTAACATTAAAAAACTTACAATTTTTGGCCATCTGGAGAAAGTTCGAAAGGTCACGGGTCATCGTTTTTCATCAGAAAATTGATGTTTTGGACTGTAGAAAAATTGATTCAAAATGTCCTTTGGATTGTGCCTCATGTTGAATAACTACTTTTTAAAGCCTCAATGCGACCAAAATTGCAATTTTTTCAGACTTTTTCTTCTACTCAGAAGCTTCTATTTCGACCAATTTCAGGCATTAAAATGACTCTAAACACACCTATTTTAGTTCTAAAAGTGATAATTCACATGCAATAGACATTTACAGTCAAAATATTTAACATTAAAAAATTACCATTTCTGACCATCTGGAGAAGGTTCGACAGGTTCGAGGTCATGGTTTTTCATCAGAAAATTGATTTTTTGAACTGTAGAAAAAATTATTCAAAATGCTAATTGGGTTGTGCCTCATGTTGAATAACCACTTTTTAAAGCATCACTGTGACCAAAACTGCCATTTTTACAGACTTTTCCTCCTATTTAGCAGATTCTATTTCGACCAATTTCGGGCAGGAAAATGACTCTAAACGCACTTATTTTAGTTCCAAAAGTGATAATTCACATTTAATAGTCATTTACACTCAAAAGATTCAATATTAAAAAATGATTTTTTCTGACCATCTGGAGAATGGTCGACAGGTCCAAGGACATCGTTTTTCATCAGAAAATTGATTTTTTGCACTGTAGAGAAAATATATCAAAATGTCAATTGGATTGTGCCTCATGTTGAATAACCACTTTTTAAAGCCTCTCGGTGACCAAAATTATAGGCTTTTCCTAATACTCAGAAGCTTCTATTTCAACCAATTTCTGACAGGAAAATTACTCTAAACACACTTATTTTAGTTCCAAGAGTTCTAATTCACATGCAATAGTCATTTACAGTCAAAAAATTAAACATTAAAAAATTACCATTTCTGACCATCTGGAGAAAGTTCGACAGGTCACAGGTCATCGTTTTTCATCAGAAAAGTGAATTTTTGGACTGTAGAAAAATTAATTAAAAATGTCATTTGGATTGTGCCTCATGTTGAATAACTACTTTTTAAAGCCTCAATGTGACCAAAAATGCCATTTTTATAGACTTTTTCTCCTACTCAGAAGCTTCTATTTTGACCAGTTTCAGGCATTAAAATTACTCAAAACACACTTATTTCAGTTCCAAAAGTGATAATTCACATGCAATAGTCATTTACAGTAAAAAAACTTAAACATAAAAAAATTACCATTTCTGAACATCTGGAGAAAGTTCGACAGGTCACAGGTCATCGTTTTTCATCAGAAAATTGATTTTTTGGACTGCAGAAAAATTGATTCAAAATGTCATTTGGATTGTGCCTCATGTTGAATAACTACTTTTTAAAGCCTCAATGTGACCAAAATTGCCATTTTTACAGACTTTTCCTCCTACTCAGAAGCTTCTATTTCAACCAATTTCAGGTATTAAAATGACTCTAAACACATTTATTTTAGATCCAAGAGTTCTAATTCACATGCAATAGTCATCTACAGTAAAAACATTTAACATTAAAAAATGTACAATTTCTGGCCATCTGGAGAAAGTTCGGAGGGTCACGGGTCATCGTTTTTCATCAGAAAATTGATGTTTTGGACTGTAGAAAAATTGATTCAAAATGTCCTTTGGATTGTGCCTCATGTTGAATAACTACTTTTTAAAGCCTCAATGCGACCAAAATTGCAATTTTTTCAGACTTTTTCTTCTTCTCAGAAGATTCTATTTCGACCAATTTCAGGCATTAAAATGACTCTAAACACACTTATTTTAGTTCTAAAAGTGATAATTCTCATGCAATAGTCATTTACAGTAAAAAAATTAAACATTAAAAATATTACCATTTCTGACCATCTGGAGAAAGTTTGACAGGTCACAGGTCATCGTTTTTCATCCAAAAATAGATTTTTTGGTCTGTAGAAAAATTTATTCCAAATGTCATTTGGATTGTGCCTCATTTTGAATAACTACTTGTTAAAGCCTCGATATGACCAAAATTGCCATTTTTACAGACTTTTTCTCCTACTTAGAAGCTTCTATTTCGACCAATTTCAGGTATTAAAATGACTCTAAACACACTTATTTTAGATCCAAGAGTTCTAATTCACATGCAATAGTCATTTACAGTCAAAAAAATTAAGCATTAAAAAATTACCATTTCTGACCATCTGGAGAAAGTTCGACAGGTCACGGGTCATCGTTTTTCATCAGAAAATTGATTTTTTGGACTGTAGAAAAATTTATTCCAAATGTCATTTGGATTGTGCCTCATTTTGAATAACTACTTTTTAAAGCCTCAATGTGAACAAAATTGCCATTTTTACAGACTTTTTCTCCTACTGAGAAGCTTCTATTGCGACCATTTTCAGGGAAAAATGGCTCTAAACACACTTATTTTAATTCCAAAAGTGATAATTCAAATACAATAGTCATCTACAGTCAAAAAATTTAACATTAAAAAACTTACAATTTCTGGCCATCTGGAGAAAGTTCGAAAGGTCACGGGTCATCGTTTTTCATCAGAAAATTTATGTTTTGGACTGTAGAAAAATTGATTCAAAATATCCTTTGGATTGTGCCTCATGTTGAATAACTACTTTTTAAAGCCTCAATGCGACCAAAATTGCAATTTTTTCAGACTTTTTCTTTTACTCAGAAGCTTCTATTTCGACCAATTTCAGGCATTAAAATGACTCTAAACACACTTATTTTAGTTCTAAAAGTGATAATTCACATGCAATAGACATTTACAGTCAAAATATTTAACATTAAAAAATTACCATTTCTGACCATCTGGAGAAAGTTCGACAGGTTCGTGGTCATGGTTTTTCATCGGAAAATTGATTTTTTGGACTGTAGAAAAAATTATTCAAAATGTTAATTGGGTTGTGCCTCATGTTGAATAACCACTTTTTAAAGCATCACTGTGACCAAAACTGCCATCTTTACAGACTTTTCCTCCTATTTAGCAGATTCTATTTCGACCAATTTCGGGCAGGAAAATGACTCTAAACACACTTATTTTAGTTCCAAAAGTGATAATTCACATTTAATAGTCATTTACACTCAAAAGATTCAATATTAAAAAATGATTTTTTCTGACCATCTGGAGAATGGTCGACAGGTCACAGGTCATCGTTTTTCATCAGAAAAGTGATTTTTTGGACTGTAGAAAAATTAATTCAAAATGTCATTTGGATTGTGCCTCATGTTGAATAACTACTTTTTAAAGCCTCAATGTGACCAAAAATGCCATTTTTATAGACTTTTTCTCCTACTCAGAAGCTTCTATTTTGACCAGTTTCAGGCATTAAAATTACTCAAAACACACTTATTTCAGTTCCAAAAGTGATAATTCACATGCAATAGTCATTTACAGTAAAAAAACTTAAACATAAAAAAATTACCATTTCTGAACATCTGGAGAAAGTTCGACAGGTCACAGGTCATCGTTTTTCATCAGAAAATTGATTTTTTGGACTGCAGAAAAATTGATTCAAAATGTCATTTGGATTGTGCCTCATGTTGAATAACTACTTTTTAAAGCCTCAATGTGACCAAAATTGCCATTTTTACAGACTTTTCCTCCTACTCAGAAGCTTCTATTTCAACCAATTTCAGGTATTAAAATGACTCTAAACACATTTATTTTAGATCCAAGAGTTCTAATTCACATGCAATAGTCATCTACAGTAAAAACATTTAACATTAAAAAATGTACAATTTCTGGCCATCTGGAGAAAGTTCGGAGGGTCACGGGTCATCGTTTTTCATCAGAAAATTGATGTTTTGGACTGTAGAAAAATTGATTCAAAATGTCCTTTGGATTGTGCCTCATGTTGAATAACTACTTTTTAAAGCCTCAATGCGACCAAAATTGCAATTTTTTCAGACTTTTTCTTCTTCTCAGAAGATTCTATTTCGACCAATTTCAGGCATTAAAATGACTCTAAACACACTTATTTTAGTTCTAAAAGTGATAATTCTCATGCAATAGTCATTTACAGTAAAAAAATTAAACATTAAAAATATTACCATTTCTGACCATCTGGAGAAAGTTTGACAGGTCACAGGTCATCGTTTTTCATCCAAAAATAGATTTTTTGGTCTGTAGAAAAATTTATTCCAAATGTCATTTGGATTGTGCCTCATTTTGAATAACTACTTGTTAAAGCCTCGATATGACCAAAATTGCCATTTTTACAGACTTTTTCTCCTACTTAGAAGCTTCTATTTCGACCAATTTCAGGTATTAAAATGACTCTAAACACACTTATTTTAGATCCAAGAGTTCTAATTCACATGCAATAGTCATTTACAGTCAAAAAAATTAAGCATTAAAAAATTACCATTTCTGACCATCTGGAGAAAGTTCGACAGGTCACGGGTCATCGTTTTTCATCAGAAAATTGATTTTTTGGACTGTAGAAAAATTTATTCCAAATGTCATTTGGATTGTGCCTCATTTTGAATAACTACTTTTTAAAGCCTCAATGTGAACAAAATTGCCATTTTTACAGACTTTTTCTCCTACTGAGAAGCTTCTATTGCGACCATTTTCAGGGAAAAATGGCTCTAAACACACTTATTTTAATTCCAAAAGTGATAATTCAAATACAATAGTCATCTACAGTCAAAAAATTTAACATTAAAAAACTTACAATTTCTGGCCATCTGGAGAAAGTTCGAAAGGTCACGGGTCATCGTTTTTCATCAGAAAATTTATGTTTTGGACTGTAGAAAAATTGATTCAAAATATCCTTTGGATTGTGCCTCATGTTGAATAACTACTTTTTAAAGCCTCAATGCGACCAAAATTGCAATTTTTTCAGACTTTTTCTTTTACTCAGAAGCTTCTATTTCGACCAATTTCAGGCATTAAAATGACTCTAAACACACTTATTTTAGTTCTAAAAGTGATAATTCACATGCAATAGACATTTACAGTCAAAATATTTAACATTAAAAAATTACCATTTCTGACCATCTGGAGAAAGTTCGACAGGTTCGTGGTCATGGTTTTTCATCGGAAAATTGATTTTTTGGACTGTAGAAAAAATTATTCAAAATGTTAATTGGGTTGTGCCTCATGTTGAATAACCACTTTTTAAAGCATCACTGTGACCAAAACTGCCATCTTTACAGACTTTTCCTCCTATTTAGCAGATTCTATTTCGACCAATTTCGGGCAGGAAAATGACTCTAAACACACTTATTTTAGTTCCAAAAGTGATAATTCACATTTAATAGTCATTTACACTCAAAAGATTCAATATTAAAAAATGATTTTTTCTGACCATCTGGAGAATGGTCGACAGGTCCAAGGACATCGTTTTTCATCAGAAAATTGATTTTTTGCACTGTAGAGAAAATATATCAAAATGTCAATTGGATTGTGCCTCATGTTGAATAACCACTTTTTAAAGCCTCTCGGTGACCAAAATTATAGGCTTTTCCTAATACTCAGAAGCTTCTATTTCAACCAATTTCTGACAGGAAAATTACTCTAAACACACTTATTTTAGTTCCAAGAGTTCTAATTCACATGCAATAGTCATTTACAGTCAAAAAATTAAACATTAAAAAATTACCATTTCTGACCATCTGGAGAAAGTTCGACAGGTCACAGGTCATCGTTTTTCATCAGAAAAGTGAATTTTTGGACTGTAGAAAAATTAATTAAAAATGTCATTTGGATTGTGCCTCATGTTGAATAACTACTTTTTAAAGCCTCAATGTGACCAAAAATGCAATTTTTATAGACTTTTTCTCCTACTCAGAAGCTTCTATTTTGACCAGTTTCAGGCATTAAAATTACTCAAAACACACTTATTTCAGTTCCAAAAGTGATAATTCACATGCAATAGTCATTTACAGTAAAAAAACTTAAACATTAAAAAATTACCATTTCTGAACATCTGGAGAAAGTTCGACAGGTCACAGGTCATCGTTTTTCATCAGAAAATTGATTTTTTGGACTGCAGAAAAATTGATTCAAAATGTCATTTGGATTGTGCCTCATGTTGAATAACTACTTTTTAAAGCCTCAATGTGACCAAAATTGCCATTTTTACAGACTTTTCCTCCTACTCAGAAGCTTCTATTTCAACCAATTTCAGGTATTAAAATGACTCTAAACACATTTATTTTAGATCCAAGAGTTCTAATTCACATGCAATAGTCATCTACAGTAAAAACATTTAACATTAAAAAATTTACAATTTCTGGCCATCTGGAGAAAGTTCGAAAGGTCACGGGTCATCGTTTTTCATCAGAAAATTGATGTTTTGGACTGTAGAAAAATTGATTCAAAATGTCCTTTGGATTGTGCCTCATGTTGAATAACTACTTTTTAAAGCCTCAATGCGACCAAAATTGCAATTTTTTCAGACTTTTTCTTCTACTCAGAAGCTTCTATTTCGACCAATTTCAGGCATTAAAATGACTCTAAACACACTTATCTTAGTTCTAAAAGTGATAATTCACACGCAATAGACATTTACAGTCAAAATATCTAACATTAAAAAATTACCATTTCTGACCATCTGGAGAAAGTTCAACAGGTCACGGGTCATCGTTTTTCATCAGAAAATTGATGTTTTGGACTGTAGAAAAATTGATTCAAAATGTCATTTGGATTGTGCCTCATGTTGAATAACTACTTTTTAAAGCCTCAATGTGACCAAAAATGCAATTTTTATAGACTTTTTCTCCTACTCAGAAGCTTCTATTTTGACCAGTTTCAGGCATTAAAATTACTCAAAACACATTTATTTCAGTTCCAAAAGTGATAATTCACATGCAATAGTCATTTACAGTAAAAAAACTTAAACATAAAAAAATTACCATTTCTGAACATCTGGAGAAAGTTCGACAGGTCACAGGTCATCGTTTTTCATCAGAAAATTGATTTTTTGGACTGCAGAAAAATTGATTCAAAATGTCATTTGGATTGTGCCTCATGTTGAATACCTACTTTTTAAAGCCTCAATGTGACCAAAATTGCCATTTTTACAGACTTTTTCTCCTACTTAGAAGCTTCTATTTCGACCAATTTCAGGTATTAAAATGACTCTAAACACACTTATTTTAGATCCAAGAGTTCTAATTCACATGCAATAGTCATTTACAGTCAAAAAATGAAGCATTAAAACATTACCATTTCAGACCATCTGGAGAAAGTTCGACAGGTCACGGGTCATCGTTTTTCATCAGAAAATTGATTTTTTGGACTGTAGAAAAATGTATTCCAAATGTCATTTGGGTTGTGCCTCATTTTGAATAACTACTTTTTAAAGCCTCAATGTGACCAAAATTGCCATTTTTACAGACTTTTTCTCCTACTGAGAAGCTTCTATTGCGACCATTTTCAGGGAAAAATGGCTCTAAACACACTTATTTTAACTCCAAAAGTGATAATTCAAATACAATAGTCATCTACAGTCAAAAAATTTAACATTAAAAAACTTACAATTTCTGGCCATCTGGAGAAAGTTCGAAAGGTCACGGGTCATCGTTTTTCATCAGAAAATTGATGTTTTGGACTGTAGAAAAATTGATTCAAAATGTCCTTTGGATTGTGCCTCATGTTGAATAACTACTTTTTAAAGCCTCAATGCGACCAAAATTGCAATTTTTTCAGACTTTTTCTTCTACTCAGAAGCTTCTATTTCGACCAATTTCAGGCATTAAAATGACTCTAAACACACCTATTTTAGTTCTAAAAGTGATAATTCACATGCAATAGACATTTACAGTCAAAATATTTAACATTAAAAAATTACCATTTCTGACCATCTGGAGAAGGTTCGACAGGTTCGAGGTCATGGTTTTTCATCAGAAAATTGATTTTTTGAACTGTAGAAAAAATTATTCAAAATGCTAATTGGGTTGTGCCTCATGTTGAATAACCACTTTTTAAAGCATCACTGTGACCAAAACTGCCATTTTTACAGACTTTTCCTCCTATTTAGCAGATTCTATTTCGACCAATTTCGGGCAGGAAAATGACTCTAAACGCACTTATTTTAGTTCCAAAAGTGATAATTCACATTTAATAGTCATTTACACTCAAAAGATTCAATATTAAAAAATGATTTTTTCTGACCATCTGGAGAATGGTCGACAGGTCCAAGGACATCGTTTTTCATCAGAAAATTGATTTTTTGCACTGTAGAGAAAATATATCAAAATGTCAATTGGATTGTGCCTCATGTTGAATAACCACTTTTTAAAGCCTCTCGGTGACCAAAATTATAGGCTTTTCCTAATACTCAGAAGCTTCTATTTCAACCAATTTCTGACAGGAAAATTACTCTAAACACACTTATTTTATTTCCAAGAGTTCTAATTCACATGCAATAGTCATTTACAGTCAAAAAATTAAACATTAAAAAATTAGCATTTCTGACCATCTGGAGAAAGTTCGACAGGTCACAGGTCATCGTTTTTCATCAGAAAAGTGAATTTTTGGACTGTAGAAAAATTAATTCAAAATGTCATTTGGATTGTGCCTCATGTTGAATAACTACTTTTTAAAGCCTCAATGTGACCAAAAATGCAATTTTTATAGACTTTTTCTCCTACTCAGAAGCTTCTATTTTGACCAGTTTCAGGCATTAAAATTACTCAAAACACATTTATTTCAGTTCCAAAAGTGATAATTCACATGCAATAGTCATTTACAGTAAAAAAACTTAAACATAAAAAAATTACCATTTCTGAACATCTGGAGAAAGTTCGACAGGTCACAGGTCATCGTTTTTCATCAGAAAATTGATTTTTTGGACTGCAGAAAAATTGATTCAAAATGTCATTTGGATTGTGCCTCATGTTGAATACCTACTTTTTAAAGCCTCAATGTGACCAAAATTGCCATTTTTACAGACTTTTTCTCCTACTTAGAAGCTTCTATTTCGACCAATTTCAGGTATTAAAATGACTCTAAACACACTTATTTTAGATCCAAGAGTTCTAATTCACATGCAATAGTCATTTACAGTCAAAAAATGAAGCATTAAAACATTACCATTTCAGACCATCTGGAGAAAGTTCGACAGGTCACGGGTCATCGTTTTTCATCAGAAAATTGATTTTTTGGACTGTAGAAAAATGTATTCCAAATGTCATTTGGGTTGTGCCTCATTTTGAATAACTACTTTTTAAAGCCTCAATGTGACCAAAATTGCCATTTTTACAGACTTTTTCTCCTACTGAGAAGCTTCTATTGCGACCATTTTCAGGGAAAAATGGCTCTAAACACACTTATTTTAACTCCAAAAGTGATAATTCAAATACAATAGTCATCTACAGTCAAAAAATTTAACATTAAAAAACTTACAATTTCTGGCCATCTGGAGAAAGTTCGAAAGGTCACGGGTCATCGTTTTTCATCAGAAAATTGATGTTTTGGACTGTAGAAAAATTGATTCAAAATGTCCTTTGGATTGTGCCTCATGTTGAATAACTACTTTTTAAAGCCTCAATGCGACCAAAATTGCAATTTTTTCAGACTTTTTCTTCTACTCAGAAGCTTCTATTTCGACCAATTTCAGGCATTAAAATGACTCTAAACACACCTATTTTAGTTCTAAAAGTGATAATTCACATGCAATAGACATTTACAGTCAAAATATTTAACATTAAAAAATTACCATTTCTGACCATCTGGAGAAGGTTCGACAGGTTCGAGGTCATGGTTTTTCATCAGAAAATTGATTTTTTGAACTGTAGAAAAAATTATTCAAAATGCTAATTGGGTTGTGCCTCATGTTGAATAACCACTTTTTAAAGCATCACTGTGACCAAAACTGCCATTTTTACAGACTTTTCCTCCTATTTAGCAGATTCTATTTCGACCAATTTCGGGCAGGAAAATGACTCTAAACGCACTTATTTTAGTTCCAAAAGTGATAATTCACATTTAATAGTCATTTACACTCAAAAGATTCAATATTAAAAAATGATTTTTTCTGACCATCTGGAGAATGGTCGACAGGTCCAAGGACATCGTTTTTCATCAGAAAATTGATTTTTTGCACTGTAGAGAAAATATATCAAAATGTCAATTGGATTGTGCCTCATGTTGAATAACCACTTTTTAAAGCCTCTCGGTGACCAAAATTATAGGCTTTTCCTAATACTCAGAAGCTTCTATTTCAACCAATTTCTGACAGGAAAATTACTCTAAACACACTTATTTTATTTCCAAGAGTTCTAATTCACATGCAATAGTCATTTACAGTCAAAAAATTAAACATTAAAAAATTACCATTTCTGACCATCTGGAGAAAGTTCGACAGGTCACAGGTCATCGTTTTTCATCAGAAAAGTGAATTTTTGGACTGTAGAAAAATTAATTCAAAATGTCATTTGGATTGTGCCTCATGTTGAATAACTACTTTTTAAAGCCTCAATGTGACCAAAAATGCAATTTTTATAGACTTTTTCTCCTACTCAGAAGCTTCTATTTTGACCAGTTTCAGGCATTAAAATTACTCAAAACACATTTATTTCAGTTCCAAAAGTGATAATTCACATGCAATAGTCATTTACAGTAAAAAAACTTAAACATAAAAAAATTACCATTTCTGAACATCTGGAGAAAGTTCGACAGGTCACAGGTCATCGTTTTTCATCAGAAAATTGATTTTTTGGACTGCAGAAAAATTGATTCAAAATGTCATTTGGATTGTGCCTCATGTTGAATAACTACTTTTTAAAGCCTCAATGTGACCAAAATTGCCATTTTTACAGACTTTTCCTCCTACTCAGAAGCTTCTATTTCAACCAATTTCAGGTATTAAAATGACTCTAAACACATTTATTTTAGATCCAAGAGTTCTAATTCACATGCAATAGTCATCTACAGTAAAAACATTTAACATTAAAAAATTTACAATTTCTGGCCATCTGGAGAAAGTTCGAAGGGTCACGGGTCATCGTTTTTCATCAGAAAATTGATGTTTTGGACTGTAGAAAAATTGATTCAAAATGTCCTTTGGATTGTGCCTCATGTTGAATAACTACTTTTTAAAGCCTCAATGCGACCAAAATTGCAATTTTTTCAGACTTTTTCTTCTTCTCAGAAGATTCTATTTCGACCAATTTCAGGCATTAAAATGACTCTAAACACACTTATTTTAGTTCTAAAAGTGATAATTCTCATGCAATAGTCATTTACAGTAAAAAAATTAAACATTAAAAATATTACCATTTCTGACCATCTGGAGAAAGTTTGACAGGTCACAGGTCATCGTTTTTCATCCAAAAATAGATTTTTTGGTCTGTAGAAAAATTTATTCCAAATGTCATTTGGATTGTGCCTCATTTTGAATAACTACTTGTTAAAGCCTCGATATGACCAAAATTGCCATTTTTACAGACTTTTTCTCCTACTTAGAAGCTTCTATTTCGACCAATTTCAGGTATTAAAATGACTCTAAACACACTTATTTTAGATCCAAGAGTTCTAATTCACATGCAATAGTCATTTACAGTCAAAAAAATTAAGCATTAAAAAATTACCATTTCTGACCATCTGGAGAAAGTTCGACAGGTCACGGGTCATCGTTTTTCATCAGAAAATTGATTTTTTGGACTGTAGAAAAATGTATTCCAAATGTCATTTGGATTGTGCCTCATTTTGAATAACTACTTTTTAAAGCCTCAATGTGAACAAAATTGCCATTTTTACAGACTTTTTCTCCTACTGAGAAGCTTCTATTGCGACCATTTTCAGGGAAAAATGGCTCTAAACACACTTATTTTAATTCCAAAAGTGATAATTCAAATACAATAGTCATCTACAGTCAAAAAATTTAACATTAAAAAACTTACAATTTCTGGCCATCTGGAGAAAGTTCGAAAGGTCACGGGTCATCGTTTTTCATCAGAAAATTTATGTTTTGGACTGTAGAAAAATTGATTCAAAATATCCTTTGGATTGTGCCTCATGTTGAATAACTACTTTTTAAAGCCTCAATGCGACCAAAATTGCAATTTTTTCAGACTTTTTCTTTTACTCAGAAGCTTCTATTTCGACCAATTTCAGGCATTAAAATGACTCTAAACACACTTATTTTAGTTCTAAAAGTGATAATTCACATGCAATAGACATTTACAGTCAAAATATTTAACATTAAAAAATTACCATTTCTGACCATCTGGAGAAAGTTCGACAGGTTCGTGGTCATGGTTTTTCATCGGAAAATTGATTTTTTGGACTGTAGAAAAAATTATTCAAAATGTTAATTGGGTTGTGCCTCATGTTGAATAACCACTTTTTAAAGCATCACTGTGACCAAAACTGCCATCTTTACAGACTTTTCCTCCTATTTAGCAGATTCTATTTCGACCAATTTCGGGCAGGAAAATGACTCTAAACACACTTATTTTAGTTCCAAAAGTGATAATTCACATTTAATAGTCATTTACACTCAAAAGATTCAATATTAAAAAATGATTTTTTCTGACCATCTGGAGAATGGTCGACAGGTCCAAGGACATCGTTTTTCATCAGAAAATTGATTTTTTGCACTGTAGAGAAAATATATCAAAATGTCAATTGGATTGTGCCTCATGTTGAATAACCACTTTTTAAAGCCTCTCGGTGACCAAAATTATAGGCTTTTCCTAATACTCAGAAGCTTCTATTTCAACCAATTTCTGACAGGAAAATTACTCTAAACACACTTATTTTAGTTCCAAGAGTTCTAATTCACATGCAATAGTCATTTACAGTCAAAAAATTAAACATTAAAAAATTACCATTTCTGACCATCTGGAGAAAGTTCGACAGGTCACAGGTCATCGTTTTTCATCAGAAAAGTGAATTTTTGGACTGTAGAAAAATTAATTAAAAATGTCATTTGGATTGTGCCTCATGTTGAATAACTACTTTTTAAAGCCTCAATGTGACAAAAAATGCAATTTTTATAGACTTTTTCTCCTACTCAGAAGCTTCTATTTTGACTAGTTTCAGGCATTAAAATTACTCAAAACACACTTATTTCAGTTCCAAAAGTGATAATTCACATGCAATAGTCATTTACAGTAAAAAAACTTAAACATTAAAAAATTACCATTTCTGAACATCTGGAGAAAGTTCGACAGGTCACAGGTCATCGTTTTTCATCAGAAAATTGATTTTTTGGACTGCAGAAAAATTGATTCAAAATGTCATTTGGATTGTGCCTCATGTTGAATAACTACTTTTTAAAGCCTCAATGTGACCAAAATTGCCATTTTTACAGACTTTTCCTCCTACTCAGAAGCTTCTATTTCAACCAATTTCAGGTATTAAAATGACTCTAAACACATTTATTTTAGATCCAAGAGTTCTAATTCACATGCAATAGTCATCTACAGTAAAAACATTTAACATTAAAAAATTTACAATTTCTGGCCATCTGGAGAAAGTTCGAAAGGTCACGGGCCATCGTTTTTCATCAGAAAATTGATGTTTTGGACTGTAGAAAAATTGATTCAAAATGTCCTTTGGATTGTGCCTCATGTTGAATAACTACTTTTTAAAGCCTCAATGCGACCAAAATTGCAATTTTTTCAGACTTTTTCTTCTACTCAGAAGCTTCTATTTCGACCAATTTCAGGCATTAAAATGACTCTAAACACACTTATCTTAGTTCTAAAAGTGATAATTCACACGCAATAGACATTTACAGTCAAAATATCTAACATTAAAAAATTACCATTTCTGACCATCTGGAGAAAGTTCAACAGGTCACGGGTCATCGTTTTTCATCAGAAAATTGATGTTTTGGACTGTAGAAAAATTGATTCAAAATGTCCTTTGGATTGTGCCTCATGTTGAATAACTACTTTTTAAAGCCTCAATGTGACCAAAATTGCCATTTTTACAGACTTTTTCTCCTACTTAGAAGCTTCTATTTCGACCAATTTCAGGTATTAAAATGACTCTAAACACACTTATTTTAGATCCAAGAGTTCTAATTCACATGCAATAGTCATTTACAGTCAAAAAATGAAGCATTAAAACATTACCATTTCAGACCATCTGGAGAAAGTTCGACAGGTCACGGGTCATCGTTTTTCATCAGAAAATTGATTTTTTGGACTGTAGAAAAATGTATTCCAAATGTCATTTGGGTTGTGCCTCATTTTGAATAACTACTTTTTAAAGCCTCAATGGGACCAAAATTGCCATTTTTACAGACTTTTTCTCCTACTGAGAAGCTTCTATTGCGACCATTTTCAGGGAAAAATGGCTCTAAACACACTTATTTTAACTCCAAAAGTGATAATTCAAATACAATAGTCATCTACAGTCAAAAAATTTAACATTAAAAAACTTACAATTTCTGGCCATCTGGAGAAAGTTCGAAAGGTCACGGGTCATCGTTTTTCATCAGAAAATTGATGTTTTGGACTGTAGAAAAATTGATTCAAAATGTCCTTTGGATTGTGCCTCATGTTGAATAACTACTTTTTAAAGCCTCAATGCGACCAAAATTGCAATTTTTTCAGACTTTTTCTTCTACTCAGAAGCTTCTATTTCGACCAATTTCAGGCATTAAAATGACTCTAAACACACCTATTTTAGTTCTAAAAGTGATAATTCACATGCAATAGACATTTACAGTCAAAATATTTAACATTAAAAAATTACCATTTCTGACCATCTGGAGAAGGTTCGACAGGTTCGAGGTCATGGTTTTTCATCAGAAAATTGATTTTTTGAACTGTAGAAAAAATTATTCAAAATGCTAATTGGGTTGTGCCTCATGTTGAATAACCACTTTTTAAAGCATCACTGTGACCAAAACTGCCATTTTTACAGACTTTTCCTCCTATTTAGCAGATTCTATTTCGACCAATTTCGGGCAGGAAAATGACTCTAAACGCACTTATTTTAGTTCCAAAAGTGATAATTCACATTTAATAGTCATTTACACTCAAAAGATTGAATATTAAAAAATGATTTTTTCTGACCATCTGGAGAATGGTCGACAGGTCCAAGGACATCGTTTTTCATCAGAAAATTGATTTTTTGCACTGTAGAGAAAATATATCAAAATGTCAATTGGATTGTGCCTCATGTTGAATAACCACTTTTTAAAGCCTCTCGGTGACCAAAATTATAGGCTTTTCCTAATACTCAGAAGCTTCTATTTCAACCAATTTCTGACAGGAAAATTACTCTAAACACACTTATTTTAGTTCCAAGAGTTCTAATTCACATGCAATAGTCATTTACAGTCAAAAAATTAAACATTAAAAAATTACCATTTCTGACCATCTGGAGAAAGTTCGACAGGTCACAGGTCATCGTTTTTCATCAGAAAAGTGAATTTTTGGACTGTAGAAAAATTAATTAAAAATGTCATTTGGATTGTGCCTCATGTTGAATAACTACTTTTTAAAGCCTCAATGTGACCAAAAATGCAATTTTTATAGACTTTTTCTCCTACTCAGAAGCTTCTATTTTGACCAGTTTCAGGCATTAAAATTACTCAAAACACACTTATTTCAGTTCCAAAAGTGATAATTCACATGCAATAGTCATTTACAGTAAAAAAACTTAAACATTAAAAAATTACCATTTCTGAACATCTGGAGAAAGTTCGACAGGTCACAGGTCATCGTTTTTCATCACAAAATTGATTTTTTGGACTGCAGAAAAATTGATTCAAAATGTCATTTGGATTGTGCCTCATGTTGAATAACTACTTTTTAAAGCCTCAATGTGACCAAAATTGCCATTTTTACAGACTTTTCCTCCTACTCAGAAGCTTCTATTTCAACCAATTTCAGGTATTAAAATGACTCTAAACACATTTATTTTAGATCCAAGAGTTCTAATTCACATGCAATAGTCATCTACAGTAAAAACATTTAACATTAAAAAATTTACAATTTCTGGCCATCTGGAGAAAGTTCGAAAGGTCACGGGTCATCGTTTTTCATCAGAAAATTGATGTTTTGGACTGTAGAAAAATTGATTCAAAATGTCCTTTGGATTGTGCCTCATGTTGAATAACTACTTTTTAAAGCCTCAATGCGACCAAAATTGCAATTTTTTCAGACTTTTTCTTCTACTCAGAAGCTTCTATTTCGACCAATTTCAGGCATTAAAATGACTCTAAACACACTTATCTTAGTTCTAAAAGTGATAATTCACACGCAATAGACATTTACAGTCAAAATATCTAACATTAAAAAATTACCATTTCTGACCATCTGGAGAAAGTTCAACAGGTCACGGGTCATCGTTTTTCATCAGAAAATTGATGTTTTGGACTGTAGAAAAATTGATTCAAAATGTCCTTTGGATTGTGCCTCATGTTGAATAACTACTTTTTAAAGCCTCAATGTGACCAAAATTGCCATTTTTACAGACTTTTTCTCCTACTTAGAAGCTTCTATTTCGACCAATTTCAGGTATTAAAATGACTCTAAACACACTTATTTTAGATCCAAGAGTTCTAATTCACATGCAATAGTCATTTACAGTCAAAAAATTAAGCATTAAAAAATTACCATTTCTGACCATCTGGAGAAAGTTCGACAGGTCACGGGTCATCGTTTTTCATCAGAAAATTGATGTTTTGGACTGTAGAAAAGTTGATACAAAATATCCTTTGGATTGTGCCTCATGTTGAATAACTACTTTTTAAAGCCTCAATGCGACCAAAAATGCAATTTTTCAGACTTTTTCTTTTACTCAGAAGCTTCTATTTCGACCAATTTCAGGCATTAAAATGACTCTAAACACACTTATTTTAGTTCTAAAAGTGATAATTCACATGCAATAGTCATTTACAGTCAAAATATTTAACATTAAAAAATTACCATTTCTGACCATCTGGAGCAAGTTCGACAGGTCACGGGTCATCGTTTTTCATCAGAAAATTGATTTTTTGGACTGTTGTAAAATTGATTCAAAATGTCATTTGGATTGTGCCTCATGTTGGATAACTACTTTCTAAAGCCTCAATGCGACCAAAATTGCAATTTTTTCAGACTCTTTCTTCTACTCAGAAGCTTCTATTTCGACCAATTTCAGGCATTAAAATGACTCTAAACACACTTATTTTAGTTCTAAAAGTGATAATTCACATGCAATAGACATTTACAGTCAAAATATTTAACATTAAAAGATTACCATTTCTGACCATCTGGAGAAAGTTCAACAGGTCACGGGTCATCGTTTTTCATCAGAAAATTGATTTTTTGGTCTGTAGAAAAAATGATTCAAAATGTCGCTTGGATTGTGCCTCATGTTGAATAACTACTTTTTAAAGCCTCAATGTGACCAAAATTTCATTTTTTACAGACTTTTTCTACTACTCAGAACCATCAATTTCGACAAATATCAGGCATTAAAATGACTCTAAACACACTTATTTTATTTCCGAAAGTGATAATTCCATGCAATAGTCATTTACAGTCAAAATATTTAACATTAAAAATTTACCATTTCTGACCATCTGGAGCAAGTTCGACAGGTCACGGGTCATCGTTTTTCATCAGAAAATTGATTTTTTGGACTGTTGTAAAATTGATTCAAAATGTCATTTGGATTGTGCCTCATGTTGGATAACTACTTTTTAAAGCCTCAATGCGACCAAAATTGCAATTTTTTCAGACTTTTTCTACTACTCAGAACTTTCAATTTCGACCAATTTCAGGCATTAAAATGACTCTAAACACACTTATTTTAGTTCTAAAAGTGATAATTCACATGCAATAGACATTTACAGTCAAAATATTTAACATTAAAAAATTACCATTCCTGACCATCTGGAGAAATATCGACAGGTCACGGGTCATCGTTTTTCATCAGAAAATTGATTTTTTGGTCTGTAGAAAAATTGATTCAAAATGTCATTTGGATTGTGCCTAATGTTAAATAACTACTTTTTAAAGCCTCAATGCGACCAAAATTGCAATTTTTTCAGACTTTTTCTTCTACTCAGAAGCTTCTATTTTGACCAATTTCAGGCATTAAAATGACTCTAAATACACTTATTTTATTTCCAAAAGTGATAATTCACATGCAATAGTCATTTACAGTCAAAAAATTAAACATTAATAAACTACCATTTCTGACCATCTGGAGAAAGTTTGACAGGTCTGGGGTCATCGTTTTTCAGCAGAAAATTGATTTTTTGGACTGTACAAAAAATGGTTCAAAATGTCAATTGGATCGTGCCTCATGTCGAATAATATCTTTTTAAGGCCTCTCAGTGACCAAAATTTACATTTTTACATACTTTTCCGAGTACTGAGAAGCTTCTATTTTGACTGATTTTGGGCAGGAAAATGACTCTAAACACTTAATTTGGTTCCAAAAGTGAGAATTCATATGCAATAGTTATTTACAGTCAAAAGATTAAACTTTAAAAAATCACCATTCCTGACCACCTGGAGAAAGTTTGACAGGGGTCAATGTTTTTCATCAGAAAACATAGTTTTTTGGACTGTAGAAAAATTGATTCAAAATGTCATTTGGATTGTGCCTCATGTTGAATAACTACTTTGTAAAGCCTCAATGTGACCAAAATTGACATTTTTATAGATTTTTTCTCCTACCCAGAAGCTTCTATTTCGCTCAATTTCAGGCATTAGAATGACTCTAAACACACTTATTTTAGATCCAAAAGTGATAATTCACATGCAATAGTCATTTACTTTTTTTTTTTTTTAAATATTTTTATTGATTTTATCCCGTTTTTTCTCACAATAAACACATTGTTATACATTTAGACATTAGTACATTTTCCAATCAGTATTCCAGTCTTTGAATACTCTACCATAACTGGTTTGAAGTTTAAGCAATACAAAGTAACAACGCACACATTTTAGACAGCATGTACCTACTTAGGTACAACTATGTTTCAAATTATATCAGATTAACCTATACTACCATACTTGCTTTCCACTTCGCTATCGGTTCCCAAATTTTTAAACCAAGCCTTCTTCCCCTTTTCCCCTTGCGTGCATATATTGTTTTCTCAAGGTTATAACAGAATAATAAATTTGCCAGCCATACTTGCATTCCCGGGGGTACCTTGTCTAACCATGCTCTTGCTATTGACAACCTCAAGACTGCCGCAGCCACGAACACAAATTCCTTGTATACAGATCCAACTTGATTGTCTATCCCCAACAAGATCATCATAGGTGACACTTTTCTTCGTATACCCAATGTATTACCTAAAAAATCCTCAACATTTTTAATCAGGGTATACAACTGAGGGCAAGTAGCAAACATATGGATTAAATCTGCGTCACCTGCATTGCAACGAGGGCAAGTAGTGCCAGTGGAGCCTCCCCATTTAAATATTCTCGCGGGAGTGTGATAGAGTGAGAACAAAGTCTTATAGTGTTGTGATTGCAGGGGGCCCGAGCACAAAATACTACAACCCAAGTCCAAAGATTCTTGAAAATTTCCGGGCTCCACCCCCAATTTTCCCACCCACTTATTACTAACTTTTTCGATATCATCTAACTTTCCTTTAACAAGACATGCGTAGAAGGATCTAATTGTGCAATCTTCCGCACTTTTTATTTTCTCCAATATTTCATTAGTACTAAATCCCATACTCCCACCTTGCTTGCGACAAAAGAAGCTCCTTACCTGTAGGTATTTAAAAAAGTCCTTACTCTCAATACCATACTTAAGGGTAAGGTCTGCAAACTGAACTAATCCCTCCTTATCCATTAAATCCCCAATCTGTACTATCCCTTTTTGAGTCCACCTCGCCATTGTCGAATCAGCAAACACTTCTGGAGGGAAGGACTTATTCTTATAAAGCCTGACATACCTATTATATCTTCCCAATCCCATTTTTTTAAGGAAAGTATTCCAAATCCTGGTTGCTGCCCCTACGGTCTTAAATCTAGTCCTTTTATGATATCCAAACACAATTCTATTTAGAAAATTATTTTCCGTCTCTACCCCCAATACTATAGAATACACCTCTGTGGGGAGGGTCATATTTCCTGTATCGAGTCCCCAACCACCTAACAAACCCTGCATGTATTGTAGTGCTGCCGCAATTTGATATAACCTAAAATCAGGGGTCCCCCATCCCCCTCTTTCTCTTGGGAGGGTCATATGTCTATAAGCCCGCCTGGTTTTCCCATGCGCCCAGATAAATCTATTCAAAACTCTCTCTAACAAATTAAACCATTTACCTTCAAAAACCAAAGGGATAGCCCGAAAAAAATATAAAAATTTGGGCAGGATCAGCATTTTAATCAAGTTGGTACACCCCATAAGTGAAAGATGCAGGTTGTTCATCCTCTCCAATTCCCTCTTTACCTTCTCAATCAGAGGGGTCAGGTTCAATTCTACAATCTTATCTAGATCCGTCGTTAATAACACCCCTAGATATACTGCTGAGGAAGCCACCCTATCATCATTACATAATGTATTGCTGTTTTTAATAATCTGCGTCTTTGATCTGTTTAAGCTATAGCCCGAAATCTGGCCAAATGCCTGGGCCTCAATCTCAACCTCCGTTATAGCTTGGGTGGGGTTCGGGGTCATAATAGCTATATCGTCTGCGTAAGCCAAGGTCTTGATGCTGCAACCGTTTACCCTCATTGGTGGAATCTCTTGATTAGCTTCGAGTCGTCGTAATAGCGGTTCAAGATACAATGCAAAAAGGAGGGGGGAAGAGGGACATCCCTGCCTAGTCCCCCTAGCAATTTTAACTATATCCGACAACCCACCGTTCACTCTAATTCTTGCTGTTGGGGTGTTATAAAGTACACCCATAGCTTTGATAAACGGCTCCCCCATCCCACACCACCTCAGAACCTGCCAAAGGTAATCCCAGGAGACCCTGTCGAAAGCCTTCTCGGCGTCTAAAAAAAAGCGCTGCGACAGGACCCCCTAGGACACCTACAGCGTCAAACATAGTAATAACAGTCCTAACGTGCTGCGTTGTTCCCTTACCAGGGATGAACCCGTGCTGTATAGGTGTTACCAACTGCTCAATGATCCCTGCGAGCCTCTTTGCTAGAATTTTAGAATATACCTTAACATCAGAATTCATTAATGTAATTGGTCTATATGACCCTGGCATTTCTGGCGGCTTACCCTTTTTCAAAATTACGATTATGTGAGCCCCTCCCCATGATTCCGGGCTAGATTCCCCTATCTGTGCTTGTTGCATTATTAAGAACATGTCTGATAGGAGTACATTTTTGAATATTTGATAAAATTCAACCGGAATTTGATCTGGCCCTGCTGCTTTGCCTCCTGGTAGGTTACCGAGGGCCTCAGAGAGTTCTTCCATCTGTAACGGTCTATCTAATACCTCTTTATCTTCTTCGGACATTATCGGGGGGGGAATGTTACGCAAATAGTTACCGACCTCCGCCAAACATGCTGACTCCTCTGGGGTATACAAATCTGTATAAAACTTTCTGAATTCTTCCCTAATTAAATTAGTATCCGTAACCATATTCCCGCATACATCCCTAATTTCCTTTATCGCAGCTGCCGCCGTTTTCTGCCTAGTTCTAATTGCCAACACACGCCCCACCTTCTCGCTCAGTTCATACGTTTCTTCCTTCTTTGTTAGAAAGTTATCTGCAGCTTGCCTAGCGAACCCTTCCACCACTTCAGCTTTTAGGGCTATAATTTCCAACAAGTGTACTTCTAAGGGTAAATTCTGTGCTATGGCCCTGCTGAGGTTTTCTTCCTTTCTCAATAATCTCTGCCCAACCTGCTCTCTCTTAACTCTCTCTCTCTTTTGTCTCCCCCCAACAAAACTAATTGTTTCTCCCCGTATTCCTGCCTTAAAGGTGTCCCAGACCACTCCCGCGGCCGCTGTCCCCCTATTAACATCCCAAAAACATTTAATCCAGGCATTCATGTGCTCCCTATATGCAGGATCCTTTAATAAAGCCCTCTCAAAGGTCCACACTGAGGATGTCCTTGGTGTTTGTCCAATCTTAAGAGTAAGAATCACCGGGCTGTGGTCTGATATCACCCTAGGCAACTTCTCCACTTGTGCCCCCGAGAGTAAACAATTAGAAATCAAAAAGTAATCAAGCCTAACCATTAATTTATGCGGGGCGGAAAAGAAGGTACTTCCATCTAGATAGGGATGTAGCTTTACCCATGGGTCCACCAAAGCATTATGTATAACCATATCAGCTAGTGCCCTAAATACTTTCCTCTTTCTGCCCCGGTATATCGCATCTTGGCGTGTAAATGAGCTATCTAAATCATGAAGGTTAAAATCACCACAGCATACTATGGGCTCAGGCCACTGGGCCAGCTCCATATCTAAGAACTGAAATACATCTGGGTCATCCTCCGTGGAACCATAAATTGTAACGAGAGTTATTTTCTGCCCCCTAAAGCATACTTCCAAAATAACCCATCTACCCCATTGATCTTCCTTCTTTTTCCCTACAACCACATCCCTTTGTCTACCCAAAACTGCCACCCCTCTCGTCCTAGTCCCCTGTTTAGTACTTGCCAACACCTTGAACCCTAGTTGCTCCAAAAGGTATGCCCTACCTAATTCTATATGGGTCTCCTGAAGACATATCAGATCCAATTGCAAAACTTTTAAATATGCAGCCACTCTCATCCTCTTGTTCCCCTCGTTAAGACCACATATATTGATTGATGCTATCCTGCACGCCATACTGCTAATATTTGTAGATGCCACAGCTGCCAAAGATAAGCATTATTTACCATCCTCAAACCAGTTTGTGTACAACTTAAATTTCCTACATGCATAACAATGTGCCAAATCTTAAAGTATACCAAACAATAATTATTACTGTCCCCCCCCACCTGAAGCCACCCCCGCCCTCTCCCACCCTGCACAACCCTCCCCACCTCCCTCCCCTCCCTCCCCTTAACAGGCAAATAGGCCAAGACCTATGTGTGCCCGCCTTGGTTGTGCGGGTCGCATCCCTCTCCCGCAAGGTACCTTAACATTCCTGTGCATTACTGTGCATTACTGTGCTGCCCTTCCCCCTGGCCCTGATATCTATATACAGGTGACACTTGGATGCCTACAAGTACTCTAACCCCCCTTATGCTTCCTCATTTCCGCCAAGAATAGCTCAGCCTTGATCTCAGAAGTAAACATCCACGTTTTCCCACTCACTATCACCTTAAGCCTGGCTGGGTATAGTAGATATGCTTCCAAGCCTAAGGCTTGGAAGGGAGCGATCAACTGCCTTAGCTTCCATCTCCTCTCTATAGTAAAGTGGCAGAAGTCGGGTCTAGCAAAAAAAGCGTTACCTTCGAAAATCCTTCTGCTATCTGGTCTTGCCTTACCCAAGATCTCCTCCCTGAGTAAGAAGTTCCCTAAGTACACTAGTATTGCCCTTGGGTGATTCTGCTGTCCATCCCTCCCAACTCCTCCTGTGGCCTGAGCTTTCTTCATAGTGAATGGGAACCTGTGCGCCCTCTGTACTTCTTTTTCCCACTGCCACTGAGACTCTGGAAAGGCCCCTCTTAAAAGATTAACAACAAATTGTCTAACATCCTGCCCTTCTGACCCTTCCGCCACACCCAGCAGTCTAACATTGTTCCTCCTCTGCCTATTTTCAAAATCCTCCATCTTCCAACACATATCCGCAGTCATTTTTTCCTGCTCCGTCTTGAATTGCTGCCATCTCCCGACATCATCTTCAAGCTTACCGGTGCGCTCCTCTACCTCTGTTACACGTTCCACCAGTACATCGTATAATTTATTAACCTTTCTTAAACTGTTCTGGATTTTCTTTGATGCCTGCCTCGCCCTACGGCTTTCTGTCCTTGCCTCACTTTGCATCTGCTTCATTGTGGTAAGCAGAGTGTGGAAGGGGTCCTGCGGGGGAGGAGTAGGGCCAGCTACCGCACCCTCAATGACGTTACCGGATTTGCTATCCTCCTGATATACTTGTGAGGTTGCAGAGTAATCCCACAGTAACCGTCTATCTAGATGTCTAGATGGGTCAGAGTTTTGTCTCTTTGATTTTACACGACTCTTCTTTGTTGTGGATTCTTTCCCTGATGTACTGGTGCCAGAATCAGTGCATTCCTGATTGTCCTCGTCATCATCCTCTGTATTGGACTCTGATGTGAGTATTGACACTGAGTCTTCGTTCACTGAATAGAACTCTCCTTCCCCTTCAAGGGAGGTACAATCTCCTCCCCCCTGAGGGTGCTTACCGGTTTTCTGCCCCTTTAAGCAGCTCTGATTTTCTATGCTGCTCCTACTCCCCCAGGTACCGATCTCTTTCTTTGAAGAGTTCATCTCTTCTTCCAACAATGTTAAGGCCTCCAACATATCACCAGTGGTAACATCCGTGCAGCTCATATCAGTAACCAAGCCCCCTCTGGCCTCATCTTTTCCTCCAGTATTGTATTCCTTTTGTTGTACACCCCCGATATCTGACCCTCCTACCGCTTGTGAATGCGCTTCTGCAGTTCTCCGCTTAGCTCTTGACTCCGGTCCCAACTCGCCTTGTTGCCTAGCAACCTGGCTCCCGCCGCCGTCTGTTACGTCCTCGAGGACGCTCCCCGAGGCCAGGATGACAGCGCCGTCAGTCTCGTTGAGAGAATCTGGCATCTCCGACATCACACTGGGCTTCGCTGACAGAATCTCTTCCATGGTAGGTTGCCGCATCCCCGCGTCCCGATTCTTTTCATCTCCTTTCCCGGGGTAAAGTTTACTCACAACGCGGTCTCCTCCAATGATTCCACTGTTGCTTCCATTGTTGCCTTTAGTAACCGTATTTGGCTTCCGTGCGTCTCCATTTTTCACCTTCCTGATCGCGCCGATATTCTTCTTCCCCACGGGTGTATCTGTCTTTAAACTAAGAGTTGCAGTTCCAGACTTCGCTGCGGTATCCACTGTCTTTTTCCCTTTTTCACTTGCCTTTTCTTGGTTTGCCCGGTTGGATATTTTAGGGGCCATCAGTAATCCGTCTAGGAAGCACCTGATTACTTGCTTAACTCGTTTGATCCAGAGCACTTGTGCCTTGAAGTATTCAGCTTTGTGTAATCCGCTATACCACCATCGCGCTAACTCCATCACAGGCAGCACAGCATCGCACACAGCAGTCTATCCATAGATGCGGGAGAGAGTAGGGATGCGTCCTCTCAACACAACGCAGCGGCGGCCATCTTGCCCCCCATGCAATAGTCATTTACAGTCAAAAAATTAAACATTAAAAAATTACCATTTCTGACGATTTGGAGAAAGTTTGACAGGTCACGGGTCATCATTTTTCATCAGAAAATTTATTTTTTGGACTTTAGAAAAATTGATTCAAAATGTAATTTGGATTGTGCCTCATTTTGAATAATTACTTTTTAAAGCCTCAATGTGACCAAAATTGCCATTTTAATAGTTGTTTTCTCCTTCTCAGAAGCTTCTATTTCGCTCAATTTCAGGCATTAGAATGACTCTAAACACACTTATTTTAGTTCCAAAAGTGATAATTCACATGCAAAAGTCATTTACAGTCAAAAAATTAAACATTAATAAACTACCATTTCTGACCATCTGGAGAAAGATCGACTGGTCACGAGTCATTATTTTTCATCAGAAAATTCATTTTTTAGACTGGAAAAAAATTGATTCAAATTGTCATTTGGATTGGGCCTCATGTTGAATAAATACTTTTTAAAGCCTCAATGTAACCAAAATTGCCATTTTTTAGACTTTTTCTCCTACGCAGAAGCTTCTATTTCGACCAATTTTAGGCATTAAAATGACTCTAAACACACTTATTTTAGTTCCAAAAGTGATAATTCACATGTAATAGTCATTTACAGTCTGAAAATTAGACATTAAAAAATTACCATTTCAGACCATCTGAAGAAAGTTCGACAGGTCACGGGTCATCGTTTTTCATCAGAAAATAGATTTTTTGGACTGTAGAAAAATTGATTCAAAATGTCATTTGGATTGTGCCTCATGTTGAATAACTAGTTTGTAAAGCCTCAATATGCCCAAAATTTCCATTTTTATAGATTTTTTCTCCTACTCAGAAGCTTCTATTTCGCTCAATTTCAGGCATTAGAATGACTCTAAACACACTTATTTTAGTTCCGAAAGTGATAATTCTCATGCAATAGTCATTTACAGTAAAATAAATTAAACAATAATAAATCAACATTTCTGACCATCTGGAGAAAGTTCGACAGGTCACGGGTCATCATTTTTCATCAGAAAATTTATTTTTTGGACTTTGAAAAAATTGATTCAAAATGTCATTTGTATTGTGCCTTATGTTGAATAACTACTTTTTAAAGCCTCAATGTGACCAAAATTGCAATTTTTACAGATTTTTTCTCATACTCAGAAGCTTCTATTTCGCTCAATTTCAGGCATTAAAACGACTCTAAACACACTTATTTTAGTTCCAAAAGTGATAATTCTCATGCAATAGTCCTTTACAGTAAAAAAAATAAACTTAAAAAAATTACCTTTTCTGACCATCTGGAGAAAGTTGACAGGTCACGGGTCATGGTTTTTCATCAGAAAATTGATTTTTTGGACTGTACAAAAAATTATTCCAAATGACAATTGGATTGTGCCTCATTTTGAATAACAACTTTTTAATGCCTTATAGTGACCAAAATTGACATTTTACATACTTTTACAACAACTAAGAAGCTTCTATTTTGACCGATTTTGAGCAGAAAAAATGGCACTAAACACCCTTTTTTTAGTTTCAAAAGTGATAATTTATATACAATAGTTATTTACAGTCAACAGATTAAACATTAAAAAATCACCATTGCAGATCATCTGGAGAAAGTTCGACAGGTCCGGGTCATCGTTTTTCATCAGAAAATTGATTTTTTGGACTGCACAAAAAATGATTCAAAATGTCAATTGGATCATGCCTCATATTGAATAACAACATTTTAAGGCCACACAGAGACAAAAATTGCCATTTTTACATTCCTTTCCTCCTAACCAGTACCTTCTATTTTGGCCGATTTCGGGCAGGTAAATGACTCTAAACACACTTATTTTAGTTCCAAAAGTGCCAATTCAAATGCCATAGGTATTTACAGTCAAAAGATAAAATATTTAAAAATCACCATACCTGATCAACTGGAGAAAGTTCGACAGGTCTGGGGTCATCGTTTTTCAGCAGAAAATTGATTTTTTGGACTGTACAAAAAATGGTTCAAAATGTCAATTGGATCGTGCCTCATGTCGAATAACATCTTTTTAAGGCCTCTCAGTGACCAAAATTTACATTTTTACATACTTTTCCGAGTACTGAGAAGCTTCTATTTTGACTGATTTTGGGCAGGAAAATGACTCTAAACACTTAATTTGGTTCCAAAAGTGAGAATTCATATGCAATAGTTATTTACAGTCAAAAGATTAAACTTTAAAAAATCACCATTCCTGACCACCTGGAGAAAGTTTGACAGGGGTCAATGTTTTTCATCAGAAAACAGAGTTTTTTGGACTGTAGAAAATTTGATTCAAAATGTCATTTGGATTGTGCCTCATGTTGAATAACTACTTTGTAAAGCCTCAATGTGACCAAAATTGCAATTTTTACAGATTTTTTCTCATACTCAGAAGCTTCTATTTCGCTCAATTTCAGGCATTAAAATGACACTAAACACACTTATTTTAGATCCAAAAGTGATAATTCTCATGCAATAGTCGTTCACAGTAAAAAAATTAAACATTAAAAAATTACCATTTCCGACCATCTGGAGAAAGTTTGACAGGTCACGGGTCATAGTTTTTCGTCAGAAAATTGATTTTTTGGACTGTAGAAAAATTGATTCAAAATGTCATTTGGATTGTGCCTCATGTTGAATAACTACTTTGTAAAGCCTCAATGTGATCAAAATTACCATTTTTACAGACTTTTTCTCCTACGCAGAAGCTTCTATTTTGACCAATTTTCGGCATTAAAATGACTCTAAACATACTTATTTTAGTTCCAAAAGTGATAATTCACATGCAATAGTCATTTACAGTCAGAAATTTAAACATTAAAAAATTACCATTTCTGACCACCTGGAGAAAGTTTGAGAGGTCACGAGTCATCATTTTTTATCAGAAAACAGATTTGTTTGTACTGCAGAAAAATGTATTAAAAATGTCATTTGGATTGTGCCTCATGTTGAATAACTACTTTGTAAAGCCTCAATGTGACCAAAATTACAATTTTTACAGACTTTTTCTCCAACTCAGAAGTTTCTATTTCGATCAATTTCAGGCATTAGAATGACTCTAAACACACTTATTTTAGTTCCAAAAGTGATAATTCTCATGCAATAGTCATTTACAGTAAAAAAATTAAACATTAAAAAATTACCATTTCTGACCATCTGGAGAAAGTTTGACAGGTCACGGGTCATCGTTTTTCATCAGAAAATAGATTTTTTAGACTGTAGAAAAATTGATTCAAAATGTCATTTGGATTGTGCCTCATGTTGAATAACTACTTTGTAAAGCCTCAATGTGACCAAAATTGCCATTTTTATAGATTTTTTCTCCTACTCAGAAGCTTCTATTTCGCTCATTTTCAGGCATTAGAATGACTCTAAACACACTTATTTTAGATCCAAAAGTGATAATTCACATGCAATAGTCATTTACAGTCAAAAAATTAAACATTAATAAATTACCATTTCTGACCATCTGAGAAACTTCGACTGGTCACGAGTCATTGTTTTTCATCAGAAAATGGATTTTTTGGACTGAAGAAAAATTGCTTCAAAATGTCATTTATATTGTGCCTCATGTTTAATAAATAATTTTTAAAGCCTCAATGTGACCAAAATTGCCATTTTTACAGACTTTTTCTCCTACTCAGAAGCTTCTATTTCGACCAATTTCAGGCATTAAAATGACTCTAAACACACGTATTTTAGTTCCAAATGTGATAATTCTCATGCAATAGTCATTCACAGTAAAAAAATTAAACATTAAAAAACTTACCATTTCCGACCATCTGGAGAAAGTTTGACAGGTCACGGGTCATGGTTTTTCATCAGAAAATTGATTTTTTGGACTGTACAAAAAATTATTCCAAATGACAATTGGATTGTGCCTCATTTTGAATAACAACTTTTTAAGGCCTTATAGTGACCAAAACTGACATTTTATATACTTTTACAACAACTAAGAAGATTCTATTTTGACCGATTTTGAGCGGAAAAATGGCACTAAACACCCTTTTTTTGGTTTCAAAAGTGATCATTCATATACAATAGTTATTTACAGTCAACAGATTAAACATTAAAAAATCACCATTGCAGATTATATGGAGAAAGTTCGACAGGTCCGGGTCATCGTTTTTCTTCAGAAAATTGATTTTTTGGACTGCACAAAAAATGATTCAAAATGTCAATTGGATCATGCCTCATATTGAATAACAACATTTTAAGGCCACACAGAGACAAAAATTGCCATTTTTACATACTTTTCCTCCTACTCAGTACCTTCTATTTTGACCGATTTCGGGCAGGTAAATGACTCTAAACACACTTATTTTAGTTCCAAAAGTGCCAATTCATATGCCATAGTTATTTACAGTCAAAAGATAAAATATTGAAAAATCACCATTCCTGATCATCTGGAGAAAGTTTGACAGGTCTGGGGTCATCGTTTTTCAGCAGAAAATTGATTTTTTTGGCTGTACAAAAAATGGTTCAAAATGTTAATTGGATCGTGCCTCATGTCGAATAACATCTTTTTAAGGCCTCTCAGTGACCAAAATGTACATTTTTACATACTTTTCCGAGTACTGAGAAGCTTCTATTTTGACTGATTTTGGCCAGGAAAATGACTCTAAACACTTAATTTAGTTCCAAAAGTGATAATTCATATGCAATAGTTATTTACAGTCAAAAGATTAAACTTTAAAAAATCACCATTCCTGACCACCTGGAGAAAGTTTGACAGGGGTCAATGTTTTTCATCAGACAACAGAGTTTTTTGGACTGTAGAAAAATTGATTCAAAATGTCATTTGGATTGCGCCTCATGTTGAATAACTAGTTTGTAAAGCCTCAATGTGCCCAAGATTGCCATTTTTATAGATTTTTTCTCCTACTCAGAAGCTTCTATTTCGCTCAATTTCAGGTATTAGAATGACTCTAAACACACTTATTTTAGTTCCGAAAGTGATAATTCTCATGCAATAGTCATTTACAGTAAAATAAATTAAACAATAATAAATCAACATTTCTGACCATCTGGAGAAAGTTCGACAGGTCACGGGTCATCATTTTTCATCAGAAAATTTGTTTTTTGGACTTTGAAAAAATTGATTCAAAATGTCATTTGTATTGTGCCTTATGTTGAATAACTACTTTTTAAAGCCTCAATGTGACCAAAATTGCAATTTTTACAGATTTTTTCTCATACTCAGATGCTTCTATTTCGCTCAATTTCAGGCATTAAAACGACTCTAAACACACTTATTTTAGTTCCAAAAGTGATAATTCTCATGCAATAGTCCTTTACAGTAAAAAAAATAAACTTAAAAAAATTACCTTTTCTGACCATCTGGAGAAAGTTGACAGGTCACGGGTCATGGTTTTTCATCAGAAAATTGATTTTTTGGACTGTACAAAAAATTATTCCAAATGACAATTGGATTGTGCCTCATTTTGAATAACAACTTTTTAATGCCTTATAGTGACCAAAATTGACATTTTACATACTTTTACAACAACTAAGAAGCTTCTATTTTGACCGATTTTGAGCAGAAAAAATGGCACTAAACACCCTTTTTTTAGTTTCAAAAGTGATAATTTATATACAATAGTTATTTACAGTCAACAGATTAAACATTAAAAAATCACCATTGCAGATCATCTGGAGAAAGTTCGACAGGTCCGGGTCATCGTTTTTCATCAGAAAATTGATTTTTTGGACTGCACAAAAAATGATTCAAAATGTCAATTGGATCATGCCTCATATTGAATAACAACATTTTAAGGCCACACAGAGACAAAAATTGCCATTTTTACATTCCTTTCCTCCTAACCAGTACCTTCTATTTTGGCCGATTTCGGGCAGGTAAATGACTCTAAACACACTTATTTTAGTTCCAAAAGTGCCAATTCAAATGCCATAGGTATTTACAGTCAAAAGATAAAATATTTAAAAATCACCATACCTGATCAACTGGAGAAAGTTCGACAGGTCTGGGGTCATCGTTTTTCAGCAGAAAATTGATTTTTTGGACTGTACAAAAAATGGTTCAAAATGTCAATTGGATCGTGCCTCATGTCGAATAACATCTTTTTAAGGCCTCTCAGTGACCAAAATTTACATTTTTACATACTTTTCCGAGTACTGAGAAGCTTCTATTTTGACTGATTTTGGGCAGGAAAATGACTCTAAACACTTAATTTGGTTCCAAAAGTGAGAATTCATATGCAATAGTTATTTACAGTCAAAAGATTAAACTTTAAAAAATCACCATTCCTAACCACCTGGAGAAAGTTTGACAGGGGTCAATGTTTTTCATCAGAAAACAGAGTTTTTTGGACTGTAGAAAATTTGATTCAAAATGTCATTTGGATTGTGCCTCATGTTGAATAACTACTTTGTAAAGCCTCAATGTGACCAAAATTGCAATTTTTACAGATTTTTTCTCATACTCAGAAGCTTCTATTTCGCTCAATTTCAGGCATTAAAATGACACTAAACACACATTATTTTAGATCCAAAAGTGATAATTCTCATGCAATAGTCGTTCACAGTAAAAAAATTAAACATTAAAAAATTACCATTTCCGACCATCTGGAGAAAGTTTGACAGGTCACGGGTCATAGTTTTTCGTCAGAAAATTGATTTTTTGGACTGTAGAAAAATTGATTCAAAATGTCATTTCGATTGTGCCTCATGTTGAATAACTACTTTGTAAAGCCTCAATGTGATCAAAATTACCATTTTTACAGACTTTTTCTCCTACGCAGAAGCTTCTATTTTGACCAATTTTCGGCATTAAAATGACTCTAAACATACTTATTTTAGTTCCAAAAGTGATAATTCACATGCAATAGTCATTTACAGGCAGAAATTTAAACATTAAAAAATTACCATTTCTGACCACCTGGAGAAAGTTTGAGAGGTCACGAGTCATCATTTTTTATCAGAAAACAGATTTGTTTGTACTGCAGAAAAATGTATTAAAAATGTCATTTGGATTGTGCCTCATGTTGAATAACTACTTTGTAAAGCCTCAATGTGACCAAAATTACAATTTTTACAGACTTTTTCTCGAACTCAGAAGTTTCTATTTCGATCAATTTCAGGCATTAGAATGACTCTAAACACACTTATTTTAGATCCAAAAGTGATAATTCACATGCAATAGTCATTTACAGTCAAAAAATTAAACATTAAAAAATTACCATTTCTGACGATTTGGAGAAAGTTCAACAGGTCACGGGTCATCATTTTTCATCAGAAAATGTATTTTTTGGACTTTAGAAAAATTGATTCAAAATGTCATTTGGATTGTGCCTTATGTTGAATAACTACTTTTTAAAGCCTCAATGTGACCAAAATTGCAATTTTTACAGATTTTTTCTCATACTCAGAAGCTTCTATTTCGCTCAATTTCAGGCATTAAAATGACTCTAAACACACTTATTTTAGTTCCAAAAGTGATAATTCTCATGCAATAGTCATTTACAGTAAAAAAATTAAACATTAAAAAATTACCATTTCTGACCATCTGGAGAAAGTTTGACAGGTCACGGGTCATCGTTTTTCATCAGAAAATAGATTTTTTAGACTGTAGAAAAATTGATTCAAAATGTCTTTTGGATTGTGCCTCATGTTGAATAACTACTTTGTAAAGCCTCAATGTGACCAAAATTGCCATTTTTATAGATTTTTTCTCCTACTCAGAAGCTTCTATTTCGCTCATTTTCAGGCATTAGAATGACTCTAAACACACTTATTTTAGATCCAAAAGTGATAATTCACATGCAATAGTCATTTATAGTCAAAAAATTAAACATTAATAAATTACCATTTCTGACCATCTGAGAAACTTCGACTGGTCACGAGTCATTGTTTTTCATCAGAAAATTGATTTTTTGGACTGAAGAAAAATTGATTCAAAATGTCATTTATATTGTGCCTCATGTTGAATAAATAATTTTTAAAGCCTCAATGTGACCAAAATTGCCATTTTTACAGACTTTTTCTCCTACTCAGAAGCTTCTATTTCGACCAATTTCAGGCATTAAAATGACTCTAAACACACGTATTTTAGTTCCAAATGTGATAATTCTCATGCAATAGTCATTCACAGTAAAAAAATTAAACATTAAAAAACGTACCATTTCCGACCATCTGGAGAAAGTTTGACAGGTCACGGGTCATGGTTTTTCGTCAGAAAATTGATTTTTTGGACTGTACAAAAAATTATTCCAAATGACAATTGGATTGTGCCTCATTTTGAATAACAACTTTTTAAGGCCTTATAGTGACCAAAACTGACATTTTATATACTTTTACAACAACTAAGAAGATTCTATTTTGACCGATTTTGAGCGGAAAAATGGCACTAAACACCCTTTTTTTGGTTTCAAAAGTGATCATTCATATACAATAGTTATTTACAGTCAACAGATTAAACATTAAACAATCACCATTGCAGATCATATGGAGAAAGTTCGACAGGTCCGGGTCATCGTTTTTCTTCAGAAAATTGATTTTTTGGACTGCACAAAAAATGATTCAAAATGTCAATTGGATCATGCCTCATATTGAATAACAACATTTTAAGGCCACACAGAGACAAAAATTGCCATTTTTACATAGTTTTCCTCCTACTCAGTACCTTCTATTTTGACCGATTTCGGGCAGGTAAATGACTCTAAACACACTTATTTTAGTTCCAAAAGTGCCAATTCATATGCCATAGTTATTTACAGTCAAAAGATAAAATATTGAAAAATCACCATTCCTGATCATCTGGAGAAAGTTTGACAGGTCTGGGGTCATCGTTTTTCAGCAGAAAATTGATTTTTTTGGCTGTACAAAAAATGGTTCAAAATGTTAATTGGATCGTGCCTCATGTCGAATAACATCTTTTTAAGGCCTCTCAGTGACCAAAATGTACATTTTTACATACTTTTCCGAGTACTGAGAAGCTTCTATTTTGACTGATTTTGGCCAGGAAAATGACTCTAAACACTTAATTTAGTTCCAAAAGTGATAATTCATATGCAATAGTTATTTACAGTCAAAAGATTAAACTTTAAAAAATCCCCATTCCTGACCACCTGGAGAAAGTTTGACAGGGGTCAATGTTTTTCATCAGACAACAGAGTTTTTTGGACTGTAGAAAAATTGATTCAAAATGTCATTTGGATTGCGCCTCATGTTGAATAACTACTTTGTAAAGCCTCAATGTGACCAAAATTGCCATTTTTATAGATTTTTTCTCCTACCCAGAAGCTTCTATTTCGCTCAATTTCAGGCATTAGAATGACTCTAAACACACTTATTTTAGTTCCGAAAGTGATAATTCTCATGCAATAGTCATTTACAGTAAAAAAGATTAAACATTAATAAATCAACATTTCTGACCATCTGGAGAAAGTTCGACAGGTCACGGGTCATCGTTTTTCATCAGAAAATTGATTTTTTTGGACTGCAGCAAAAAATTGATTCAAAATGTCATTTGGATTGTGCCTCATGTTGAATAACTACTTTGTAAATCCTCAATGTGACCAAAATTGCCATTTTTACAGACTTTTTCTCCTACGCAGAAGCTTCTATTTCGACCAGTTTTTGGCATTAAAATGACTCTAAACACACTTATTTTAGTTCCAAAAGTGATAATTCACATGCAATAGTCATTTACAGACTGAAAATTAAACATTAAAAAATTACCATTTCAGACCATCTGAAGAAAGTTCGACAGGTCACGGGTCTTCGTTTTTCATCAGAAAATAGATTTTTTTGGACTGTAGAAAAATTGATTCAAAATGTCATTTGGATTGTGCCTCATTTTGAATAACTAGTTTGTAAAGCCTCAATGTGCCCAAGATTGCCATTTTTATAGATTTTTTCTCCTACTCAGAAGCTTCTATTTCGCTCAATTTCAGGCATTAGTATGACTCTAAACACCGTTATTTTAGTTCCGAAAGTGATAATTCTCATGCAATAGTCATTTACAGTAAAAAAAACTTAAACATTAATAAATTAACATTTCTGACCATCTGGAGAAAGTTCGACAGGTCACGGGTCATCGTTTTTCATCAGAAAATTGATTTTTTTGGACTGCAGCAAAAAATTGCTTCAAAATGTCATTTGGATTGTGCCTCATGTTGAATAACTACTTTGTAAATCCTCAATGTGACCAAAATTGCCATTTTTACAGACTTTTTCTCCTACGCAGAAGCTTCTATTTCGACCAGTTTTAGGCATTAAAATAACTCTAAACACAATTATTTTAGTTCCAAAAGTGATAATTCACATGCAATAGTCATTTACAGTCTGAAAGTTAAACATTAAAAAATTACCATTTCAAACCATCTGAAGAAAGTTCGACAGGTCACGGGTCATCTTTTTTCATCAGAAAATAGATTTTTTGGACTGTAGAAAAATTGATTCAAAATGTCATTTGGATTGTGCCTCATGTTGAATAACTAGTTTGTAAAGCCTCAATGTGCCCAAAATTGCCATTTTTATAGATTTTTTCTCCTACTCAGAAGCTTTTATTTCACTCAATTTCAGGCATTAGAATGACTCTAAACACACTTATTTTAGTTCCGAAAGTGATAATTCTCATGGAATAGTCATTTACAGTAAAATAAATTAAACATTAATCAAATCAACATTTCTGACCATCTGGAGAAATTCGACAGGTCACGGGTCATCATTTTTCATCAGAAAATTGATTTTTTGTACTGCAGAAAAATTGCTTCAAAATGTCATTTGGATTGTGCCTCATGTTGAATAACTACTTTGTAAATCCTCAATGTGACCAAATTGCCATTTTTACAGACTTTTTCTCCTACGCAGAAGCTTCTATTTCGACCAGTTTTTGGCATTAAAATGACTCTAAACACACTTATTTTAGTTCCAAAAGTGATAATTCACATGCAATAGTCATTTACAGACTGAAAATTAAACATTAAAAAATTACCATTTCAGACCATCTGAAGAAAGTTCGACAGGTCACGGGTCATCGTTTTTCATCAGAAAATAGATTTTTTTGGACTGTAGAAAAATTGATTCAAAATGTCATTTGGATTGTGCCTCATTTTGAATAACTAGTTTGTAAAGCCTCAATGTGCCCAAGATTGCCATTTTTATAGATTTTTTCTCCTACTCAGAAGCTTCTATTTCGCTCAATTTCAGGCATTAGTATGACTCTAAACACCGTTATTTTAGTTCCAAAAGTGATAATTCTCATGCAATAGTCATTTACAGTAAAAAAAACTTAAACATTAATAAATTAACATTTCTGACCATCTGGAGAAAGTTCGACAGGTCACGGGTCATCGTTTTTCATCAGAAAATTGATTTTTTTGGACTGCAGCAAAAAATTGCTTCAAAATGTCATTTGGATTGTGCCTCATGTTGAATAACTACTTTGTAAATCCTCAATGTGACCAAAATTGCCATTTTTACAGACTTTTTCTCCTACGCAGAAGCTTCTATTTCGACCAGTTTTTGGCATTAAAATGACTCTAAACACACTTATTTTAGTTCCAAAAGTGATAATTCACATGCAATAGTCATTTACAGACTGAAAATTAAACATTAAAAAATTACCATTTCAGACCATCTGAAGAAAGTTCGACAGGTCACGGGTAATCGTTTTTCATCAGAAAATAGATTTTTTTGGACTGTAGAAAAATTGATTCAAAATGTCATTTGGATTGTGCCTTATTTTGAATAACTAGTTTGTAAAGCCTCAATGTGCCCAAGATTGCCATTTTTATAGATTTTTTCTCCTACTCAGAAGCTTCTATTTCGCTCAATTTCAGGCATTAGAATGACTCTAAACACACTTATTTTAGTTCCGAAAGTGATAATTCTCATGCAATAGTCATTTACAGTAAAATAAATTAAACAATAATAAATCAACATTTCTGACCATCTGGAGAAAGTTCGACAGGTCACGGGTCATCATTTTTCATCAGAAAATTTATTTTTTGGACTTTGAAAAAATTGATTCAAAATGTCATTTGTATTGTGCCTTATGTTGAATAACTACTTTTTAAAGACTCAATGTGACCAAAATTGCAATTTTTACAGATTTTTTCTCATACTCAGAAGCTTCTATTTCGCTCAATTTCAGGCATTAAAATGACTCTAAACACACTTATTTTAGTTCCAAAAGTGATAATTCTCATGCAATAGTCCTTTACAGTAAAAAAAATAAACTTAAAAAAATTACCTTTTCTGACCATCTGGAGAAAGTTGACAGGTCACGGGTCATGGTTTTTCATCAGAAAATTGATTTTTTGGACTGTACAAAAAATTATTCCAAATGACAATTGGATTGTGCCTCATTTTGAATAACAACTTTTTAATGCCTTATAGTGACCAAAATTGACATTTTACATACTTTTACAACAACTAAGAAGCTTCTATTTTGACCGATTTTGAGCAGAAAAAATGGCACTAAACACCCTTTTTTTAGTTTCAAAAGTGATAATTTATATACAATAGTTATTTACAGTCAACAGATTAAACATTAAAAAATCACTATTGCAGATCATCTGGAGAAAGTTCGACAGGTCCGGGTCATCGTTTTTCATCAGAAAATTGATTTTTTGGACTGCACAAAAAATGATTCAAAATGTCAATTGGATCATGCCTCATATTGAATAACAACATTTTAAGGCCACACAGAGACAAAAATTGCCATTTTTACATTCCTTTCCTCCTAACCAGTACCTTCTATTTTGGCCGATTTCGGGCAGGTAAATGACTCTAAACACACTTATTTTAGTTCCAAAAGTGCCAATTCAAATGCCATAGGTATTTACAGTCAAAAGATAAAATATTTAAAAATCACCATACCTGATCAACTGGAGAAAGTTCGACAGGTCTGGGGTCATCGTTTTTCAGCAGAAAATTGATTTTTTGGACTGTACAAAAAATGGTTCAAAATGTCAATTGGATCGTGCCTCATGTCGAATAACATCTTTTTAAGGCCTCTCAGTGACCAAAATTTACATTTTTACATACTTTTCCGAGTACTGAGAAGCTTCTATTTTGACTGATTTTGGGCAGGAAAATGACTCTAAACACTTAATTTGGTTCCAAAAGTGAGAATTCATATGCAATAGTTATTTATAGTCAAAAGATTAAACTTTAAAAAATCACCATTCCTGACCACCTGGAGAAAGTTTGACAGGGGTCAATGTTTTTCATCAGACAACAGAGTTTTTTGGACTGTAGAAAATTTGATTCAAAATGTCATTTGGATTGTGCCTCATGTTGAATAACTACTTTGTAAAGCCTCAATGTGACCAAAATTGCAATTTTTACAGATTTTTTCTCATACTCAGAAGCTTCTATTTCGCTCAATTTCAGGCATTAAAATGACACTAAACACACTTATTTTAGATCCAAAAGTGATAATTCTCATGCAATAGTCGTTCACAGTAAAAAAATTAAACATTAAAAAATTACCATTTCCGACCATCTGGAGAAAGTTTGACAGGTCACGGGTCATAGTTTTTCGTCAGAAAATTGATTTTTTGGACTGTAGAAAAATTGATTCAAAATGTCATTTGGATTGTGCCTCATGTTGAATAACTACTTTGTAAAGCCTCAATGTGATCAAAATTACCATTTTTACAGACTTTTTCTCCTACGCAGAAGCTTCTATTTTGACCAATTTTCGGCATTAAAATGACTCTAAACATACTTATTTTAGTTCCAAAAGTGATAATTCACATGCAATAGTCATTTACAGGCAGAAATTTAAACATTAAAAAATTACCATTTCTGACCACCTGGAGAAAGTTTGAGAGGTCACGAGTCATCATTTTTTATCAGAAAACAGATTTGTTTGTACTGCAGAAAAATGTATTAAAAATGTCATTTGGATTGTGCCTCATGTTGAATAACTACTTTGTAAAGCCTCAATGTGACCAAAATTACAATTTTTACAGACTTTTTCTCCAACTCAGAAGTTTCTATTTCAATCAATTTCAGGCATTAGAATGACTCTAAACACACTTATTTTAGATCCAAAAGTGATAATTCACATGCAATAGTCATTTACAGTCAAAAAATTAAACATTAAAAAATTACCATTTCTGACGATTTGGAGAAAGTTCGACAGGTCACGGGGCATCATTTTTCATCAGAAAATGTATTTTTTGGACTTTAGAAAAATTGATTCAAAATGTCATTTGGATTGTGCCTTATGTTGAATAACTACTTTTTAAAGCCTCAATGTGACCAAAATTGCAATTTTTACAGATTTTTTCTCATACTCAGAAGCTTCTATTTCGCTCAATTTCAGGCATTAAAATGACTCTAAACACACTTATTTTAGTTCCAAAAGTGATAATTCTCATGCAATAGTCATTTACAGTAAAAAAATTAAACATTAAAAAATTACCATTTCTGACCATCTGGAGAAAGTTTGACAGGTCACGGGTCATCGTTTTTCATCAGAAAATAGATTTTTTTAGACTGTAGAAAAATTGATTCAAAATGTCATTTGGATTGTGCCTCATGTTGAATAACTACTTTGTAAAGCCTCAATGTGACCAAAATTGCCATTTTTATAGATTTTTTCTCCTACTCAGAAGCTTCTATTTCGCTCATTTTCAGGCATTAGAATGACTCTAAACACACTTATTTTAGATCCAAAAGTGATAATTCACATGCAATAGTCATTTACAGTCAAAAAATTAAACATTAATAAATTACCATTTCTGACCATCTGAGAAACTTCGACTGGTCACGAGTCATTGTTTTTCATCAGAAAATTGATTTTTTGGACTGAAGAAAAATTGATTCAAAATGTCATTTATATTGTGCCTCATGTTGAATAAATAATTTTTAAAGCCTCAATGTGACCAAAATTGCCATTTTTACAGACTTTTTCTCCTACTCAGAAGCTTCTATTTCGACCAATTTCAGGCATTAAAATGACTCTAAACACACGTATTTTAGTTCCAAATGTGATAATTCTCATGCAATAGTCATTCACAGTAAAAAAATTAAACATTAAAAAACTTACCATTTCCGACCATCTGGAGAAAGTTTGACAGGTCACGGGTCATGGTTTTTCGTCAGAAAATTGATTTTTTGGACTGTACAAAAAATTATTCCAAATGACAATTGGATTGTGCCTCATTTTGAATAACAACTTTTTAAGGCCTTATAGTGACCAAAACTGACATTTTATATACTTTTACAACAACTAAGAAGATTCTATTTTGACAGATTTTGAGCGGAAAAATGGCACTAAACACCATTTTTTTGGTTTCAAAAGTGATCATTCATATACAATAGTTATTTACAGTCAACAGATTAAACATTAAAAAATCACCATTGCAGATCATATGGAGAAAGTTCGACAGGTCCGGGTCATCGTTTTTCTTCAGAAAATTGATTTTTTGGACTGCACAAAAAATGATTCAAAATGTCAATTGGATCATGCCTCATATTTAATAACAACATTTTAAGGCCACACAGAGACAAAAATTGCCATTTTTACATACTTTTCCTCCTACTCAGTACCTTCTATTTTGACCGATTTCGGGCAGGTAAATGACTCTAAACACACTTTTTTTAGTTCCAAAAGTGCCAATTCATATGCCATAGTTATTTACAGTCAAAAGATAAAATATTGAAAAATCACCATTCCTGATCATCTGGAGAAAGTTTGACAGGTCTGGGGTCATCGTTTTTCAGCAGAAAATTGATTTTTTTGGCTGTACAAAAAATGGTTCAAAATGTTAATTGGATCGTGCCTCATGTCGAATAACATCTTTTTAAGGCCTCCCAGTGACCAAAATGTACATTTTTACATACTTTTCCGAGTACTGAGAAGCTTCTATTTTGACTGATTTTGGCCAGGAAAATGACTCTAAACACTTAATTTAGTTCCAAAAGTGATAATTCATATGCAATAGTTATTTACAGTCAAAAGATTAAACTTTAAAAAATCACCATTCCTGACCACCTGGAGAAAGTTTGACAGGGGTCAATGTTTTTCATCAGACAACAGAGTTTTTTGGACTGTAGAAAAATTGATTCAAAATGTCATTTGGATTGCGCCTCATGTTGAATAACTACTTTGTAAAGCCTCAATGTGACCAAAATTGCCATTTTTATAGATTTTTTCTCCTACCCAGAAGCTTCTATTTCGCTCAATTTCAGGCATTAGAATGACTCTAAACACACTTATTTTAGTTCCGAAAGTGATAATTCTCATGCAATAGTCATTTACAGTAAAAAAGATTAAACATTAATAAATCAACATTTCTGACCATCTGGAGAAAGTTCGACAGGTCACGGGTCATCGTTTTTCATCAGAAAATTGATTTTTTTGGACTGCAGCAAAAAATTGATTCAAAATGTCATTTGGATTGTGCCTCATGTTGAATAACTACTTTGTAAATCCTCAATGTGACCAAAATTGCCATTTTTACAGACTTTTTCTCCTACGCAGAAGCTTCTATTTCGACCAGTTTTTGGCATTAAAATGACTCTAAACACACTTATTTTAGTTCCAAAAGTGATAATTCACATGCAATAGTCATTTACAGACTGAAAATTAAACATTAAAAAATTACCATTTCAGACCATCTGAAGAAAGTTCGACAGGTCACGGGTCATCGTTTTTCATCAGAAAATAGATTTTTTTGGACTGTAGAAAAATTGATTCAAAATGTCATTTGGATTGTGCCTCATTTTGAATAACTAGTTTGTAAAGCCTCAATGTGCCCAAGATTGCCATTTTTATAGATTTTTTCTCCTACTCAGAAGCTTCTATTTCGCTCAATTTCAGGCATTAGTATGACTCTAAACACCGTTATTTTAGTTCCGAAAGTGATAATTCTCATGCAATAGTCATTTACAGTAAAAAAAACTTAAACATTAATAAATTAACATTTCTGACCATCTGGAGAAAGTTCGACAGGTCACGGGTCATCGTTTTTCATCAGAAAATTGATTTTTTTGGACTGCAGCAAAAAATTGCTTCAAAAAATGTCATTTGGATTGTGCCTCATGTTGAATAACTACTTTGTAAATCCTCAATGTGACCAAAATTGCCATTTTTACAGACTTTTTCTCCTACGCAGAAGCTTCTATTTCGACCAGTTTTAGGCATTAAAATAACTCTAAACACAATTATTTTAGTTCCGAAAGTGATAATTCTCATGGAATAGTCATTTACAGTAAAATAAATTAAACATTAATCAAATCAACATTTCTGACCATCTGGAGAAATTCGACAGGTCACGGGTCATCATTTTTCATCAGAAAATTGATTTTTTGTACTGCAGAAAAATTGCTTCAAAATGTAATTTGGATTGTGCCTCATGTTGAATAACTAATTTGTAATGCCTCAATGTGACCAAAATTACAATTTTTACAGAAGACTTTTTCTCCTACTCAGAAGCTTCTATTTAGATCAATTTCAGGCATGAGAATGACTCTAAGCACACTTATTTTCGATCCAAAAGTGATAATTCACATGCAATAGTCATTTACAGTCAAAAAATGCAACATTAAAAAATTACCATTTCTGACGAATTGGAGAAAGTTCGACACGTCACGGGTCATCATTTTTCATCAGAAAATGTAGTTTTTTCGACTTTAGAAAAATTGATTCAAAATGTCATTTGGACTGTGCCTTATGTTGAATAACTACCTTTTAAAGCCTCAATGTGACCAAAATTGCAATTTTTACAGATTTTTTCTCCTACTCAGAAGCTTCTATTTCGCTCAATTTCAGGCATTAAAATTACTCTAAACACACTTATTTTAGTTCCATAAGTGATAATTCTCATGCAATAGTCATTTACAGTAAAAAAATTAAACATTAAAAAATTACCATTTCTGACCATCTGGAGAAAGTTTGACAGGTCACGGGTCATCGTTTTTCATCAGAAAATAGATTTTTTTGACTGTGGAAAAATTGATTCAAAATGTCATTTGGATTGTGCCTCATGTTGAATAACTACTTTGTAAATCCTCAATATGACCAAAATTGCCATTTTTATAGATTTTTTCTCCTACTCAGAAGCTTCTATTTCACCCAATTTCAGGCATTAGAATGACTCTAAACACACTTATGTTAGTTCCAAAAGTGATAATTCACATGCAATAGTCATTTACAGTCAAAAAATTTAACATTAATAAATTAACATTTCTGACCATCTGGAGAAAGTTGGACAGGTCACGAGTCATTGTTTTTCATCAGAAAATAGATTTTTTGGACTGTAGAAAAATTGATGCAAAATGTCATTTGGATTGTGCCTCATTTTGAATAACTACTTTGTAAAGCCTCAATGTGACCAAAATTACCATTTTTACAGACTTTTTCTCCTACTCTGACGCTTCTATTTAGACCAATTTCAGGCATTAAAATGACTCTAAACACACTTATTTTAGTTCCAAAAGTGATAATTCTCATGCAGTAGTCATTTACATTAAAAGAATTAAACATTAAAAAGTTCGACTGATACGGGGTCAACCTTTTTCCTTAGAAAATTGAATTTTTGGACTGTACAAAAAATGATTCATAATGTCAATTGGGTCATGCCTCATGTTGAATAACCACTTTAGAAATCCTCACAGTGACCAAAATTGCAATTTTTACATACTTTTCCTCCTACTTGGAAGCTTCTATTTTTACCGATATCGGGCAGGTAAATGACTCTAAACACACTTATTTTAGTTCCAAAAGTGATAATTCATATGCAATAGTTATTTACAGTCAAAAGACAAAACTTCAAAAAATCACCATTCCTGATCATCTGGAGAAAGTTCGACAGGTCTGGGGTCATCGTTTTTCATCAGAAAATTGATTTTTTGGACTGTAGAAAAATTGATTCAAAATGTCATTTGGATTGTGCCTCATTTTGAATAACTACTTTGTAAAGCCTCAATGTGACCAAAATTGCCATTTTTATAGATTTGTTCTCCTACTCAGAAGCTTCTATTTCGCTCAATTTTAGGCATTAGAATGACTCTAAACACACTTATTTTAGTTCCAAAAGTGATAATTCACATGCAATAGTCATTTACAGTCAAAAAATGAAACATTAATAAATTACCATTTCTGACCATCTGGAGAAAGTTCGACTGGTCTGGGGTCATCGTGTTTCATCAGAAAATTGATCTTTTGGACTGTACAAAAAATGATTCCAAATGACAATTGGATTGTGCCTCATTTTGAATAACAACTTTTTAAGGCCTTATAGTGACCAAAATTGTCATTTTTACATACTTTTACAACAACTAAGAAGCTTCTATTTTGACCGATTTTGAGCAGATAAAATGGCACTAAACACACTTTTTTTAGTTTCAAAAGTGATAATTTATATACAATAGTTATTTAAAGTGAAACGATTACACATTAAAAAATGACCATTCCTGACCATCCTTAGAAAGTTCGACAGGTCCAGGGTCATTGTTTTTCATCAGAAAATTGACTTTTTCGACTCCACAAAAAATGATTCAAAATGACAATTGGATTGTGCCTCATTTTGAATAACAACTTTTTAATGTCTCACAGTGACCAAAAAGGCAATTATTACATACTTTTCCTCCTACTCAAAAGATTCTATTTTGACCAATTTTGGGCAGGAAAAAGATTCTAAACACACTTATTTTAGTTCCAAAAGTGAAAATTCATATGCAATAGTTATTTACAGTCAAAAGATTAAACATTAAAAAATCAACATTTCTGACCATCTGGAGAAAGTTAGACAGGTCACGGGTCATCATTTTTCATCAGAAAATTTATTTTTCGGACTTTAGAAAAATTGATTCAAAATGTCATTTGGATTGTGCCTTATGTTGAATAACTACTTTTTAACCCCTTCGACGCTTATGACGGAACGGTTCCGTCATGCACGTCGGTTGGGCTGTGCTTATGACGGAACCGTTCCGTCATGGCCCCGCCCGCGCTCAGAACCTTCAGCACTGCGCGGAAATCCGCGCAGCGCTGAAGGGGTTAAAGCCTCAATGTGACCAAAATTGCAATTTTTACAGATTTTTTCTCATACTCAGAAGCTTCTATTTCGCTTAATTTCAGTCATTAAAATGACTCTAAACACACTTATTTTAGTTCCAAAAGTGATAATTCTCATGCAATAGTCATTTACAGTAAAAAAATTAAACATTAAAAATATTACCATTTCTGACCATCTTGAGAAAGTTTGACAGGTCACGGGTCATCGTTTTTCATCAGAAAATAGATTTTTTAGACTGTAGAAAAATTGATTCAAAATGTCATTTGGATTGTGCCTCATGTTGAATAACTACTTTGTAAAGCCTCAAAGTGAAAAAAATTGCCATTTTTATACATTTTTTCTCCTACTCAGAAGCTTCTATTTCGCTCATTTTCAGGCATTAGAATGACTCTAAACACACTTATTTTAGATCCAAAAGTGATAATTCACATGCAATAGTCATTTACAGTCAAAAAATTAAACATTAATAAATTACCATTTCTGACCATCTGGAGAAAGTTGACAGGTCACGGGTCATGGTTTTTCATCAGAAAATTGATTTTTTGGACTGTACAAAAAATGATTCCAAATGACTATTGGATTGTGCCTCATTTTGAATAATAACTTTTTAATGCCTTATAGTGACCAAAATTGACATTTTACATACTTTTACAACAACTAAGAAGCTTCTATTTTGACCAATTTTGAGCAGAAAAAATGGCACTAAACACCCTTTTTTTAGTTTCAAAAGTGATAATTTATATACAATAGTTATTTACAGTCAACAGATGAAACATAAAAAAAATCACCATTGCAGATCATCTGGAGAAAGTTCGACAGGTCCGGGTCATCATTTTTCATCAGAAAATTGATTTTTTGGACTGCACAAAAAATGATTCAAAATGTCAATTGGATCATGCCTCATATTGAATAACAACATTTTAAGGCCACACAGAGACAAAAATTGCCATTTTTACATGCTTTTCCTCCTAACCAGTACCTTCTATTTTGGCCGATTTCGGGCAGGTAAATGACTCTAAACACACTTATTTTAGTTCCAAAAGTGCCAATTCATATGCCATAGGTATTTACAGTCAAAAGATAAAATATTTAAAAATCACCATTCCTGATCATCTGGAGAAAGTTCGACAGGTCTGGGGTCATCGTTTTTCAGCAGAAAATTGATTTTTTGGACTGTACAAAAAATGGTTCAAAATGTCAATTGGATCGTGCCTCATGTCGAATAACATCTTTTTAAGGCCTCTCAGTGACCAAAATTTACATTTTTACATACTTTTCCGAGTACTGAGAAGCTTCTATTTTGACTGATTTTTGGCAGGAAAATTACTCTAAACACTTAATTTAGTTCTAAAGTGATAATTCATGTGCAATAGTTATTTACAGTCAAAAGATTAAACTTTAAAAAATCACCATTCCTGACCACCTGGAGAAAGTTTGACAGGGGTCAATGTTTTTCATCAGAAAACAGAGTTTTTTGGACTGTAGAAAAATTGATTCAAAATGTCATTTGGATTGCGCCTCATGTTGAATAACTACTTTGTAAAGCCTCAATGTGACCAAAATTGCCATTTTTATAGATTTTTTCTCCTACCCAGAAGCTTCTATTTCGCTCAATTTCAGGCATTAGAATGACTCTAAACACACTTATTTTAGTTCCGAAAGTGAGAATTCTCATGCAATAGTCATTTACAGTAAAAAAGATTAAACATTAATAAATCAACATTTCTGACCATCTGGAGAAAGTTCGACAGGTTACGGGTCATCGTTTTTCATCAGAAAATTGATTTTTTTGGACTGCAGCAAAAAATTAATTCAAAATGTCATTTGGATTGTGCCTCATGTTGAATAACTACTTTGTAAATCCTCAATATGACCAAAATTGCCATTTTTACAGACTTTTTCTCCTACGCAGAAGCTTCTATTTCGACCAGTTTTAGGCATTAAAATGACTCTAAACACACTTATTTTAGTTCCAAAAGTGATAATTCACATGCAATAGTCATTTACAGACTGAAAATTAAACATTAAAAAATTACCATTTCAGACCATCTGAAGAAAGTTCGACAGGTCACGGGTCATCGTTTTTCATTAGAAAATAGATTTTTTGGACTGTAGAAAAATTGATTCAAAATGTCATTTGGATTGTGCCTCATTTTGAATAACTAGTTTGTAAAGCCTCAATGTGCCCAAAATTGCCATTTTTATAGATTTTTTCTCCTACTCAGAAGCTTCTATTTCGCTCAATTTCAGGCATTAGAATGACTCTAAACACCGTTATTTTAGTTCCGAAAGTGATAATTCTCATGGAATAGTCATTTACAGTAAAATAAATTAAACATTAATCAAATCAACATTTCTGACCATCTGAAGAAATTCGACAGGTCACGGGTCATCATTTTTCATCAGAAAATTGATTTTTTGTACTGCAGAAAAATTGCTTCAAAATGTAATTTGGATTGTGCCTCATGTTGAATAACTACTTTGTAATGCCTCAATGTGACCAAAATTGCCATTTTAATAGATATTTTCGCCTTCTCAGAAGCTTCTATTTCGCTCAATTTCAGGCATTAGAATGACTCTAAACACACTTATTTTAGTTCCAAAAAAATTAAACATTAATAAACTACCATTTCTGACCATCTGGAGAAAGTTCGACTGGTCACGAGTCATTGTTTTTCATCAGAAAATTCATTTTTTAGACTGGAAAAAAATTTATTCAAAATGTCATTTGGATTGGGCCTCACGTTGAATAAATACTTTTTAAAGCCTCAATGTAACCAAAATTGCCATTTTTCAGACTTTTTCTCCTACGCAGAAGCTTCTATTTCGACCAATTTTAGGCATTAAAATGACTCTAAACACACTTATTTTAGTTCCAAAAGTGATAATTCACATGCAATAGTCATTTACAGTCTGAAAATTAAACATTAAAAAATTACCATTTCAGACCATCTGAAGAAAGTTCGACAGGTCACGGGTCATCGTTTTTCATCAGAAAATAGATTTTTTGGACTGTAGAAAAATTGATTCAAAATGTCATTTCGATTGTGCCTCATGTTGAATGACTAGTTTGTAAAGCCTCAATGTGCCCAAAATTTCCATTTTTATAGATTTTTTCTCCTACTCAGAAGCTTCTATTTCGCTCAATTTCAGGCATTAGAATGACTCTAAACACACTTATTTTAGTTCCGAAAGTGATAATTCTCATGCAATAGTCATTTACAGTCAAAAAATTAAACATTAATAAATTACTATTTCTGACCATCTGGAGAAAGTTGACAGGTCACGGGTCATCATTTTTCATCAGAAAATTGATTTTTTGGACTGTACAAAAAATTATTCCAAATGACTATTGAATTGTGCCTCATTTTGAATAATAACTTTTTAATGACTTATTGTGACCAAAATTGACATTTTACATACTTTTACAACAACTAAGAAGCTTCTATTTTGACCGATTTTGAGCAGAAAAAATGGCACTAAACACCCTTTTTTTAGTTTCAAAAGTGATAATTTATATACAATAGTTATTTACAGTCAACAGATTAAACATAAAAAAAATCACCATTGCAGATCATCTGGAGAAAGTTCGACAGGTCCGGGTCATCGTTTTTCATCAGAAAATTGATTTTTTGGACTGCACAAAAAATGATTCAAAATGTCAATTGGATCATGCCTCATATTGAATAACAACATTTTAAGGCCACACAGAGACAAAAATTGCCATTTTTACATGCTTTTCCTCCTAACCAGTACCTTCTATTTTGGCCGATTTCGGGCAGGTAAATGACTCTAAACACACTTATTTTAGTTCCAAAAGTGCCAATTCATATGCCATAGGTATTTACAGTCAAAAGATAAAATATTTAAAAATCACCATTCCTGATCATCTGGAGAAAGTTCGACAGGTCTGGGGTCATCGTTTTTCAGCAGAAAATTGATTTTTTGGACTGTACAAAAAATGGTTCAAAATGTCAATTGGATCGTGCCTCATGTCGAATAACATCTTTTTAAGGCCTCTCAGTGACCAAAATTTACATTTTTACATACTTTTCCGAGTACTGAGAAGCTTCTATTTTGACTGATTTTTGGCAGGAATATTACTCTAAACACTTAATTTAGTTCTAAAGTGATAATTCATGTGCAATAGTTATTTACAGTCAAAAGATTAAACTTTAAAAAATCACCATTCCTGACCACCTGGAGAAAGTTTGACAGGGGTCAATGTTTCTCATCAGAAAACAGAGTTTTTTGGACTGTAGAAAAATTGATTCAAAATGTCATTTGGATTGCGCCTCATGTTGAATAACTACTTTGTAAAGCCTCAATGTGACCAAAATTGCCATTTTTATAGATTTTTTCTCCTACCCAGAAGCTTCTATTTCGCTCAATTTCAGGCATTAGAATGACTCTAAACACACTTATTTTATTTCCGAAAGTGATAATTCTCATGCAATAGTCATTTACAGTAAAAAAGATTAAACATTAATAAATCAACATTTCTGACCATCTGGAGAAAGTTCGACAGGTCACGGGTCATCGTTTTTCATCAGAAAATTGATTTTTTTGGACTGCAGCAAAACAAAAAATTAATTCAAAATGTCATTTGGATTGTGCCTCATGTTGAATAACTACTTTGTAAATCCTCAATGTGACCAAAATTGCCATTTTTACAGACTTTTTCTCCTACGCAGAAGCTTCTATTTCGACCAGTTTTAGGCATTAAAATGACTCTAAACACACTTATTTTAGTTCCAAAAGTGATAATTCACATGCAATAGTCATTTACAGACTGAAAATTAAACATTAAAAAATTACCATTTCAGACCATCTGAAGAAAGTTCGACAGGTCACGGGTCATCGTTTTTCATCAGAAAATAGATTTTTTGGACTGTAGAAAAATTGATTCAAAATGTCATTTGGATTGTGCCTCATGTTGAATAACTAGTTTGTAAAGCCTCAATGTGCCCAAAATTGCCATTTTTCTAGATTTTTTCTCCTACTCAGAAGCTTTTTTTTCGCTCAATTTCAGGCATTAGAATGACTCTAAACACACTTATTTTAGTTCCGAAAGTGATAATTCTCATGGAATAGTCATTTACAGTAAAATAAATTAAACATTAATCAAATCAACATTTCTGACCATCTGAAGAAATTCGACAGGTCAAGGGTCATCATTTTTCATCAGAAAATTTATTTTTTGTACTGCAGAAAAATTGCTTCAAAATGTAATTTGGATTGTGCCTCATGTTGAATAACTACTTTGTAATGCCTCAATGTGACCAAAATTGCCATTTTTACAGACTTTTTCTCCTACTCAGAAGCTTCTATTTCGACCAATTTCAGGCATTAGAATGACTCTAAACACACTTATTTTAGTTCCGAAAGTGATAATTCTCATGCAATAGTCATTTACAGTAAAATAAATTAAATATTAATAAATCAACATTTCTGACCATCTGGAGAAAGTTCGACAGGTCACGGGTCTTCATTTTTCATCAGAAAATTTATTTTTTGGACTTTAGAAAAATTGATTCAAAATGTCATTTGTTTTGTGCCTCATTTTGAATAACTACTTTTTAAAGCCTCAATGTGACCAAAATTGCCATTTTAATAGATATTTTCGCCTTCTCAGAAGCTTCTATTTCGCTCAATTTCAGGCATTAGAATGACTCTAAACACACTTATTTTAGTTCCAAAAAAATTAAACATTAATAAACTACCATTTCTGACCATCTGGAGAAAGTTCGACTGGTCACGAGTCATTGTTTTTCATCAGAAAATTCATTTTTTAGACTGGAAAAAAATTTATTCAAAATGTCATTTGGATTGGACCTCACGTTGAATAAATACTTTTTAAAGCCTCAATGTAACCAAAATTGCCATTTTTCAGACTTTTTCTCCTACGCAGAAGCTTCTATTTCGACCAATTTTAGGCATTAAAATGACTCTAAACACACTTATTTTAGTTCCAAAAGTGATAATTCACATGCAATAGTCATTTACAGTCTGAAAATTAAACATCAAAAAATTACCATTTCAGACCATCTGAAGAAAGTTCGACAGGTCACGGGTCATCGTTTTTCATCAGAAAATAGATTTTTTGGACTGTAGAAAAATTGATTCAAAATGTCATTTCGATTGTGCCTCATGTTGAATGACTAGTTTGTAAAGCCTCAATGTGCCCAAAATTTCCATTTTTATAGATTTTTTCTCCTACTCAGAAGCTTCTATTTCGCTCAATTTCAGGCATTAGAATGACTCTAAACACACTTATTTTAGTTCCGAAAGTGATAATTCTCATGCAATAGTCATTTACAGTAAAATAAATTAAACATTAATAAATCAACATTTCTGACCATCTGGAGAAAGTTCGACAGGTCACGGGTCATCATTTTTCATCAGAAAATTTATTTTTTGGACTTTAGAAAAATTGATTCAAAATGTCATTTGGATTGTGCCTTATGTTGAATAACTACTTTTTAAAGCCTCAATGTGACCAAAATTGCAATTTTTACAGATTTTTTCTCATACTCAGAAGCTTCTATTTCGCTTAATTTCAGTCATTAAAATGACTCTAAACACACTTATTTTAGTTCCAAACGTGATAATTCTCATGCAATAGTCATTTACAGTAAAAAAATTAAACATTACAAATATTACCATTTCTGACCATCTGGAGAAAGTTTGACAGGTCACGGGTCATCGTTTTTCATCAGAAAATAGATTTTTTAGACTGTAGAAAAATTGATTCAAAATGTCATTTGGATTGTGCCTCATGTTGAATAACTACTTTGTAAAGCCTCAATGTGACCAAAATTGCCATTTTTATAGATTTTTTCTCCTACTCAGAAGCTTCTATTTCGCTCATTTTCAGGCATTAGAAGGACTCTAAACACACTTATTTTAGATCCAAAAGTGATAATTCACATGCAATAGTCATTTACAGTCAAAAAATTAAACATTAATAAATTACTATTTCTGACAATCTGGAGAAAGTTGACAGGTCACGGGTCATGGTTTTTCATCAGAAAATTGATTTTTTGGACTGTACAAAAAATTATTCCAAATGACTATTGAATTGTGCCTCATTTTGAATAATAACTTTTTAATGACTTATTGTGACCAAAATTGACATTTTACATACTTTTACAACAACTAAGAAGCTTCTATTTTGACCGATTTTGAGCAGAAAAAATAGCACTAAACACCCTTTTTTTAGTTTCAAAAGTGATAATTTATATACAATAGTTATTTACAGTCAACAGATTAAACATAAAAAAAATCACCATTGCAGATCATCTGGAGAAAGTTCGACAGGTCCGGGTCATCGTTTTTCATCAGAAAATTGATTTTTTGGACTGCACAAAAAATGATTCAAAATGTCAATTGGATCATGCCTCATATTGAATAACAACATTTTAAGGCCACACAGAGACAAAAATTGCCATTTTTACATGCTTTTCCTCCTAACCAGTACCTTCTATTTTGGCCGATTTCGGGCAGGTAAATGACTCTAAACACACTTATTTTAGTTCCAAAAGTGCCAATTCATATGCCATAGGTATTTACAGTCAAAAGATAAAATATTTAAAAATCACCATTCCTGATCATCTGGAGAAAGTTCGACAGGTCTGGGGTCATCGTTTTTCAGCAGAAAATTGATTTTTTGGACTGTACAAAAAATTTGTTCAAAATGTCAATTGGATCGTGCCTCATGTCGAATAACATCTTTTTAAGGCCTCTCAGTGACCAAAATTTACATTTTTACATACTTTTCTGAGTACTGAGAAGCTTCTATTTTGACTGATTTTTGGCAGGAATATTACTCTAAACACGTAATTTAGTTCTAAAGTGATAATTCATGTGCAATAGTTATTTACAGTCAAAAGATTAAACTTTAAAAAATCACCATTCCTGACCACCTGGAGAAAGTTTGACAGGGGTCAATGTTTTTCATCAGAAAACAGAGTTTTTTGGACTGTAGAAAAATTGATTCAAAATGTCATTTGGATTGCGCCTCATGTTGAATAACTACTTTGTAAAGCCTCAATGTGACCAAAATTGCCATTTTTATAGATTTTTTCTCCTACCCAGAAGCTTCTATTTCGCTCAATTTCAGGCATTAGAATGACTCTAAACACACTTATTTTAGTTCCGAAAGTGATAATTCTCATGCAGTAGTCATTTACAGTAAAAAAGATTAAACATTAATAAATCAACATTTCTGACCATCTGGAGAAAGTTCGACAGGTCACGGGTCATCGTTTTTCATCAGAAAATTGATTTTTTTGGACTGCAGCAAAAAATTAATTCAAAATGTCATTTGGATTGTGCCTCATGTTGAATAACTGCTTTGTAAATCCTCAATATGACCAAAATTGCCATTTTTACAGACTTTTTCTCCTACGCAGAAGCTTCTATTTCGACCAGTTTTAGGCATTAAAATGACTCTAAACACACTTATTTTAGTTCCAAAAGTGATAATTCACATGCAATAGTCATTTACAGACTGAAAATTAAACATTAAAAAATTACCATTTCAGACCATCTGAAGAAAGTTCGACAGGTCACGGGTCATCGTTTTTCATCAGAAAATAGATTTTTTGGACTGTAGAAAAATTGATTCAAAATGTCATTTGGATTGTGCCTCATTTTGAATAACTAGTTTGTAAAGCCTCAATGTGCCCAAAATTGCCATTTTTATAGATTTTTTCTCCTACTCAGAAGCTTCTATTTCGCTCAATTTCAGGCATTAGAATGACTCTAAACACCGTTATTTTAGTTCCGAAAGTGATAATTCTCATGCAATAGTCATTTACAGTAAAATAAATTAAACATTAATCAAATCAACATTTCTGACCATCTGAAGAAATTCGACAGGTCACGGGTCATCATTTTTCATCAGAAAATTGATTTTTTGTACTGCAGAAAAATTGCTTCAAAATGTAATTTGGATTGTGCCTCATGTTGAATAACTACTTTGTAATGCCTCAATGTGACCAAAATTGCCATTTTTACAGACTTTTTCTCCTACTCAGAAGCTTCTATTTCGACCAATTTCAGGCATTAGAATGACTCTAAACACACTTATTTTAGTTCCGAAAGTGATAATTCTCATGCAATAGTCATTTACAGTAAAATAAATTAAATATTAATAAATCAACATTTCTGACCATCTGGAGAAAGTTCGACAGGTCACGGGTCTTCATTTTTCATCAGAAAATTTATTTTTTGGACTTTAGAAAAATTGATTCAAAATGTCATTTGTTTTGTGCCTCATTTTGAATAACTACTTTTTAAAGCCTCAATGTGACCAAAATTGCCATTTTAATAGATATTTTCGCCTTCTCAGAAGCTTCTATTTCGCTCAATTTCAGGCATTAGAATGACTCTAAACACACTTATTTTAGTTCCAAAAAAATTAAACATTAATAAACTACCATTTCTGACCATCTGGAGAAAGTTCGACTGGTCACGAGTCATTGTTTTTCATCAGAAAATTCATTTTTTAGACTGGAAAAAAATTTATTCAAAATGTCATTTGGATTGGGCCTCACGTTGAATAAATACTTTTTAAAGCCTCAATGTAACCAAAATTGCCATTTTTCAGACTTTTTCTCCTACGCAGAAGCTTCTATTTCGACCAATTTTAGGCATTAAAATGACTCTAAACACACTTATTTTAGTTCCAAAAGTGATAATTCACATGCAATAGTCATTTACAGTCTGAAAATTAAACATTAAAAAATTACCATTTCAGACCATCTGAAGAAAGTTCGACAGGTCACGGGTCATCGTTTTTCATCAGAAAATAGATTTTTTGGACTGTAGAAAAATTGATTCAAAATGTCATTTCGATTGTGCCTCATGTTGAATGACTAGTTTGTAAAGCCTCAATGTGCCCAAAATTTCCATTTTTATAGATTTTTTCTCCTACTCAGAAGCTTCTATTTCGCTCAATTTCAGGCATTAGAATGACTCTAAACACACTTATTTTAGTTCCGAAAGTGATAATTCTCATGCAATAGTCATTTACAGTCAAAAAATTAAACATTAATAAATTACTATTTCTGACCATCTGGAGAAAGTTGACAGGTCACGGGTCATCATTTTTCATCAGAAAATTGATTTTTTGGACTGTACAAAAAATTATTCCAAATGACTATTGAATTGTGCCTCATTTTGAATAATAACTTTTTAATGACTTATTGTGACCAAAATTGACATTTTACATACTTTTACAACAACTAAGAAGCTTCTATTTTGACCGATTTTGAGCAGAAAAAATGGCACTAAACACCCTTTTTTTAGTTTCAAAAGTGATAATTTATATACAATAGTTATTTACAGTCAACAGATTAAACATAAAAAAAATCACCATTGCAGATCATCTGGAGAAAGTTCGACAGGTCCGGGTCATCGTTTTTCATCAGAAAATTGATTTTTTGGACTGCACAAAAAATGATTCAAAATGTCAATTGGATCATGCCTCATATTGAATAACAACATTTTAAGGCCACACAGAGACAAAAATTGCCATTTTTACATGCTTTTCCTCCTAACCAGTACCTTCTATTTTGGCCGATTTCGGGCAGGTAAATGACTCTAAACACACTTATTTTAGTTCCAAAAGTGCCAATTCATATGCCATAGGTATTTACAGTCAAAAGATAAAATATTTAAAAATCACCATTCCTGATCATCTGGAGAAAGTTCGACAGGTCTGGGGTCATCGTTTTTCAGCAGAAAATTGATTTTTTGGACTGTACAAAAAATGGTTCAAAATGTCAATTGGATCGTGCCTCATGTCGAATAACATCTTTTTAAGGCCTCTCAGTGACCAAAATTTACATTTTTACATACTTTTCCGAGTACTGAGAAGCTTGTATTTTGACTGATTTTTGGCAGGAATATTACTCTAAACACTTAATTTAGTTCTAAAGTGATAATTCATGTGCAATAGTTATTTACAGTCAAAAGATTAAACTTTAAAAAATCACCATTCCTGACCACCTGGAGAAAGTTTGACAGGGGTCAATGTTTCTCATCAGAAAACAGAGTTTTTTGGACTGTAGAAAAATTGATTCAAAATGTCATTTGGATTGCGCCTCATGTTGAATAACTACTTTGTAAAGCCTCAATGTGACCAAAATTGCCATTTTTATAGATTTTTTCTCCTACCCAGAAGCTTCTATTTCGCTCAATTTCAGGCATTAGAATGACTCTAAACACACTTATTTTATTTCCGAAAGTGATAATTCTCATGCAATAGTCATTTACAGTAAAAAAGATTAAACATTAATAAATCAACATTTCTGACCATCTGGAGAAAGTTCGACAGGTCACGGGTCATCGTTTTTCATCAGAAAATTGATTTTTTTGGACTGCAGCAAAACAAAAAATTAATTCAAAATGTCATTTGGATTGTGCCTCATGTTGAATAACTACTTTGTAAATCCTCAATGTGACCAAAATTGCCATTTTTACAGACTTTTTCTCCTACGCAGAAGCTTCTATTTCGACCAGTTTTAGGCATTAAAATGACTCTAAACACACTTATTTTAGTTCCAAAAGTGATAATTCACATGCAATAGTCATTTACAGACTGAAAATTAAACATTAAAAAATTACCATTTCAGACCATCTGAAGAAAGTTCGACAGGTCACGGGTCATCGTTTTTCATCAGAAAATAGATTTTTTGGACTGTAGAAAAATTGATTCAAAATGTCATTTGGATTGTGCCTCATGTTGAATAACTAGTTTGTAAAGCCTCAATGTGCCCAAAATTGCCATTTTTCTAGATTTTTTCTCCTACTCAGAAGCTTTTTTTTCGCTCAATTTCAGGCATTAGAATGACTCTAAACACACTTATTTTAGTTCCGAAAGTGATAATTCTCATGGAATAGTCATTTACAGTAAAATAAATTAAACATTAATCAAATCAACATTTCTGACCATCTGAAGAAATTCGACAGGTCAAGGGTCATCATTTTTCATCAGAAAATTTATTTTTTGTACTGCAGAAAAATTGCTTCAAAATGTAATTTGGATTGTGCCTCATGTTGAATAACTACTTTGTAATGCCTCAATGTGACCAAAATTGCCATTTTTACAGACTTTTTCTCCTACTCAGAAGCTTCTATTTCGACCAATTTCAGGCATTAGAATGACTCTAAACACACTTATTTTAGTTCCGAAAGTGATAATTCTCATGCAATAGTCATTTACAGTAAAATAAATTAAATATTAATAAATCAACATTTCTGACCATCTGGAGAAAGTTCGACAGGTCACGGGTCTTCATTTTTCATCAGAAAATTTATTTTTTGGACTTTAGAAAAATTGATTCAAAATGTCATTTGTTTTGTGCCTCATTTTGAATAACTACTTTTTAAAGCCTCAATGTGACCAAAATTGCCATTTTAATAGATATTTTCGCCTTCTCAGAAGCTTCTATTTCGCTCAATTTCAGGCATTAGAATGACTCTAAACACACTTATTTTAGTTCCAAAAAAATTAAACATTAATAAACTACCATTTCTGACCATCTGGAGAAAGTTCGACTGGTCACGAGTCATTGTTTTTCATCAGAAAATTCATTTTTTAGACTGGAAAAAAATTTATTCAAAATGTCATTTGGATTGGGCCTCACGTTGAATAAATACTTTTTAAAGCCTCAATGTAACCAAAATTGCCATTTTTCAGACTTTTTCTCCTACGCAGAAGCTTCTATTTCGACCAATTTTAGGCATTAAAATGACTCTAAACACACTTATTTTAGTTCCAAAAGTGATAATTCACATGCAATAGTCATTTACAGTCTGAAAATTAAACATCAAAAAATTACCATTTCAGACCATCTGAAGAAAGTTCGACAGGTCACGGGTCATCGTTTTTCATCAGAAAATAGATTTTTTGGACTGTAGAAAAATTGATTCAAAATGTCATTTCGATTGTGCCTCATGTTGAATGACTAGTTTGTAAAGCCTCAATGTGCCCAAAATTTCCATTTTTATAGATTTTTTCTCCTACTCAGAAGCTTCTATTTCGCTCAATTTCAGGCATTAGAATGACTCTAAACACACTTATTTTAGTTCCGAAAGTGATAATTCTCATGCAATAGTCATTTACAGTAAAATAAATTAAACATTAATAAATCAACATTTCTGACCATCTGGAGAAAGTTCGACAGGTCACGGGTCATCATTTTTCATCAGAAAATTTATTTTTTGGACTTTAGAAAAATTGATTCAAAATGTCATTTGGATTGTGCCTTATGTTGAATAACTACTTTTTAAAGCCTCAATGTGACCAAAATTGCAATTTTTACAGATTTTTTCTCATACTCAGAAGCTTCTATTTCGCTTAATTTCAGTCATTAAAATGACTCTAAACACACTTATTTTAGTTCCAAACGTGATAATTCTCATGCAATAGTCATTTACAGTAAAAAAATTAAACATTACAAATATTACCATTTCTGACCATCTGGAGAAAGTTTGACAGGTCACGGGTCATCGTTTTTCATCAGAAAATAGATTTTTTAGACTGTAGAAAAATTGATTCAAAATGTCATTTGGATTGTGCCTCATGTTGAATAACTACTTTGTAAAGCCTCAATGTGACCAAAATTGCCATTTTTATAGATTTTTTCTCCTACTCAGAAGCTTCTATTTCGCTCATTTTCAGGCATTAGAAGGACTCTAAACACACTTATTTTAGATCCAAAAGTGATAATTCACATGCAATAGTCATTTACAGTCAAAAAATTAAACATTAATAAATTACTATTTCTGACAATCTGGAGAAAGTTGACAGGTCACGGGTCATGGTTTTTCATCAGAAAATTGATTTTTTGGACTGTACAAAAAATTATTCCAAATGACTATTGAATTGTGCCTCATTTTGAATAATAACTTTTTAATGACTTATTGTGACCAAAATTGACATTTTACATACTTTTACAACAACTAAGAAGCTTCTATTTTGACCGATTTTGAGCAGAAAAAATAGCACTAAACACCCTTTTTTTAGTTTCAAAAGTGATAATTTATATACAATAGTTATTTACAGTCAACAGATTAAACATAAAAAAAATCACCATTGCAGATCATCTGGAGAAAGTTCGACAGGTCCGGGTCATCGTTTTTCATCAGAAAATTGATTTTTTGGACTGCACAAAAAATGATTCAAAATGTCAATTGGATCATGCCTCATATTGAATAACAACATTTTAAGGCCACACAGAGACAAAAATTGCCATTTTTACATGCTTTTCCTCCTAACCAGTACCTTCTATTTTGGCCGATTTCGGGCAGGTAAATGACTCTAAACACACTTATTTTAGTTCCAAAAGTGCCAATTCATATGCCATAGGTATTTACAGTCAAAAGATAAAATATTTAAAAATCACCATTCCTGATCATCTGGAGAAAGTTCGACAGGTCTGGGGTCATCGTTTTTCAGCAGAAAATTGATTTTTTGGACTGTACAAAAAATGGTTCAAAATGTCAATTGGATCGTGCCTCATGTCGAATAACATCTTTTTAAGGCCTCTCAGTGACCAAAATTTACATTTTTACATACTTTTCTGAGTACTGAGAAGCTTCTATTTTGACTGATTTTTGGCAGGAATATTACTCTAAACACGTAATTTAGTTCTAAAGTGATAATTCATGTGCAATAGTTATTTACAGTCAAAAGATTAAACTTTAAAAAATCACCATTCCTGACCACCTGGAGAAAGTTTGACAGGGGTCAATGTTTTTCATCAGAAAACAGAGTTTTTTGGACTGTAGAAAAATTGATTCAAAATGTCATTTGGATTGCGCCTCATGTTGAATAACTACTTTGTAAAGCCTCAATGTGACCAAAATTGCCATTTTTATAGATTTTTTCTCCTACCCAGAAGCTTCTATTTCGCTCAATTTCAGGCATTAGAATGACTCTAAACACACTTATTTTAGTTCCGAAAGTGATAATTCTCATGCAGTAGTCATTTACAGTAAAAAAGATTAAACATTAATAAATCAACATTTCTGACCATCTGGAGAAAGTTCGACAGGTCACGGGTCATCGTTTTTCATAAGAAAATTGATTTTTTTGGACTGCAGCAAAAAATTAATTCAAAATGTCATTTGGATTGTGCCTCATGTTGAATAACTGCTTTGTAAATCCTCAATATGACCAAAATTGCCATTTTTACAGACTTTTTCTCCTACGCAGAAGCTTCTATTTCGACCAGTTTTAGGCATTAAAATGACTCTAAACACACTTATTTTAGTTCCAAAAGTGATAATTCACATGCAATAGTCATTTACAGACTGAAAATTAAACATTAAAAAATTACCATTTCAGACCATCTGAAGAAAGTTCGACAGGTCACGGGTCATCGTTTTTCATCAGAAAATAGATTTTTTGGACTGTAGAAAAATTGATTCAAAATGTCATTTGGATTGTGCCTCATTTTGAATAACTAGTTTGTAAAGCCTCAATGTGCCCAAAATTGCCATTTTTATAGATTTTTTCTCCTACTCAGAAGCTTCTATTTCGCTCAATTTCAGGCATTAGAATGACTCTAAACACCGTTATTTTAGTTCCGAAAGTGATAATTCTCATGCAATAGTCATTTACAGTAAAAAAACTTAAACATTAATAAATTAACATTTCTGACCATCTGGAGAAAGTTCGACAGGTCACGGGTCATCGTTTTTCATCAGAAAATTGATTTTTTTGGACTGCAGCAAAAAATTGCTTCAAAATGTCATTTGGATTGTGCCTCATGTTGAATAACTACTTTGTAAATCCTCAATGTGACCAAAATTGCCATTTTTACAGACTTTTTCTCCTACGCAGAAGCTTCTATTTTAACCAGTTTTAGGCATTAAAATAACTCTAAACAGACTTATTTTAGTTCCAAAAGTGATAATTCACATGCAATAGTCATTTACAGTCTGAAAATTAAACATTAAAAAATTACCATTTCAAACCATCTAAAGAAAGTTCGACAGGTCACGGGTCATCGTTTTTCATCAGAAAATAGATTTTTTGGACTGTAGAAAAATTGATTCAAAATGTCATTTGGATTGTGCTTCATTTTGAATAACTAGTTTGTAAAGCCTCAATGTGCCCAAAATTGCCATTTTTCTAGATTTTTTCTCCTACTCAGAAGCTTTTTTTTCGCTCAATTTCAGGCATTAGAATGACTCTAAACACACTTATTTTAGTTCCGAAAGTGATAATTCTCATGGAATAGTCATTTACAGTAAAATAAATTAAACATTAATCAAATCAACATTTCTGACCATCTGAAGAAATTCGACAGGTCACGGGTCATCATTTTTCATCAGAAAATTGATTTTTTGTACTGCAGAAAAATTGCTTCAAAATGTAATTTGGATTGTGCCTCATGTTGAATAACTACTTTGTAATGCCTCAATGTGACCAAAATTGCCATTTTTACAGACTTTTTCTCCTACTCAGAAGCTTCTATTTCGACCAATTTCAGGCATTAGAATGACTCTAAACACACTTATTTTAGTTCCGAAAGTGATAATTCTCATGCAATAGTCATTTACAGTAAAATAAATTAAATATTAATAAATCAACATTTCTGACCATCTGGAGAAAGTTCGACAGGTCACGGGTCTTCATTTTTCATCAGAAAATTTATTTTTTGGACTTTAGAAAAATTGATTCAAAATGTCATTTGTTTTGTGCCTCATTTTGAATAACTACTTTTTAAAGCCTCAATGTGACCAAAATTGCCATTTTAATAGATATTTTCGCCTTCTCAGAAGCTTCTATTTCGCTCAATTTCAGGCATTAGAATGACTCTAAACACACTTATTTTAGTTCCAAAAGTGATAATTCACATGCAATAGTCATTTACAGTAAAAAAATTAAACATTAATAAACTACCATTTCTGACCATCTGGAGAAAGTTCGACTGGTCACGAGTCATTGTTTTTCATCAGAAAATTCATTTTTTAGACTGGAAAAAAATTGATTCAAAATGTCATTTGGATTGGGCCTCACGTTGAATAAATACTTTTTAAAGCCTCAATGTAACCAAAATTGCCATTTTTCAGACTTTTTCTCCTACGCAGAAGCTTCTATTTCGACCAATTTTAGGCATTAAAATGACTCTAAACACACTTATTTTAGTTCCAAAAGTGATAATTCACATGCAATAGTCATTTACAGTCTGAAAATTAAACATTAAAAAATTACCATTTCAGACCATCTGAAGAAAGTTCGACAGGTCACGGGTCATCGTTTTTCATCAGAAAATAGATTTTTTGGACTGTAGAAAAATTGATTCAAAATGTCATTTCGATTGTGCCTCATGTTGAATGACTAGTTTGTAAAGCCTCAATGTGCCCAAAATTTCCATTTTTATAGATTTTTTCTCCTACTCAGAAGCTTCTATTTCGCTCAATTTCAGGCATTAGAATGACTCTAAACACACTTATTTTAGTTCCGAAAGTGATAATTCTCATGCAATAGTCATTTACAGTAAAAAAATTAAACATTAATAAATTACTATTTCTGACCATCTGGAGAAAGTTGACAGGTCACGGGTCATGGTTTTTCATCAGAAAATTGATTTTTTGGACTGTACAAAAAATTGTTTCAAATGACTATTGAATTGTGCCTCATTTTGAATAATAACTTTTTAATGACTTATTGTGACCAAAATTGACATTTTACATACTTTTACAACAACTAAGAAGCTTCTATTTTGACCGATTTTGAGCAGAAAAAATGGCACTAAACACCCTTTTTTTAGTTTCAAAAGTGATAATTTATATACAATAGTTATTTACAGTCAACAGATGAAACATAAAAAAAATCACCATTGCAGATCATCTGGAGAAAGTTCGACAGGTCCGGGTCATCATTTTTCATCAGAAAATTGATTTTTTGGACTGCACAAAAAATGATTCAAAATGTCAATTGGATCATGCCTCATATTGAATAACAACATTTTAAGGCCACACAGAGACAAAAATTGCCATTTTTACATGCTTTTCCTCCTAACCAGTACCTTCTATTTTGGCCGATTTCGGGCAGGTAAATGACTCTAAACACACTTATTTTAGTTCCAAAAGTGCCAATTCATATGCCATAGGTATTTACAGTCAAAAGATAAAATATTTAAAAATCACCATTCCTGATCATCTGGAGAAAGTTCGACAGGTCTGGGGTCATCGTTTTTCAGCAGAAAATTGATTTTTTGGACTGTACAAAAAATGGTTCAAAATGTCAATTGGATCGTGCCTCATGTCGAATAACATCTTTTTAAGGCCTCTCAGTGACCAAAATTTACATTTTTACATACTTTTCCGAGTACTGAGAAGCTTCTATTTTGACTGATTTTTGGCAGGAAAATTACTCTAAACACTTAATTTAGTTCTAAAGTGATAATTCATGTGCAATAGTTATTTACAGTCAAAAGATTAAACTTTAAAAAATCACCATTCCTGACCACCTGGAGAAAGTTTGACAGGGGTCAATGTTTTTCATCAGAAAACAGAGTTTTTTGGACTGTAGAAAAATTGATTCAAAATGTCATTTGGATTGCGCCTCATGTTGAATAACTACTTTGTAAAGCCTCAATGTGACCAAAATTGCCATTTTTATAGATTTTTTCTCCTACCCAGAAGCTTCTATTTCGCTCAATTTCAGGCATTAGAATGACTCTAAACACACTTATTTTAGTTCCGAAAGTGATAATTCTCATGCAATAGTCATTTACAGTAAAAAAGATTAAACATTAATAAATCAACATTTCTGACCATCTGGAGAAAGTTCGACAGGTCACGGGTCATCGTTTTTCATCAGAAAATTGATTTTTTTGGACTGCAGCAAAAAATTAATTCAAAATGTCATTTGGATTGTGCATCATGTTGAATAACTACTTTGTAAATCCTCAATGTGACCAAAATTGCCATTTTTACAGACTTTTTCTCCTACGCAGAAGCTTCTATTTCGACCAGTTTTAGGCATTAAAATGACTCTAAACACACTTATTTTAGTTCCAAAAGTGATAATTCACATGCAATAGTCATTTACAGACTGAAAATTAAACATTAAAAAATTACCATTTCAGACCATCTGAAGAAAGTTCGACAGGTCACGGGTCATCGTTTTTCATCAGAAAATAGATTTTTTGGACTGTAGAAAAATTGATTCAAAATGTCATTTGGATTGTGCCGAATTTTGAATAACTAGTTTGTAAAGCCTCAATGTGCCCAAAATTGCCATTTTTATAGATTTTTTCTCCTACTCAGAAGCTTCTATTTCGCTCAATTTCAGGCATTAGAATGACTCTAAACACCGTTATTTTAGTTCCGAAAGTGATAATTCTCATGCAATAGTCATTTACAGTAAAAAAAACTTAAACATTAATAAATTAACATTTCTGACCATCTGGAGAAAGTTCGACAGGTCACGGGTCATCGTTTTTCATCAGAAAATTTATTTTTTGGACTGCAGCAAAAAATTGCTTCAAAATGTCATTTGGATTGTGCCTCATGTTGAATAACTACTTTGTAAATCCTCAATGTGACCAAAATTGCCATTTTTACAGACTTTTTCTCATACTCAGAAGCTTCTATTTCGCTTAATTTCAGTCATTAAAATGACTCTAAACACACTTATTTTAGTTCCAAAAGTGATAATTCACATGCAATAGTCATTTACAGTCTGAAAATTAAACATTAAAAAATTACCATTTCAAACCATCTGAAGAAAGTTCGACAGGTCACGGGTCATCGTTTTTCATCAGAAAATAGATTTTTTGGACTGTAGAAAAATTGATTCAAAATGTCATTTGGATTGTGCCTCATGTTGAATAACTAGTTTGTAAAGCCTCAATGTGCCCAAAATTGCCATTTTTCTAGATTTTTTCTCCTACTCAGAAGCTTTTTTTTCGCTCAATTTCAGGCATTAGAATGACTCTAAACACACTTATTTTAGTTCCGAAAGTGATAATTCTCATGGAATAGTCATTTACAGTAAAATAAATTAAACATTATTCAAATCAACATTTCTGACCATCTGAAGAAATTCGACAGGTCACGGGTCATCATTTTTCATCAGAAAATTGATTTTTTGTACTGCCGAAAAATTGCTTCAAAATGTAATTTGGATTGTGCCTCATGTTGAATAACTACTTTGTAATGCCTCAATGTGACCAAAATTGCCATTTTTACAGACTTTTTCTCCTACTCAGAAGCTTCTATTTCGACCAATTTCAGGCATTAGAATGACTCTAAACACACTTATTTTAGTTCCGAAAGTGATAATTCTCATGCAATAGTCATTTACAGTAAAATAAATTAAATATTAATAAATCAACATTTCTGACCATCTGGAGAAAGTTCGACAGGTCACGGGTCTTCATTTTTCATCAGAAAATTTATTTTTTGGACTTTAGAAAAATTGATTCAAAATGTCATTTGTTTTGTGCCTCATTTTGAATAACTACTTTTTAAAGCCCCAATGTGACCAAAATTGCCATTTTAATAGATATTTTCGCCTTCTCAGAAGCTTCTATTTCGCTCAATTTCAGGCATTAGAATGACTCTAAACACACTTATTTTAGTTCCAAAAGTGATAATTCACATGCAATAGTCATTTACAGTAAAAAAATTAAACATTAATAAACTACCATTTCTGACCATCTGGAGAAAGTTCGACTGGTCACGAGTCATTGTTTTTCATCAGAAAATTCATTTTTTAGACTGGAAAAAAATTGATTCAAAATGTCATTTGAATTGGGCCTCACGTTGAATAAATACTTTTTAAAGCCTCAATGTAACCAAAATTGCCATTTTTCAGACTTTTTCTCCTACACAGAAGCTTCTATTTCGACCAATTTTAGGCATTAAAATGACTCTAAACACACTTATTTTAGTTCCAAAAGTGATAATTCACATGCAATAGTCATTTACAGTCTGAAAATTAAACATTAAAAAATTACCATTTCAGACCATCTGAAGAAAGTTCGACAGGTCACGGGTCATCGTTTTTCATCAGAAAATAGATTTTTTGGACTGTAGAAAAATTGATTCAAAATGTCATTTTGATTGTGCCTCATGTTGAATGACTAGTTTGTAAAGCCTCAATGTGCCCAAAATTTCAATTTTTATAGATTTTTTCTCCTACTCAGAAGCTTCTATTTCGCTCAATTTCAGGCATTAGAATGACTCTAAACACACTTATTTTAGTTCCGAAAGTGATAATTCTCATGCAATAGTCATTTACAGTAAAATAAATTAAACATTAATAAATCAACATTTCTGACCATCTGGAGAAAGTTCGACAGGTCACGGGTCATCATTTTTCATCAGAAAATTTATTTTTTGGACTTTAGAAAAATTGATTCAAAATGTCATTTGGATTGTGCCTTATGTTGAATAACTACTTTTAAAGCCTCAATGTGACCAAAATTGCAATTTTTACAGATTTTTTCTCATACTCAGAAGCTTCAATTTCGCTTAATTTCAGTCATTAAAATGACTCTAAACACACTTATTTTAGTTCCAAACGTGATAATTCTCATGCAATAGTCATTTACAGTAAAAAAATTAAACATTAAAAATATTACCATTTCTGACCATCTGGAGAAAGTTTGACAGGTCACGGGTCATCGTTTTTCATCAGAAAATAGATTTTTTAGACTGTAGAAAAATTGATTCAAAATGTCATTTGGATTGTGCCTCATGTTGAATAACTACTTTGTAAAGCCTCAATGTGACCAAAATTGCCATTTTTATAGATTTTTTCTCCTACTCAGAAGCTTCTATTTCGCTCATTTTCAGGCATTAGAAGGACTCTAAACACACTTATTTTAGATCCAAAAGTGATAATTCACATGCAATAGTCATTTACAGTCAAAAAATTAAACATTAATAAATTACTATTTCTGACAATCTGGAGAAAGTTGACAGGTCACGGGTCATGGTTTTTCATCAGAAAATTGATTTTTTTGGACTGCAGCAAAAAATTGCTTCAAAATGTCATTTGGATTGTGCCTCATGTTGAATAACTACTTTGTAAATCCTCAATGTGACCAAAATTGCCATTTTTACAGACTTTTTCTCCTACGCAGAAGCTTCTATTTTAACCAGTTTTAGGCATTAAAATAACTCTAAACAGACTTATTTTAGTTCCAAAAGTGATAATTCACATGCAATAGTCATTTACAGTCTGAAAATTAAACATTAAAAAATTACCATTTCAAACCATCTAAAGAAAGTTCGACAGGTCACGGGTCATCGTTTTTCATCAGAAAATAGATTTTTTGGACTGTAGAAAAATTGATTCAAAATGTCATTTGGATTGTGCCTCATTTTGAATAACTAGTTTGTAAAGCCTCAATGTGCCCAAAATTGCAATTTTTCTAGATTTTTTCTCCCACTCAGAAGCTTTTTTTTCGCTCAATTTCAGGCATTAGAATGACTCTAAACACACTTATTTTAGTTCCGAAAGTGATAATTCTCATGGAATAGTCATTTACAGTAAAATAAATTAAACATTAATCAAATCAACATTTCTGACCATCTGAAGAAATTCGACAGGTCACGGGTCATCATTTTTCATCAGAAAATTGATTTTTTGTACTGCAGAAAAATTGCTTCCAAATGTAATTTGGATTGTGCCTCATGTTGAATAACTACTTTGTAATGCCTCAATGTGACCAAAATTGCCATTTTTACAGACTTTTTCTCCTACTCAGAAGCTTCTATTTCGACCAATTTCAGGCATTAGAATGACTCTAAACACACTTATTTTAGTTCCGAAAGTGATAATTCTCATGCAATAGTCATTTACAGTAAAATAAATTAAATATTAATAAATCAACATTTCTGACCATCTGGAGAAAGTTCGACAGGTCACGGGTCTTCATTTTTCATCAGAAAATTTATTTTTTGGACTTTAGAAAAATTGATTCAAAATGTCATTTGTTTTGTGCCTCATTTTGAATAACTACTTTTTAAAGCCTCAATGTGACCAAAATTGCCATTTTAATAGATATTTTCGCCTTCTCAGAAGCTTCTATTTCGCTCAATTTCAGGCATTAGAATGACTCTAAACACACTTATTTTAGTTCCAAAAGTGATAATTCACATGCAATAGTCATTTACAGTAAAAAAATTAAACATTAATAAACTACCATTTCTGACCATCTGGAGAAAGTTCGACTGGTCACGAGTCATTGTTTTTCTTCAGAAAATTCATTTTTTAGACTGGAAAAAAATTGATTCAAAATGTCATTTGGATTGGGCCTCACGTTGAATAAATACTCAATGTAACCAAAATTGCCATTTTTCAGACTTTTTCTCCTACGCAGAAGCTTCTATTTCGACCAATTTTAGGCATTAAAATGACTCTAAACACACCTATTTTAGTTCCAAAAGTGATAATTCACATGCAATAGTCATTTACAGTCTGAAAATTAAACATTAAAAAATTACCATTTCAGACCATCTGAAGAAAGTTCGACAGGTCACGGGTCATCGTTTTTCATCAGAAAATAGATTTTTTGGACTGTAGAAAAATTGATTCAAAATGTCATTTCGATTGTGCCTCATGTTGAATGACTAGTTTGTAAAGCCTCAATGTGCCCAAAATTTCCATTTTTATAGATTTTTTCTCCTACTCAGAAGCTTCTACTTCGCTCAATTTCAGGCATTAGAATGACTCTAAACACACTTATTTTAGTTCCGAAAGTGATAATTCTCATGCAATAGTCATTTACAGTAAAATAAATTAAACATTAATAAATCAACATTTCTGACCATCTGGAGAAAGTTCGATAGGTCACGGGTCATCATTTTTCATCAGAAAATTTATTTTTTGGACTTTAGAAAAATTGATTCAAAATGTCATTTGGATTGTGCCTCATGTTGAATAACTACTTTGTAAAGCCTCAATGTGACCAAAATTGCCATTTTTATAGATTTTTTCTCCTACTCAGAAGCTTCTATTTCGCTCATTTTCAGGCATTAGAAGGACTCTAAACACACTTATTTTAGATCCAAAAGTGATAATTCACATGCAATAGTCATTTACAGTCAAAAAATTAAACATTAATAAATTACTATTTCTGACCATCTGGAGAAAGTTGACAGGTCACGGGTCATGGTTTTTCATCAGAAAATTGATTTTTTGGACTGTACAAAAAATTATTTCAAATGACTATTGAATTGTGCCTCATTTTGAATAATAACTTTTTAATGACTTATTGTGACCAAAATTGACATTTTACATACTTTTACAACAACTAAGAAGCTTCTATTTTGACCGATTTTGAGCAGAAAAAATGGCACTAAACACCCTTTTTTTAGTTTCAAAAGTGATAATTTATATACAATAGTTATTTACAGTCAACAGATTAAACATAAAAAAAATCACCATTGCAGATCATCTGGAGAAAGTTCGACAGGTCCGGGTCATCGTTTTTCATCAGAAAATTGATTTTTTGGACTGCACAAAAAATGATTCAAAATGTCAATTGGATCATGCCTCATATTGAATAACAACATTTTAAGGCCACACAGAGACAAAAATTGCCATTTTTACATGCTTTTCCTCCTAACCAGTACCTTCTATTTTGGCCGATTTCGGGCAGGTAAATGACTCTAAACACACTTATTTTAGTTCCAAAAGTGCCAATTCATATGCCATAGGTATTTACAGTCAAAAGATAAAATATTTAAAAATCACCATTCCTGATCATCTGGAGAAAGTTCGACAGGTCTGGGGTCATCGTTTTTCAGCAGAAAATTGATTTTTTGGACTGTACAAAAAATGGTTCAAAATGTCAATTGGATCGTGCCTCATGTCGAATAACATCTTTTTAAGGCCTCTCAGTGACCAAAATTTACATTTTTACATACTTTTCCGAGTACTGAGAAGCTTCTATTTTGACTGATTTTTGGCAGGAAAATTACTCTAAACACTTAATTTAGTTCTAAAGTGATAATTCATGTGCAATAGTTATTTACAGTCAAAAGATTAAACTTTAAAAAATCACCATTCCTGACCACCTGGAGAAAGTTTGACAGGGGTCAATGTTTTTCATCAGAAAACAGAGTTTTTTGGACTGTAGAAAAATTGATTCAAAATGTCATTTGGATTGCGCCTCACGTTGAATAACTACTTTGTAAAGCCTCAATGTGACCAAAATTGCCATTTTTATAGATTTTTTCTCCTACCCAGAAGCTTCTATTTCGCTCAATTTCAGGCATTAGAATGACTCTAAACACACTTATTTTAGTTCCGAAAGTGATAATTCTCATGCAATAGTCATTTACAGTAAAAAAGATTAAACATTAATAAATCAACATTTCTGACCATCTGGAGAAAGTTCGACAGGTCACGGGTCATCGTTTTTCATCAGAAAATTGATTTTTTTGGACTGCAGCAAAAAATTAATTCAAAATGTCATTTGGATTGTGCATCATGTTGAATACCTACTTTGTAAATCCTCAATGTGACCAAAATTGCCATTTTTACAGACTTTTTCTCCTACGCAGAAGCTTCTATTTCGACCAGTTTTAGGCATTAAAATGACTCTAAACACACTTATTTTAGTTCCAAAAGTGATAATTCACATGCAATAGTCATTTACAGACTGAAAATTAAACATTAAAAAATTACCATTTCAGACCATCTGAAGAAAGTTCGACAGGTCACGGGTCATCGTTTTTCATCAGAAAATAGATTTTTTGGACTGTAGAAAAATTGATTCAAAATGTCATTTGGATTGTGCCGAATTTTGAATAACTAGTTTGTAAAGCCTCAATGTGCCCAAAATTGCCATTTTTATAGATTTTTTCTCCTACTCAGAAGCTTCTATTTCGCTCAATTTCAGGCATTAGAATGACTCTAAACACCGTTATTTTAGTTCCGAAAGTGATAATTCTCATGCAATAGTCATTTACAGTAAAAAAAAATTAAACATTAATAAATTAACATTTCTGACCATCTGGAGAAAGTTCGACAGGTCACGGGTCATCGTTTTTCATCAGAAAATTTATTTTTTGGACTGCAGCAAAAAATTGCTTCAAAATGTCATTTGGATTGTGCCTCATGTTGAATAACTACTTTGTAAATCCTCAATGTGACCAAAATTGCCATTTTTACAGACTTTTTCTCATACTCAGAAGCTTCTATTTCGCTTAATTTCAGTCATTAAAATGAATCTAAACACACTTATTTTAGTTCCAAAAGTGATAATTCACATGCAATAGTCATTTACAGTCTGAAAATTAAACATTAAAAAATTACCATTTCAAACCATCTGAAGAAAGTTCGACAGGTCACGGGTCATCGTTTTTCATCAGAAAATAGATTTTTTGGACTGTAGAAAAATTGATTCAAAATGTCATTTGGATTGTGCCTCATGTTGAATAACTAGTTTGGAAAGCCTCAATGTGCCCAAAATTGGCATTTTTCTAGATTTTTTCTCCTACTCAGAAGCTTTTTTTTCGCTCAATTTCAGGCATTAGAATGACTCTAAACACACTTATTTTAGTTCCGAAAGTGATAATTCTCATGGAATAGTCATTTACAGTAAAATAAATTAAACATTAATCAAATCAACATTTCTGACCATCTGAAGAAATTCGACAGGTCACGGGTCATCATTTTTCATCAGAAAATTAATTTTTTGTACTGCAGAAAAATTGCTTCAAAATGTAATTTGGATTGTGCCTCATGTTGAATAACTACTTTGTAATGCCTCAATGTGACCAAAATTGCCATTTTTACAGACTTTTTCTCCTACTCAGAAGCTTCTATTTCGACCAATTTCAGGCATTAGAATGACTCTAAACACACTTATTTTAGTTCCGAAAGTGATAATTCTCATGCAATAGTCATTTACAGTAAAGTAAATTAAATATTAATAAATCAACATTTCTGACCATCTGGAGAAAGTTCGACAGGTCACGGGTCTTCATTTTTCATCAGAAAATTTATTTTTTGGACTTTAGAAAAATTGATTCAAAATGTCATTTGTTTTGTGCCTCATTTTGAATAACTACTTTTTAAAGCCTCAATGTGACCAAAATTGCCATTTTAATAGATATTTTCGCCTTCTCAGAAGCTTCTATTTCGCTCAATTTCAGGCATTAGAATGACTCTAAACACACTTATTTTAGTTCCAAAAGTGATAATTCACATGCAATAGTCATTTACAGTAAAAAAATTAAACATTAATAAACTACCATTTCTGACCATCTGGAGAAAGTTCGACTGGTCACGAGTCATTGTTTTTCATCAGAAAATTCATTTTTTAGACTGGAAAAAAATTGATTCAAAATGTCATTTGTATTGGGCCTCACGTTGAATAAATACTTTTTAAAGCCTCAATGTAACCAAAATTGCCATTTTTCAGACTTTTTCTCCTACGCAGAAGCTTCAATTTCGACCAATTTTAGGCATTAAAATGACTCTAAACACACTTATTTTAGTTCCAAAAGTGATAATTCACATGCAATAGTCATTTACAGTCTGAAAATTAAACATTAAAAAATTACCATTTCAGACCATCTGAAGAAAGTTCGACAGGTCACGGGTCATCGTTTTTCATCAGAAAATAGATTTTTTGGACAGTAGAAAAATTGATTCAAAATGTCATTTCGATTGTGCCTCATGTTGAATGACTAGTTTGTAAAGCCTCAATGTGCCCAAAATTTCAATTTTTATAGATTTTTTCTCCTACTCAGAAGCTTCTATTTCGCTCAATTTCAGGCATTAGAATGACTCTAAACACACTTATTTTAGTTCCGAAAGTGATAATTCTCATGCAATAGTCATTTACAGTAAAATAAATTAAACATTAATAAATCAACATTTCTGACCATCTGGAGAAAGTTCGACAGGTCACGGGTCATCATTTTTCATCAGAAAATGTATTTTTTGGACTTTAGAAAAATTGATTCAAAATGTCATTTGGATTGTGCCTTATGTTGAATAACTACTTTTAAAGCCTCAATGTGACCAAAATTGCAATTTTTACAGATTTTTTCTCATACTCAGAAGCTTCTATTTCGCTTAATTTCAGTCATTAAAATGACTCTAAACACACTTATTTTAGTTCCAAACGTGATAATTCTCATGCAATAGTCATTTACAGTAAAAAAACTTAAACATTAAAAATATTACCATTTCTGACCATCTGGAGAAAGTTTGACAGGTCACGGGTCATCGTTTTTCATCAGAAAATAGATTTTTTAGACTGTAGAAAAATTGATTCAAAATGTCATTTGGATTGTGCCTCATGTTGAATAACTACTTTGTAAAGCCTCAATGTGACCAAAATTGCCATTTTTATAGATTTTTTCTCCTACTCAGAAGCTTCTATTTCGCTCATTTTCAGGCATTAGAAGGACTCTAAACACACTTATTTTAGATCCAAAAGTGATAATTCATATGCAATAGTCATTTACAGTCAAAAAATTAAACATTAATAAATTACTATTTCTGACCATCTGGAGAAAGTTGACAGGTCACGGGTCATGGTTTTTCATCAGAAAATTGATTTTTTGGACTGTACAAAAAATTATTCCAAATGACTATTGAATTGTGCCTCATTTTGAATAATAACTTTTTAATGACTTATTGTGACCAAAATTGACATTTTACATACTTTTACAACAACTAAGAAGCTTCTATTTTGACCGATTTTGAGCAGAAAAAACTGCACTAAACACCCTTTTTTTAGTTTCAAAAGTGATAATTTATATACAATAGTTATTTACAGTCAACAGATTAAACATAAAAAAAATCACCATTGCAGATCATCTGGAGAAAGTTCGACAGGTCCGGGTCATCGTTTTTCATCAGAAAATTGATTTTTTGGACTGCACAAAAAATGATTCAAAATGTCAATTGGATCATGCCTCATATTGAATAACAACATTTTAAGGCCACACAGAGACAAAAATTGCCATTTTTACATGCTTTTCCTCCTAACCAGTACCTTCTATTTTGGCCGATTTCGGGCAGGTAAATGACTCTAAACACACTTATTTTAGTTCCAAAAGTGCCAATTCATATGCCATAGGTATTTACAGTCAAAAGATAAAATATTTAAAAATCACCATTCCTGATCATCTGGAGAAAGTTCGACAGGTCTGGGGTCATCGTTTTTCAGCAGAAAATTGATTTTTTGGACTGTACAAAAAATGGTTCAAAATGTCAATTGGATCGTGCCTCATGTCGAATAACATCTTTTTAAGGCCTCTCAGTGACCAAAATTTACATTTTTACATACTTTTCCGAGTACTGAGAAGCTTCTATTTTGACTGATTTTTGGCAGGAAAATTACTCTAAACACTTAATTTAGTTCTAAAGTGATAATTCATGTGCAATAGTTATTTACAGTCAAAAGATTAAACTTTAAAAAATCACCATTCCTGACCACCTGGAGAAAGTTTGACAGGGGTCAATGTTTTTCATCAGAAAACAGAGTTTTTTGGACTGTAGAAAAATTGATTCAAAATGTCATTTGGATTGCGCCTCATGTTGAATAACTACTTTGTAAAGCCTCAATGTGACCAAAATTGCCATTTTTATAGATTTTTTCTCCTACCCAGAAGCTTCTATTTCGCTCAATTTCAGGCATTAGAATGACTCTAAACACACTTATTTTAGTTCCGAAAGTGATAATTCTCATGCAATAGTCATTTACAGTAAAAAAGATTAAACATTAATAAATCAACATTTCTGACCATCTGGAGAAAGTTCGACAGGTCACGGGTCATCGTTTTTCATCAGAAAATTGATTTTTTTGGACTGCAGCAAAAAATTAATTCAAAATGTCATTTGGATTGTGCATCATGTTGAATAACTACTTTGTAAATCCTCAATGTGACCAAAATTGCCATTTTTACAGACTTTTTCTCCTACGCAGAAGCTTCTATTTCGACCAGTTTTAGGCATTAAAATGACTCTAAACACACTTATTTTAGTTCCAAAAGTGATAATTCACATGCAATAGTCATTTACAGACTGAAAATTAAACATTAAAAAATTACCATTTCAGACCATCTGAAGAAAGTTCGACAGGTCACGGGTCATCGTTTTTCATCAGAAAATAGATTTTTGGGACTGTAGAAAAATTGATTCAAAATGTCATTTGGATTGTGCCTCATTTTGAATAACTAGTTTGTAAAGCCTCAATGTGCCCAAAATTGCCATTTTTATAGATTTTTTCTCCTACCCAGAAGCTTCTATTTCGCTCAATTTCAGGCATTAGAATGACTCTAAACACACTTATTTTAGTTCCGAAAGTGATAATTCTCATGCAATAGTCATTTACAGTAAAAAAACTTAAACATTAATAAATTAACATTTCTGACCATCTGGAGAAAGTTCGACAGGTCACGGGTCATCGTTTTTCATCAGAAAATTGATTTTTTTGGACTGCAGCAAAAAATTGCTTCAAAATGTCATTTGGATTGTGCCTCATGTTGAATAACTACTTTGTAAATCCTCAATGTGACCAAAATTGCCATTTTTACAGACTTTTTCTCCTACGCAGAAGCTTCTATTTTAACCAGTTTTAGGCATTAAAATAACTCTAAACAGACTTATTTTAGTTCCAAAAGTGATAATTCACATGCAATAGTCATTTACAGTCTGAAAATTAAACATTAAAAAATTACCATTTCAAACCATCTAAAGAAAGTTCGACAGGTCACGGGTCATCGTTTTTCATCAGAAAATAGATTTTTTGGACTGTAGAAAAATTGATTCAAAATGTCATTTGGATTGTGCCTCATTTTGAATAACTAGTTTGTAAAGCCTCAATGTGCCCAAAATTGCCATTTTTCTAGATTTTTTCTCCTACTCAGAAGCTTTTTTTTCGCTCAATTTCAGGCATTAGAATGACTCTAAACACACTTATTTTAGTTCCGAAAGTGATAATTCTCATGGAATAGTCATTTACAGTAAAATAAATTAAACATTAATCAAATCAACATTTCTGACCATCTGAAGAAATTCGACAGGTCACGGGTCATCATTTTTCATCAGAAAATTGATTTTTTGTACTGCAGAAAAATTGCTTCCAAATGTAATTTGGATTGTGCCTCATGTTGAATAACTACTTTGTAATGCCTCAATGTGACCAAAATTGCCATTTTTACAGACTTTTTCTCCTACTCAGAAGCTTCTATTTCGACCAATTTCAGGCATTAGAATGACTCTAAACACACTTATTTTAGTTCCGAAAGTGATAATTCTCATGCAATAGTCATTTACAGTAAAATAAATTAAATATTAATAAATCAACATTTCTGACCATCTGGAGAAAGTTCGACAGGTCACGGGTCTTCATTTTTCATCAGAAAATTTATTTTTTGGACTTTAGAAAAATTGATTCAAAATGTCATTTGTTTTGTGCCTCATTTTGAATAACTACTTTTTAAAGCCTCAATGTGACCAAAATTGCCATTTTAATAGATATTTTCGCCTTCTCAGAAGCTTCTATTTCGCTCAATTTCAGGCATTAGAATGACTCTAAACACACTTATTTTAGTTCCAAAAGTGATAATTCACATGCAATAGTCATTTACAGTAAAAAAATTAAACATTAATAAACTACCATTTCTGACCATCTGGAGAAAGTTCGACTGGTCACGAGTCATTGTTTTTCTTCAGAAAATTCATTTTTTAGACTGGAAAAAAATTGATTCAAAATGTCATTTGGATTGGGCCTCACGTTGAATAAATACTCAATGTAACCAAAATTGCCATTTTTCAGACTTTTTCTCCTACGCAGAAGCTTCTATTTCGACCAATTTTAGGCATTAAAATGACTCTAAACACACCTATTTTAGTTCCAAAAGTGATAATTCACATGCAATAGTCATTTACAGTCTGAAAATTAAACATTAAAAAATTACCATTTCAGACCATCTGAAGAAAGTTCGACAGGTCACGGGTCATCGTTTTTCATCAGAAAATAGATTTTTTGGACTGTAGAAAAATTGATTCAAAATGTCATTTCGATTGTGCCTCATGTTGAATGACTAGTTTGTAAAGCCTCAATGTGCCCAAAATTTCCATTTTTATAGATTTTTTCTCCTACTCAGAAGCTTCTATTTCGCTCAATTTCAGGCATTAGAATGACTCTAAACACACTTAGTTTTAGTTCCGAAAGTGATAATTCTCATGCAATAGTCATTTACAGTAAAATAAATTAAACATTAATAAATCAACATTTCTGACCATCTGGAGAAAGTTCGACAGGTCACGGGTCATCATTTTTCATCAGAAAATTTATTTTTTGGACTTTAGAAAAATTGATTCAAAATGTCATTTGGATTGTGCCTTATGTTGAATAACTACTTTTTAAAGCCTCAATGTGACCAAAATTGCAATTTTTACAGATTTTTTCTCATACTCAGAAGCTTCTATTTCGCTTAATTTCAGTCATTAAAATGACTCTAAACACACTTATTTTAGTTCCAAACGTGATAATTCTCATGCAATAGTCATTTACAGTAAAAAAATTAAACATTAAAAATATTACCATTTCTGACCATCTGGAGAAAGTTTGACAGGTCACGGGTCATCGTTTTTCATCAGAAAATAGATTTTTTAGACTGTAGAAAAATTGATTCAAAATGTCATTTGGATTGTGCCTCATGCTGAATAACTACTTTGTAAAGCCTCAATGTGACCAAAATTGCCATTTTTATAGATTTTTTCTCCTACTCAGAAGCTTCTATTTCGCTCATTTTCAGGCATTAGAAGGACTCTAAACACACTTATTTTAGATCCAAAAGTGATAATTCACATGCAATAGTCATTTACAGTCAAAAAATTAAACATTAATAAATTACTATTTCTGACCATCTGGAGAAAGTTGACAGGTCACGGGTCATGGTTTTTCATCAGAAAATTGATTTTTTGGACTGTACAAAAAATTATTCCAAATGACTATTGAATTGTGCCTCATTTTGAATAATAACTTTTTAATGACTTATTGTGACCAAAATTGACATTTTACATACTTTTACAACAACTAAGAAGCTTCTATTTTGACCGATTTTGAGCAGAAAAAACTGCACTAAACACCCTTTTTTTAGTTTCAAAAGTGATAATTTATATACAATAGTTATTTACAGTCAACAGATTAAACATAAAAAAAATCACCATTGCAGATCATCTGGAGAAAGTTCGACAGGTCCGGGTCATCGTTTTTCATCAGAAAATTGATTTTTTGGACTGCACAAAAAATGATTCAAAATGTCAATTGGATCATGCCTCATATTGAATAACAACATTTTAAGGCCACACAGAGACAAAAATTGCCATTTTTACATGCTTTTCCTCCTAACCAGTACCTTCTATTTTGGCCGATTTCGGGCAGGTAAATGACTCTAAACACACTTATTTTAGTTCCAAAAGTGCCAATTCATATGCCATAGGTATTTACAGTCAAAAGATAAAATATTTAAAAATCACCATTCCTGATCATCTGGAGAAAGTTCGACAGGTCTGGGGTCATCGTTTTTCAGCAGAAAATTGATTTTTTGGACTGTACAAAAAATGGTTCAAAATGTCAATTGGATCGTGCCTCATGTCGAATAACATCTTTTTAAGGCCTCTCAGTGACCAAAATTTACATTTTTACATACTTTTCCGAGTACTGAGAAGCTTCTATTTTGACTGATTTTTGGCAGGAAAATTACTCTAAACACTTAATTTAGTTCTAAAGTGATAATTCATGTGCAATAGTTATTTACAGTCAAAAGATTAAACTTTAAAAAATCACCATTCCTGACCACCTGGAGAAAGTTTGACAGGGGTCAATGTTTTTCATCAGAAAACAGAGTTTTTTGGACTGTAGAAAAATTGATTCAAAATGTCATTTGGATTGCGCCTCATGTTGAATAACTACTTTGTAAAGCCTCAATGTGACCAAAATTGCCATTTTTATAGATTTTTTCTCCTACCCAGAAGCTTCTATTTCGCTCAATTTCAGGCATTAGAATGACTCTAAACACACTTATTTTAGTTCCGAAAGTGATAATTCTCATGCAATAGTCATTTACAGTAAAAAAGATTAAACATTAATAAATCAACATTTCTGACCATCTGGAGAAAGTTCGACAGGTCACGGGTCATCGTTTTTCATCAGAAAATTGATTTTTTTGGACTGCAGCAAAAAATTAATTCAAAATGTCATTTGGATTGTGCATCATGTTGAATAACTACTTTGTAAATCCTCAATGTGACCAAAATTGCCATTTTTACAGACTTTTTCTCCTACGCAGAAGCTTCTATTTCGACCAGTTTTAGGCATTAAAATGACTCTAAACACACTTATTTTAGTTCCAAAAGTGATAATTCACATGCAATAGTCATTTACAGACTGAAAATTAAACATTAAAAAATTACCATTTCAGACCATCTGAAGAAAGTTCGACAGGTCACGGGTCATCGTTTTTCATCAGAAAATAGATTTTTGGGACTGTAGAAAAATTTATTCAAAATGTCATTTGGATTGTGCCTCATTTTGAATAACTAGTTTGTAAAGCCTCAATGTGCCCAAAATTGCCATTTTTATAGATTTTTTCTCCTACCCAGAAGCTTCTATTTCGCTCAATTTCAGGCATTAGAATGACTCTAAACACACTTATTTTAGTTCCGAAAGTGATAATTCTCATGCAATAGTCATTTACAGTAAAAAAGATTAAACATTAATAAATCAACATTTCTGACCATCTGGAGAAAGTTCAACAGGTCACGGGTCATCGTTTTTCATCAGAAAATTGATTTTTTTGGACTGCAGCAAAAAATTAATTCAAAATGTCATTTGGATTGTGCCTCATGTTGAATAACTACTTTGTAAATCCTCAATATGACCAAAATTGCCATTTTTACAGACTTTTTCTCCTACGCAGAAGCTTCTATTTCGACCAGTTTTAGGCATTAAAATGACTCTAAACACACTTATTTTAGTTCCAAAAGTGATAATTCACATGCAATAGTCATTTACAGACTGAAAATTAAACATTAAAAAATTACCATTTCAGACCATCTGAAGAAAGTTCGACAGGTCACGGGTCATCGTTTTTCATCAGAAAATAGATTTTTTGGACTGTAGAAAAATTGATTCAAAATGTCATTTGGATTGTGCCTCATTTTGAATAACTAGTTTGTAAAGCCTCAATGTGCCCAAAATTGCCATTTTTATAGATTTTTTCTCCTACTCAGAAGCTTCTATTTCGCTCAATTTCAGGCATTAGAATGACTCTAAACACCGTTATTTTAGTTCCGAAAGTGATAATTCTCATGCAATAGTCATTTACAGTAAAAAAACTTAAACATTAATAAATTAACATTTCTGACCATCTGGAGAAAGTTCGACAGGTCACGGGTCATCGTTTTTCATCAGAAAATTGATTTTTTTGGACTGCAGCAAAAAATTGCTTCAAAATGTCATTTGGATTGTGCCTCATGTTGAATAACTACTTTGTAAATCCTCAATGTGACCAAAATTGCCATTTTTACAGACTTTTTCTCCTACGCAGAAGCTTCTATTTTAACCAGTTTTAGGCATTAAAATAACTCTAAACAGACTTATTTTAGTTCCAAAAGTGATAATTCACATGCAATAGTCATTTACAGTCTGAAAATTAAACATTAAAAAATTACCATTTCAAACCATCTAAAGAAAGTTCGACAGGTCACGGGTCATCGTTTTTCATCAGAAAATAGATTTTTTGGACTGTAGAAAAATTGATTCAAAATGTCATTTGGATTGTGCCTCATTTTGAATAACTAGTTTGTAAAGCCTCAATGTGCCCAAAATTGCCATTTTTCTAGATTTTTTCTCCTACTCAGAAGCTTTTTTTTCGCTCAATTTCAGGCATTAGAATGACTCTAAACACACTTATTTTAGTTCCGAAAGTGATAATTCTCATGGAATAGTCATTTACAGTAAAACAAATTAAACATTAATCAAATCAACATTTCTGACCATCTGAAGAAATTCGACAGGTCACGGGTCATCATTTTTCATCAGAAAATTGATTTTTTGTACTGCAGAAAAATTGCTTCCAAATGTAATTTGGATTGTGCCTCATGTTGAATAACTACTTTGTAATGCCTCAATGTGACCAAAATTGCCATTTTTACAGACTTTTTCTCCTACTCAGAAGCTTCTATTTCGACCAATTTCAGGCATTAGAATGACTCTAAACACACTTATTTTAGTTCCGAAAGTGATAATTCTCATGCAATAGTCATTTACAGTAAAATAAATTAAATATTAATAAATCAACATTTCTGACCATCTGGAGAAAGTTCGACAGGTCACGGGTCATCATTTTTCATCAGAAAATGTATTTTTTGGACTTTAGAAAAATTGATTCAAAATGTCATTTGGATTGTGCCTTATGTTGAATAACTACTTTTAAAGCCTCAATGTGACCAAAATTGCAATTTTTACAGATTTTTTCTCATACTCAGAAGCTTCTATTTCGCTTAATTTCAGTCATTAAAATGACTCTAAACACACTTATTTTAGTTCCAAACATGATAATTCTCATGCAATAGTCATTTACAGTAAAAAAACTTAAACATTAAAAATATTACCATTTCTGACCATCTGGAGAAAGTTTGACAGGTCACGGGTCATCGTTTTTCATCAGAAAATAGATTTTTTAGACTGTAGAAAAATTGATTCAAAATGTCATTTTGATTGTGCCTCATGTTGAATAACTACTTTGTAAAGCCTCAATGTGACCAAAATTGCCATTTTTATAGATTTTTTCTCCTACTCAGAAGCTTCTATTTCGCTCATTTTCAGGCATTAGAAGGACTCTAAACACACTTATTTTAGATCCAAAAGTGATAATTCACATGCAATAGTCATTTACAGTCAAAAAATTAAACATTAATAAATTACTATTTCTGACCATCTGGAGAAAGTTGACAGGTCACGGGTCATGGTTTTTCATCAGAAAATTGATTTTTTGGACTGTACAAAAAATTATTCCAAATGACTATTGAATTGTGCCTCATTTTGAATAATAACTTTTTAATGACTTATTGTGACCAAAATTGACATTTTACATACTTTTACAACAACTAAGAAGCTTCTATTTTGACCGATTTTGAGCAGAAAAAACTGCACTAAACACCCTTTTTTTAGTTTCAAAAGTGATAATTTATATACAATAGTTATTTACAGTCAACAGATTAAACATAAAAAAAATCACCATTGCAGATCATCTGGAGAAAGCTCGACAGGTCCGGGTCATCGTTTTTCATCAGAAAATTGATTTTTTGGACTGCACAAAAAATGATTCAAAATGTCAATTGGATCATGCCTCATATTGAATAACAACATTTTAAGGCCACACAGAGACAAAAATTGCCATTTTTACATGCTTTTCCTCCTAACCAGTACCTTCTATTTTGGCCGATTTCGGGCAGGTAAATGACTCTAAACACACTTATTTTAGTTCCAAAAGTGCCAATTCATATGCCATAGGTATTTACAGTCAAAAGATAAAATATTTAAAAATCACCATTCCTGATCATCTGGAGAAAGTTCGACAGGTCTGGGGTCATCGTTTTTCAGCAGAAAATTGATTTTTTGGACTGTACAAAAAATGGTTCAAAATGTCAATTGGATCGTGCCTCATGTCGAATAACATCTTTTTAAGGCCTCTCAGTGACCAAAATTTACATTTTTACATACTTTTCCGAGTACTGAGAAGCTTCTATTTTGACTGATTTTTGGCAGGAAAATTACTCTAAACACTTAATTTAGTTCTAAAGTGATAATTCATGTGCAATAGTTATTTACAGTCAAAAGATTAAACTTTAAAAAATCACCATTCCTGACCACCTGGAGAAAGTTTGACAGGGGTCAATGTTTTTCATCAGAAAACAGAGTTTTTTGGACTGTAGAAAAATTGATTCAAAATGTCATTTGGATTGCGCCTCATGTTGAATAACTACTTTGTAAAGCCTCAATGTGACCAAAATTGCCATTTTTATAGATTTTTTCTCCTACCCAGAAGCTTCTATTTCGCTCAATTTCAGGCATTAGAATGACTCTAAACACACTTATTTTAGTTCCGAAAGTGATAATTCTCATGCAATAGTCATTTACAGTAAAAAAGATTAAACATTAATAAATCAACATTTCTGACCATCTGGAGAAAGTTCGACAGGTCACGGGTCATCGTTTTTCATCAGAAAATTGATTTTTTTGGACTGCAGCAAAAAATTAATTCAAAATGTCATTTGGATTGTGCATCATGTTGAATAACTACTTTGTAAATCCTCAATGTGACCAAAATTGCCATTTTTACAGACTTTTTCTCCTACGCAGAAGCTTCTATTTCGACCAGTTTTAGGCATTAAAATGACTCTAAACACACTTATTTTAGTTCCAAAAGTGATAATTCACATGCAATAGTCATTTACAGACTGAAAATTAAACATTAAAAAATTACCATTTCAGACCATCTGAAGAAAGTTCGACAGGTCACGGGTCATCGTTTTTCATCAGAAAATAGATTTTTGGGACTGTAGAAAAATTTATTCAAAATGTCATTTGGATTGTGCCTCATTTTGAATAACTAGTTTGTAAAGCCTCAATGTGCCCAAAATTGCCATTTTTATAGATTTTTTCTCCTACCCAGAAGCTTCTATTTCGCTCAATTTCAGGCATTAGAATGACTCTAAACACACTTATTTTAGTTCCGAAAGTGATAATTCTCATGCAATAGTCATTTACAGTAAAAAAGATTAAACATTAATAAATCAACATTTCTGACCATCTGGAGAAAGTTCAACAGGTCACGGGTCATCGTTTTTCATCAGAAAATTGATTTTTTTGGACTGCAGCAAAAAATTAATTCAAAATGTCATTTGGATTGTGCCTCATGTTGAATAACTACTTTGTAAATCCTCAATATGACCAAAATTGCCATTTTTACAGACTTTTTCTCCTACGCAGAAGCTTCTATTTCGACCAGTTTTAGGCATTAAAATGACTCTAAACACACTTATTTTAGTTCCAAAAGTGATAATTCACATGCAATAGTCATTTACAGACTGAAAATTAAACATTAAAAAATTACCATTTCAGACCATCTGAAGAAAGTTCGACAGGTCACGGGTCATCGTTTTTCATCAGAAAATAGATTTTTTGGACTGTAGAAAAATTGATTCAAAATGTCATTTGGATTGTGCCTCATTTTGAATAACTAGTTTGTAAAGCCTCAATGTGCCCAAAATTGCCATTTTTATAGATTTTTTCTCCTACTCAGAAGCTTCTATTTCGCTCAATTTCAGGCATTAGAATGACTCTAAACACCGTTATTTTAGTTCCGAAAGTGATAATTCTCATGCAATAGTCATTTACAGTAAAAAAACTTAAACATTAATAAATTAACATTTCTGACCATCTGGAGAAAGTTCGACAGGTCACGGGTCATCGTTTTTCATCAGAAAATTGATTTTTTTGGACTGCAGCAAAAAATTGCTTCAAAATGTCATTTGGATTGTGCCTCATGTTGAATAACTACTTTGTAAATCCTCAATGTGACCAAAATTGCCATTTTTACAGACTTTTTCTCCTACGCAGAAGCTTCTATTTTAACCAGTTTTAGGCATTAAAATAACTCTAAACAGACTTATTTTAGTTCCAAAAGTGATAATTCACATGCAATAGTCATTTACAGTCTGAAAATTAAACATTAAAAAATTACCATTTCAAACCATCTAAAGAAAGTTCGACAGGTCACGGGTCATCGTTTTTCATCAGAAAATAGATTTTTTGGACTGTAGAAAAATTGATTCAAAATGTCATTTGGATTGTGCCTCATTTTGAATAACTAGTTTGTAAAGCCTCAATGTGCCCAAAATTGCCATTTTTCTAGATTTTTTCTCCTACTCAGAAGCTTTTTTTTCGCTCAATTTCAGGCATTAGAATGACTCTAAACACACTTATTTTAGTTCCGAAAGTGATAATTCTCATGGAATAGTCATTTACAGTAAAACAAATTAAACATTAATCAAATCAACATTTCTGACCATCTGAAGAAATTCGACAGGTCACGGGTCATCATTTTTCATCAGAAAATTGATTTTTTGTACTGCAGAAAAATTGCTTCCAAATGTAATTTGGATTGTGCCTCATGTTGAATAACTACTTTGTAATGCCTCAATGTGACCAAAATTGCCATTTTTACAGACTTTTTCTCCTACTCAGAAGCTTCTATTTCGACCAATTTCAGGCATTAGAATGACTCTAAACACACTTATTTTAGTTCCGAAAGTGATAATTCTCATGCAATAGTCATTTACAGTAAAATAAATTAAATATTAATAAATCAACATTTCTGACCATCTGGAGAAAGTTCGACAGGTCACGGGTCTTCATTTTTCATCAGAAAATTTATTTTTTGGACTTTAGAAAAATTGATTCAAAATGTCATTTGTTTTGTGCCTCATTTTGAATAACTACTTTTTAAAGCCTCAATGTGACCAAAATTGCCATTTTAATAGATATTTTCGCCTTCTCAGAAGCTTCTATTTCGCTCAATTTCAGGCATTAGAATGACTCTAAACACAGTTATTTTAGTTCCAAAAGTGATAATTCACATGCAATAGTCATTTACAGTAAAAAAATTAAACATTAATAAACTACCATTTCTGACCATCTGGAGAAAGTTCGACTGGTCACGAGTCATTGTTTTTCTTCAGAAAATTCATTTTTTAGACTGGAAAAAAATTGATTCAAAATGTCATTTGGATTGGGCCTTACGTTGAATAAATACTCAATGTAACCAAAATTGCCATTTTTCAGGCTTTTTCTCCTACGCAGAAGCTTCTATTTCGACCAATTTTAGGCATTAAAATGACTCTAAACCCACCTATTTTAGTTCCAAAAGTGATAATTCACATGCAATAGTCATTTACAGTCTGAAAATTAAACATTAAAAAATTACCATTTCAGACCATCTGAAGAAAGTTCGACAGGTCACGGGTCATCGTTTTTCCTCAGAAAATAGATTTTTTGGACTGTAGAAAAATTGATTCAAAATGTCATTTCGATTGTGCCTCATGTTGAATGACTAGTTTGGAAAGCCTCAATGTGCCCAAAATTTCCATTTTTATAGATTTTTTCTCCTACTCAGAAGCTTCTATTTCGCTCAATTTCAGGCATTAGAATGACTCTAAACACACTTATTTTAGTTCCGAAAGTGATAATTCTCATGCAATAGTCATTTACAGTAAAATAAATTAAACATTAATAAATCAACATTTCTGACCATCTGGAGAAAGTTCGACAGGTCACGGGTCATCATTTTTCATCAGAAAATTTATTTTTTGGACTTTAGAAAAATTGATTCAAAATGTCATTTGGATTGTGCCTTATGTTGAATAACTACTTTTTAAAGCCTCAATGTGACCAAAATTGCAATTTTTACAGATTTTTTCTCATACTCAGAAGCTTCTATTTCGCTTAATTTCAGTCATTAAAATGACTCTAAACACACTTATTTTAGTTCCAAACGTGATAATTCTCATGCAATAGTCATTTACAGTAAAAAAATTAAACATTAAAAATATTACCATTTCTGACCATCTGGAGAAAGTTTGACAGGTCACGGGTCATCGTTTTTCATCAGAAAATAGATTTTTTAGACTGTAGAAAAATTGATTCAAAATGTCATTTGGATTGTGCCTCATGTTGAATAACTACTTTGTAAAGCCTCAATGTGACCAAAATTGCCATTTTTATAGATTTTTTCTCCTACTCAGAAGCTTCTATTTCGCTCATTTTCAGGCATTAGAAGGACTCTAAACACACTTATTTTAGATCCAAAAGTGATAATTCACATGCAATAGTCATTTACAGTCAAAAAATTAAACATTAATAAATTACTATTTCTGACCATCTGGAGAAAGTTGACAGGTCACGGGTCATGGTTTTTCAACAGAAAATTGATTTTTTGGACTGTACAAAAAATTATTTCAAATGACTATTGAATTGTGCCTCATTTTGAATAATAACTTTTTAATGACTTATTGTGACCAAAATTGACATTTTACATACTTTTACAACAACTAAGAAGCTTCTATTTTGACCGATTTTGAGCAGAAAAAATGGCACTAAACACCCTTTTTTTAGTTTCAAAAGTGATAATTTATATACAATAGTTATTTACAGTCAACAGATTAAACATAAAAAAAATCACCATTGCAGATCATCTGGAGAAAGTTCGACAGGTCCGGGTCATCGTTTTTCATCAGAAAATTGATTTTTTGGACTGCACAAAAAATGATTCAAAATGTCAATTGGATCATGCCTCATATTGAATAACAACATTTTAAGGCCACACAGAGACAAAAATTGCCATTTTTACATGCTTTTCCTCCTAACCAGTACCTTCTATTTTGGCCGATTTCGGGCAGGTAAATGACTCTAAACACACTTATTTTAGTTCCAAAAGTGCCAATTCATATGCCATAGGTATTTACAGTCAAAAGATAAAATATTTAAAAATCACCATTCCTGATCATCTGGAGAAAGTTCGACAGGTCTGGGGTCATCGTTTTTCAGCAGAAAATTGATTTTTTGGACTGTACAAAAAATGGTTCAAAATGTCAATTGGATCGTGCCTCATGTCGAATAACATCTTTTTAAGGCCTCTCAGTGACCAAAATTTACATTTTTACATACTTTTCCGAGTACTGAGAAGCTTCTATTTTGACTGATTTTTGGCAGGAAAATTACTCTAAACACTTAATTTAGTTCTAAAGTGATAATTCATGTGCAATAGTTATTTACAGTCAAAAGATTAAACTTTAAAAAATCACCATTCCTGACCACCTGGAGAAAGTTTGACAGGGGTCAATGTTTTTCATCAGAAAACAGAGTTTTTTGGACTGTAGAAAAATTGATTCAAAATGTCATTTGGATTGCGCCTCATGTTGAATAACTACTTTGTAAAGCCTCAATGTGACCAAAATTGCCATTTTTATAGATTTTTTCTCCTACCCAGAAGCTTCTATTTCGCTCAATTTCAGGCATTAGAATGACTCTAAACACACTTATTTTAGTTCCGAAAGTGATAATTCTCATGCAATAGTCATTTACAGTAAAAAAGATTAAACATTAATAAATCAACATTTCTGACCATCTGGAGAAAGTTCGACAGGTCACGGGTCATCGTTTTTCATCAGAAAATTGATTTTTTTGGACTGCAGCAAAAAATTAATTCAAAATGTCATTTGGATTGTGCATCATGTTGAATAACTACTTTGTAAATCCTCAATGTGACCAAAATTGCCATTTTTACAGACTTTTTCTCCTACGCAGAAGCTTCTATTTCGACCAGTTTTAGGCATTAAAATGACTCTAAACACACTTATTTTAGTTCCAAAAGTGATAATTCACATGCAATAGTCATTTACAGACTGAAAATTAAACATTAAAAAATTACCATTTCAGACCATCTGAAGAAAGTTCGACAGGTCACGGGTCATCGTTTTTCATCAGAAAATAGATTTTTTGGACTGTAGAAAAATTGATTCAAAATGTCATTTGGATTGTGCCGAATTTTGAATAACTAGTTTGTAAAGCCTCAATGTGCCCAAAATTGCCATTTTTATAGATTTTTTCTCCTACTCAGAAGCTTCTATTTCGCTCAATTTCAGGCATTAGAATGACTCTAAACACCGTTATTTTAGTTCCGAAAGTGATAATTCTCATGCAATAGTCATTTACAGTAAAAAAAACTTAAACATTAATAAATTAACATTTCTGACCATCTGGAGAAAGTTCGACAGGTCACGGGTCATCGTTTTTCATCAGAAAATTTATTTTTTGGACTGCAGCAAAAAATTGCTTCAAAATGTCATTTGGATTGTGCCTCATGTTGAATAACTACTTTGTAAATCCTCAATGTGACCAAAATTGCCATTTTTACAGACTTTTTCTCATACTCAGAAGCTTCTATTTCGCTTAATTTCAGTCATTAAAATGACTCTAAACACACTTATTTTAGTTCCAAAAGTGATAATTCACATGCAATAGTCATTTACAGTCTAAAAATTAAACATTAAAAAATTACCATTTCAAACCATCTGAAGAAAGTTCGACAGGTCACGGGTCATCGTTTTTCATCAGAAAATAGATTTTTTGGACTGTAGAAAAATTGATTCAAAATGTCATTTGGATTGTGCCTCATTTTGAATAACTAGTTTGTAAAGCCTCAATGTGCCCAAAATTGCCATTTTTCTAGATTTTTTCTCCTACTCAGAAGCTTTTTTTTCGCTCAATTTCAGGCATTAGAATGACTCTAAACACACTTATTTTAGTTCCGAAAGTGATAATTCTCATGCAATAGTCATTTACAGTAAAATAAATTAAACATTAATCAAATCAACATTTCTGACCATCTGAAGAAATTCGACAGGTCACGGGTCATCGTTTTTCATCAGAAAATTGATTTTTTTGGACTGCAGCAAAAAATTGCTTCAAAATGTCATTTGGATTGTGCCTCATGTTGAATAACTACTTTGTAAATCCTCAATGTGACCAAAATTGCCATTTTTACAGACTTTTTCTCCTACGCAGAAGCTTCTATTTTAACCAGTTTTAGGCATTAAAATAACTCTAAACAGACTTATTTTAGTTCCAAAAGTGATAATTCACATGCAATAGTCATTTACAGTCTGAAAATTAAACATTAAAAAATTACCATTTCAAACCATCTAAAGAAAGTTCGACAGGTCACGGGTCATCGTTTTTCATCAGAAAATAGATTTTTTGGACTGTAGAAAAATTGATTCAAAATGTCATTTGGATTGTGCCTCATTTTGAATAACTAGTTTGTAAAGCCTCAATGTGCCCAAAATTGCCATTTTTCTAGATTTTTTCTCCTACTCAGAAGCTTTTTTTTCGCTCAATTTCAGGCATTAGAATGACTCTAAACACACTTATTTTAGTTCCGAAAGTGATAATTCTCATGGAATAGTCATTTACAGTAAAATAAATTAAACATTAATCAAATCAACATTTCTGACCATCTGAAGAAATTCGACAGGTCACGGGTCATCATTTTTCATCAGAAAATTGATTTTTTGTACTGCAGAAAAATTGCTTCCAAATGTAATTTGGATTGTGCCTCATGTTGAATAACTACTTTGTAATGCCTCAATGTGACCAAAATTGCCATTTTTACAGACTTTTTCTCCTACTCAGAAGCTTCTATTTCGACCAATTTCAGGCATTAGAATGACTCTAAACACACTTATTTTAGTTCCGAAAGTGATAATTCTCATGCAATAGTCATTTACAGTAAAATAAATTAAATATTAATAAATCAACATTTCTGACCATCTGGAGAAAGTTCGACAGGTCACGGGTCTTCATTTTTCATCAGAAAATTTATTTTTTGGACTTTAGAAAAATTGATTCAAAATGTCATTTGTTTTGTGCCTCATTTTGAATAACTACTTTTTAAAGCCTCAATGTGACCAAAATTGCCATTTTAATAGATATTTTCGCCTTCTCAGAAGCTTCTATTTCGCTCAATTTCAGGCATTAGAATGACTCTAAACACACTTATTTTAGTTCCAAAAGTGATAATTCACATGCAATAGTCATTTACAGTAAAAAAATTAAACATTAATAAACTACCATTTCTGACCATCTGGAGAAAGTTCGACTGGTCACGAGTCATTGTTTTTCTTCAGAAAATTCATTTTTTAGACTGGAAAAAAATTGATTCAAAATGTCATTTGGATTGGGCCTCACGTTGAATAAATACTCAATGTAACCAAAATTGCCATTTTTCAGACTTTTTCTCCTACGCAGAAGCTTCTATTTCGACCAATTTTAGGCATTAAAATGACTCTAAACACACCTATTTTAGTTCCAAAAGTGATAATTCACATGCAATAGTCATTTACAGTCTGAAAATTAAACATTAAAAAATTACCATTTCAGACCATCTGAAGAAAGTTCGACAGGTCACGGGTCATCGTTTTTCATCAGAAAATAGATTTTTTGGACTGTAGAAAAATTGATTCAAAATGTCATTTCGATTGTGCCTCATGTTGAATGACTAGTTTGTAAAGCCTCAATGTGCCCAAAATTTCCATTTTTATAGATTTTTTCTCCTACTCAGAAGCTTCTATTTCGCTCAATTTCAGGCATTAGAATGACTCTAAACACACTTATTTTAGTTCCGAAAGTGATAATTCTCATGCAATAGTCATTTACAGTAAAATAAATTAAACATTAATAAATCAACATTTCTGACCATCTGGAGAAAGTTCGACAGGTCACGGGTCATCATTTTTCATCAGAAAATTTATTTTTTGGACTTTAGAAAAATTGATTCAAAATGTCATTTGGATTGTGCCTTATGTTGAATAACTACTTTTTAAAGCCTCAATGTGACCAAAATTGCAATTTTTACAGATTTTTTCTCATACTCAGAAGCTTCTATTTCGCTTAATTTCAGTCATTAAAATGACTCTAAACACACTTATTTTAGTTCCAAACGTGATAATTCTCATGCAATAGTCATTTACAGTAAAAAAATTAAACATTAAAAATATTACCATTTCTGACCATCTGGAGAAAGTTTGACAGGTCACGGGTCATCGTTTTTCATCAGAAAATAGATTTTTTAGACTGTAGAAAAATTGATTCAAAATGTCATTTGGATTGTGCCTCATGTTGAATAACTACTTTGTAAAGCCTCAATGTGACCAAAATTGCCATTTTTATAGATTTTTTCTCCTACTCAGAAGCTTCTATTTCGCTCATTTTCAGGCATTAGAAGGACTCTAAACACACTTATTTTAGATCCAAAAGTGATAATTCACATGCAATAGTCATTTACAGTCAAAAAATTAAACATTAATAAATTACTATTTCTGACCATCTGGAGAAAGTTGACAGGTCACGGGTCATGGTTTTTCATTAGAAAATTGATTTTTTGGACTGTACAAAAAATTATTTCAAATGACTATTGAATTGTGCCTCATTTTGAATAATAACTTTTTAATGACTTATTGTGACCAAAATTGACATTTTACATACTTTTACAACAACTAAGAAGCTTCTATTTTGACCGATTTTGAGCAGAAAAAATGGCACTAAACACCCTTTTTTTAGTTTCAAAAGTGATAATTTATATACAATAGTTATTTACAGTCAACAGATTAAACATACAAAAAATCACCATTGCAGATCATCTGGAGAAAGTTCGACAGGTCCGGGTCATCGTTTTTCATCAGAAAATTGATTTTTTGGACTGCACAAAAAATGATTCAAAATGTCAATTGGATCATGCCTCATATTGAATAACAACATTTTAAGGCCACACAGAGACAAAAATTGCCATTTTTACATGCTTTTCCTCCTAACCAGTACCTTCTATTTTGGCCGATTTCGGGCAGGTAAATGACTCTAAACACACTTATTTTAGTTCCAAAAGTGCCAATTCATATGCCATAGGTATTTACAGTCAAAAGATAAAATATTTAAAAATCACCATTCCTGATCATCTGGAGAAAGTTCGACAGGTCTGGGGTCATCGTTTTTCAGCAGAAAATTGATATTTTGGACTGTACAAAAAATGGTTCAAAATGTCAATTGGATCGTGCCTCATGTCGAATAACATCTTTTTAAGGCCTCTCAGTGACCAAAATTTACATTTTTACATACTTTTCCGAGTACTGAGAAGCTTCTATTTTGACTGATTTTTGGCAGGAAAATTACTCTAAACACTTAATTTAGTTCTAAAGTGATAATTCATGTGCAATAGTTATTTACAGTCAAAAGATTAAACTTTAAAAAATCACCATTCCTGACCACCTGGAGAAAGTTTGACAGGGGTCAATGTTTTTCATCAGAAAACAGAGTTTTTTGGACTGTAGAAAAATTGATTCAAAATGTCATTTGGATTGCGCCTCATGTTGAATAACTACTTTGTAAAGCCTCAATGTGACCAAAATTGCCATTTTTATAGATTTTTTCTCCTACCCAGAAGCTTCTATTTCGCTCAATTTCAGGCATTAGAATGACTCTAAACACACTTATTTTAGTTCCGAAAGTGATAATTCTCATGCAATAGTCATTTACAGTAAAAAAGATTAAACATTAATAAATCAACATTTCTGACCATCTGGAGAAAGTTCGACAGGTCACGGGTCATCGTTTTTCATCAGAAAATTGATTTTTTTGGACTGCAGCAAAAAATTAATTCAAAATGTCATTTGGATTGTGCATCATGTTGAATAACTACTTTGTAAATCCTCAATGTGACCAAAATTGCCATTTTTACAGACTTTTTCTCCTACGCAGAAGCTTCTATTTCGACCAGTTTTAGGCATTAAAATGACTCTAAACACACTTATTTTAGTTCCAAAAGTGATAATTCACATGCAATAGTCATTTACAGACTGAAAATTAAACATTAAAAAATTACCATTTCAGACCATCTGAAGAAAGTTCGACAGGTCACGGGTCATCGTTTTTCATCAGAAAATAGATTTTTTGGACTGTAGAAAAATTGATTCAAAATGTCATTTGGATTGTGCCGAATTTTGAATAACTAGTTTGTAAAGCCTCAATGTGCCCAAAATTGCCATTTTTATAGATTTTTTCTCCTACTCAGAAGCTTCTATTTCGCTCAAATTCAGGCATTAGAATGACTCTAAACACCGTTATTTTAGTTCCGAAAGTGATAATTCTCATGCAATAGTCATTTACAGTAAAAAAAACTTAAACATTAATAAATTAACATTTCTGACCATCTGGAGAAAGTTCGACAGGTCACGGGTCATCGTTTTTCATCAGAAAATTTATTTTTTGGACTGCAGCAAAAAATTGCTTCAAAATGTCATTTGGATTGTGCCTCATGTTGAATAACTACTTTGTAAATCCTCAATGTGACCAAAATTGCCATTTTTACAGACTTTTTCTCATACTCAGAAGCTTCTATTTCGCTTAATTTCAGTCATTAAAATGACTCTAAACACACTTATTTTAGTTCCAAAAGTGATAATTCACATGCAATAGTCATTTACAGTCTGAAAATTAAACATTAAAAAATTACCATTTCAAACCATCTGAAGAAAGTTCGACAGGTCACGGGTCATCGTTTTTCATCAGAAAATAGATTTTTTGGACTGTAGAAAAATTGATTCAAAATGTCATTTGGATTGTGCCTCATGTTGAATAACTAGTTTGTAAAGCCTCAATGTGCCCAAAATTGGCATTTTTCTAGATTTTTTCTCCTACTCAGAAGCTTTTTTTTCGCTCAATTTCAGGCATTAGAATGACTCTAAACACACTTATTTTAGTTCCGAAAGTGATAATTCTCATGGAATAGTCATTTACAGTAAAATAAATTAAACATTAATCAAATCAACATTTCTGACCATCTGAAGAAATTCGACAGGTCACGGGTCATCATTTTTCATCAGAAAATTGATTTTTTGTACTGCAGAAAAATTGCTTCAAAATGTAATTTGGATTGTGCCTCATGTTGAATAACTACTTTGTAATGCCTCAATGTGACCAAAATTGCCATTTTTACAGACTTTTTCTCCTACTCAGAAGCTTCTATTTCGACCAATTTCAGGCATTAGAATGACTCTAAACACACTTATTTTAGTTCCGAAAGTGATAATTCTCATGCAATAGTCATTTACAGTAAAATAAATTAAATATTAATAAATCAACATTTCTGACCATCTGGAGAAAGTTCGACAGGTCACGGGTCTTCATTTTTCATCAGAAAATTTATTTTTTGGACTTCAGAAAAATTGATTCAAAATGTCATTTGTTTTGTGCCTCATTTTGAATAACTACTTTTTAAAGCCTCAATGTGACCAAAATTGCCATTTTAATACATATTTTCGCCTTCTCAGAAGCTTCTTTTTCGCTCAATTTCAGGCATTAGAATGACTCTAAACACACTTATTTTAGTTCCAAAAGTGATAATTCACATGCAATAGTCATTTACAGTAAAAAAATTAAACATTAATAAACTACCATTTCTGACCATCTGGAGAAAGTTCGACTGGTCACGAGTCATTGTTTTTCATCAGAAAATTCATTTTTTAGACTGGAAAAAAATTGATTCAAAATGTCATTTGAATTGGGCCTCACGTTGAATAAATACTTTTTAAAGCCTCAATGTAACCAAAATTGCCATTTTTCAGACTTTTTCTCCTACGCAGAAGCTTCTATTTCGACCAATTTTAGGCATTAAAATGACTCTAAACACACTTATTTTAGTTCCAAAAGTGATAATTCACATGCAATAGTCATTTACAGTCTGAAAATTAAACATTAAAAAATTACCATTTCAGACCATCTGAAGAAAGTTCGACAGGTCACGGGTCATCGTTTTTCATCAGAAAATAGATTTTTTGGACTGTAGAAAAATTGATTCAAAATGTCATTTCGATTGTGCCTCATGTTGAATGACTAGTTTGTAAAGCCTCAATGTGCCCAAAATTTCAATTTTTATAGATTTTTTCTCCTACTCAGAAGCTTCTATTTCGCTCAATTTCAGGCATTAGAATGACTCTAAACACACTTATTTTAGTTCCGAAAGTGATAATTCTCATGCAATAGTCATTTACAGTAAAATAAATTAAACATTAATAAATCAACATTTCTGACCATCTGGAGAAAGTTCGACAGGTCACGGGTCATCATTTTTCATCAGAAAATTTATTTTTTGGACTTTAGAAAAATTGATTCAAAATGTCATTTGGATTGTGCCTTATGTTGAATAACTACTTTTAAAGCCTCAATGTGACCAAAATTGCAATTTTTACAGATTTTTTCTCATACTCAGAAGCTTCTATTTCGCTTAATTTCAGTTATTAAAATGACTCTAAACACACTTATTTTAGTTCCAAACGTGATAATTCTCATGCAATAGTCATTTACAGTAAAAAAATTAAACATTAAAAATATTACCATTTCTGACCATCTGGAGAAAGTTTGACAGGTCACGGGTCATCGTTTTTCATCAGAAAATAGATTTTTTAGACTGTAGAAAAATTGATTCAAAATGTCATTTGGATTGTGCCTCATGTTGAATAACTACTTTGTAAAGCCTCAATGTGACCAAAATTGCCATTTTTATAGATTTTTTCTCCTACTCAGAAGCTTCTATTTCGCTCATTTTCAGGCATTAGAAGGACTCTAAACACACTTATTTTAGATCCAAAAGTGATAATTCACATGCAATAGTCATTTACAGTCAAAAAATTAAACATTAATAAATTACTATTTCTGACCATCTGGAGAAAGTTGACAGGTCACGGGTCATGGTTTTTCATCAGAAAATTGATTTTTTGGACTGTACAAAAAATTATTCCAAATGACTATTGAATTGTGCCTCATTTTGAATAATAACTTTTTAATGACTTATTGTGACCAAAATTGACATTTTACATACTTTTACAACAACTAAGAAGCTTCTATTTTGACCGATTTTGAGCAGAAAAAATGGCACTAAACACCCTTTTTTTAGTTTCAAAAGTGATAATTTATATACAATAGTTATTTACAGTCAACAGATTAAACATAAAAAAAATCACCATTGCAGATCATCTGGAGAAAGTTCGACAGGTCCGGGTCATCGTTTTTCATCAGAAAATTGATTTTTTGGACTGCACAAAAAATGATTCAAAATGTCAATTGGATCATGCCTCATATTGAATAACAACATTTTAAGGCCACACAGAGACAACAATTGCCATTTTTACATGCTTTTCCTCCTAACCAGTACCTTCTATTTTGGCCGATTTCGGGCAGGTAAATTACTCTAAACACACTTATTTTAGTTCCAAAAGTGCCAATTCATATGCCATAGGTATTTACAGTCAAAAGATAAAATATTTAAAAATCACCATTCCTGATCATCTGGAGAAAGTTCGACAGGTCTGGGGTCATCGTTTTTCAGCAGAAAATTGATTTTTTGGACTGTACAAAAAATGGTTCAAAATGTCAATTGGATCGTGCCTTATGTCGAATAACATCTTTTTAAGGCCTCTCAGTGACCAAAATTTACATTTTTACATACTTTTCCGAGTACTGAGAAGCTTCTATTTTGACTGATTTTTGGCAGGAAAATTACTCTAAACACTTAATTTAGTTCTAAAGTGATAATTCATGTGCAATAGTTATTTACAGTCAAAAGATTAAACTTTAAAAAATCACCATTCCTGACCACCTGGAGAAAGTTTGACAGGGGTCAATGTTTTTCATCAGAAAACAGAGTTTTTTGGACTGTAGAAAAATTGATTCAAAATGTCATTTGGATTGCGCCTCATGTTGAATAACTACTTTGTAAAGCCTCAATGTGACCAAAATTGCCATTTTTATAGATTTTTTCTCCTACCCAGAAGCTTCTATTTCGCTCAATTTCAGGCATTAGAATGACTCTAAACACACTTATTTTAGTTCCGAAAGTGATAATTCTCATGCAATAGTCATTTACAGTAAAAAAGATTAAACATTAATAAATCAACATTTCTGACCATCTGGAGAAAGTTCGACAGGTCACGGGTCATCGTTTTTCATCAGAAAATTGATTTTTTTGGACTGCAGCAAAAAATTAATTCAAAATGTCATTTGGATTGTGCATCATGTTGAATAACTACTTTGTAAATCCTCAATGTGACCAAAATTGCCATTTTTACAGACTTTTTCTCCTACGCAGAAGCTTATATTTCGACCAGTTTTAGGCATTAAAATGACTCTAAACACACTTATTTTAGTTCCAAAAGTGATAATTCACATGCAATAGTCATTTACAGACTGAAAATTAAACATTAAAAAATTACCATTTCAGACCATCTGAAGAAAGTTCGACAGGTCACGGGTCATCGTTTTTCATCAGAAAATAGATTTTTGGGACTGTAGAAAAATTGATTCAAAATGTCATTTGGATTGTGCCTCATTTTGAATAACTAGTTTGTAAAGCCTCAATGTGCCCAAAATTGCCATTTTTATAGATTTTTTCTCCTACTCAGAAGCTTCTATTTCGCTCAATTTCAGGCATTAGAATGACTCTAAACACCGTTATTTTAGTTCCGAAAGTGATAATTCTCATGCAATAGTCATTTACAGTAAAAAAAACTTAAACATTAATAAATTAACATTTCTGACCATCTGGAGAAAGTTCGACAGGTCACAGGTCATCGTTTTTCATCAGAAAATTGATTTTTTTGGACTGCAGCAAAAAATTGCTTCAAAATGTCATTTGGATTGTGCCTCATGTTGAATAACTACTTTGTAAATCCTCAATGTGACCAAAATTGCCATTTTTACAGACTTTTTCTCCTACGCAGAAGCTTCTATTTCAACCAGTTTTAGGCATTAAAATAACTCTAAACACACTTATTTTAGTTCCAAAAGTGATAATTCACATGCAATAGTCATTTACAGTCTGAAAATTAAACATTAAAAAATTACCATTTCAAACCATCTGAAGAAAGTTCGACAGGTCACGGGTCATCGTTTTTCATCAGAAAATAGATTTTTTGGACTGTAGAAAAATTGATTCAAAATGTCATTTGGATTGTGCCTCATGTTGAATAACTAGTTTGTAAAGCCTCAATGTGCCCAAAATTGCCATTTTTATAGATTTTTTCTCCTACTCAGAAGCTTTTATTTCGCTCAATTTCAGGCATTAGAATGACTCTAAACACACTTATTTTAGTTCCGAAAGTGATAATTCTCATGGAATAGTCATTTACAGTAAAATAAATTAAACATTAGTCAAATCAACATTTCTGACCATCTGGAGAAATTCGACAGGTCACGGGTCATCATTTTTCATCAGAAAATTGATTTTTTGTACTGCAGAAAAATTGCTTCAAAATGTAATTTGGATTGTGCCTCATGTTGAATAACTACTTTGTAATGCCTCAATGTGACCAAAATTACAATTTTTACAGAAGACTTTTTCTCCTATTCAAAAGCTTCTATTTAGATCAATTTCAGGCATGAGAATGACTCTAAACACACTTATTTTCGATCCAAAAGTGATAATTCACATGCAATAGTCATTTACAGTCAAAAAATGCAACATTAAAAAATTACCATTTCTGACGAATTGGAGAAAGTTCGACACGTCACGGGTCATCATTTTTCATCAGAAAATGTAGTTTTTTCGACTTTAGAAAAATTGATTCAAAATGTCATTTGGACTTTGCCTTATGTTGAATAACTACTTTTTAAAGCCTCAATGTGACCAAAATTGCAATTTTTACAGATTTTTTCTCCTACTCAGAAGCTTCTATTTCGCTCAATTTCAGGCATTAAAATTACTCTAAACACACTTATTTTAGTTCCAAAAGTGATAATTCTCATGCAATAGTCATTTACAGTAAAAAAATGAAACATTAAAAAATTACCATTTCTGACCATCTGGAGAAAGTTTGACAGGTCACGGGTCATCGTTTTTCATCAGAAAATAGATTTTTTTGACTGTGGAAAAATTGATTCAAAATGTCATTTGGATTGTGCCTCATGTTGAATAACTACTTTGTAAATCCTCAATGTGACCAAAATTGCCATTTTTATAGACTTTTTCTCCTACTCAGAAGCTTCTATTTCACCCAATTTCAGGCATTAGAATGACTCTAAACACACTTATGTTAGTTCCAAAAGTGATAATTCACATGCAATAGTCATTTACAGTCAAAAAATTTAACATTAATAAATTAACATTTCTGACCATCTGGAGAAAGTTGGACAGGTCACGAGTCATTGTTTTTCATCAGAAAATAGATTTTTTGGACTGTAGAAAAATTGATGCAAAATGTCATTTGGATTGTGCCTCATGTTGAATAAATACTTTTTAAAGCCTCAATGTGACCAAAATTGCCATTTTTACAGACTTTTTCTCCAACTCAGAAGCTTCTATTTCGACCAATTTTAGGCATTAAAATGACTCTAAACAAACTTATTTTAGTTCCAAAAGTGATAATTCACATGCAATAGTCATTTACAGTAAAAAAATTAAACATTAAAAAATTACCATTTTCGACCATCTGGAGAAAGTTTGACAGGTCACGGGTCATCGTTTTTCATCAGAAAATTGATTTTTTGGACTGTAGAACAATTGATTCAAAATGTCATTTGGATTGTGCCTCATTTTGAATAACTACTTTGTAAAGCCTCAATGTGACCAAAATTACCATTTTTACAGACTTTTTCTCCTACTCTGACGCTTCTATTTAGACCAATTTCAGGCATTAAAATGACTCTAAACACACTTATTTTAGTTCCAAAAGTGATAATTCTCATGCAGTAGTCATTTACATTAAAAGAATTAAACCTTAAAAAGTTCGACTGGTACGGGGTCAACCTTTTTCCTTAGAAAATTGAATTTTTGGACTGTACAAAAAATGATTCATAATGTCAATTGGGTCATGCCTCATGTTGAATAACCACTTTAGAAATCCTCACAGTGACCAAAATTGCAATTTTTACATACTTTTCCTCCTACTTGGAAGCTTCTATTTTTACCGATATCGGGCAGGTAAATGACTCTAAACACACTTATTTTAGTTCCAAAAGTGATAATTCATATGCAATAGTTATTTACAGTCAAAAGACAAAACTTCAAAAAATCACCATTCCTGATCATCTGGAGAAAGTTCGACAGGTCTGGGGTCATCGTTTTTCATCAGAAAATTGATTTTTTGGACTGTAGAAAAATTGATTCAAAATGTCATTTGGATTGTGCCTCATTTTGAATAACTACTTTGTAAAGCCTCAATGTGACCAAAATTGCCATTTTTATAGATTTGTTCTCCTACTCAGAAGCTTCTATTTCGCTCAATTTTAGGCATTAGAATGACTCTAAACACACTTATTTTAGTTCAAAAAGTGATAATTCACATGCAATAGTCATTTACAGTCAAAAAATGAAACATTAATAAATTACCATTTCTGACCATCTGGAGAAAGTTCGACTGGTCTGGGGTCATCGTGTTTCATCAGAAAATTGATCTTTTGGACTGTACAAAAAATGATTCCAAATGACAATTGGATTGTGCCTCATTTTGAATAACAACTTTTTAAGGCCTTATAGTGACCAAAATTGACATTTTTACATACTTTTACAACAACTAGGAAGCTTCTATTTTGACCGATTTTGAGCAGATAAAATGGCACTAAACACACTTTTTTTAGTTTCAAAAGTGATAATTTATATACAATAGTTATTTAAAGTGAAACGATTACACATTAAAAAATGACCATTCCTGACCATCCTTAGAAAGTTCGACAGGTCCAGGGTCATTGTTTTTCGTCAGAAAATTGACTTTTTCGACTCCACAAAAAATGATTCAAAATGACAATTGGATTGTGCCTCATTTTGAATAACAACTTTTTAATGTCTCACAGTGACCAAAAAGGCAATTATTACATACTTTTCCTCCTACTCAAAAGATTCTATTTTGACCAATTTTGGTCAGGAAAAAGATTCTAAACACACTTATTTTAGTTCCAAAAGTGAAAATTCATATGCAATAGTTATTTACAGTCAAAGGATTAAACATTAAAAAATCACCATTTCTGACCTTCTGGAGAATGTTCGACAGGTCATCGTTTTTCATCAGAAAATTCATATGCAATAGTTATTTACAGTCAAAAGACAAAACATCAAGAAATCACCATTCCTGATCATCTGGAGAAAGTTGGACAGGTCACGAGTCATTGTTTTTCATCAGAAAATAGATTTTTTGGACTGTAGAAAAATTGATGCAAAATGTCATTTGGATTGTGCCTCATGTTGAATAAATACTTTTTAAAGCCTCAATGTGACCAAAATTTGCCATTTTTACAGACTTTTTCCCCAACTCAGAAGCTTCTATTTCGACCAATTTTAGGCATTAAAATGACTCTAAACACACTTATTTTAGTTCCAAAAGTGATAATTCACATGCAATAGTCATTTACAGTAAAAAACATTAAACATTAAAAAATTACCATTTTCGACCATCTGGAGAAAGTTTGACAGGTCACGGGTCATCGTTTTTCATCAGAAAATAGATTTTTTTGACTGTGGAAAAATTGATTCAAAATGTCATTTGGATTGTGCCTCATGTTGAATAACTACTTTGTAAAGCCTCAATATGACAAAAATTACCATTTTTACAGACTTTTTCTCCTACTCTGACGCTTCTATTTAGACCAATTTCAGGCATTAAAATGGCTCTAAACACACTTATTTTAGTTCCAAAAGTGATAATTCACATGCAATAGTCATTTACAGTCTGAAAATTAAACATTAAAAAATTACCATTTCAAACCATCTGAAGAAAGTTCGACAGGTCACGGGTCATCGTTTTTCATCAGAAAATAGATTTTTTGGACTGTAGAAAAATTGATTCAAAATGTCATTTGGATTGTGCCTCATGTTGAATAACTAGTTTGTAAAGCCTCAATGTGCCCAAAATTGCCATTTTTATAGATTTTTTCTCCTACTCAGAAGCTTTTATTTCGCTCAATTTCAGGCATTAGAATGACTCTAAACACACTTATTTTAGTTCCGAAAGTGATAATTCTCATGGAATAGTCATTTACAGTAAAATAAATTAAACATTAATCAAATCAACATTTCTGACCATCTGGAGAAATTCGACAGGTCACGGGTCATCATTTTTCATCAGAAAATTGATTTTTTGTACTGCAGAAAAATTGCTTCAAAATGTAATTTGGATTGTGCCTCATGTTGAATAACTACTTTGTAAAGCCTCAATGTGACCAAAATTGCCATTTTTATAGATTTGTTCTCCTACTCAGAAGCTTCTATTTCGCTCAATTTTAGGCATTAGAATGACTCTAAACACACTTATTTTAGTTCAAAAAGTGATAATTCACATGCAATAGTCATTTACAGTCAAAAAATGAAACATTAATAAATTACCATTTCTGACCATCTGGAGAAAGTTCGACTGGTCTGGGGTCATCGTGTTTCATCAGAAAATTGATCTTTTGGACTGTACAAAAAATGATTCCAAATGACAATTGGATTGTGCCTCATTTTGAATAACAACTTTTTAAGGCCTTATAGTGACCAAAATTGACATTTTTACATACTTTTACAACAACTAGGAAGCTTCTATTTTGACCGATTTTGAGCAGATAAAATGGCACTAAACACACTTTTTTTAGTTTCAAAAGTGATAATTTATATACAATAGTTATTTAAAGTGAAACGATTACACATTAAAAAATGACCATTCCTGACCATCCTTAGAAAGTTCGACAGGTCCAGGGTCATTGTTTTTCGTCAGAAAATTGACTTTTTCGACTCCACAAAAAATGATTCAAAATGACAATTGGATTGTGCCTCATTTTGAATAACAACTTTTTAATGTCTCACAGTGACCAAAAAGGCAATTATTACATACTTTTCCTCCTACTCAAAAGATTCTATTTTGACCAATTTTGGTCAGGAAAAAGATTCTAAACACACTTATTTTAGTTCCAAAAGTGAAAATTCATATGCAATAGTTATTTACAGTCAAAAGATTAAACATTAAAAAATCACCATTTCTGACCATCTGGAGAATGTTCGACAGGTCATCGTTTTTCATCAGAAAATTCATATGCAATAGTTATTTACAGTCAAAAGACAAAACATCAAGAAATCACCATTCCTGATCATCTGGAGAAAGTTGGACAGGTCACGAGTCATTGTTTTTCATCAGAAAATAGATTTTTTGGACTGTAGAAAAATTGATGCAAAATGTCATTTGGATTGTGCCTCATGTTGAATAAATACTTTTTAAAGCCTCAATGTGACCAAAATTTGCCATTTTTACAGACTTTTTCCCCAACTCAGAAGCTTCTATTTCGACCAATTTTAGGCATTAAAATGACTCTAAACACACTTATTTTAGTTCCAAAAGTGATAATTCACATGCAATAGTCATTTACAGTAAAAAACATTAAACATTAAAAAATTACCATTTTCGACCATCTGGAGAAAGTTTGACAGGTCACGGGTCATCGTTTTTCATCAGAAAATAGATTTTTTTGACTGTGGAAAAATTGATTCAAAATGTCATTTGGATTGTGCCTCATGTTGAATAACTACTTTGTAAAGCCTCAATATGACAAAAATTACCATTTTTACAGACTTTTTCTCCTACTCTGACGCTTCTATTTAGACCAATTTCAGGCATTAAAATGGCTCTAAACACACTTATTTTAGTTCCAAAAGTGATAATTCACATGCAATAGTCATTTACAGTCTGAAAATTAAACATTAAAAAATTACCATTTCAAACCATCTGAAGAAAGTTCGACAGGTCACGGGTCATCGTTTTTCATCAGAAAATAGATTTTTTGGACTGTAGAAAAATTGATTCAAAATGTCATTTGGATTGTGCCTCATGTTGAATAACTAGTTTGTAAAGCCTCAATGTGCCCAAAATTGCCATTTTTATAGATTTTTTCTCCTACTCAGAAGCTTTTATTTCGCTCAATTTCAGGTATTAGAATGACTCTAAACACACTTATTTTAGTTCCGAAAGTGATAATTCTCATGGAATAGTCATTTACAGTAAAATAAATTAAACATTAATCAAATCAACATTTCTGACCATCTGGAGAAATTCGACAGGTCACGGGTCATCATTTTTCATCAGAAAATTGATTTTTTGTACTGCAGAAAAATTGCTTCAAAATGTAATTTGGATTGTGCCTCATGTTGAATAACTACTTTGTAAAGCCTCAATGTGACCAAAATTGCCATTTTTATAGATTTGTTCTCCTACTCAGAAGCTTCTATTTCGCTCAATTTTAGGCATTAGAATGACTCTAAACACACTTATTTTAGTTCAAAAAGTGATAATTCACATGCAATAGTCATTTACAGTCAAAAAATGAAACATTAATAAATTACCATTTCTGACCATCTGGAGAAAGTTCGACTGGTCTGGGGTCATCGTGTTTCATCAGAAAATTGATCTTTTGGACTGTACAAAAAATGATTCCAAATGACAATTGGATTGTGCCTCATTTTGAATAACAACTTTTTAAGGCCTTATAGTGACCAAAATTGACATTTTTACATACTTTTACAACAACTAGGAAGCTTCTATTTTGACCGATTTTGAGCAGATAAAATGGCACTAAACACACTTTTTTTAGTTTCAAAAGTGATAATTTATATACAATAGTTATTTAAAGTGAAACGATTACACATTAAAAAATGACCATTCCTGACCATCCTTAGAAAGTTCGACAGGTCCAGGGTCATTGTTTTTCGTCAGAAAATTGACTTTTTCGACTCCACAAAAAATGATTCAAAATGACAATTGGATTGTGCCTCATTTTGAATAACAACTTTTTAATGTCTCACAGTGACCAAAAAGGCAATTATTACATACTTTTCCTCCTACTCAAAAGATTCTATTTTGACCAATTTTGGTCAGGAAAAAGATTCTAAACACACTTATTTTAGTTCCAAAAGTGAAAATTCATATGCAATAGTTATTTACAGTCAAAAGATTAAACATTAAAAAATCACCATTTCTGACCATCTGGAGAATGTTCGACAGGTCATCGTTTTTCATCAGAAAATTCATATGCAATAGTTATTTACAGTCAAAAGACAAAACATCAAGAAATCACCATTCCTGATCATCTGGAGAAAGTTGGACAGGTCACGAGTCATTGTTTTTCATCAGAAAATAGATTTTTTGGACTGTAGAAAAATTGATGCAAAATGTCATTTGGATTGTGCCTCATGTTGAATAAATACTTTTTAAAGCCTCAATGTGACCAAAATTTGCCATTTTTACAGACTTTTTCCCCAACTCAGAAGCTTCTATTTCGACCAATTTTAGGCATTAAAATGACTCTAAACACACTTATTTTAGTTCCAAAAGTGATAATTCACATGCAATAGTCATTTACAGTAAAAAACATTAAACATTAAAAAATTACCATTTTCGACCATCTGGAGAAAGTTTGACAGGTCACGGGTCATCGTTTTTCATCAGAAAATAGATTTTTTTGACTGTGGAAAAATTGATTCAAAATGTCATTTGGATTGTGCCTCATGTTGAATAACTACTTTGTAAAGCCTCAATATGACAAAAATTACCATTTTTACAGACTTTTTCTCCTACTCTGACGCTTCTATTTAGACCAATTTCAGGCATTAAAATGGCTCTAAACACACTTATTTTAGTTCCAAAAGTGATAATTCACATGCAATAGTCATTTACAGTCTGAAAATTAAACATTAAAAAATTACCATTTCAAACCATCTGAAGAAAGTTCGACAGGTCACGGGTCATCGTTTTTCATCAGAAAATAGATTTTTTGGACTGTAGAAAAATTGATTCAAAATGTCATTTGGATTGTGCCTCATGTTGAATAACTAGTTTGTAAAGCCTCAATGTGCCCAAAATTGCCATTTTTATAGATTTTTTCTCCTACTCAGAAGCTTTTATTTCGCTCAATTTCAGGCATTAGAATGACTCTAAACACACTTATTTTAGTTCCGAAAGTGATAATTCTCATGGAATAGTCATTTACAGTAAAATAAATTAAACATTAATCAAATCAACATTTCTGACCATCTGGAGAAATTCGACAGGTCACGGGTCATCATTTTTCATCAGAAAATTGATTTTTTGTACTGCAGAAAAATTGCTTCAAAATGTAATTTGGATTGTGCCTCATGTTGAATAACTACTTTGTAATGCCTCAATGTGACCAAAATTACAATTTTTACAGAAGACTTTTTCTCCTATTCAAAAGCTTCTATTTAGATCAAGTTCAGGCATGAGAATGACTCTAAACACACTTATTTTCGATCCAAAAGTGATAATTCACATGCAATAGTCATTTACAGTCAAAAAATGCAACATTAAAAAATTACCATTTCTGACGAATTGGAGAAAGTTCGACACGTCACGGGTCATCATTTTTCATCAGAAAATGTAGTTTTTTCGACTTTAGAAAAATTGATTCAAAATGTCATTTGGACTGTGCCTTATGTTGAATAACTACTTTTTAAAGCCTCAATGTGACCAAAATTGCAATTTTTACAGATTTTTTCTCCTACTCAGAAGCTTCTATTTCGCTCAATTTCAGGCATTAAAATTACTCTAAACACACTTATTTTAGTTCCAAAAGTGATAATTCTCATGCAATAGTCATTTACAGTAAAAAAATGAAACATTAAAAAATTACCATTTCTGACCATCTGGAGAAAGTTTGACAGGTCACGGGTCATCGTTTTTCATCAGAAAATAGATTTTTTTGACTGTGGAAAAATTGATTCAAAATGTCATTTGGATTGTGCCTCATGCTGAATAACTACTTTGTAAATCCTCAATGTGACCAAAATTGCCATTTTTACAGACTTTTTCTCCAACTCAGAAGCTTCTATTTCGACCAATTTTAGGCATTAAAATGACTCTAAACAAACTTATTTTAGTTCCAAAAGTGATAATTCACATGCAATAGTCATTTACAGTAAAAAAATTAAACATTAAAAAATTACCATTTTCGACCATCTGGAGAAAGTTTGACAGGTCACGGGTCATCGTTTTTCATCAGAAAATTGATTTTTTGGACTGTAGAAAAATTGATTCAAAATGTCATTTGGATTGTGCCTCATTTTGAATAACTACTTTGTAAAGCCTCAATGTGACCAAAATTACCATTTTTACAGACTTTTTCTCCTACTCTGACGCTTCTATTTAGACCAATTTCAGGCATTAAAATGACTCTAAACACACTTATTTTAGTTCCAAAAGTGATAATTCTCATGCAGTAGTCATTTACATTAAAAGAATTAAACCTTTAAAAGTTCGACTGGTACGGGGTCAACCTTTTTCCTTAGAAAATTGAATTTTTGGACTGTACAAAAAATGATTCATAATGTCAATTGGGTCATGCCTCATGTTGAATAACCACTTTAGAAATCCTCACAGTGACCAAAATTGCAATTTTTACATACTTTTCCTCCTACTTGGAAGCTTCTATTTTTACCGATATCGGGCAGGTAAATGACTCTAAACACACTTATTTTAGTTCCAAAAGTGATAATTCATATGCAATAGTTATTTACAGTCAAAAGACAAAACTTCAAAAAATCACCATTCCTGATCATCTGGAGAAAGTTCGACAGGTCTGGGGTCATCGTTTTTCATCAGAAAATTGATTTTTTAGACTGTAGAAAAATTGATTCAAAATGTCATTTGGATTGTGCCTCATTTTGAATAACTACTTTGTAAAGCCTCAATGTGACCAAAATTGCCATTTTTATAGATTTGTTCTCCTACTCAGAAGCTTCTATTTCGCTCAATTTTAGGCATTAGAATGACTCTAAACCCGCTTATTTTAGTTCAAAAAGTGATAATTCACATGCAATAGTCATTTACAGTCAAAAAATGAAACATTAATAAATTACCATTTCTGACCATCTGGAGAAAGTTCGACTGGTCTGGGGTCATCGTGTTTCATCAGAAAATTGATCTTTTGGACTGTACAAAAAATGATTCCAAATGACAATTGGATTGTGCCTCATTTTGAATAACAACTTTTTAAGGCCTTATAGTGACCAAAATTGACATTTTTACATACTTTTACAACAACTAGGAAGCTTCTATTTTGACCGATTTTGAGCAGATAAAATGGCACTAAACACACTTTTTTTAGTTTCAAAAGTGATAATTTATATACAATAGTTATTTAAAGTGAAACGATTACACATTAAAAAATGACCATTCCTGACCATCCTTAGAAAGTTCGACAGGTCCAGGGTCATTGTTTTTCGTCAGAAAATTGACTTTTTCGACTCCACAAAAAATGATTCAAAATGACAATTGGATTGTGCCTCATTTTGAATAACAACTTTTTAATGTCTCACAGTGACCAAAAAGGCAATTATTACATACTTTTCCTCCTACTCAAAAGATTCTATTTTGACCAATTTTGGTCAGGAAAAAGATTCTAAACACACTTATTTTAGTTCCAAAAGTGAAAATTCATATGCAATAGTTATTTACAGTCAAAAGATTAAACATTAAAAAATCACCATTTCTGACCATCTGGAGAATGTTCGACAGGTCATCGTTTTTCATCAGAAAATTCATATGCAATAGTTATTTACAGTCAAAAGACAAAACATCAAGAAATCACCATTCCTGATCATCTGGAGAAAGTTGGACAGGTCACGAGTCATTGTTTTTCATCAGAAAATAGATTTTTTGGACTGTAGAAAAATTGATGCAAAATGTCATTTGGATTGTGCCTCATGTTGAATAAATACTTTTTAAAGCCTCAATGTGACCAAAATTTGCCATTTTTACAGATTTTTTCCCCAACTCAGAAGCTTCTATTTCGACCAATTTTAGGCATTAAAATGACTCTAAACACACTTATTTTAGTTCCAAAAGTGATAATTCACATGCAATAGTCATTTACAGTAAAAAACATTAAACATTAAAAAATTACCATTTTCGACCATCTGGAGAAAGTTTGACAGGTCACGGGTCATCGTTTTTCATCAGAAAATAGATTTTTTTGACTGTGGAAAAATTGATTCAAAATGTCATTTGGATTGTGCCTCATGTTGAATAACTACTTTGTAAAGCCTCAATATGACAAAAATTACCATTTTTACAGACTTTTTCTCCTACTCTGACGCTTCTATTTAGACCAATTTCAGGCATTAAAATGGCTCTAAACACACTTATTTTAGTTCCAAAAGTGATAATTCACATGCAATAGTCATTTACAGTCTGAAAATTAAACATTAAAAAATTACCATTTCAGAGCGCGCTACCAAGATGGCCGCGTAGGTGCGAGGCTCCCGAGGACCTCCGCGACCTCCTGAATTAATCCTGGCTATATCCTGTCCTTGTTGAGGGGACTGTGTCGGTGAGCCCGAGCTGCGGCGCCACCCGTTTTTCGTTTTCGAATCGGACCCCGGACACCGGTGGGAGCACCGATCGAAGGTTGCGGCCTTCTCCGCGCCGGCCCCCCGGATTGGAGTAGTGGGGCGATCCGGGGACAAAGCGAACAACAGCGGCGGGCAGGGCTGGGCGACTCGCGTACCCCGCGCTTTCACTTTCGCTTTTGCGCCCTCCTTGCCCTCAAGCGAGGTAGGGTTGCGGAGCGGGGTGCGGTGGTGTGGCCTTGTCCAGGTGCCCGGCTGACCCGCCGGCTGTGAGTCGTCCTCGATCCAGTGGTCGCCCTCCCCCCCGGAACCCGTGAACTGGCTCATCGGCCCTTTCGAGGAGATTGGCACGACGGTGGGTGAGCAGGCATGTCCACCAAACAAGATGGCGACGGGGCGAAGGTGAAGACGACCCGCCGTGGCCCAGCGCATCAATCCAACAGTATGGACCGCTACACCCTCCAGAAGGGATCTCCGGAGGCATCGCGCACATCCCCGGCGGGCCCGACGGAGGCGTCTGCTCAGCCGGTGGATCTGACCCTCCGGTACGTCATGGGCGCCATCGCAGAGATGAAGGCCTCGGTGGACCAGCGCTTCGACACCCTAGCGCAAAAGATAGACTCGGTCCTTGTGGATGTGAGCCTTGTGAGGGCTGACTTGTCCAAAACAAACGACCGGGTCGATTCCCTGGCCCACACCACAACGAGCCTCACGACGGATGTGGTGGCCCTCCAAAAGGAGGTGCGCCGGCTTGGCCAGGTGAGCGCCCTGATGGACCGGCGACTGGAGGATTCCGAGGGTTGGGCCCGGAGGAATAACGTTCGCATTGTGGGGGTGCCGGAGGGACGGGAGGCGGCGGATCTTTTTGTGGAAGAATTGATCCTTACCCATCTCCAGCCCCGGGGGCTGAGTAAGCTTTTTGCGGTGGAACGTGCTCGCCGGGTCCCTGGGGGCAGACCTAAGGCCGGTGCCCCGCCGCGGCCTCTCATTGCCCGGATTTTTAACTTTCGGGACAGAGACGCTATCCTGCAGACCTCCAGGCAACAGGGACCGGTCAAGCTTGATAACATGGATGTGCATTTCTACCCAGACTTTACTCCGGCGGTCCAAAAGCAGAGACTGAGTTTTCTCGGAGTTAAACGTCGCCTACGGAACCTGAACCTTAAGTACTCAATGCTTTTTCCAGCTAAGCTAAGGGTGGAGGTGGATGGTCGCACGCACTTTTTTGACCGACCCGAGGCGGCTGGGGACTGGTTGGACACTCTGCCTGGAGATCGGGGCCGAGGGGGTGGGGGGGGTGCGGTTGGCGGGGAGGGCCCGCCGGATCAGAACTGAGGGGTGAATAATAGGCCTTGCTCTGGACAACATTCCTTAACCATTTACTGATCGTGTATGTTCCCCTCCTATGGAGGTCGTATGGGGTCTGTTGGGGGCTTCCCTCCTCCTCTGGGGGACTAGTTAGTTTTTCATCTATGGGGCGACAGGCACACTGCACTTTGGGGGGGCTGTCTGGGCTCATGCAGGGGTGCAGGGAGGGGGGAGTTCTGTTGGGATGGGGGGGTGGGGGGGGTGTGTTGTTTGTTTGCACTGCAAGGCAAACCCTTTACCGTATTGTTGCTCTCGAGATGCTCTGTGGGGGACGACTGATTGCTTATACGTATGATGGGGGGTAGGGATCTGACTGTGTTGTCATGGAATGTTAACGGCCTGGGGGACAGGATTAAGCGTGGTGTGGTCCTGCAGTACCTGAAACGTATTTCACCGGATGTTGTCTTCCTGCAGGAGACACACCTTATAGGTAACTCCTTTCATGCCATGAATCGGCGGGGCTATCGTTTGGTGGCCCACTCGGGCTTCACCTCGGGCTCACGGGGGGTGGGTATCATGATCAAGAACTCGCTCCCGTTGGAGATTGATGAGGTGCGCCATGATGAGAGGGGACGCTACACTGTCCTGGTGGGTAGACTGGAGGGTAGAGTGTTTGTTTTTATATCAGTGTACGTCCCGCCTGGGTTACAATCTACTACATTTGCGGACCTGGGGCGCCTCCTTCTGGACCTTCCGGGTGGCCTGCTGGTGGTTGGGGGGGACTTCAATGCGGTAGCTTCTGGGTCTATGGATCGTCATCCCCCTAGGGACCTCCCCCGGGCACAGGCGTGGCTGTCCGGCCTTTTAGATACATTGGGCCTGGTAGATTGCTGGCGACTGAAGCATCCCGCGCAGCTGCAATACACCTTCCACTCGGGTGCCCATGGTAGCCTCTCGCGGCTGGATTACATCCTTGTCCCGGCGGCCCATGCTGGGAGGGTGGGAGAGGTGTGCCATCTGGCGCGGGGCATTTCAGATCACTCCCCATTACTGTTACATTTCGATGTCTTCCCGAGGGGGGAGGGCAGGGTGGCTCCAATCAATGCTTGGTACTTGCGCGACCCCACCATTCGTGCCGACTTGATCAAATCCTTACAGCGATATTTTGATGAGAATGTGGGGTCTGTCCCTTCGGCCACCTCCCTGTGGGAGGCTTTTAAGGTAGTTCTCAGAGGGGAGGCCCTCTCCTTTATCTCCCATGCCCGGAGGCGCGAGCGGGAGGAAGTAACCCGGGTGGAGGCCGAAATTGCGGAACTAGAGGGTGACCTGGGGAGCGGGGTAACGGATGCCAAGTTGCATGTTCTACCCCTTAAGCAGGCGGCCTATAGGGCCCTCGTCACGGAGGCGGCCAGGGGCCTCAGTAGAGAGCAACAGGGGCGATTGTATGATGTGGGTGATAAGGCTGGTAAATTGATTGCGTGGTTGGACAAGAGGGAGAGAGCGAGTCGTGTGGTTCCTTTGATCGAGGGGATGGATGGTGTGCGTGTCACCGAGCCGGAAGCCATTGTCTCCTGCTTCGCGGATTACTTCCGCGAGGTGCACTCCCCGGTTTCTCCCTGCTCGGAGGAAGATTCCCATGCCCTGCTTCGGGACATCGCGCTGCCCTCCCTTACGGTGGAGGACAGGGATTTGCTGGACGCTCCTCCCACCTCGGACGAAATTGCCCTGGCTATTCGCTCGGTCGCATCCGGCAAGGCCATGGGCCCCAATGGTATCCCCATCGAGCTTTACAAGCTGCGACCGGATGTACTGGCGCCCCACCTGCGCGCGATGTTCCTGGCGGCCCACTCGCAGGGTTCCCTCCCGCCGGACCAGCGTCTGGCCACAATCGTGGTGATCCACAAGGAGGGGAAACCCCGTGAGCGGGTCACATCCTATAGGCCTATCTCGCTCTTGAACGCGGAGCCCAAAATCCTCGCCAAGGTGTTGGCCAACCGGCTGGTCGGCGTGGTGGGCGATTTGGTCCACCAAGACCAATCAGGCTTTATACCCCATCGCAACACGGCTCTTAATCTGCGACGCTTGCACGGGGTGCTTGCGCGTGTCCCGTTTGTGCGAGAGCCGGCCATCTTGGCGTCCTTAGACGCCACCATGGCGTTTGACACGCTTGAATGGCCATACATCTGGGCGATGCTGGCGAAATTTGGATTTGGACCGGGATTCATTAGCTGGGTCAAATTGTTGTATTCGGGCCCATTGGCGCAGGTGGTGGTGAATGGGCGAGTCTCGGCCCCATTCGCGCTGGGGCGGGGCACGCGTCAGGGTTGCCCCTTGTCGCCGCTCCTGTTTGCACTGGCCTTGGAGCCCTTGGCGGAGTGGCTGCGGTGGCACCCCTCTATCCGTGGTCTCCGCTGGACCCCCGAGCATGAGGACCGCGTGTCCCTCTACGCCGATGATATCCTTTTGTATCTCGCCTCCCCGCGTAAATCGCTGATTGTCCTGGTTGATGTTTTGCGCTCCTTCGGTCGCAACTCAGGCCTTGTCATCAACTGGGCGAAATCCTGCGTATATGTGCTTTCCGGGGAGGCTCCGGCCCTACCACGGGACTGCCCGATCCAGATTGCCTCCCAGGGGTTCCGGTACCTGGGTATATATATTACTCTAGACCCGGAGGCCCGCTACGAGCGGAACTTGCTACCCCCCCTCCAGCGCTTGAAGGAGGACGTTGCGCGTTGGCGGCGTCTGCCGCTTTCGCCGCTTGGCCGAGCGGCCTTGTTTAAGATGATGTCCTTGCCGCGCTTTCTGTACGCGCTCCAGAACACCATGGACTTGGTTCCGGCGCGCTATTTCCGTGAGGTGGAGAGCCTGCAGCGGCGCCTGTTCTGGGATGGGAGGCCGCGTATTGCTCTGGCTAAATTGACGCTCCCGTGGTACGATGGGGGGGTTGCCCTCCCGGACATTAAACGGTATTACTGGGCCTCCCAGCTAGCTGCAATTAATCATGGCCTTTACGGGCCCGCCTTGAACCCGGCATTTGAAATGGACAAGATGCTCCTGCCCGGTGGCGATTACAATCGTGCGCTCTACTCTGGCGCGCCCGACTCCCGTCTGACGGGACCGACGCGTGTCATGGTGCGTGTCTGGCACGCGGCTAATGCAGCTATGGGGTGGAAGGACCGTTTGACCCGGGCGTCACCGCTATATGCGTCTGAGAGGTTGGGCTCCCTGTGGACATCGAAGGGCTTCGAGAAGTGGGACACGATCGGAATCAGCACAGTGGGAGATCTCTGGACGAGGGGGGGATTCAAAACTTTTGAGACGCTGCAGACGGAGTTTCAGCTGCGAGGCAGTGAGTACTTTCGGTACTTACAAGTCCGCCACGCGCTGGGCTCCGTCTTCCCGGATGTCACGTCCATTCCGGAGTCTTCCCCCCTGGAGGACCGAGTGCTGGATGGCCATGTCCCAGACAGCACGATCTCCCTTATATATAAAAAACTGATCAACGACAGATCGTGCCTGCTGACTAGTCTCCGCGAGGCCTGGGTTGCCGACGGGTTGGAACTGGACGACGAGGACTGGATCTCCGCGGTGGCCTCTCCGAAGGAGGTGGCCATCCCGGCTCGCCTTCGCTTCGTCCAGCTTAAGATCCTCCACCGGGTTTACGTGACGGGGCCGAGGCTTCTACGTATGGGCTTTGCTGGTGACGGATTGTGTAAGCGTGGCTGTGGTGCTTTGGCAACTTTCATGCATATTCTGTGGGAGTGCCCAAAGGTGGAGCGATTCTGGCGTGGTGTGCATGAGGTCCTGCGTGTGGTTACGCGTGTCGCGCTGTTGCCTGAAGCGAGGAGATGCTTGCTGAATGTGTGGGAACCAAATGACTATTCGGTCCCGCAGAAGCGGTGGGTGACTCTGGGATACATGATAGCTAAGCGTGACATTGCTCAATTGTGGGGATCCCAGAGGCCCCCGGCGGTGTTGGCCTGGAAAGAACATATGGATTGGTGTATGTTTCGTGAAAAGGTAGTGTATGTGGCGAGGGGTAAGCCTGGGGCGTGGGTGAAAATCTGGGGCCCCTGGAACGCCTATCGCGGGGGTATTTGTGAGCCACCACTGCTACCGGCTGCCTCACCAGCTCCGTCCCCCTGACGACCCCCTCCCTCAGCCGTGGGCATGTGGTTCCCCAGTCCCTGATCTATTCCCATCCCCCTCTTCAGAGTTTGGCTGCTGGTTGGGATCCCCCACTTAAGGAGCACGTGCCGTCACTTTGGATGACGGGTTGCCTTGCGGGTGTGGCTTTTTGTGTTGTTCTGTTTTGATAAAAGGAAACCGTATTGTGGGCTTGGAGTTATGTGGCCTGCGCTATTGATATCTCCTGATTTACCAATCTGCACCGCCAAGAGACTCTTACTGTATGTAGGTCATATGCTTCTGCCACTCTAGCGGCCGGCCGGATGGTTGTAGGCCCATACTTGTAAATTTTTTTCTAAAATGCAATAAACGGTTTCGAAGAAAAAAAAAAAAAAAAAAAAAAAAAAAATTACCATTTCAAACCATCTGAAGAAAGTTCGACAGGTCACGGGTCATTGTTTTTCATCAGAAAATAGATTTTTTGGACTGTAGAAAAATTGATTCAAAATGTCATTTGGATTGTGCCTCATGTTGAATAACTAGTTTGTAAAGCCTCAATGTGCCCAAAATTGCCATTTTTATAGATTTTTTCTCCTACTCAGAAGCTTTTATTTCGCTCAATTTCAGGCATTAGAATGACTCTAAACACACTTATTTTAGTTCCGAAAGTGATAATTCTCATGGAATAGTCATTTACAGTAAAATAAATTAAACATTAATCAAATCAACATTTCTGACCATCTGGAGAAATTCGACAGGTCACGGGTCATCATTTTTCATCAGAAAATTGATTTTTTGTACTGCAGAAAAATTGCTTCAAAATGTAATTTGGATTGTGCCTCATGTTGAATAACTACTTTGTAATGCCTCAATGTGACCAAAATTACAATTTTTACAGAAGACTTTTTCTCCTATTCAAAAGCTTCTATTTAGATCAATGTCAGGCATGAGAATGACTCTAAACACACTTATTTTCGATCCAAAAGTGATAATTCATATGCAATAGTTATTTACAGTCAAAAGACAAAACTTCAAAAAATCACCATTCCTGATCATCTGGAGAAAGTTCGACAGGTCTGGGGTCATCGTTTTTCATCAGAAAATTGATTTTTTGGACTGTAGAAAAATTGATTCAAAATGTCATTTGGATTGTGCCTCATTTTGAATAACTACTTTGTAAAGCCTCAATGTGACCAAAATTGCCATTTTTATAGATTTGTTCTCCTACTCAGAAGCTTCTATTTTGCTCAATTTTAGGCATTAGAATGACTCTAAACACACTTATTTTAGTTCAAAAAGTGATAATTCACATGCAATAGTCATTTACAGTCAAAAAATGAAACATTAATAAATTACCATTTCTGACCATCTGGAGAAAGTTCGACTGGTCTGGGGTCATCGTGTTTCATCAGAAAATTGATCTTTTGGACTGTACAAAAAATGATTCCAAATGACAATTGGATTGTGCCTCATTTTGAATAACAACTTTTTAAGGCCTTATAGTGACCAAAATTGACATTTTTACATACTTTTACAACAACTAGGAAGCTTCTATTTTGACCGATTTTGAGCAGATAAAATGGCACTAAACACACTTTTTTTAGTTTCAAAAGTGATAATTTATATACAATAGTTATTTAAAGTGAAACGATTACACATTAAAAAATGACCATTCCTGACCATCCTTAGAAAGTTCGACAGGTCCAGGATCATTGTTTTTCGTCAGAAAATTGACTTTTTCGACTCCACAAAAAATGATTCAAAATGACAATTGGATTGTGCCTCATTTTGAATAACAACTTTTTAATGTCTCACAGTGACCAAAAAGGCAATTATTACATACTTTTCCTCCTACTCAAAAGATTCTATTTTGACCAATTTTGGTCAGGAAAAAGATTCTAAACACACTTATTTTAGTTCCAAAAGTGAAAATTCATATGCAATAGTTATTTACAGTCAAAAGATTAAACATTAAAAAATCACCATTTCTGACCATCTGGAGAATGTTCGACAGGTCATCGTTTTTCATCAGAAAATTCATATGCAATAGTTATTTACAGTCAAAAGACAAAACATCAAGAAATCACCATTCCTGATCATCTGGAGAAAGTTGGACAGGTCACGAGTCATTGTTTTTCATCAGAAAATAGATTTTTTGGACTGTAGAAAAATTGATGCAAAATGTCATTTGGATTGTGCCTCATGTTGAATAAATACTTTTTAAAGCCTCAATGTGACCAAAATTTGCCATTTTTACAGACTTTTTCTCCAACTCAGAAGCTTCTATTTCGACCAATTTTAGGCATTAAAATGACTCTAAACACACTTATTTTAGTTCCAAAAGTGATAATTCACATGCAATAGTCATTTACAGTAAAAAAATTCAACATTAAAAAATTACCATTTTCGACCATCTGGAGAAAGTTTGACAGGTCACGGGTCATCGTTTTTCATCAGAAAATAGATTTTTTTGACTGTGGAAAAGTTGATTCAAAATGTCATTTGGATTGTGCCTCATGTTGAATAACTACTTTGTAAAGCCTCAATGTGACCAAAATTACCATTTTTACAGACTTTTTCTCCTACTCTGACGCTTCTATTTAGACCAATTTCAGGCATTAAAATGGCTCTAAACACACTTATTTTAGTTCCAAAAGTGATAATTCTCATGCAGTAGTCATTTACATTAAAAGAATTAAACATTAAAAAGTTCGCCTGGTACGGGGTCAACCTTTTTCCTTAGAAAATTGAATTTTTGGACTGTACAAAAAACGATTCATAATGTCAATTGGGTCATGCCTCATGGTGAATAACCACTTTAGAAATCCTAACAGTGACCTAAATTGCAATTTTTACATACTTTTCCTCCTACTTGGAAGCTTCTATTTTTACCGATATCGGGCATGTAAATGACTCTAAACACACTTATTTTAGTTCCAAAAGTGATAATTCATATGCAATAGTTATTTACAGTCAAAAGACAAAACATCAAAAAATCACCATTCCTGATCATCTGGAGAAAGTTCGACAGGTCTGGGGTCATCATTTTTCATCAGAAAATTGATTTTTTGGACTGTAGAAAAATTGATTCAAAATGTCATTTGGATTGTGCCTCATTTTGAATAACTACTTTGTAAAGCCTCAATGTGACCAAAATTGCCATTTTCATAGATTTGTTCTCCAACTCAGAAGCTTCTATTTCGCTCAATTTTAGGCATTAGAATGACTCTAAACACACCTATTTTAGTTCCAAAGGTGATAATTCACATGCAATAGTCATTTATAGTCAAAAAATGAAACATTAATAAATTACCATTTCTGACCATCTGGAGAAAGTTCGACTGGTCTGGGGTCATTGTGTTTCATCAGAAAATTGATCTTTTGGACTGTACAAAAATGATTCCAAATGACAATTGGATTGTGCCTCATTTTGAATAACAACTTTTTAAGGCCTTATAGTGACCAAAATTGACATTTTTACATACTTTTACAACAACTAAGAAGCTTCTATTTTGACCGATTTTGAGCAGATAAAATGGCACTAAACACACTTTTTTTAGTTTCAAAAGTGATAATTTATATACAATAGTTATTTAAAGTCAAACGATTACACATTCAAAAATGACCATTCCTGAACATCCTTAGAAAGTTCGACAGGTCCAGGGTCATTGTTTTTCATCAGAAAATTGACTTTTTCGACTCCACAAAAAATGATTCAAAATGACAATTGGATTGTGCCTCATTTTGAATAACAACTTTTTAATGTCTCACAGTGACCAAAAAGGCAATTATTACATACTTTTCCTCCTACTCAAAAGATTCTATTTTGACCAATTTTGGGCATGAAAATGATTCTAAACACACTTATTTTAGTTCCAAAAGTGAAAATTCATATGCAATAGTTATTTACAGTCAAAAGATTAAACATTAAAAAATCACCATTCCTGACCATCTGGAGAATGTTCGACAGGTCATCGTTTTTCATCAGAAAATTCATATGCAATAGTTATTTACAGTCAAAAGACAAAACATCAAAAAATCACCATTCCTGATCATCTGGAGAAAGTTCGACAGGTCTGGGGTCATCGATTTTCATCAGAAAATTGATTTTTTGGACTGCACAAAAAATGATTCAAAATGTCAATTGGATCATGCCTCATATTGAATAACAACATTTTAAGGCCACACAGTGACAAAAAATGATTTTACATACTTTTCCTCCTACTCAGAAGCTTCTATTTTGATAGATTTCGGGCAGGTAAATGACTCTAAACACACTTATTTTAGTTCCAAAAGTGCCAATTCATATGCCATAGTTATTTACAGTCAAAAGATAAAATATAGAAAAAATCACCATTCCTGAATATCTGGAGAAAGTTCGACAGGTCTGGGGTCATCGTTTTTCATCAGCAAAATGATTTTTCGGACTGCACAAAAAATGATTCAAAATGTCAATTGGATCATGCCTCATGTCGACTAACAACTTTTTAATGCTTCTCAGTGACCAAATTTGACATTTTTACATACTTTTCCTCCCACTCAGAAGCTTCTATTTTGAGCGATTTCGGGAAGGTAAATGACTCTAAACACACTTATTTTAGTTCCAAAAGTGCCAATTCATATGCCATAGTTATTTACAGTCAAAAGATAAAATATTGAAAAATCACCATTCCTGATCATCTGGAGAAAGTTTGACAGGGGTCAACGTTTTTCATCAGAAAATTGATTTTTTGGACTAAACAAAAAATGATTCCAAATGACAATTGGATTGTGCCTCATTTTGAAAAACAACTTTTTAAGGCCTCACAGTGACCAAAATTGACATTTTTACATAATTTTACAACAACTATGAAGCTTCTCTTTTGACTTATTTTGCGCAGAAAAAATGACTCTAAACACACTTATTTTAGTTTCAAAAATGATAATTTATATACAATAGTTATTTACAGTCAACAGATTAAACATTCAATAACACCATTGCTGATCACCTGGAGAAAGTTCGACAGGTCACGGGTCATCGTTTTTCATCAGAAAATTGATTTTTTGGACTGTAGAAAAATTGTTTCAAAATGTAATTTGGATTGTGCCTCATGTTGAATAACTACTTATTAAAGCCTCAATGTGACCAAAATTGCCACTTTTTCCGACTTTTTCTCCTACTCAGAAGCTTCAATTTTGACCAATTTCAGATATTAAAATGACTCTAAACACACTTATTTTAGTTCCAAAAGTGATAATTCACATGCAATAGTCATTTACAGTCAAAATATTTAACATTAAAAAATTACCATTTCTGACCATCTGGGGAAGGTTCCACAGGTCACGGGTCATCGTTTTTCATCAGAAAATTGATTTTTTGGACTCTACAATAAATGATTCCAAATGACAATTGGATTGTGCCTCATTTTGAATAACAACTTTTTAAGGCCTCACAGTGACCAAAAGAGAAATTTTTACATACTTTTACAACAACTAAGAAGCTTCTATTTTGACCTATTTTGAGCAGAAAAAATGGCTCTAAACACACTTATTTTAGTTTCAAAAGTGATAATTTATATATAAACGTTATTTACAGTCAACAGATTAAACATTAAAAAATCACCATTGCTGATCACCTGGAGAAAGTTCGACAGGTCCGGGTCATCATTTTTCATCAGAAAATTTATTTTTAGGACTGCACAAAAAATGATTCAAAATGTCAATTAGAACGTGCCTCATGTTGAAAAACAACTTTTTAAGGTCTCATGGTGATTCAAATTTACATTTTTACATACTTTTCAACCTAATCAGAAGTTTCTATTTCAATTGATTTGGGGCATGAAAATATCACTAAACACAATTATTTAAGTTTCAAAAGTGATGATTCAAATGCAATAGTTCTTTACAATCAAAACATTAAACATTAAAAAATCACCATTCCTGATCATCTGGAGAAAGTTCGACAGGTCTAGGGTCATCGTTTTTCATCAGAAAATTGATTTTTTGGACTGCACAAAAAATGATTCAAAATGTCAATTGGATCGTGCCTCATATTGAATAACTACGTTTTAAGGCTACACAGAGACCAAAATTGCCATTTTTACATACTTTTCCTCCGACTCAGTAGCTTCTATTTTGACCTATTTCGGGCAGGTAAATGACTCTAAACACACTTATTTTAGTTCCAAAAGTGATAATTCATATGTGAAAGTTATTTACTATCAAAAGATTAAACAGTAAAACATTACCAATCCTGACCATCTGGAGAAAGTTTGACAGGTTCGGGGTCATGGTTTTACATCAGAAAATTGATTTTTTGGACTGTAGAAAAAATTATTCAAAATGTCGATTGGATCGTGCGTCATGTTTAATAACTACTTTTTAAAGCCTCACAGTGACCATTTTTACATACTTTTTCTCCTACTCGGAAGCTTCTATTTTGACCGATTTTGGGCAGGAAAATGACTCTAAACACACTTATTTTAGTTCCAAATGTGATAATTCATATGCAATAGTTTTTTACTGTCAAAAGATTAAACATTAAAAAATTACAAATCCTGACCATCTGGAGAAAAATTGACAGTTTTTTCATCATAAAATAAATTTTTGGGACTGTACAAAAAATGATTCAAAATGTCAATTGGAACGTGCCTGATTTTGAATAACCATTTTGTGAAGCCTCACACTGACAAAAATTGCCATTTTACATACTTTCCCTCCTACTCACTAGCTTCTATTTTGACGAGTTTGGACAGGAAAATGACTCTAAACACAATTATTTTAGTTCCAAACGTGATGATTCAAATGCAATAGTTATTTAAAGTCAAAAGATTAAACAATTAAAAAATCACCATTCCTGACCATCTGGAGAAAGTTCCACAGGTCTGGGGTCATTGTTTTTCATCAGTGAATTGATTTTTTGGACTGTACAAAAAATGATTCATAATGACAATTGGATTGTGCCTCATATTGAATAACAACTTTTTAAGGCCTCACAGTGACCAAAATTGTCAGTTTTACAACGTTTCCGACTACTCAGAAGCTTCTATTTTGACCGATTTCGGGCAGGTAAATTACTCTAAACACAATTATTTTAGTTCCAAAAGTGATGATTCATATGCAATAATTATTTACAGTGAAAAGATCAAGCATTAAAAAATCACAATTCCTGACCGTCTGGAAAATGTTTGACAGGTTCGGAGTCATTGCTTTTAAGGCCTCAGAGGGACCAAAATTGACATTTTTACATACTTTTCCGACTACTCGGAAGCTTGCATATTGAATGATTTTGGGCTGGAAAATGACTCTAAACACAGTTATTTTAGTTCCAAAAGTGATAATTTATATGCAATAGTTATTTACAGTCAAAAGATGAAACATTAAAAAAATACCATTCCTGACCATCTGGAGAAAGTTTTAGAGGTCCAGGGTGATCGTTTTTAATCAGAAAATAGATTTTTTGGACTGTACAAAAAATGGTTCAAAAAGTAAATTGGAACGAGCCTCATGTTGAATAATCGCTTTTTAAGTCCTCACATTGACCAAAATTGCCATTTTTACAGACTTTTCCTTCTTCTCAAAAGCTTCAGTTTTTGACTGTTTTTGTGCAGGAAAATGACTCTAAACACACTTATTTTATTTCCAAAAGTGATCATTTATATGGAATAATTATTTACAGTCAAAAGAATAAACTTTAAAAACATACCAATCCTGACCATCTGGAGAAAGTTTGACGGATTTTTCATAAGAAAATTAATTTTTGGGACTGTACAAAGAATTATTCAAAATGTCAATTGGATCGTGCCTCATGTTGAATAACCACTTTTTAAAGCCTCACAGTTTCCAAAATTGCCATTTATACATACTTTCCTTCTACTCAGAAGCTTCTATTTTGACCAATTTCGGGCAGAAAAATGACCACACTTATTTTAGTTCCAAAAGTGATAATTCATATGCAATAGTTATTTACAACAAAAGCTTAAACATTAAAAAATCGCCATTCCTGACCATCTGGAGAAAGTTCGACAGGTCCGGGGTCATCGTTTTTTCATCAGAAAATCGATTTTTTGGACTGTACAAAATATTATTCATAATGTCAATTGGATCATGCCTCATGTTGAATAACTACTTTTTAAAACCTCACACAGACCAAAATTGCCATTTTAAGATACTTTTTCTCCTTCTCAAAACCTTCTATTTTGACCGATTTTGTGCAGGAAAATGACTCTATACACACTTACTTTAGTTCCAAAAGTGATAATTCATATGCAATAGGTATTTACAAGAAAAATATTAAACATATAAAAATCACAATTCCTGACCATCTGGTGAAAGTTCAACAGGTCCTGGGTAATCGTTTTCCATCAGAAAATTGATATTTTAGACTGCACCAAAAATTATTTCAAATGTCAATTGGATGGTGCCTCATGTTGAATAACAACTTTTTAAGTCCTCATAGTAACCAAAATTGTCATTTTTAGATACTTTTCCTCCTGCTCAGATGATTCTATCTTTACCGATTCCGGGCAGGAAAATGACTCTAAACACACTTATTTTAGTTCCAAAAGTGATAATTCATATGCAATAGTTATTTACAGTCAAAAGATTAAACATTAAAAAACTCACCATTCCTGACCATCTGGAGAAAGTTTGACAGGTCCAGGGTAATCGTTTTTCATCAGAAAATTGATTTTTTGGACTGTACAAAAAATGATTCAAAATGTCAATTGAATCGCCCCTCATGTTGAATTACCACTTTTTAAAGCCACACAGTGACCAAAATTGCCATTCTAAAATACTTTTCTTCCTACTCAGAAGCCTCTATTTTGACCGATTTCCGGATTTGAAATTGACCCTCAACACACTTATTTTAGTACCAAAAATGTTAATTCATATGCAATAGTTATTTACAGTAAAAAGATTAAACATTAAAAAATCACAATTCCTGACCATCTGGAGAAAGTTTGACAGGTTGAGGGTCATCGCTTTTCATCAAAAAATAGATTTTTTGGACTGTACAAAAAATGAATCCACCTATCGATTAGATGATGCCTCATGTTGAATAACAAATTTTAAGGCCTCACAGTGACCAAAATTGCAATTTTTACATTCTTTTCCTCCTACTCAGAAGCTTCCATTTTGACCGATTTCTGGGAGGAAAATGACTCTAAACACATTTTTTTTAGTTCCAAAAGTGATAATTCATATGCAATACTTATTTACAGTCAAAAGATAAAACATAAAAAAATCAACATTCCTGACCATCTGGAGAAAGTTCAACAGGTCCAGGGTCATCGTTTTTTATCAGAAAATTCATTTTTTTGACTGTACAAAAACTGATTCAAATTTTCAATTGGATTATGTTTCATGTTGAATAACCAATTTTTAAAGCCTTTCCCAGATCAAAATTGCTATTTTTACAGACTTTTCCTCCTACTCAGTAGTTTCTATTTTGACCGATTTCTGGCAGGAAAATGACTCTAAACAGACTAATTTTAGTTCCAAAAGCGATAATTCATATGCAATAGGTATTTACAAGCAAAATATGAAACATTTAAAAATCACAATTCCTGACCATCTGGAGAAAGTTCAACAGGTCCAGGGTCACCTTTTTTTATCAGAAAATTCATTTTTTTGACTGTACAAAAACTGATTCAAATTTTCAATTGGATTATGTTTCATGTTGAATAACCAATTTTTAAAGCCTTTCCCAGATCAAAATTGCTATTTTTACAGACTTTTCCTCCTACTCAGTAGTTTCTATTTTGACCGATTTCTGGCAGGAAAATGACTCTAAACAGACTAATTTTAGTTCCAAAAGCAATAATTCATATGCAATAGGTATTTACAAGCAAAATATGAAACATTTAAAAATCACAATTCCTGACCGTCTGGTGAAAGTTCAACAGGTTCTGGGTAATCGTTTTTCATCAGAAAATTGATTTTTTGGACTGTATAAAAAATGATTTCTAATGTCAATTGGATGGTGCCTCGTGTTGAATAACAACTTTTTAAGGCCTCATAGTGACCAAACTTGTCATTTTTACATACTTTTCTTCCTACTCAAAAGCCTCTATTTTGACGAATGTCAGGATTTGAAAATGACTCTCAACACACTTATTTTAGTTCCAAAAGTGATAATTCATATATGCAATAGTTATTTACAGTAAAAAGATTAAACATTAAAAAATTACCAATCCTGATCATCTTGAGAAAGTTTTACAGATTTTTCATCGGAAAATTAATTTTTGGGACTGTGCAAAAAATGATTCAAAATGTCAATTGGAACATGCCTCATGTTGAATACCACTTTTTGAAGACCTCACAGTGACCAAAATTACCATTTTTACATACTTTTCCTAATACTCACAAGCTTCTATTTTGACCGATTTCGGGCAGGAAAATGACTCTAAACACACTTACTTTAGTTCAAAAAGTGATAATTCATATGCAATGGTTATTTAAAGTCAAAAGATTAAACATTAAAAAAATCACAATTCCTGACCATCTGGAGAAAGTTCGACAGGTCCGGTGACATCATTTTTCATCAGAAAATTGAGTTCCAGGGACTGTACAAAAGATGCTTCTAAATATCAAGTGGATCGTGCCTCATGTTGAATAACAACTTTTCAAGGCCTGACAGTGACCAAAATTGACATTTTTACATACTTTTCCTCCTACTCAGAAGGTTCTATTTTGACCGATTCAGGGCAGGAAAATGACTCTAATCACACGTATTTCAGTTTCAAAAGTGATAATTTAGATGTAATAGTTATTTACAGTCAAAAGATTAAGCATTAAAAAATCACCATTACTGACCATCTGGAGAAAGTTCAACAAGTCGGGGTCATCGTTTATCATCAGAAAATTGACTTTTTTCGACTGTACAAAAAATGATTCAAAATATCAATTGGATCGTGCCTCATGTTGAATACCCTCTGAGGAACTTCGATTTTCGATCACGATCGAATCGACCCGCCATTTTGTGGCCCGCCGCCATTTTGTGTTGCCATCACTCAGGCAGCACGGCGAACAAAGTCTATTCTGCTTTTTCTGTAGCCTGGTGTCGAAATACGCCTTCGGCCTCTATTTGCAAAGCTGGTGTTAGAACTAGCCGAGTACACTAATCCCTGTCTGGCTTTTCTAATCCGCGTCTCAACTATCTGTTGGCTCACACTATTCTTTCCTGACCTTATCTTATCGACTGGCCTTCACTGTCTTCTGCTAGCATTCTCTCGTTTCACGACTGTCCTCCAACACACACAAACGTATCTCGCCACCTGCAAGTTAGTTATGAGTCTGTTAATAAATTAGATTAAGGGTGGGGTGACAAACATAGTTGGAGGAGAGGTCTCTTCGAGTCATCTGACACTTTTGTTTTCCAACTTTTCCCATTGGTTCCATCCTGTTTTCTAACTTTCCTTATTGGCTCTTTCTTGTATGTTCTGGGAGGGTTTTAGGTCAATATGTCCAAACCTTGTATAGTATTTAACGCTGTGCGCCACAGAGTGAAGTGGCAGTCTCCTGAGAACCTACTTTGTGTACTTCTAGAATAACTGTACTAGCTGCAGCTAAATAAATCTGATCTTCTAACGCCGACAGAGTGTCCCGTGTCTCTGTGTAGCGAAGCAGGTGAACTCCGGAGACTTTGGCCGTACTCTGCGCCGCCAGGCCTAAAAGGTTCTGGTTCTTCAACTGGCGCCCAATGTGGGGCGGCTTTAGTGATACCGGTTCTGCTCGAAGGTCGTGAGGAACCCCGCAAGAAAATTCCGGAGGGTTCGCGAGCCACACTAAGCGACCCCTGTATGTCGAAAGTGGTCCGAAAGGTCTTTTGCAGCGCGGTTACTCCTTTCTGACGGCTACTGACGACCGCTGCCCTGACTGCCGCCCTGCTTTGGCCCTTCCTTTGATGATGTATGGTAAGGCGAGACGATAGACGGGCCTCTGTTGGTGGAAGAAGACGTCCTTAGTTAAGTATTTTCGTAGGTCGCGCCCACAAGTTTGGTTCTTTGATTGATTTCTTTGGGTTCTTAGATTTATCCATTGGAATAGATAAAGCCGAGTGTTAGAACCGGCGGTCTCTAGTTGGCAGAGGTATACACTTCTGACAAATAGGGACCAACCAACTCTAGTCAGGGAAAGGGGATTACACACTCAGATGACCCCTGCTACCCCCTTGGTAGCTTGGCAGAGCAGACAGGCTTATCTCAGAGGCAGTGTGTTAAGCATTTATGACCACATACAGTAATAAAGTGAATACACTACAGATGGACACGACACAGAAGTTATTATAAAAATAGTATTTTTATATAAGGCTTAGCACAAGACCAAATAACGACAAAAATATACCACAGTCTTAATAAATACTCTTTGGAAGGAAAAATAATAGTTCAAGTAAGGTTTCTTCTTGGCAAATAGTTCTTTAGCAAAGTATTCTTCTGAGCACAGTTCTTTGGCAACAATGTAACCCCCACAGGAGTCACACGACGTCGAGTCTACAAGATTCCCAAGGTTCGGCGTCGATCGCGAGGAGCGCTACGTCGAGCCTGGAGTCGCAACAGACCCCACAAGTACAGTACCTTGAGAAACGAAGAAACGATGATCCACGGCGTCGAGATGTCGGCGTCGGGGTCGTGCCTCGGAGTCGGGTCAATCCGCAGCGGCGTCGAGGGATGTCGGGCCGGAGCAGCGCTCACGGCGTCGAGAAGGGCGTCGAGTCGATGCGATCAGCAGCGGCGTCGGGACGGGGTCGCTTGGAGGTGGAGCCGATACTCACTCCTCACTGGCGTTGATACCGGCGTCGAGACGGGGTCACTTGGAGCCGGGGCCGATACCCACTGCTCACTGGCGTTGCTGCTGGCGTCGAGACTGCAGATTTTCCCTTGTGTACTGGAAACAACACTTTCCAGCAATTCAGCAAATGGTGAAGTCCTTTGGCCCTGTGACTTCAGCAGGAGACTGGCACTCTTCCAGCCCTTGGAGATTTCCTAGCAAGTGTTCAGAGAGTACACACCAAGTTCCTCTCTCCTTGTTCCTTGGCAAAAATAAAGAAGCAGCTTTCAGGTTCCTCCACAGCAAAACAGCACTCTGGCAGAAAGGGGAGGCAAGTCCTTAGATCAGCAGGCTTCTTGTCCTTGGTACAGGTTTCCTTGTCAGAAGTGATCTGAGTTCTTGGTTCAGGGGTCCTTCTCTTATACCCCTTTTTCCCTTTGTTCCCTTTGTCCAAGCAGGGAGATTCCCACCATCTCAGGTTTGTTGTGGGTGTTGCCAGGCAGAGGCACCTGGCCTATTCACTGAGCAGGGCAGGGTCCTCAGCCGCCCAGCAGGAGGCGGAGCCAGTATTGTCACTGGCAGGAGCAGGGCTATCAGTCGCCCAGCAGGAGGCGGAGCCAGTATTGTGTCAGGCAGGGCAGGCTACTCTTCCCTCACTCTATGTGTAAACGCCCCATTCACCCCACACTGACTCATTCAGACCTCTGGAGCCACCCAGCCCCTGACACACACACCAAACCAGCAGAGACCGGTAGATAGTTGGACAAGAAAATAGCCACTTTCTAAAAGTGCTATTTTCAAACATAGAATTTAAAAACCATCCATCCTAAAGGGTGTGTTATTAAATTCTGAGTTCAGGGATACTGAACTCGACTTGCTACCATGCTCCCTGAGTCAGATAGATTATAATGGAGTTAATAATCAGTCTGCCCAGTCTGGCCTATTGGAGGCAGGTAGCCCTTCAATAGTGAAAAACGAAAATGGCTGTAATTCACTATTAGGTCATGCCACACACATCAGGGCATGACCTACCTTTTACCAACAATGCACCCTGCCCTAGGGCCTACCATAGAGGTGTCTGAAATGTGGCAAAGTGAAGGTTTAGAGACTGGTAAGTAGGTTTCCTTACCAAGTCGACATGGCAGTCAGGGACTGCACGCAGGCGCCGCGGTGGCAGGCCTGAGACACATTTTACACGCTGCTTCTGTGGGTGGCACAACCAGTGCTGCAAGCCCACCAGCAGCAGTTACCTTACACGCCCTTGGCACACGCAGTGCCCTAGACTAGGGTCTGAACAGTAAGTCAACCAAGCCAATCATGGTAACACCAATCAATGTAACAATTTAACATGGGGAGCACTTGCACTGTGGCACTGATCAGCAGTGGCACAGTGCCCAAAGCAATAAACCAGCAAAAACATCGTAAACAGAGGAGGCAAACAGAAAAAAATGGAGGAGAGACTCATGCCAATGATGCCAGGTCTAACACGTGTCCCTTCCAGCTGAAATGTGGGGAGAACTACCCTTCACCCAGGGAGTCCTCATCACTAAGGCGGAAAAATCTGGACAGACCATCAGCATTGGCGTGATCTGTACCAGGGCGGTGTTCCACCGTAAAGTCCATCCCCTGTAGGGAAATGGACCACCTCAACAGCTTTGGGTTCTCACCCCTCATCTGCATTAACCATCTGAGGGGCCTGTGGTCTGTCTGAAACCGGAAGTGAGTCCCGAACAGGTAGGGTATTAGCTTCTTCAGCGCCCAGACCACAGCAAATGCCTCACGCTCTATCGCACTCCACCTTTGTTCCCTGGGAAGTAACCTCCGGCTGATGAAGGCTACAGGTAAGTCTCGGCCCTCCTCATTCATCTGTGCTAGAACAGCCCCCACACCATGCTCTGAAGCGTCTGTCTGGACAATGAATTCTTTTGAAAAGTCGGGTGCCTGGAGGACCGGTGCTGTACACATTGCAGTTTTCAGGGTGTCAAAGGCGTTCTGACAGGCGTCAGTCCAGATCACAAGTCTCGGCTGCTTCCTGGAAGTCAGCGAGGTCAAGGGGTGCACAATGTTGCCATACCCCTTGACAAACCTCCTGTAGTAACCCGTGAGACCCAAGAAGGCTCTCACCTGAGTCTGGGTTTTGGGCGGTTCCCAAGCCAGGATGGTATCTATCTTGGGTTGCAGGGGGGCCACCTTGCCGCTCCCTACTTAGTGCCCCAAGTACACCACTGAACCCTGCCCAATCTGGCACTTACTAGCCTTGATTGTGAGGCCTGCTCTGCGCAGGGCCAACAACACTTCCTGGAGGTGGCGCAAGTGTTCCTCCCAGCTGGCGCTGAACACTGCTATATCGTCCAGGTAGGCGGCGCTGAAATCTTCCAGCCCGGCCAATACCTGGTTAACCAACCTCTGGAATGTGGCAGGGGCATTCTTCATCCCAAAGGGCATCACACGGAACTGGTAGTGCCCATCTGGTGTGGAGAATGCAGACCTCTCTTTTGCCCCATCAGTCAAGGCGATCTGCCAGTACCCAGACGTTAGATCAAACGTACTAAGGTACCGGGCAGCTCCCAACCGATCGATGAGCTCATCAGCTCTGGGGATGGGGTGCGCGTCAGTCTTGGTGACCGAATTGAGTCCTCGGTAATCCACACAGAACCGAAGTTCTGGTGAAGCACCAGGCGCTGCAGCCTTTGGGACCAAGACCACTGGGCTGGCCCAAGGACTGCTAGAGGACTCAACCACCCCTAAGGCAAACATCTTGGAGACCTCCTCCTTGATATATGCTCTGACCTTTTCAGTCACCCTGTAGGCCTTGTGCCTCACAGGAGTGCTGTCCCCAGTGTCCACATCATGGACACACCACTGAGTGACACCAGGGATTAAGGAGAACAGATCAGGGAATTGTACCAACAGATGGCGACAATCTTGCTGCTGCTCAGGGGTCAGTGTGTCAGAGAGGACAACACCATCCACTGACCCATCTTTTTCTTTTGCACACAGGAGGTCAGGAAGAGGCTCGCTCTCCTCCTCCATCCCAGCATCTGTGGCAAGGAGCATGCCCACTTCGGACCTTTCTAAGTGGGGCTTTAACCGGTTGACATGCAGGACCCTTAAGGGGTTCCTGGGAGACTTCAAGTCCACCAAGTAGGTGACATCGCTCTTTTTCTCCACAACCTCAAATGGTCCAGTCCACCTGTCCTTGAGCGCACAAGGTTCCACAGGGGCCATGACCCAAACTTTCTGACCAGGTTGAAGCTCAACCAGAGTGGCATTCTGATCGTACCACCGCTTCATCTCTTCCTGGCTGGCCTCCAGATTTGCCTGAGCAAGATCCCTGAAGCGCCGAGTCTGGTTCCTAAAGGCCAGCATGTAGCTATATACATCCTGGGGAGGTTTCCTGGGAGATTGCTCCCAGCCTTCTTTGACCAGACTCAAAGGTCCTCTTACCGGGTGACCATACAAAAGCTCAAAGGGGCTGAACCCTAGAGACTTCTGTGGCACCTCACGGTAAGCAAACAGCAGGCATGGCAAGAGGACGTCCCATTTACGCCTCATTGGTTCTTCAAGACCCATGATCATGCCTTTTAGGGTCCGGTTGAATCTCTCAACCAGCCCATTACCTTGAGGGTGGTAAGGAGTGGTAAACTTGTAGGTTACCCCACACTCCTTCCACAGAGACTTCATATAATTCGAAATGAAGTTGGTGCCCCGGTCTGACACCACCTCTCTGGGGAACCCCATGCGGGAGAAAACACCCATCAGTGCCCGTCCCACCACGGGGGCCGTCACTGTTCGGAGAGGGATGGCTTCCGGGTACCGGGTGGCATGGTCCACCAAGACCAGGATAAACCTGTTGCCCATGGCTGTCTTGGGGTCCAGTGGCCCCACAATGTCAATTCCCACTCGCTCAAAGGGGGTACTGACGACGGGAAAAGGTTGGAGGGGAGCCTTCTGCTTCCGCCCACTTTTCCCACTTGCCTGGCAAGTTTGACAGGTCCTACAATGGATATCTGAATCCCTTCTCATCTGGGGCCAATAAAAATGGGTGACAAGCCTGTCATAGGTCTTGTCCTGCCCCAGATGTCCAGCTAACGGAACGTCATGAGCCAACCCCAGTAGGAAGGCTCTGAAGCGCTGGGGTACCACCAGCACACGGGCTGACCCAGGTTCAGCAGCCTTAGGCTCGCTATACAGGAGGTCGTTCTCCCAGTAGACCCAATGTGATCCTGACTGATCACCTGTCGTTTGGGCTGAGGCCTGCTGCCTCATACCCACAAGAGAAGGGCACACTTTCTGTTCAGCACAAAATTCCTCCCTGGAGGGACCACCATCCTGCTGCCAATGGGTCAGCTCGGGCAGGTCTCCCAGTTCGGCCACTTGTTCTCCTGTCGGTTCCAGGGCATCCCCCTCAGGGTCTGCTCCCTCCTGGACCGCGGGAACGATGGGGGACGGTTTCCCGCGCCCCCTGCCCCTTCTCTTCACGGTTGGGACCTGGGCCATACTTTCAGGCTCCAGGGCCCCATCAACACCCTTACTGACTGACATGGACCGGGTGGTCGCACACACCCACTCAGGCAGACCCAACATTTCCAGATGCGATTTTCTCTCCACCTTAGGCCAAGGGGAGTCCTCCAAATCATTGCCCAAGAGACAATCAACAGGCATGGCGGGCCTCACAGCAACCTGAAGAGTACCTGAGACCCCCCCCCCACTCAAAGGGAACTTGAGCTACCTCACACTGACTCTGTGAGTTGTCAGCAGCTACAACGGGGTAGAATGCATGAGGGACCACCTGCTCTCTGGACACCAAGTGACACTTGACAGCTGTCACACTCGCTCCGGTGTCTCTGAGAGCTTCCACCCTATGGCCATTAATGGTCACCCACTGCCTATATTTCTTAGTGTTACTAGGCAGAGGGGTTGGAGGGACCATTTCCACGTCTCCTAAAGAGACCAGGGACATTTCTGCGGGACCCCACCCACCGGGGGCACCCATCTCCTCCCCTCCCAGGGCTACACTCGCTACCTGACGAGGGGGTGCACGCGGCGGTGCATTCGAATCCTTCATGGGACACTGGGGATCATAATAACGGTGTCCCACCTGCTTACAGGCATAGCAGGTCATGGGGCCCCTGTGAACAGGTTTACCTGTCGGGGCCTCTGGCTTCTTTACAGGGGGAGGCTGGGAACCCTTCCCTTGGTTCCCTTGGGGACTACTTTGGGGCCCTTTCTGAAACTCCCTCTGTTTACCCCTGTCCCCCCCACTCTTCTACTGGGGACCCTGCCCACCTTTGGCTGAGTCTCCCACTGGACCCTTGTGGACCCTGGTACTGACCCAGCGGTCCGCCTCCTCAGCAAGTTTTCTAGGGTTAGATAGCTTGCTATCAACAAGGTGCTGGCGTAGCTCTGGAAAACAGTTATTAGACAAGTGCTCCCAAGCAAACAAATCATAAAGAGCATCATAACTATCAACCTTGCTACCCTTTATCCAACCATCCATGGTTCTGCAGAAAAAAGACACATATTCAACCCACGTAGTACCAGGCAACTTCTTACATTCTCTAAAGGTTTGTCTGTACTTTTCTGGAGTTAAGCCATATCTCAGCATTAAAGCATCTTTCATATGAGTATAAGACATCCTATCCTCAGCAGGAAGGCTCAACAAGGTATCTCTCCCCTCGTTTGTAAAGCGGCTCCACAACCCCGTTCCCCAATCCTTCTCAGGGACCCGGTGGGCCAACAATGCTAACTCATATGCTTTAAACCATTGGCTAATATCTTCATTCTTACTGTAATCCTTGATCACATCTTTAGGAAAATAAAACCTACTTTCTGCAGGCACAGATGGAGTGCTGCCACCAGAGGGATTCAACTCTAAACTCTTAGTTTTAAGCTCCATCTCCCTCACCATCTTCTCACGTTCAAACGCTAATTTATCTCTCTCAAAATCTAATCTTTTGCTCTCCATTTCAGCTTCTCTCTTGCTTCTTGCATTCTCTAATTCCAACTGCCCTCCTAATTTAAGTTTTGCCATTTCTAACTTGTACCCCCTCTCCTTCTCCCTGTCTTCTAATTCTTCGGGGGAAAGGCTCCTAGAGGACGCACTACTGCCTGGAGATGACACTGGCCCACCTGTGGGCTCTTCCTCTTCCTCTTCTTCTTCCTCTTCCGGTACCACCACCGGATCAGAGGGATTTCTGGCCTCTAACCAGGCCTTCAGCGCTTTGAGGAAGCCCTCTTTCTTTGAGACACCTGTGGTAGGAACTTTAAACTGCTTGCAAAATCCTTTTAGATCTTTTAGCGTGTAGGAATCTATCTTCTCCTTATCGAATTCCCCCACAACATTCTCCACAGGTGTAGCAGCTCCGGCATTCTCCATGGTCAAAACTGGCAGTGTTTAAAAAAATCAGATCCAGGAAAGCGGAGAACAAAAATAGGCAATCCTACCAAAACCGAATGTGGCTGCGTTATGGTCTGCTTTCACTATGTAGCGTACACTAATCACTGCACATGAGTCATAAATGCAAAGTTCAAATCCTCACCGCTGACCACCAATGTTAGAACCGGCGGTCTCTAGTTGGCAGAGGTATACACTTCTGACAAATAGGGACCAACCAACTCTAGTCAGGGAAAGGGGATTACACACTCAGATAACCCCTGCTACCCCCTTGGTAGCTTGGCAGAGCAGACAGGCTTATCTCAGAGGCAGTGTGTTAAGCATTTATGACCACATACAGTAATAAAGTGAATACACTACAGATGGACACGACACAGAAGTTATTATAAAAATAGTATTTTTATATAAGGCTTAGCACAAGACCAAATAACGACAAAAATATACCACAGTCTTAATAAATACTCTTTGGAAGGAAAAATAATAGTTCAAGTAAGGTTTCTTCTTGGCAAATAGTTCTTTAGCAAAGTATTCTTCTGAGCACAGTTCTTTGGCAACAATGTAACCCCCACAGGAGTCACACGACGTCGAGTCTACAAGATTCCCAAGGTTCGGCGTCGATCGCGAGGAGCGCTACGTCGAGCCTGGAGTCGCAACAGACCCCACAAGTACAGTACCTTGAGAAACGAAGAAACGATGATCCACGGCGTCGAGATGTCGGCGTCGGGGTCGTGCCTCGGAGTCGGGTCAATCCGCAGCGGCGTCGAGGGATGTCGGGCAGGAGCAGCGCTCACGGCGTCGAGAAGGGCGTCGAGTCGATGCGATCAGCAGCGGCGTCGGGACGGGGTCGCTTGGAGGTGGAGCCGATACTCACTCCTCACTGGCGTTGATACCGGCGTCGAGACGGGGTCACTTGGAGCCGGGGCCGATACCCACTGCTCACTGGCGTTGCTGCTGGCGTCGAGACTGCAGATTTTCCCTTGTGTACTGGAAACAACACTTTCCAGCAATTCAGCAAATGGTGAAGTCCTTTGGCCCTGTGACTTCAGCAGGAGACTGGCACTCTTCCAGCCCTTGGAGATTTCCTAGCAAGTGTTCAGAGAGTACACACCAAGTTCCTCTCTCCTTGTTCCTTGGCAAAAATAAAGAAGCAGCTTTCAGGTTCCTCCACAGCAAAACAGCACTCTGGCAGAAAGGGGAGGCAAGTCCTTAGATCAGCAGGCTTCTTGTCCTTGGTACAGGTTTCCTTGTCAGAAGTGATCTGAGTTCTTGGTTCAGGGGTCCTTCTCTTATACCCCTTTTTCCCTTTGTTCCCTTTGTCCAAGCAGGGAGATTCCCACCATCTCAGGTTTGTTGTGGGTGTTGCCAGGCAGAGGCACCTGGCCTATTCACTGAGCAGGGCAGGGTCCTCAGCCGCCCAGCAGGAGGCGGAGCCAGTATTGTCACTGGCAGGAGCAGGGCTATCAGTCGCCCAGCAGGAGGCGGAGCCAGTATTGTGTCAGGCAGGGCAGGCTACTCTTCCCTCACTCTATGTGTAAACGCCCCATTCACCCCACACTGACTCATTCAGACCTCTGGAGCCACCCAGCCCCTGACACACACACCAAACCAGCAGAGACCGGTAGATAGTTGGACAAGAAAATAGCCACTTTCTAAAAGTGCTATTTTCAAACATAGAATTTAAAAACCATCCATCCTAAAGGGTGTGTTATTAAATTCTGAGTTCAGGGATACTAAACTCGACTTGCTACCATGCTCCCTGAGTCAGATAGATTATAATGGAGTTAATAATCAGTCTGCCCAGTCTGGCCTATTGGAGGCAGGTAGCCCTTCAATAGTGAAAAACGAAAATGGCTGTAATTCACTATTAGGTCATGCCACACACATCAGGGCATGACCTACCTTTTACCAACAATGCACCCTGCCCTAGGGCCTACCATAGAGGTGTCTGAAATGTGGCAAAGTGAAGGTTTAGAGACTGGTAAGTAGGTTTCCTTACCAAGTCGACATGGCAGTCAGGGACTGCACGCAGGCGCCGCGGTGGCAGGCCTGAGACACATTTTACACGCTGCTTCTGTGGGTGGCACAACCAGTGCTGCAAGCCCACCAGCAGCAGTTACCTTACACGCCCTTGGCACACGCAGTGCCCTAGACTAGGGTCTGAACAGTAAGTCAACCAAGCCAATCATGGTAACACCAATCAATGTAACAATTTAACATGGGGAGCACTTGCACTGTGGCACTGATCAGCAGTGGCACAGTGCCCAAAGCAATAAACCAGCAAAAACATCGTAAACAGAGGAGGCAAACAGAAAAAAATGGAGGAGAGACTCATGCCAATGATGCCAGGTCTAACACCGAGGGTAAGTGCATTTGTGCTGCGTAAACTGAGTTTTACTCCCTTGAAGTTTGTGAACAGTCCGGAGACAACTCGAGATGCCTGGTCTGACTAAGTTTGGAAGAATTTGTTGTCTTGGTTGTAATAGGGATTCCTGACTTGAGGACTCTTGTCCGATTCCTTCGGTTGGAACTCCCACATATGAGCTCTATTCAAAACATGGTATCGGCCCCATTGCCTTTAACGAGACATGGACCCGATACACGAAGAAAGATGGTGTTCTCAAATGGCCAGAAAATGGTAGTTTTGATCCTGATGTGCTAGATAATTTGGAAGCAGTTTTATTTAAAAGAAAAGCCCGGCCGGCAATGTTTGACTCTTTCCGCCTTTGGCGTAAGGAAGCCAAACAGAAAGAAATTAAACAAGCAAAACGAGATAGGAAAGCGCAGGGTATGACAATTATACAGGCTGCCCAACAATTCAAAGACGATGAAATTGATCATGCGACTGAAATCGCAGAAAGACAGCATCGTATGGCGATAGATAAATGCTATCCGGTGTTGCCTGTTTCTCCTTCTGATAATAAGAAAGATATAGAAGAAGATCCCCTAATGTCCCATTTATTAAGGTTGCCTCCGCCCTATGCGCAAAGTGCCAATGTACCTCAGCCGTTACAGCCTGTTCAGCCGCCAGCGGTACTTCCGCCTGTTCCGGCTCTTCTGCATTTGCCTCCTCCAGTATTACCGCCCTTGCCGGTTCTACCGTTTGTCTCAACTTCTTTGCCCACATCTCCTGATCTTAGATCTCCTTTCCCTTCTGCTCCTCCTGCAGTTATCGATTCTTCTCCTGTCAGTTCACCTAATACTCTGTCTCCAATTCTTATGTCTAATTCACCGTCTGTGCGTAAGCGTCTCACAGACTCTGTCACTAGTATTCTATCTCCTTTCTTTGAAGCTTTAAATGTGTCTCCGGCTTTTGTTCGAAGACAATCTCGTAGTCAGTTCCCAGATATTGAGGAACGAGAGAGGTTAGACTCTCTTGCACGAAAATGGATCAAGAAGGGTCCACAATACAGTGTGCTAGATATTATGCCTACCTTTTTGCAATGGAATGCGCCTACGCAAAGATTTGTTTTCAATGTAATGTGCGACACTCTCATTAAAGAATGGAAAGATGTGAGTTCGAGTCCGAGCCCACAAGATCTGTTAAATATTCAGACTGACTTTGAAAAAGGACTTATTGTAGGTTCTAAGGTTGAGGAAGCTGTAAGGACGCTTATCTCTTATAGATCCTTATTGTTATCTCAGATTTTCCTTGATTCCGATCCGTCGGTTAGACTGACGTCGAAAAATTATTCTATGAGAGAGGTTCCTCTAGTATGGAAGGAAGAGGTTCCAGCAGCAGGTGCTAATCCTCTTATTCCTGCTCATTTCCAACGTATATGGGTACATGTCCCTTGGAAGAGATCAGAAGTTTTGGCCCTTAAGCAGACTCTACCAGATCCTCGTACGAACCCTGCAGGTTACTACAAAGAACTATCACAGACAGTTGATACTTGTATTATGAACCTAGCAGATATTGACATGCTAATGGGAAATGTAGTCCCACAGACAATATGGGCTAAGATTCGTAGAGAGGATCACGCGCAGGAACTAGGTGCTACTTGGGATGTTATAACTGATACAGATAGAGACCAAGTGGGTGGCGCAAAGCCTGACGCTCTGATCTCGGAACTCCCTGGTAGAATCATTACGTTAATGAAAACTATGATGCCTGCATTGAGAGTTAATTGGGATAAACTAGCAGCATGCAAACAAAAGAAAGATGAAAGTGTCTCTGACTTCTTTACTCATTTCGAGGAGACATTTATCGACCACAGTGGTCAAGACATGGCTACAGAGGGTGGACAGCGATTATTCGTGGACAAATTTGTATTCAATTTGCTTCCCGAGCTGTCACACAAATTAAAAGATTCAGAAAGTTCATGGGCTGTTTCTTCTTCTGCCCAGATATTGGCTACTGCACAATATTACGAGAACAGAGATAAGGAAGAAAAAGAAAAGCAAGAGAAAAAGACGAAAGAATTAAAAACAAAGGTTCTCTTGCAACAAGCCTATCCGCCACGTTATGCTCAGCCTCAAATTCAGCAGCCCCCGCAGTTTCAGAGGATGTATCAAAAACCTGAGCCATACAATCCGCGACCTTTGTTAGGTCCTAATCAATGTGTCTATTGTAGAGAGGAAGGTCATTTTAAGAATAGTTGTCCGGTTTTATTGCAGCGCAATGGAGTGTTACCTGCTCCACGAGGTCGTGCTGGCCTCCAGTCAGCAAACAGAGGTAGAGGTCGGGGTGTGTTGACTCAAGAACAGCGTGCCCTTCCTTCTCCCAATTCCATGAACTACTTTGATCAGCAAAATGTGAGGTCTACTCAGTATTACAATGAAGACCATTATGTTGAAGGCGAGAATGAAAGTCTTCATGCTAACTAGGACAGCCATGGACAAAGTAAAGGAGTTGTGCCAATCCCAGTAGATCAAAATGGACCTTATGTTAACGTCACTACAATGGGTGTTTCAGAGCCATTTCTTCTGGATACTGGAGCAAAGAGAAGTTCTATCATTCATTCTAAACTCCCTGGGGCACCTTTGTCTGGCTTAACGAATGTTTCCGTAGGATTTTCTGGCGCCCCTGTTCGCAATCCAGTTTCTTGCCCTATGCCCATTTCAGTTGGTCCTTATGATTTGGAAGCTCCACTTCTGTTAACGAATGGTTGCGGTGAGAATCTGTTGGGTCTAGACCTATTGAAAAGAATGCATGCTACAATATATTGTTCTCCTTCTGGCGTACATCTTACTTTAGGACAGAAATTGGTCTCCCCAATGTATTTGTCCAAAGATCAGTTTCCACCTGAATTACTTTCTCTTCCAACAGAACTTTGGGCCACGGGTCCGAACGATGTGGGTTGTCTTGAGATTCCGCCTTATGTTGTCACTCTCAAGCCCAATGTTGAATTACCGCGCATCCCACAATATAGAATTTCTGCTGAAGGTGAGAAAGCGCTTTTGGGAATCATTCATGACTTAATTCAGAAGGGTGTGGTTGAAGAAACAAGAGGTAACACATGCAATAGTCCTATTCTTCCTGTTCTTAAACGCACAGATCCTTCTCAGCCTCCTGTGTACCGTTTCGTAATTGATCTGCGAGAAGTAAACAAAATTGTGATTCCACAATTTCCTGTTGTTCCAGATATCACTGCTTTGTTGACAATGATACCTTCCACAGCAACTTGGTTTTCTGTTATCGATCTAAAGAATGCCTTCTTCAGTATTCCCATTGCAGAAGAGAGTAGGGACATTTTTGGTTTCTCTCTTGGAGGCCGAAGCTTCCGGTTTAAGCGCGCACCCCAAGGCTATTGTGAAAGTCCCTCTATTTACAGCCAAGCTTTAAAATGTCATCTTGATACTTTTCATTTGCCATCTGGTGCTGCTCTTATCCAATATATGGATGACTTATTAGTCGCTGCCGATTCAAAAGATGTCACTGTTGCATTGTTACGCCACTTGTTTAAACTGAGTCACAAGGTTTCACCTTCCAAACTACAATATGTTTGTCGAGAGGTTACCTATTTGGGTCATCTCCTATCAAAGGAGGGATGACGATTGACACCAGAACGAATTCAGGCGATTATGCGAATGTCTGTACTATCCACACAAAGGGAAGTACGTGCCTTTCTGGGTATTACTTCTTATTGCAGACAGTGGATCCCTAACTTCTCTCTAATTGCCAAACCTTTGTTGGCACTCACTTTAAAAGATACGCCTCACCCCCTTCCATGGACTGATGAGTGCCAAAAGAGTTTCACTGACTTACGTACCGCTCTGTGTTCTGCTCCTGCACTAGGCACTCCAGATTACACTAAACCTTTTACGCTCTATGTTCATGAGAGAGAAGGTTGTGCATTGTCAGTTTTAGCGCACCAATTTGGAGACAAACAGCGGCCATGTGCCTATTTTTCGGGTACGTTAGATCCTGTAGCTAAAGCATTGCCCAGTTGTCTCAAAGCAACAGCAGCAGCAGCAATTTCTATCCGACAGTCTGCTGGAGTGGTGTTGGATAACACTCTCATTGTCATGGTGCCACATGCAGTGGATACTTTGCTAAACAGAATGAAAGCACAGCATCTTACGAGTGCTCGTTTAACTGGTTATGAGCTGACACTTTTGGCTAGTCACGTACACATCAAACGATGTAATACTCTGAATCCAGCTACTCTGTTGCCCCTTCCAAATGAGGAAAGTGTTGAGGATCAGCATGATTGTTTCTTCCGTACTGAGGAAGAGACAAAAGGAAGAATTGACCTGAGAGACACACCGCTAGAGAATCCGGATGGAACTCTATGGGTAGATGGTTCTTGTTTTAAGATGCCTAATGGAGATACAGTTTCAGCCTATGCTGTAACTACTTTACATACGATTGTGGAAACTGCACGTATTAGACACAATTCAGCGCAAGCAGCAGAATTGGTAGCATTAACAAGAGCTTGTGTATTATCGAAAGGGAAAAGAGTGAACGTGTACACTGACAGCCAATACGCTTTTGGTGTAGCGTTCAACTTCGGGCGTCTCTGAAAGGAAAGGGGTTTTCTCACTTCACATGGCACCAAAATACAACATGGTCAGTTGGTGACTGATCTCCTCAAATCACTTGCCTTACCCACCCAAATAGCGATAGTAAAATGTAGTGCACACAAAAAGATTACGGATGATGTTGGTCGGGGAAATGCGTTTGCAGACGAAATAGCAAAGAAGACAGCGAGAGATTCAACGAGTCGAATGTATGTGGCAGGTCCTGCGAATTGGGTCAGAGAGAGAGGAATGTAGGAGAATACAGTGGAAAGTGTAAAAGCGATTCAGAAAGAGGCTTCAGAGAGGGAAATAAGCAAGTGGAAAGAAAGTACGGGAATGTTAGATGAGATGGGTTGTTGGGTGGAATTATCTGAACATCAACGTTGGCTGTTACCAGATGCCTATGTTCTCCCAGTGGTTACTATGGCACATGGTCCAGCCCACTTAAGTGCAAAAGGCATTTGTAAACTTCTGGCTCCAGTGTGGCAGTATGAGAGTATCCCAAAATGTGCAGACAATGTAGTGAAGCACTGTATTGTTTGTTTAATGTACAACCCGGGAAAGGGAACCCCAACTCCAGCGGGTCACTTTGCTCCTCCGACATATCCATTTGAGGTGTTGCAAATCGATTACATTCATATGGAGCGATGCAACAACCTCAAATATGTTCTGGTGGTAGTATGCGCCTTTTCAAGATGGATAGAAGCATACCCTCTAAAGGATAACACAGCCCTATCCACAGCTAAAATCCTTCTAAAAGAATTCTTCCCCAGGTTTGGTTTGCCGCGCATTGTCTGGAGTGACAATGGCAGCGAATTTGTTGGCCAAGTCATGCAAAAAGTTTGTGCAGGTCTTGGTATCAAGCAAAAGTTCCATGCGGCAAATCACCCACAGTCAGCGGGTTTAGTAGAATGTTACAACGGAACCTTGAAGTTAAAGTTAGCAAAGGTTCAAGCAAGTACAGGACTCAATTGGCCCGATGCTTTGCCGTTAGCTCTGCTATCCACCAGAACTGCAGTACACTCTCGTTTGGGAGTTAGCCCATACGAAGTGGTGTTTGGCCGTCTGGCTAACGTATGGGGAATCCCTCGCCCTAAGAAATACTCAGACTTGCCATATCCAATGTTGATTGACTATCTGCATGACCTTACGACTAAATTGCGTGTTCTCCATCAACAGGTTCAGAGTGCTCTGCCGGAGGCTTCCACAGACCCAGGTCACTCCATCCGACCAGATGACTGGGTATGTGTAAAGAATTTTCAGAGGTCCAGCAATTTAGAACTCAGATGGCGGGAGCCTCGAATGGTCCTCCTCACCACAAGGACAGCAGTTAAAGTCGAAGGAAAGAAAAATTGGATTCACGGTGTGCATTGTAAGAAAGTGCCTTTGCCATACGATCATGGGTACACAGAGGTGTTGGTGACTGTGAAAGTGAAAGAGTTCCACGATTCGTACCCTTCAGCGATGCACACCTAAATGGGACACTGTCTGAGAAAGAGGACGACGACATTTTACAGGAAGCAATTCCATCACATCGTCGCTTGGATACGACTAAACCACGAACATTGTTCCAAGACCAGAATGTTCCGGGGAAGGAACGGTATAATTTAAGACCTAGACCAAAGAACATTTAAGACTCTTCTCCCTTGTGTAGTATTCTGTCCCGGTTGCAGGGTCACGGTAGGAGTCTAAGTCACGACCTGAGTAGTGGCAATAGGCCTGCAGGATCTTCAGTGTCATAGGACGGTGGAACATCGTGACTTAGCGATTGAGGAAGATTGCCGTGAGCATCCATTAGTAAGATGGAAACTACACTTGGTAATAGAGAAAGAAAAGATGAAACGAAGAAAGCATCCTGTAAAATAATGTACAGTCATTTCAGCATAACTTTATGTGTTATTATATCATTATGTATTGTTTTGGCGTTTATTAGTTGGATAATTTATGCTTTGCAGCCAAAAGATGCCTCCCCTTCTTCCTCTTTGCCTTCTTCTACTGTCTCTCCACACCTCTTTCATACTCTTCCTTCACATGAACTCGTCAGAAGAACCGAATATTATAACAATTCCTTTATCCAGCTATTACATCAGCACCAATTAGTGGTTAATACAACTGATTGTTGGGTGTGTGGTCTTATGCCACATACCACAGAGAAAGGAATGCCATATCTCGTTCTTCCTTTTTCTTATGAGGGTTCTGCTTGGGCTTCTTTTGTCATTTTCTCCAATGCTTATCAAAGCAAATTCAGACGATCTGTTAGTTCACATGTTAATTATCCGGATTTTAGTCATAGTTCTTTGATTAAGGGTATGGTAGCTATGGCTAAAATCATGGAAAACAGTAAAATCTCCATTGACGAAAGAAAAGCATACACTAATTGGAACGTCACCCAATATATGTCTAGTCTTAGTAGTAAAGTTGGAAAAGGAAAATCCTCACCGATTTGAACTATACCACATCAGGGCAACTTCTGCTTACAGATAAACGGTCGCTCTTCTGACACTACACAAAGGAATAACTGCTCCTACACGTACGTTTATTCCTCTCAGAACTCACCTCCTCTAGTGCCGTCTCAAGGCACCTATTTCATCTGCTATAATAGAGCTTATACTTGGTTACCAACGGGTTTCTCTGGTATTTGTTATGTAGCCTTTCTTCTTCCCCCTACTTACACCGCTTCCGCAAATCATCACCGAACCCGATACGGCAGAGGGATTATTGATTCAAAGGACACAGCAGGACAAGAGGGAGGAGATTTCCTTAAGGGATTTCTTCCCTTCTGGGGTCCAATGGCTAACAGCAGAAATATAAGGCAACTGGTCCGTGTCGTAGAGACTACAATAGACATCACTGTAGGAGCCTTAAGTAACATCACGGCAGAACTACAAGCGGATCGTCTTATGACATTACAAAATCGAGTTGCCTTAGACTTTGTTCTTGCCGATCGTGGTGGAGTGTGTAAATTGATCGGGTCAAGTTGCTGTATTTTCATACCTAATGACGCTCCGACAGTATACCAAGCTATCTCCAAGTTGCACATAATCTCTGAGTCTATTCATCAGGACGAAGGAGATTGGTCTTTAACGGAATGGTTTTGGGGACTACTGTCTAAATGGGGTTGGAAAGCATTGACGTTTCTTGCTATAATCTTGACCAATATTTTCTCCTGTTGCCTTTGTATGCACTGTGGTCCCGCTATCTGTGATCTTTGTTCTACTATGTGCATCCCAAAACCCAAACCACAATTAATAGAAAACATAAGAATGATGTTACAGCAACAGATCGATGACCTCATGGCTATTGACGTGGACTCAGATTAACATGAGTCTATCCTGCCTGAGTTCTGGCAAAAGGAGGGTCTGAGGAACTTCGATTTTCGATCACGATCGAATCGACCCGCCATTTTGTAGCCCGCCGCCATTTTGTGTTGCCATCACTCAGGCAGCACGGCGAACAAAGTCTATTCTGCTTTTTCTGTAGCCCGGTGTCGAAATACGCCTTCGGCCTCTATTTGCAAAGCTGGTGTTAGAACTAGCCGAGTACACTAATCCCTGTCTGGCTTTTCTAATCCGCGTCTCAACTATCTGTTGGCTCACACTATTTTTCCTGACCTTATCTTATCGACTGGCCTTCACTGTCTTCTGCTAGCATTCTCTCGTTTCACGACTGTCCTCCAACACACACAAACGTATCTCGCCACTTGCAAGTTAGTTATGAGTCTGTTAATAAATTAGATTGAGGGTGGGGTGACAAACATAGTTGGAGGAGAGGTCTCTTTGAGTCATCTGACACTTTTGCTTTCCAACTTTTCCCATTGGTTCCATCCTGTTTTCTAACTTTCCTTATTGGCTCTTTCTTGTATGTTCTGGGAGGGTTTTAGGTCAATATGTCCGAACCTTGTATAGTATTTAACGCTGTGCGCCACAGAGTGAAGTGGCAGTCTCCTGAGAACCTACTTTGTGTACTTCTAGGATAACTGTACTAGCTGCAGCTAAATAAATCTGATCTTCTAACGCCGACAGAGTGTCCCGTGTCTCTGTGTAGCGAAGCAGGTGAACTCCGGAGACTTTGGGCGTACCCTGCGCCGCCAGGCCCAAAAGGTTCTGGTTCTTCACCACTGTTTAAAGCCACACAGTGACCAAAATTGCCATTTTAAAAATACTTTTCATCCTACTCAGAAGCTTCTATTTTGACCGATTTTGGGCAGGAAAATGACTCTCAGCACACTTATTTTAGTTCCAAAATTGATAATTCATATGGTATAGTTATTTACAGTCAAAAGATTAAGGGGTCCATTAGGATGGCGGTCGGAAAATCACCCCGATCCACCATAGTAGCGGAAATCAACAGCCCGCCGGTATCGTGGCAAAACCGGTGGTCCCATTAGGATCAACCGCCCACAAAATCCGACTGCGGCGGCCGCGCGCAGCGGGCGCACCGCTGGCGCGCCAAAGGCGCGCCTAAGGCAAGCCCGTCTGCGCCCGTCCGCGCCTGGCCCGCGCCCAGCGCCCGAACCTCTGGCCCCTGAGGACCCCAGCCCACCCGCCAGACGTACGACGCCGCCACCCTCAACGCACTCAACCCCGGCCGAACCCCGGGATGCTACCAAGCCACCCCGAGACGCACCCACGGACCCTTCAGCTGCCTCGCCTGCAAGTTCACCTGCATCCGGACCTGCCCCGTACCAGCACCCACCAAGCCGAACACCAGCAGCAACCACCTCAAGTGCATCCTGCTCAACACCCGCTCCGTCCACAGACACGCCATCGAACTCTGGAACCTCCTCGACACCACATCTCCAGACGTTGCCTTCCTCACGGAAACCTGGATGAACGACTCCTCAGCGCCCGACATCGCCATCACCATCCCAGAGGGATACAAGATCACCCGGAGAGATCGCAACAACCAGACTGGAGGAGACATCGCCATCATCCACAAGAACACCATCCGCATCACGACCAACACCGACGACACCCTGACTACCGCCGAACACCTACACTTCCAGATCCACACCGACCCTAAGACCACCCTCAGAGGCACTCTGATCTACCGACCCCCGGGACCACGCACACCATTCAGTGAAGACATCGCCGACTTCATCAGCCCGCACGCCCTCCCCTCCGCTGACTACATCCTCCTGGGGGACATCAACTTCCACCTGGAGAACAACAATGACCGCAACACCACCACCCTGCTTGACAACCTCGCCAACCTCGGACTCAAGCAGCTGGTGTCCACCCCCACGCACCTCGCCGGACACACACTCGACGCCGTCTTCTCATCAAGCAAAGACATCGCCTTCAGCCACGCCACTGGACTCCACTGGACGGACCACAGCTGCGTCCACTTCACCTTCAGAAGAACCACGATCCACCACCACCAACAACAGGATGCTCGAAGAAGCTGTAACAAGATCACAGCCGATCAGCTCGCCGCTTCCCTGAGCCAGCACCCTCCAGCCAACTCAGCGAACCCTAGCCAGGCCGCCGACAACCTCACAAAGTGGATCAGCACCTGCGCAGACGAACTCGCCCCACTGAGGATCCCGCCCAGCAGACCCGGCAGCAAGAAGGCCCCATGGTTCACCGACGAACTCAAGAGCTCCAAGAAGAACTGCCGAGCCCTCGAGAAAGCCTGGAGAAGCGAGCCAACACCGGACAACATGACCACCCTCAAGCTCGCCACCCAGAAGCACCATCAACTAATCCACGCCACCAAGAAAACTGCATTCAAGGACAGGCTGGGCAACAACGCACACAACTACAAGGAACTCTTCAACATCGTGAAAGAGCTCTCCAACCCCAACGCCGGAAACAACGACATCACCCCATCGCAAGACCTCTGCAACTCCCTCGCCTCCTACTTCCACAACAAGATCGCTGACATACACAACAGCTTCATCCCGCAAACAATGCCCCCCACGACCACACCAACGCCCCCCACCACCACCCTCAGCGCCTGGACCCCGATCAACACAGAAGACACCATCCGCACGATGAACTCTATCCACTCCGGATCTCCGACCGACCCCTGCCCTCACCACGTATTCAACAAGGCCGACGCTGTCATCGCACCTCACCTGCGGGACATCATCAACACCTCCTTCGACACCGCCACCTTCCCCGAGAGCTGGAAGCACGCCGAACTCAGCGCCCTACTAAAGAAACCAACAGCGGACCCCACCAAACTCAAGAATTACCGCCCCATCTCGCTCCTCCCGTTTCCAGCCAAAGTCATCGAGAAGACCGTCAACAAGCAGCTGGCCGCCTTCCTCGAGACGAATGGATCCCTCGACCCCTCACAGTCTGGCTTCCGAGCCAACCACAGCACCGAGACCGCCCTCATCGCTGCCACCGATGACATCCGAGCCCTGATGGACAACGGAGAGACAGCGGCCCTCATCCTCCTAGACCTCTCCGCGGCATTCGACACTGTCTGCCACCGCACCCTAGTGCAGCGCCTCAGCATTGTCGGAATCCAGGAGAAGGCACTGGAATGGATCATCTCCTTCCTCGACGGAAGGACACAGAGAGAGCGCCTACCACCGTACAAGTCGGAGGCCACCGAAGTCATCTGCGGCGTACCCCAAGGATCCTCACTCAGCCCCACCCTCTTCAACGTCTACATGAGCCCCCTCGCGGCCATCGCACGCCAACACAACCTCAACATCATCTCCTACGCCGACGACACCCAGCTGATCCTCTCCCTGACCAACGACCCCGCCGCCGCCAGAGCCAACCTCCACGAAGGGATGAAAGACGTAGCCGAGTGGATGATGACCAGCCGCCTGAAACTGAACTCAGACAAGACGGAAGTCCTCATCCTGGGCTCCTCGCCCTCCGCCTGGGACGACTCCTGGTGGCCCCCCGCCCTGGGCACCGCACCCAAACCGAGAGACCACGCACGAAACCTGGGCTTCATCCTGGACTCCTCCCTCTCCATGACCAGACAAGTCAACGCCGTCTTCTCGTCCTGCTTCAACATCCTGCGCATGCTACGGAAGATCTTCCGGTGGATCCCCACCGAGACCAGGAAGACGGTCACCCAGGCCCTTGTCACCAGCCGACTGGACTACGGCAACGCCCTCTACGCCGGAACCACCGCCAAGCTCCAGAAGAGACTCCAGCGGGTCCAGAACGCCTCAGCCAGACTCATCCTCGACATCCCCCGAAGCAGCCACATCTCCGGACATCTGAGAGACCTGCACTGGCTCCCCGTCAACAAGAGAATCACCTTCCGTCCCCTCACCCACGCACACAAAGCCCTACACGACCAAGGCCCGAGCTACCTCAACAACCGCCTCAACTTCTACGCTCCCAAACGCTATCTCCGATCAACCAGCCACGCCCTCGCTGCCGTCCCCCGCATCCGAAGAGCGACAACTGGAGGAAGGTCCTTCTCCTACCTGGCCACCAAGACCTGGAACTCCCTCCCGACCGACCTGCGCCTGACCCAAGACCACCTCCCCTTCAGGAAGAAGCTCAAGACCTGGCTGTTCGAGCAGTAGCGGCCCCCCCCCCCCCCTAGCGCCTTGAGACCCTCCGGGTGAGTAGTGCGCTTTATAAATGGCTTTGATTGATTGATTGATTGATTGATTGAAAGTGACAACGAAAAAATGCCCATAGCGGGCGGAGCTAGTGAAGAATCATCCGCTACGGTCAGATTTGCGGCGCAAACACACAAAACCGCCACCAGGCCCGTGTAGTAACCGCCCATGAAAATAGCATTCCGCCGATGTGACAGCGGTACGTTCTGCTGTTTTTGACTGCTACGGTCGCAAACAGTGATGAATGAGAGAGCTGGCGGAAGAGCTGTAGCATATGACAAATATGGTGGTCGACAAGAAAAACTCACAACCAGGCCACCAAGTGCACACAGCAAACTAGCCCTGCCCTCAAAAACACCTAACAGCCCCAATGACACACCCCCATGGCAACTACAAATTTACAAGGCACAGGACAACCCGCACAACACACCTGACAGCAATACCACATTTTGACACACCCACATAGCTGAGTATAAAAACAGCCCCTCCCCTGACCAGAATCCTTTGCAATACTCCACAACTGAAGGATCCAACACCAGAGCACAAAGGAGAGGCAAATCTGCACACATCATACCAGCATAATACAACACACACACACATACCACCCCCACAACTGCACCTCAAAACTTCAGCACATCACACACCATGACAACACATAAAATGCCCACATTTACAGAGAGTGAGTTGGCAGTCATGGTAGATGAGATAATCAGAGTAGAACCACAAGTGTTTGGTATCCTGGTCCAACAGACACCATTAGCCACAAGAGCACAAATGTGGGCAAGGATAGTCGACAAGGCAATGCAGTAGGGAACACCCCGTGCTCCAAAAAGGAAATCATGAAGCGGTGGCATGACCTGAAGAGGATTGTCAAAGAAAAGAGAAACAAGAACCATGAGCTGGCTCAGAGGACTGGCGGTGGCCCTCCCTCTGCGCCCAAAACATTCACTGCATGGGAGGAGAAGGTGCTTGCCATACTGCATCCAGAGAGTCTCACAGGAATATCCAGGGGAGTTCAGGACAAACAAATGTATACCATTACACTGCCATGTACTGTCTTACACAACTCCAAAGATACACCTCCTAGACCCAATCACATTCATCTGCACCACCATACCCAACATTCACCCCATCTGATCCACCCCAAAGGTAGCCAGCTACATTCCCAGGGTTGTATGTGTACAGGCAGCCAGCACTACAATTCCCACCAGGCCCCCTGTCCCACCCCTGAGCAGGATGGAACATTCAATCCCACCCAGAAGCATGTGGCAGCCATTGTACAGTTCACCTTCACCTAACAGGTAGGTAGCCATCCTAACAGGGTGGGGTGTGTGTGAGAGGCTAGCACAACTCCCAAAGGTCACCCTTGTCCCACCCCTGAGCAAGATGGAGCACTCCCTCCCACCCAGAAGCATGTGGCAGCCATTGTATTACAACAACCAAACTTACAGATAGGTAGCCATCTTCCTAGGTTGTGCTATTTGGGGGTGGGAGGCCTGCACTACTACTCCCACAATGCCCCCTTTTTCCCCAGCTCATCAAGATGGAGCACTCCCTCCCACCCAGAAGCATGTGTCAGCCATTGTATTACAACAACCAAACTCACAGGTAGGTAGCAATCTTCCCAGGTTGTGCTACTTGGGGATGGGAGGTTTGCACTACTACTACCACCATGCCCCCTTGTTCCCCAGCTCATCAAGATGGAGCACTCCCTCCCACCAGAAGCATGTAGCAGACACTGTACAGTTCACCTTCACCTAACAGGTAGGTAGCCATCTTCCCAGGTTGTGCTGTTTGGGGGTGAGAGGCCTGCACTACTACTCCTACCATGCCCCCTTGTTCCCCAGCTCATCAAGACGGAGCACTCCCTCCCACCCAGAATCATGTGCCAGCCATTGTATTACAACAACCAAACTCACAGGTAGGTAGCCATCTTCCCAGGTTGTGCTGTTTAGGGGTGGAAGGCCTGCAACACAACTCCCACCATGCCCCCTGTCCCACCCCTGAGCAGGATGTAGCACTCACCCCACCAAGAAGCATGTGTCAGCCATTGTATCACTACAAAGAAACTAACAGGTAGGCAGCCATCTTAACAGGGAGGGCTGTATCGTGGTGGAGGCCTACACAACAACTCTCACCATGCCCCCTGTCCCATACCTGAGCAGGATGGAACACGCCTCACACCCCCACACAGAAGCATGTGGCAGACATTGTATGGTTCACCCTCACCTAACTGGTAGGTAGCCATTTTCAAAGGTTGTTCTGTTTGGGGTGGGAGGCCTACACTACTACTACCACCATGCCCCTTGTTCCCCAGCTTATGAAGATGGAGCACTCCCTCCTACCCAGAAGCATGTGGCAGCCATTACATTGCCCTCATCAAACTGACAGGTAGGTAGCCAAGTTTACAGGTTATGCTATTTGTGGGTGTGAGGCCTGCACCACTACTACCACAATGCCCCCTTGTACCACAAATCACCAAGATGGAGCACTCCCTCAAAACCAGATGCATATGTCAGCCATTGCATTGTCCACTTCAAACTAACAGGTAGGTAGCCATCTTATGCTCCCTTGTCCCACCCCTGAGCAGGATGGAGCCCTCCACCACACACACAGAAGTGTGTCAAAAATTCAAAAGAAATGTGAAAACATAACAGGTAAGTAGACACTACATGCACCCAGCCATTCCTCTGAAACATCATGGTGACATATGACAACACCAGACCCCTCATCACACAAAAATACACACAGACCCTATTGCCTCTTATAGTGTGCAGACAGCTAAGCGAATGTAACTGTTACAGCAACCAAAGTGTGACACACCAATTCACATGATGAAGAAAGTCTGCTCATAATCATGCAAAGCACTGAATGCCATGTGCAAGTGCCATGGGGCCAGAGCAGCAAGGACCATGTGAAAACAAGGCAAGCATGGTCGGTAGTACAAATTGAGAGTTGCACATGACATGACAAAGGTATACATGAGCTAACAATGGCCAGTTCATGTTCAGATGTAACGTCTGCCAGGCAGAGTAATCAACAAAGAGGCCTTACATAAATTTGTTTTTGCACTAGTCGTTAGATGGCAACATGTCCTTGTAATCACAAAATATGCAAGTGGCGCATGGTATGTATTGACACGTAACATCATGGACAAGTAATGCATGTACATCAACATCATGTCAGGATGTACAGTAGTGTGCATACAAACAATGTGATAACTAGTCAAATGTGTGGTGTATAAACAGTGAATAAGATACATCTAACACCAAGCTTGAGGGGTGCACTTCAATGACCATTTACCATCTGTCCAACAGGTGACCAAGAACTGACTGCAGAGGACAACAACAGCAACCTGCAGAGCCAGTCTCCCCCTCTGGAACATGGACTCTCGGATGTTGACTCACTGCATTCTGAGGACGAGGAGCTCAAAGACGGCCCATCTGGTGTGCCAGGGCGCAACAGGTCCCAGGACCCCATCGTCCCCCCCACCACATCTGCAGCAACAACAATTTATCCGCAGACTCCTGCTGTAACGGCCTGTGTGTCCTCCACCACCACCAGTGCTGCCTGCAATACTCTCCCTGTACCAGAGGATGACCACCCCACACCAACAACTGAGGAAGGCAGGGAGAGGATGCGGGGGCCTATAGTGGTAAGGCAACAGGACTGTGGCAGCAGGGCAGGTGGGAGGTCAAGGGTCAGTCACAGACAACCGGACACTGGGACGGAAGCCCTGGACAACATCAACAGAGTCCTTAGGGCCTATGAATAGGCCCAGGGACGAACGGGCCAGGCTGAGGAAGATTCACTCGAGCTCCTCCTGCTGATGAAGTCCATGGACACCCGCATGGGCCAAATCATGGACCTCTTGGGCCAGCTAGTGGTGTTACTGAGTGACAGGCCTGCACCTCAACCAACACCTCCACCTCCCTCTGGTGGGCTGCAGGATGACAGTTCATCATCCTCCCCTGTGGCCATAGAGAGGGGTGAGTCCTCAGACCCCACTGGCTCTGCAGCAGGTGCGCCCCCCCTGCCAAACGACCAAGGGGCCGTCGGAAGAAATTCAAGGGAGGACCCCGTGGCAAAGCACTTGCCAAACGGCAGTCACGGAGCCAGCCATGATGGCAACTCTCTTCAATATTGCATTGACTTTTTGGACTGTCCTCACCCACACTGCCTTGTGAATGGCATCTGTCTGTTGGACTGGGTCACCACACCAATTTTGTGACTACTCGATTGTCTCATTTACCATAACTGTCAACTCACTGCTTCACTAATCACCTTATTGTAAAAATCCACCCCCTCACATTGTAAATAAACACTCCTTACACACACGTTGTTGTGTCTGCTCCATGTTTATTCCAGGATGGGCAGTCTTCACCATGATTAAATGTACCTGCAGTATGGAATGTATGTAGGCAAGGAGAGGCTGAAGGGACCTAGGAAAACACAACAGAACAATATTTACTAGTCAGGGGTTGGCATCACAGCCATCACACAACACTTGCCATCAAACTACTCTAATCTGCACACATTACAATGAGCAACAGTGCCAACATAAACATCCTGTAGAAGTGCCAAACCACCCTATCCCAGAGACATTGTCAGCCACCACTGAGTCAACAACTGGATGCAGTCACAAAGCTAACATACACCTTACCAACAACAGCAAAATCATCAGACAATGGGTCTGTTATACATTGTCACTCACCCTCAAGTAAAGTAGCGGTTGATGAGCTGTCGACGCAGGTCAACACCTTCCTCCTCTCCACTATCCTCATCACTGGACAGGGGTTGGTTTGCAGGCAGGGGCCTTGACTGCTCATCAGCATCCAGGAGCAGGGGGATCTCCTTGCGCAAGGCCAGGTTGTGGAGCATGCAGCATGCAACTATGATCTGACACACCTTCTTAGGCGAGTACATCAATGCACCTCCGGTCTTGTCCAGGCAACGGAAACGTGACTTCAGGAGACCAAAAGAACGCCCCACCACACAACGTGTCCTCCCATGGGTATCATTGTAGCGGACTTCAGCTGGTGTCCTGGGATTCCGCAGTGGGCTCAGCAACCAAGGACGGTTGGGATATGCTGAATCACCTAGATGTGAGAAACACAGAGAAAACTTGAAATGTAATTGTGGCAGAGTACAGCATGTCACACACACAGCATGCTACTGGACTCTTTGTACTCACCCACAATCCATCCAGCATGCTCCGGAAGCAGATTATCCATCAGTCGTGGTACAATGCTGTTACGCATGATGTACGAGATGTGGGCCGAGCATTAGAATTTGGCAGACGTGTGAGATGATCATATACGCTTGGCACACCACTTGCACATTGATGGAATGGAAATGTTTTCTGTTCCTGTAGATGTGCTCACGTTCCTGTGGTGGAACCAGGCCAACATGTGTGCAGTCAATGGCACCAACAACATTGGGGATGTGCCCAAGTGCGTGAAAATCTCCCTTCACAGCCGCCAATTCATGCCTCCTGGGGAAATGGATATATCTGTCCTTGTTGATCATCATAGCCGACAGGACATCACGTAGTACCATGCTGAACATAGGTTGCGACATCCCAACTGCGCTGGACACCGTCTACTGGAAAGATCCAGAAGCAAAAAAATGCAGGACCGCCATCGCCTTAGACGTAGGTGTGAAGCACCCGGATATGTCCTACGAGGCTGCAGGTGGGGCTCCAACATAGCACATAGGTCTTTGAGGGTGTCTCGATCCAGACAGAATTTCAGTATGACCTCCTCATCCTCCATGTCTGCCAGCACTGTGAAGGGACGATGCACATTTGGTCTCCTCCTAGGTGAGATGAAAGAGGACACCTGTCAATGCAATCCAGCAGGAGATGTGTCTGAAATCTTATGTTTTGACTGACACAACAGAAACAATGACTATAATCACAGTTCAGCTTACAGCACAACTCACTGGTAGGAATACCTCCAGCTACACCATCTGTACACCTGTCCACTTTTCACACAGCTAGCATCTCACAAACAATATCCGACTATGTGAATGCACAAATGGATATGGCCACATCTTGCATGGGCATCCCCGAGAGTTGTACCAATATCATATGTGTTTGGCTGCCAAACTACTGTCTCCTACCATAGCTGCTGTACCTACCACACATTCTGGCATAAGTAACACATGGCACACATCAACCACACAATGAACCAAGACTGTGCGTTTATTCTCAAGTATGTGCATGATCCAAGAAAGGTATACAGCCAAATCTGCACAATGTGTAGTAAGATATTCATCACTGTGAGTTGATCAGCACTTTCACACATTGACATGTGTACCCATTGGAGAGTCCATCACAACACTGTTCTGTGTACATGCACAGCTACATCTCAAGTGACATGAGAGGGAGTACATGCCAATGTTTCTGATCATACACAACATCGCATGTGTAGTCAACAGTGGGCTAAAGGTCAGATTGTAATTGAGTGCACAATCTTGTGCCATGAATCATGTGTCTACTGTGCACTGTTGAGAAATGTACTCTGGCCATTCACACTGCATGATGTGCCCATAGGTGCTGTCAAGGTGATATGACACCCAAATCACAGTCATCCTTAGCAATGTATGGCACATATATCGTGGTAGCTACCGCCTGGCCCCTACGGTGTGTCACCGCCAATGCCCAAGCCACACTCGCAGTAGTGAAAGTGGTATATACATGGCCAAATGGCAGTTGGCATGCCCCGCCACCCAAATCATGGTCATCCTGAGCAATGTATGGCACACATATATTGCGGTAGCGACCCCCTGACCCCTGTGGTGTGTCACCACCAATGCCCAAGCCACACTCGAGATAGTGATAGTGATATAGTGATTGGTGCGTGACTGCGAAGCACCCGGTGTGTGAACGGGTGAGCGGCTAATTGCCCAGAAAAAAGGGGGGGTATTCCACCCAGAGTCTAGAGTTGCCCAAATGGGCGATGTTTGTGCGTGTACTAGCGGGCAGTTTTCGGTTGGACTTGCTCTGAAGCACAAGTGCAATTAGCTGCTCACCGTTCACACACCGGGTGCTTCGCAGTCACGCACCAATCACACACAGAGCAGAAGTGTACTTCTGCCGCTTCTGCAAAATCTTGCCCATCTGGGCAGACAAAAAGACCTAGGTAGAATTTCACCTTGCATCACAGTAATTGGCCCCCCACCCGTTGCCACATTGGGTGCCTTGGCAGTCACGCACCAATAGTACATAAGAGCATGCGTGTACTTTTGCCATTTTAAACTAGGCACTGGCGCGTAGGGAACGGACCACCGCGCTCTTTCCCTCAGTGATTCCTGTCACACGCTTCACTTCTCTAATAAGAGCATGCGCGTAACTCCACCATTTTGGGACCAGGCACTCGCGCTTCAGGACACAGGAAGTAGTGCTCCGGGTTTATCGGCATCTCAGCCTACCGCTCCACATTGATCATGTGCACAGTACGGCCATGGATGAATCAGGCTTCCCCTCCAGGGACACAGGAAACCACGCACCTGATTTCACTTAGCACCAATTTACTTAAGTGAGCTGACTATAAAAGCACAACGGCTCTCCACCCAGTCCTACACCGGGGAGGAACGGGAGCAGCAGCCTAGGATCCACGCAGGAAACTTTCCTTGAGGCAGTAAGAGTGTGAATGAGAACGGATTGAATGAAAGTATTTTGGGGCAATTAGTCCACCATAAGCACAATTGAGGATGAATGCTCTGTATGTTTGTACTTGAAAAACCATAATTGTCACGCCAGCTGTGATCTATATGTGTTTTTCCCACAGGTTCTGACAAACAGGGGTTTCCCCTCCCCTCCTCCCATGGGGCCAGTAGCTTTGGTTTTTAGGGTAAGAAAAGTGAGACACGTGCTCTCACCTTTGCATCCCCATCATGTACACAAATTGAGTGGCACATGTCACATGAGTAGTCACTGACACAGAAACTGGATCAGTGCATGTATTGAGTTCAGTTATTCGCCACTACTACGGTCTGTTGTTTTATATTTTTATTCTCTCCCTACATTTTCTTTTACAGGCTTGAACCTAGGAGCCATCCAATTGTGGAGTGTGACACTGATCACGCCCACACAGTGGTACACTCTTGCCACTTTTGGTAAGAACGGAGCCCCCATTTACATATTTAGGTCCTGATGAATGCCCTGGACCCTCCTGGGCCAAGACGGCAGAAACATGTCGACCTCTAAACACAACGGTTAGGGGACACTAATTCCCCCACATACCGTCACCTGCTTTTAAAACATCATATAGTTACCTCTCACATTAAAAAACACAATGAGGATAACTATAATGATTTTTAATCTCACTCTCTTATACACGGGCCCCCACTTAGTTTAGATGTGCATCCCTGTCGTCAGGTGTATGCCTGCCCTCTATCAAACCAAGGTTTTAGAGGGTGAGGACTGGTCAATGATAAAGCATGACACCAAGTGGTGTGTGAGACCAGTCTGTTACTTTTTGTGAGATGTCCTCACTCACAATATACCTCAAACCTTATAGTGGTTATCACTTTAGGAGCAGCTCTTTTGTGGTTAAACAAGGGTACAGTATCACCCATTCCCAGTGCAGGATCTCATGTCCTTACTCTGCACCTTGGACTGGCCACTGGCCTTGTTGCTCCTTACTGTGTTAAATTATTCCCTGTGCAGCTTCTCATGTACATCATCTGCACTTTGGACTGGCCACTGACCCTGTTGCCCCTTGCTGTGTTAAACTATTCCCTGTGCAGCTTCTCCTGTAACTCATCTGCACCTTGGACCGGCCACTGGCCTTGTTGCTCCTTCCTGTGTTAAACTATTCCCTGTGGAGCTTCTCCTGTAACTCATCTGCACTTTGGACTGGCCACTGGCCTTGTTGCTCCTTGCTGTGTTAAACTATTCCCTGTGCAGCTTCTCATGTACCTCATCTGCACTTTGGACTTGTCACTGGCCTTGTTGTTCCTTGCTGCTTGCTTGCGCTTTTGACTACTTAAGCTGTGGCAGGGCTTGAGTGGCGTTTAAATACAAATCTTACCTCCGCATTCTGTTTTTAAAATTGTATTGTCTTTTGTGTGTGCACTTCACTGCAGGAGCTGTGTTTAATGCTCCGGGGGGCATTCTTCTTAAATCTCCTTCCGCTTGGAGGTTAGCGGTCCAGTTCTCCTGTTCTTGCTGATCACTACTGCGCACGCCCAGGATAAAAGGGGGCAGTTAACGATGTCACGCAGTAGCGCTTTTGACTACTTAAGCTGTGGCAGGACTTGAGATGCGTTTCACTACAAATCTTACCTCCGCATTCTGTTTTCAAAATTGTATTATCCTTAGTGTGTGCACTTCACTGCAGGAGCTGTGTTCAATGCTCCGGGGGGCATACTTCTTAAATCTCCTTCCGCTTGGAGATTAGCGGTCCAGCTCTCCTGTTCTTGCTGGTCGCTACCGCGCACGCTCAGGATAAAAGGGGGTGGTTGACACGGTCGCGCAGTAGTGCTTTTGACTACTTAAGCTGTGGCAGGGCTTGAGTGGCGTTTAACTACAAATCTTACCTCTGCAGTCTGTTTTTAAAATTGTATTATCTTTTTTGTGTGCACTTCACTGCAGGAGCTGTGTTCAAAGCTCCGGGGGTGGCACACTTATTAAATATCCTTCCGCTTGGAGGTTAGCGGTTCAGCTCTCCCGTTCTTGCTGGTTGCTATCGCGCACGCTCAGGATAAAAGGGGGTGGTTGACGCGGTCGCGCAGTAGCACTTTTGACTACTTAAGCTGTGGCTGGTCTTGAGTGGCGTTTAAGTCAAAATATTACCTCCGCATTCTGTTTTTAAAATGTAATTATCTTTTTTGTGTGCACTTCACTGCAGGAGCTGTGTTCAGGGGGGCATCATTCTTAAATCTCCTTCTGCTTGTAGGTTAGTAGTCCAGCTCTCCTGTTCTTGCTGGTCGCTACCGGCATGCCCAGTATAAAAGGGGGCAGATGACGAGGCTGCGCAGCGGGCGCGCTGCACCAAAGGCAAGCCCGTCTGCACCTGTCCGCGTCCGGACCGTGGCCAGCACCAGCTATGCTGCCCTTGGGGCCCCAAAATCAAGACTTATTTGGTCTAAGGAGCAGTTACTTGCCTTCTCTGCCGTAAACTGCCAGAGGCCTAAATGTCTGGACTTCTGTTCGGAAGAAGGAAATGCGGGGAGTCTCCATGAGTTCCAGTGCAGCGCCTGCTACTTCACGTTTGAGAAAGTTGGTGAGGACAAAGATTGGTCAGGGGATGGGTCTATCAGAGTACCTACACCTCCTCCAAGGCCCTCCATTAAGGCATGCCTTGTTAAGTGCAGATCTCTGGCCAAACATGCAGATGACATCTGGCTCAACCTAAAGACGAATGCCTGAGACATCATGTTTTTAACTGAAACCTGGATGCGAGATAGCTCCAATCCGCATATAGCATTAGCCATTCCAGCAGGCTACAGGATCTCTAAGGTGAATCGAGCTGAGAATAGATTGGGAGGTGGCCTTGCTATCATTATAAGAGAGGACTGGGATATCATGTATAAGGTAATTGGAAATCTGGGGAAGATTAAGGCTATGTCCCATTGCATCAAACTTGCCAAAGCCTCCTCAATGGCCGGACTACTGGTCTATAGACCCCCTAATGTCCCAGCTGCCCAGATGCTGAAACTCTACGACACTATTTCTGATCTGTCACTGAAATACACTAACTTTACAGTCCTTGGTGATTTTAATGTCCATATGGACAATCTCAACTGCCCCTTAGCTGTCCAGCTGGCTGATACCCTGAAAGGGCTTAATCTGATGCAAAAGGTAGCGTCACCTACACATGTGGCTGGCCACATGTTGGATTTACTCTTCACCAATGATCACACTCCACAGACAGAGGACCCTTTATCTCGTACCTGGTCCGATCACTGGTTTGTCCCTTTTAGTGTATGCGGGGGTTCCTGCTATGATCAGGTTAGACCAGCCTTGGAGGTCAAGAGAAATTGGAGAAAGTTCTCTGCTGAATTAATGGGCTCTATGCTTCAGGACACTCTTACCCGGCTTACAGGAGATCCCAGTCAGGATGCGTTAATTTTTCACCATTGGGTCACCTCATCCCTGGATAAAACTGCCCCAATGAAAAATATGAAACTTGTTAGGAGCAAACCTTCAGCTCCTTGGTTTATGGATGAGCTCCGGATGGAGAAGAGTGTATGCAATAGGTTTGAGCGTGCTTGGCGTAAACACTATGAGCCTGCAGCTAAATGCGCATATAAAGTAGCGCTATGAAAATTTTATAGCCTAAAGCGCAAGGGATTTTTTTGCCAATCAGATTAAAACCTCTGATAATTCTATGAAAGAAATTTTCAATACTGTCCAGGGTTTTATTAAACCTCAGGCACTGAATAGCACTATCCCTTCTTCCAAAACTCTTTGTGAAAAGTTAGCTACCTTCTTTCAGACAAAAATCCAGGATATCTACTCCTCCTTTCCACTTTCGGGACCACCAGATCTACCACCTCACATACTGTGTGCAACTAGTATGTGGTCAGTCTTTCGCCCCTTAGGTCTAGAAGCATCTTTGAGGGAACTTAACAAGATAAAATCAGGCTCCCTGGCAGACCCTTGTCCTGACAGATTTTTTAAGCTACTTGCCCCTTGGCTCCACCCGGTATTGAATATAATCTGGAACTCCTCACTGGTGTCGGGGGTGTACCCCTCCAGCTGGAAAAACGCATTTGTCCAGCCAATTTAAAAAAAGGAAGATGCAGATCCAACAGAGCCCAAAAATGTCAGGCCAATCTCTCTCCTTCCCGTTCCGGCTACAATTCTAGAAAAGGAAGCCCAGATACAACTTAGGGACTTCCTAGAGTTGAACGATCATCTTCATGACTCCCAGTCTGGTTTTAGATACGGATACAGTACGGAAACAGCTTCGCTGGAAGTCGCAGAGACTATCCGTAAGACATTGGATCAAGGAAGCTGTGCGATGCTGGTGCTGTTGGACCTATCCGCAGCCTTTGATAGAGTGTCACACAGGATTCTTCTAAACAGACTTAAGGGTCTAGGGGTGTCAGGAACGGTCTGGGACTGGTTTCGCTCTTTTTTAGAGGGGCGCACACAGCAAGTGACCCTCCACCCTCATGCCTTCACCTCCAGCCCCCTTGAGTGTGGGGTCCCAGAGGGCTCGGCCTTAAATCCCACACTTTTTAATGTGTATCTCACCCCTCTGGTGGCAATTATTGAGCAATATGGTGTGAAGGTCATCGCGTATGCGGATGATATACAATTGGTGTTCTCCTTCAGAGACCACAGCGAGACGGCCTTTGCTAATTTTAAGCAGTGTCTTTTGAAAATCTCATCTTGGATGACAGAGAACTGCTTAAAATTGAACACCGATAAAATGGAGGTCTTGTTTTTTAACCAACCTATTACTCCACGGCCAGAGCTCTGGTGGCCTGTTGAGTTAAATCCACCCCCTCTTCCAGCTACTACGGCCAGGAATTTTGGCTTCAAGTTTGATATACAACTGTCTAGTAAAGTGCAAATTGTCCATGTCTCTGGGCAGTGTTTTTGGAAGTTGAAGGCTCTGCGGAGCTTCCTTCACTATCTTTCTACGGACTGTAGGAAGACTGTGGTGCACGCATTGGTTACTTCCCAATTTGACTATGCGAACAGCCTTTATCTGGGGCTCCCAGAGTATCTGATCAGGAGGCTGCAGATTATCCAGAACGTGGCGGCTAGGCTTGTGGGGAACGTGCCGATGTGTCACCACATAACCCCCATCTGCTCAGTCTTCATTGGCTACCAGTGAAAAGAAGAATAGAATACAAAGCTCTCACTTTGGCCCATAGAGCAATGAAAGACACTGGTCCGCACTACCTGAGGCAAAGACTTCGAAAATATAGCAACAACAGAGCACTTAGATCAAATGACCAGAAACTTCTGGTCATTCCGTGTTTTACGAGGGCCAGAACCGGAGGCCGATCTTTTTCAGTTAAAACTACCACACTCTGGAACTCTATGCCGGAACATCTAAGGAAGATCAAATCTGAATCTATGTTCAGGGGAGCATGAAAAACATGGCTCTTTGTTCTTCCCTAAACACTCTGTTCCTTGTCCCTATGCCCAGGTCTATCAGCACTACTAGCACCTGGACATCTCCGTCGGAGGTAGCCGTGTGCTCTACAAGTTGCTTGTTATTATTATTCCCTGTGCAGCTTCTCATGTACCTCATCTGCACTTTGGACTGGCCACTGTCCTAGTTGTTCCTAGCTGTTTTAAACTATCCCCAGCGCAGCTTCTCATGGACATACTCTGCACTTTGTACTGGCCACTGGCCTCGCTGCTCCTTGCCGTGTTAAACTATTCCCTGTGCAGTTTCTCATGTACTTACTCTGCACCTTGGACTGGCCACTGGCCTTGATATTCACTACTGTTTGCCCCTTCCCTGTGCAGGGTATCATGTACCTCATCTGCACTTTGTCCTGGCCACTGACCTTGCTCTAGTCTACTTTTGGTGCCTATCTGTGTAATATGTGAAAAAAAACTGTTACTCCTGGAGTCTGCCTTGTCAGTGTCCTTGCTAAATTAAGCATTTTCTGTATGGGTATGGTTTACTCTGACACATGCTCTATATGCCACTTCAACATTGCCAATGGCTTGTTTAATATTTTAAGGGTTCTGCGGAGGTGACAGGCACTTCAGTTCTTCTTGACTCTGAGGCTTGGGGGTGCAATGATGTTGGTTTGTGATGAACTACTGGTATCATAATCACTCTTTGGTCAGGTTAGCTATATTGTACACATGTCATGTTTGTATGCACTGCCAGCACAAAGTGGGATTCCATCCACAGTATTGCAGGCTGGCTGGCAAGGGTCATCATGTCTGTGTGAGCTTTCTTGATGTGTGCACAGCAGTGTTGGTGTATGATCATCTAGTGATGGACAGTCATCCTAGTCACATGGGTTCATTTCAATGTGTGCACTTGGGTGGTCATAAAGTGTGCAGTGTGAAGGGGGGACTTTGTCAGTAATGTTAATGTGTGTGTGCCCCTGCAATGTCAACTGCACACATGTGTCACCCAGGAGTTGAGCACCTGTGGGAGTTGTAGGTTGTGCACTGTGCAGTGTGTTGGTGTGTCCTTGCACTTCTGGGGGACACCTACCTGTTGTTGGTGGCAATTCTGAGAATGCAGAGTGTGTGACTGGCAAGTCAGTGTTGTGTTTTATTGATCAGCCATGTGTCTGTTTGTGCTCACTGTGCAGCTCTGCTCAGCCACACTGACATTGTGGATTTGTTCTCTCAGGCATTGCTGTCACTTGGGGCTTTTTTGGCTCCATTATGGCATATGGGGGATGTTGAGTCATACCATTCACTATCTGCGCTTCTGATGCCTACACACTGTGAGTCTGCACTCTATTTTTGTAAGGGGCACTTCTCACCTGTCCACTACTGGCATATACACCACTTCACTCTCATGTCAGCTGTCCCCTTGGGTTGTCAGTGTGTGTGCCTCCCCACCACTTCATTCGTTACACTATGCTTTGTGGTGCTTGTCACCTGGGAGTCCCAGACTTGTGCATCTGTGGGTGTTGGGTTAGCTGTATGTGTGTTTGCTGAGGTACTGCTTCCCTTCCTGAGTGTGATGTTGTCTTTGTGCTGTTCTGATTAGTGTTCATGGGTTCATGTTGTGTCACTTATATCTGTGTGGGACTGATATGTTTGGTGTTCACACACTGCTTGTCGTGCATGCAGTGCTGTAAGTGTATGTTGCATTGTCCTTGCCTGGTGTGTACCCCTGATGTCCTGCTGTGTTTGCAATGTGATGTATTGGCATGTGCATCTGTTGTGTGCTTGGTGTGGATGTGTGCAGTGTTTGGGCTGTGTTGTCTCTTACAGCTGACAGATGCTCTGTGTGTGATGTTCTATTTGCATGTCTGTTTGTGTGTTTTGTTAGTGTGTTGTGATTCATTCAGATGTGTGTTGCCAGTGTAGTGTGCGTTACGTGTGTGTCTGTCACATGCACTTAGGGCTATTCTTGTTCCTGGGCTTGTTTTGGGTGCATCCTTGGGGTTTTCTCCTCTCATATGTGGCCTGGCATTTGTCAGGATGGTGCATGTGCAAGCATGTGGTACACTATGACACCATATTGACTTGATGGGGCATGTGGTATGTCTGTCTGTGTTTCACTGTAGGCCCATTGGTCACAATTTATGTCCATGATTGTTTTGAGATGATGCACTTCTTGTCTGTGTTGGGGTATGCTGTCTGTGCATTGTTCCTGAGTGATGATGTTGTGTACTCCTGTTCTGTCTGGGCTCCCATTGCCTTTCTACTGTTTCCTACACAGGTCTGGTCTTGTTGTCCTTCTGTGTATGTTGTTATTGAGGTTTGTGCTTGACTATTGTTTTTGTGCCAGCATTGGTTCAGGCATCCATGAGTGTGTGTGTGATGTTTGTGGATGCCCCCCAAGGAGTGTGATTGCTTGTCAGTGTATTGACTGGACATTGTTGGCACCCTTCTGTGTGTTTGACACTGGTGTTGTGTGCTGCAGGTGTGAGGTTGGGGGGGATGTGTGAAGGATCCTACTTGTGTTTGACAGTCATGGAGTGTAACAATGGGCCCTGTGTGTTGTGCTGCTGACACACACCTGTCAAGTAGTTGGATGCAGATGTGTGGCTGTTCACTGTTTGACATCAGAGACTTCCTTTCATTCCTGGGCCTATACATGGTTTGCCTTGCTGTCTCCCTGAGTTGTTGCACAGAGGTGACTGTGGTTTGATTTCACTCACCGTGCCAGCCATGTGTGATTTGATGGGCTAAGGGTGTTGTTATATGTTCCTTATCTTGCATGTGATGTAGACATGCTTAGTGGTTGTCTCCTTGGCCTTCAATTTGTGTGCACCTCACTTTGGCTTTCCTGTTTATTGTCCTCCATTGCTGCTGATATCTGGTCTGAGTATGTGGCTGTGTGTCAGCATGGGGTATGTCTGTGTGACTTGACAGGCTGTGTGTCCAGTTGAGTGATTGTTCCTGTAATGTATGTGTGCTCATTATGTGCTTGGACTCAGTTTTGTTGCCATGAGTGTAGTGTAGGTGTGGTGTGAGGGTTGCCCTGGCCCTGTGCTTCTGTGCTGTGTGTTCCTCTGCAGCCCCACCTGCTGAGGATGTCTCCCTAGTTGTTTGGTATGTGGTGCAGTGTGTGGGTTCACCTGGGTGTTTGTTGGACATGTGGGAGCACAAGAGAGGCACATGGCATGTCCCTTCATGTGTGGGGGGCCTAGTGTGTGGAGGTGTGGCTCTATGATCTTTGTGCAATGCCAATGCCTGGTGCTGGCCCTGCCTTCTGCATTGTGCGCATGTTTTCCTGCGTCTTCACCGCTGCGGTGATGTGACCGGGACATTGCAACAATATTGCAGTTGGTGGGTGACCTGGATGTGGAGATGTGATTTTGTGACAGGTGAGACATGTGTGGGTACACTTGTGGATGTGTTCCTGTCCCCACCAGGGTGTCTGGTGTGGACAGGAACCGTATATCAGCCCTGGAGTTGTGTTTTGTGGTTGTGTGCGGAGTTGTGTGTTAGCGTACCTGCGGCGGTGTCCGCGACGGTGCATGAGTTGCTGGTAGTGTATCAGGTACAGCACCGGGAACACGTGTAGAGCTGGATCCATTGCGGTCGGGGCCGAGTCGAAGGGACCGAGACTCTGGTGTCGCGCTCCGCTGTCGTGCTTCCGCCGTCTCTGGTTGGGCGGATTCTCTGCTGCGGTGCGACTGGCTATTTGGGTCATCCTGATTTGTACAGCGGATGGGACGTCATGCCGCATTGCGGTGAGTCTCCATTGGATCCCACGGGCGCACTTTGATGGCGGTTCGCGTCACACCGCGGCGGACGGGAAATGGGTCATGTTTGGCCATACTAATATGGTGGGCGTGAGGACCACTGCTGGCGTGCGGAACAGAGCATTTTCTGCCACCACCAGCACCGCTGTGGTGCCTCCGCCCGCCATCATAATGGGCACCTAAATGAATGTTGGATGGGAATTTCCACTTTTGGAACTAAATAAGTGTGTTTAGAGTCATTTCCTTTGCCCTAAATTAGTCAAAATAAAATATTCTGATTAGGAACAAAAGTCTGTAAAAATGGCAATTTTGGTCACTGTGAGGTTTTCAAAAGTGGTTATTGAACATGAGGCATGATCCAATTGACATTTTGAATTATTTTCTGTACAGTCCAAAGAATGCATTTTCTGATGAAAAACGATGACCCCTGACCCTTCGAACTTTCTCCAGATGGTCAGTAATGGTGATTTTTGAATGTGTAATCTTTTGACAGTAAATTAATGTTGGATGTGAATTATCACTTTTGTAACTAAAATACGTGTGTTTAGAGTCATTTCCATGTCCGAAATCGGTCAAAATAGAATCTTCTGAGTAGTAGGAAAAGTCTGTAAAAATGGCAATTTGGTCATTGTGAGGCTTTAAAAAGAGGTTATTCCACATGAGGCATGATCTACTTACATTTTGAATAATTCTTTCTCCAGATGGTCAGTGATGGTGATTTTTGAATGTTTCATCTTTGGTAGTAAATGAATGTTGGACGTAAATTAGCACTTTTGGAACTAAAAAAAGTGTGCTTGGAGATATTTTCCTGCCCTAAATTGGTCAAAATATAATCTTCTGAGTAGGATGAAAAGTCTGTAAAAATGGCAATTTTGGTCACTGTTTGGCTTTAAAAAGTGGTTATTCAACATGAGGCATGATCCTATTGACATTTTGAATACTTTTTTGTACAGTACCAAAAATCAATTTTCTAATGAAAAATGATGACCCCGGACTTGTTGAACTTTCTCCAGATGGTCAGTAATGGTGATTTTTGAATGTTTCATCATTTGAGGGAAAATGACTACTGAATATGAATATCACTTTTGGAACTAACATAACTGTGTTTAGAGTAATTTTCCTGCCAGAAATTGGGCAAAATATAATCTTCTGAGCAGGAGGAAAAGTATGTAAAAATGGCAATTTTGGTCACTGTGAGGCTTTCAAAAGTGGTTATTCAAAATGAGGCACGATGCAATTGACATTTTGAATTATTTTTTATACTGTCCCAAAAATGTATTTTCTGATGAAAAACAATGACCCTGGACTTGTTGAACTTTCTCCAGATGGTCAGTAATGGTGATTTTCTAATGTTTAATCTTTTGACAGTAAATTAATGTTGGATGTGAACTATCACTTTTGGAACTAAAATAAGTGTGTTTAGAATCATTTTCCTGCCCGAAATTGGTCAAAATATAATCTTGTGTTTAGGAGGAATAGTCTGTAAAAATTGAATTTTTGGTCACTGTGAGGCTTTAAAAAGTGGTTATTCAACATGAGACATGATCCAATTGACATTTTGAATCATTTTTTGTACAGTCCAAAGAATGCATTTTCTGATTAAAAACGATGATTCCGGACCCTTCGAACTTTCTCCAGATGGTCAGTAATGGTGATTTTTGAATGTGTAATCTTTTGACAGTAAATTAATGTTGGATGTGAATTATCACTTTTGTAACTAAAATATGTGTGTTTAGAGTCATTTCCATGTCCGAAATCGGTCAAAATAGAATCTCCTGAGTAGTAGGAAAAGTCTGTAAAAATGGCAATTTGGTCAGTGTGAGGCTTTAAAAAGAGGTTATTCCACATGAGGCATGATCCTATTGGCATTTTGAATAATTTTTTGTACAGTCCCAAAAATCTATTTTCTGATGAAAAATTATGACCCCGGACTTGTTGAACGTTCTCAAGATGGTCAGTAATGGTGATTTTTGAATGTTTGATCATTTGAGGGAAAATGGCTACTGAATGTGAATTATCACTTTTGGAACTAACATAACTGTGTTTAGAGTAATTTTCCTGCCCGAAATTGGGCAAAATATAATCTTCTGAGCAGGAGGAAAAGTCTGTAAAAATGGCAATTTTGGTCACTGTGAGGCTTTCAAAAGTGGTTATTCAAAATGAGGCACAATTTAATTGACATTGTGAATTATTTTTTGTACTGGTCAAAAAATACAATGACCCTGGACTTGTTTTACTTTCTCCAGATGGTCATTAATGGCGATTTTCTAATGTTTAATCTTTTGACAGTAAATTAATGTTGGATGTGAATTATCACTTTTGGAACTAAAATACGAGTGTTTAGAGTTATTTCCCTGCCTGAAATCGGTCTAAATAGAATCTTCTGAGTAGTAGGAAAAGTGTGTAAAATTGGCAATTTTTTCATTGTGAGGCTGTAAAAAGTGGTTATTCAACATGAGGCACGATCCAATTGACATTATGAATAATTTTTTGTATTGTCCAAAAAATGCATTTTCTGATGAAAAATGATGACCCTGGACCTGTCAAACTTTCTCCAGATGGCCAGTAATGGTTATTTTTGAATGTTTAATCTTTTAACAGTAAATGACTGTTTTTGGATGTGAATGATCACTTTTGGACCTAAAATAAGTGTGTTTGCAGTTATTTACCTGCTCAAAATGGGTCAAAATAGCATCTTAAGAGTAGGAGGAAAAGTCAGTACAAATGGCAATTTTGGTCACTGTGATGCTTTAAAAAGTGGTTCTTCAACATGAGGCACGATCCAATTGAAATTTTGAATCATTTTTTGAACAGTTCCAAAAATCTATTTTCTGATGACAAACGATGAACCAGACTTGTTGAACTTTCTCAAGATGGTCAGTAATGGTGATTTTTGAATGTTTAATCTTTTGAGGGTGAATGACTATTGAATGTGAATGATCACTTTTGGAACTAACATAACTGTGTTTAGAGTCATTTCCCGCCCATAATTTGGGCAAAATATAATCTTCTGAGCAGGAGGAAAAGTCTGTAAAAATGTCAATTTTGGTCACTGTGAGGCTTTAAGAAGTGGTTAGTCAACAAGAGGCACGATCCAATTGAAATTTTAAATAATTTTTTGTACAGTCCAAATAATGCATTTTCTGATGAAAAACGATGACCCTAGACCCTTCAAACTTTCTCCAGATGGTCAGTAATGGTGATTTTTGAATGTTTAATCTTTTGACAGTAAATTATTGATGGATGTGAATCATTACTTTTGGAACTAAAATACGTGTGTTTAGAGTCATTTCCCTGCCCGAAATTGGTCAAAATGAAATCTTCTGAGTAGCAGGAAAAGTCTGTAAAAATGGCAATTTTGGTCATTGTGAGGCTTTAAAAAGTGATTATTCAACATGAGGCACGATTCAATTGACATTTTGAATAATTTTTCGTACAGTCCATCAAATGCATTTTCTCAGGAAAAACTATGATACTGGACCAGTCGAACTTTCTCCAGAGGGTCAGTAATGTTGATTTTTGAATGTTTAAACTTTTGACACTAAATTAATGTTGGATGTGAATTATCACTTTTGGAACTAAAATAAGTGTGTTTAGAGTCATTTCCCTGCCCTAAATTGGTCAAAATATAATCTTCTGAGTAGGAACAAAAGTCTGTAAAAATGGCAATTTTGGTCACAGTGAGGCTTTTAAAAAGTTGTTATTGAACATGAGGCATGATCCAATTGACATTTTAAATTATTATTTGTACTGTCCAAAGAATGCATTTTCTGATGAAAAACGATTACCCTGGACCCTTCGAACTTTCTCCAGATGGTCAAAAATTGTGATTTTGGAACGTGCAATCTTTTGACAGTAATTTAATGTTGGATGTGAATTATCACTTTTGGAACTAAAATAAGTGTGCTTAGAGATATTTTTTATTTTCCTGCCTGTATTTGGTCAAAATATAATCTTGTGAGTAGATTGAAAAGTCTGGAAAAATGGAAATTGTGCTCACTGTGAGGCTTTAAACAGTGGTTATTGAACATGAGGCGCAATCTAATTGGCATTTTGAATTATTTTTTACACTGTCCAAAGAATGCATTTTCTGATGAAAAACGATGACCCCAGAGCTGTCGAACTTTCTCCAGATGGTCAGTAATGGTGATTTTTTAATGTTTAATCTTTTGATAGTAAATGAATGTTGAATATGAATTATAACTTTTTGAACTAAAATAAGCGTGTTTCGAGTCATTTTTCTGCCCGAAATCGGTCAAAATATAATCTTATGAGTAGGATGAATAGTCTGTAAATATGGAAGTTTTGGTCACTGTGAGGCTTTAAAAAGTCGTTATTCAACATGAGGCACGTTCCAATTGACATTTTGAATCATGTTTTGTACAGTCTAAGAAATGCATTTTCTGATGAAAAATGATGACCCTGGACCTGTCGAACTTTCTCCAGATGGTTAGTAATGGTGATTTTTGAATGTTTAATATTTTGACCCTAAATGAATGTTGGATGTGAATTATCACTTTTGAAACTAAAATAAGTGTGTTTAGAGTCATTTCCCTGACGTAAATTGGTCAAAATATGATCTTCTGAGTAGGAACAAAAGTCTGTATAAATGGCAATTTTGGTCACTGTGAGGCTTTAAAAATTGCTTATGAGGCACGATCTAACTGTATGTTGAATGTTGAAATATTTAACAGTAAATTACTGTTTTTGGATGTGAATTATCACGTTTGGAACTAAAATAAGTGTGTTTGCAGTTATTTACCTGCCCTAAATTGATCGAAATATAATCTTCTGAGCAGGAGGAAAAGTCTGTAAAAATCGCAATTTTGGTCATTGTGAGGCTTTAAAAAGTGGTTATTCAACATGAGGCACGATCCAATTGACATCTTGAATTATTTTTTGTACTGTCCAAAGAATACATTTTCTGTCGAACTTTCTCCAGATGGTCAGTAATGATGATTTTTGCATGTTTAAACTTTTGACAGTAAATGAATATTGAATGTGAATTATCACTTCTGAAACTAAAATTAGTGTTTTTGGAGTCATTTACCTGCCCAAAAATGGTAAAATAGAATCTTCAGAGTAGGAGGAAAAGTCAGTAAAAATGGCAATTTTGGTCACTGTCATCCTTTAAAAATTGGTTATTCAACATGAGGCACGATCCAAGTGACATTTTGAATCATGCTTTCTACAATCCAAAATGCAATTTCTGATGAAAAACGATGACCCAGGACTTGTTGAACCCTCTTCAGATGGTCAGTAATAGTGATTTTTTTAATGTTTAATCTTTTGACAGTAAATGACTATTAAATGTGAATTATAACTTTTGGACCTAAAACAAATGTGTTTAGAGTCATTTTCCAGTCCTAAATTGGTCAAAATATAATCTTCTGAATAGGAAGAAAAGTCTGTAAAAATGGCAATTTTGATAACTGTGGTGCTTTAAAAAGTGGTTATTCAACATGAGGCATGATCCAATTGACATTTTGAATAATTTTTTGTACTGTCCCAAAAATGCATTGTCTAATGAAAACTTATGACCCTGGACCTATCGAACTTTCTTCAGATGGTCAGTAATGGTCCATTTTAATGTTCAATCTTTCAACTGTTAATTACTGTCTGATGTGAATAATCACTTTCGGAACTAAAATAAGTGTGTTTAGAGTCCTTTTCCTAGTCAAAATCGGGCAAAATCAAGGTTCTGCGTAGGAGGAAAAGTCTATAAAAATGGCAATTTTGGTCACTGGGAGGCCACAAAAGTGGTTATTCAACATGAGGTGCAATACAATTGACATTTTGAATCATATTTTGAACAGTCCAAAAAATCCAATTTCTGATGAAAAACAATGACCACGGACCTGTGGAACTTTCTCTGAAGGTCATAAATGGTGAATTTTTAATGTTCAAGCTTTTGACTGTAAATGACTGTCTAATGTGAATCATCACTTTTGGAACCAAAATAAGTGGGTTTAGACTCATTTCATACTCAAAATCAGGCAAAATCAAGGTTCTGAGTAGAAGGAAAAGTCCATAAAAATGGCAATTTGTTCACTGGGAGGCCTTAAAAAGTGGTTATTCAACATGAGGTCGCGATACAATTGACATTTTGAATCATTTTTTGAACAGTACAAAAATCAAATTTCTGATGAAAAACAATGACCCCAGACCTGTGGAACTTTCTCCGAATGGTCATAAATGGTGATTTTTAATGTTTAATCTTTCGACTGTAAATGACTGTCGGTTGTGAATCACCACTTTTAGAACTAACATTTATGTGTTTAGAGTGATTTTCATGCTCGAAATTGGGCAAAATACAAGCTTCCAATTAGGCGAAAAAGGCTATAAAAATGACAATTTTGTTGGCTGGGATGTGTTAAAAAGTGGTTACTTAAAATGAGGCGCGAAACAATTGACATTTTGAAGAATGTTTTGTACAGTCCAAAAAATCCAATTTGTGATGAAAAAGTTGCCGTTGGACCTATGTAACTTTCTCCGAATGGTCAGAAATTATGATTTTTTTAATGTTTAATCCTTCTACTGTATATGACTGTCAGAAGTGAATCATCACTTTTGGAACTAAATTTAGTGTGTTTAGAGTCATTTTCATGCTCAAAACTGGGCAAAATACAAACTTCCGATTAGGAGAAAAAGGCTATAAAAATGACAATTTTGTGAAATGGGAAGCCTTAAAAAGTGGTTATTCAACACGAGACGCGATACAATTGACATTTACAATCACTATTTGTTCAGTCCAAACAATCCAATGTCTGGTGAAAAACAATGACCTTTCTCCGAATGGTCAGAAAGGGTGATTTTTTAATGTTTATTCTTTCGACTGTTAATGACTGTCTGATGTGAATCATCACTTTTAGAACTAAAATAAGTGTATTTAGAGTCATTTTCATAGTCGAAATCGGGCAAAATCAAGGTTCTGAGTAGGAGGAAAAGTCTATAAAAATGGCAATTTTGTTCACTGGGAGGCCTAAAAAAGTGGTTATTCAACATGAGACGCAACACAATTGACATTTTGAATAATTTTTTGAACCGTATAAAAAATCTAATTTCTGATGAAAAACAATGACCCCAGACCGGTTTAACTTTCTACGAATGGTCATAAATGGTGATTTTTAATGTTTGATCTTTTGACTGTAAATGGCTGTCGGTTGTGAATCACCACTTTTAGAACTAACATTTATGTGTTTAGAGTCATTTTCATGCTCGAAACTGGGCAAAATACAAGCTTCCAATTAGGAGAAAAAGGCTATAAAAATGACAATTTTGTGCGCTGGGAAGTGTTAAAAAGTGGTTATTCAACATGAGGTGTCAAACAATTGACATTTTGAAAAAAAATTGTACAGTCCAAATAATCCAATTTCTGATGAAAACTGATGACCCCCCAGACCTGTGGAACTTTGTCTGAATTGTCGGAAATTGTGATTTTTTTATGTTTAATCTATCGACTGTAATTGACTGTCAGATGGGAATCATCACTTTTGGAACTAAATTTAGTGTGTTTAGAGTCATTTTCATGCTCAAAACTGGGCAAAATACAAGCTTCCGATTAATGAAAAAAGTCTAGAAAAATGACAATTTTGTGAACTGGAAAACCTTAAAAAGTGGTGATTCAACATGAGACACGATACAATTGACATTTTCAATCACTATTTCTTCAGTCCCAAAAATCCAATTTCTGATGAAAAAAGTTGACGTTGGGCATGTGTAACTTTCTCCAAATGGTCAAAAATGGTGATTTTTTTAATCTTTAATCTTTCGACTGTTAATGACTGTCTGATTGGAATCATCACTTTTGGAACAAAAATTAGTGTGTTTAAAGTCATTTTCATGCTCAAAACAGGGCAAAATACAAGCTTCCAATTAGGAGAAAAAGGCTATAAAAATGGCAATATTGTGCGCTGCGAAGTCTTAAAAAGTGGTTATTCAACATAAGGCGCGATACAATTGACATTTTGAATAATTTTTTGTACAGTCCAAATAATCCAATTTCTGATGAAAAACGATGACCTTTCTCAGAAAGGGTGATTTTTTAATATTTAATCTTTCGACTGTTAATGACTGTCTGATGTGAATCATCACTTTTGGAACTACAATAAGTATGTTTAGAGTCATTTTCATAGCCGAAATCGGGCCAAATCAATTTTGTTCACTCGGAGGCCTTAGCCCCTTCGCTGCCAGGCCTTTTCCCCCTCCTGTGCCACGCCTTCTTTTGGCTATTTGGTGTAGTGCGCGCTGAGGCCCCTGTAACTTTTTGACCACATAAGGTATCCACGCCAACTTTGCGTCCTTTTCTTCCAACGTCATGGGGATTCTAAAGGTACTCAGGTTTTGTGGATTCCCCTGGATGGGTCACAGAAATGAGCCAAAATACAGCAACATTTTGTTTTTTGGGGGAAAAATGGGAAAAACAGGCTGCAAATGAAAGCATCTGGGTTTTTCCCTGCAAATGTTATAAAAAAGGGTTTGTGGTGCTGAAACTTTTAGGGGATACCAGACTTTTGTCAGAAACCCAACATTTTTTACACAGTTTTGGCATTTTTCTGGGACATAACCTATTTTTGCTATTTTTTGTGCTTTCGACCTCCTTCCAGTTAATGGTAGAAATGGGTATAAAAAAAGCAATAATGGATCCTGGAAAGCTTTTCGAGAAGTATACAAAACTCTGAATTCAGCAAGGGGTCATTTGTGTAGATCCATCAAAGTTTTTTATAGAAACTAACAGTTAAATATAGGATAAATTGAAAATTAGTTGAAAAAAACAGCCTTTTCTATCAATGTTTTCACCTGTAACTTCTTCTAATTATGACAGCTCTTGGAAAGCAATATACCGTTACATCCGCGGGACATTACTGGCTGTGGGGATATATAGGACGTGTAGGTTCACCAAGAACCCGACGAACCCAGAGCCAAAAACTGAGCAGCAACTTGCAATGGTTTTTTATTGTGTGCCGGGTATTTAGTAATTATTCTGTAAAAATGTGTACATGGAAAAATCGGTATGAAAGACACCTATGTATTTCTGAAATGGGAACAAAATATAGAGTTTAGAAACAGTAGATATTTGCACATTTCCGAAATTGGGAATACTCATACTAGCATGAGAATTATCAGTCATTTTTTAAAATGACTTCTTTTTTACACAATGTCTTTCATTTGGAAGGCAGAAATGCATCGAAAGTCAATAGGTAATAACAGTTCCTTTACAAATCTGAATGACTCTAAGTCTCCCGATAAAAATGGTACCTCACTTGTATGGGCAGGCATAGTGCCCACGACAGGAAATGGCTCAAAACCCAACGTGAACACACCACATTTTCACAAAGTGCCTAGCTGTAGTTTTTGAACCATAGCTCTGCCGGCACCTAGCAAACCTATACATTTTTGAACACTAGACACCCAGGGAAATTCAGGATGGGGTGACTTGACTGCCTCCCGCCAGGTTCTGTTACCCAACATCCCTTGCAAACCAAAACAATTGCCAAATAAAACACATTTTCCCCACATTTCTGTGGTGGAAAGTTCTGGAATCTGTGTGGATCCACAAATTTCCACCCACCCCGCGTTCCCCAAGTATTCCGAGAAAAATGGTACCTCACTTGTGTGGGTCGGCCTAGTGCCCGCGACAGGAAACGGCGCAAAACGTAACGTGGACACACCTCAATTTCGCAGTGAAAAATGACCCTTTTTTGGCAAAGTGCCTAGCTGTGGTTTTTTAACCCTAGCTCTGCCGGCACCTAGGGAAACCTACCAAGCCCACACATTTCTGAAAACTAGACACCTGGCGGATTCCAGGGAGGTATGGCTTGTGTGGATCCCCCAACGTTTCCTTACCCGGAATGCCCTGTAAACCTCAAAGTTAGCTGAAAAAATCACCTTTTTCACACATTTTTATGCGGGGAAAAAGGTGGCATCACTGGGCTGACACAAATTTACTACCACCCAGCATTCCCCCGGGTCTCCTAATAAAAATGGGGCCTCACTCGTGTGGAGGCCAGAGTACCCGCGACAGGCAAGGGCCCACAACGTAGTGAGGCGACATGAAAATTGCCTATCACAAAACGACCTGGTTTTGCAAGGGGGGTCACTTGGTTTTTTGGCCCGGTGCTCGGTGGCCACCTAGGGAAACTTACCAAACCCACACATTTCTGAAAACTAAACACCCGGGGGATTCCAGGGAGGTATGACTTGCGTGGATCCCCCAACGTTTTCTTACCCAAATGCCCTGCAAACCTCACATTTAGCTGAAAAAAATCACCTTTTTCACACATTTTTGTGTGAGAAAGTTGTGGCATCACTGGGCTGACACAAATTTCCTACCACCCAGCGTTCCCCCGGGTCTCCCAATAAAAACAGTGCCTCACTCGTGTGGTAGGCCCAAGTACCCGCGACAGGCAAGGGCCCACAACGTAGTGAGACGACATGAAAAATGCCTATCTCAAAACGACCTGGTTTTGCAAGGTGGGTCACTTGGTTTGTTGGCCCGGTGCTCGTCGGCCACCTAGGGAAACCTACCAAACCCACACATTTCTGAAAACTAGACACCCGGGGGATTCCAGGGAGGTTTGGCTTGCGTGGATCACCCAACGTTTCCTTACCCAGACTGCCCTGCAAACCTCAAAGTTAGCTGAAAAAATCACCTTTTTCACACATTTTTGTGTGGGAAAGTTGTGGCATCACCGGGCTGATACAAATTTCCTACCAAGCAGCATTCCCCCGGGACTCCCAATAAAAATGGTGCCTCACTCGTGTGGGAGGTCCAAGTGCCCGCGACAGGCAAGGGCCCACAACGTATTGAGGCGACATGAAAATTGCCTTTCTCAAAACAACCTGGTTTTGCATGGGGGGTCACTTGGATTTTTGGCCCAGTGCTCGGCGGCCACCTAGGGAAACCTACCGAACCCACACATTTTTGAAAACTAGACACCTGGGAGATTCCAGGGAGGTATGGCTTGCGTGGATCCCCCAACGTTTCCTTACCAAGAATGGCCTGCAAACCTCAAATTTAGCTGAAAAAATCACCTTTTTCACACATTTTTGTGTGGGAAAGTTGTGGCATCACCGGGCTGACACAAATTTCCTACCACCCAGTGTTCCCCCGGGTCTCCCAATAAAAACGGTGCCTCACTCGTGTGGGAGGCCCAAATACCTGTGACAGGCAAGGGCCCAATACGTATTGAGGCGGCATCAAAATTGCCTACCTCAAAACGACCTGGTTTTGCAAGGGGGGTCACCTGGGTATTTGGCCCGGTGCTCGGCGGCCACTTAGGGAAACCTATCAAACCCACACATTTCTGAAAACTAGACACCCGGGGAATTCCAGGGAGGTATGGCTTGCGTGGATCCCCCAACGTTTCCTTACCCAGAATGCCCTGCAAACCTCAAAGTTAGCTGAAAAAATCACCTTTTTCACACATTTTTGTGTGGGAAAGTTGTGGCATCACCGGGCTGATACAAATTTCCTACCAAGCAGCATTCCCCCGGGACTCCCAATAAAAATGGTGCCTCACTCGTGTGGGAGGTCCAAGTGCCCGCGACAGGCAAGGGCCCACAACGTATTGAGGCGACATGAAAATTGCCTTTCTCAAAACAACCTGGTTTTGCATGGGGGGTCACTTGGATTTTTGGCCCAGTGCTCGGCGGCCACCTAGGGAAACCTACCGAACCCACACATTTTTGAAAACTAGACACCTGGGAGATTCCAGGGAGGTATGGCTTGCGTGGATCCCCCAACGTTTCCTTACCAAGAATGGCCTGCAAACCTCAAATTTAGCTGAAAAAATCACCTTTTTCACACATTTTTGTGTGGGAAAGTTGTGGCATCACCGGGCTGACACAAATTTCCTACCACCCAGTGTTCCCCCGGGTCTCCCAATAAAAACGGTGCCTCACTCGTGTGGGAGGCCCAAATACCTGTGACAGGCAAGGGCCCAATACGTATTGAGGCGGCATCAAAATTGCCTACCTCAAAACGACCTGGTTTTGCAAGGGGGGTCACCTGGGTATTTGGCCCGGTGCTCGGCGGCCACTTAGGGAAACCTATCAAACCCACACATTTCTGAAAACTAGACACCCGGGGAATTCCAGGGAGGTATGGCTTGCGTGGATCCCCCAACGTTTCCTTACCCAGAATGCCCTGCAAACCTCAAAGTTAGCTGAAAAAAGCACCTTTTTCACACATTTTTGGGTGGGAAAGTTGTGGCATCACCGGGCTGACACAAATTTCCTACCACTTAGCGTTCCCCCGGGTCTCCTGATAAAAACAGGGCCTCACTTGTGAGGGAGGCCCAAGCACCCTGCGACAGGCAAGGGCCCAATACGTATTGAGGCGGCATCAAAATTGCCTACCTCAAAACGACCTGGTTTTGCAAGGGGGGTCACCTGGGTATTTGGCCCGGTGCTCGGCGGCCACTTAGGGAAACCTATCAAACCCACACATTTCTGAAAACTAGACACCCGGGGAATTCCAGGGAGGTATGGCTTGCGTGGATCCCCCAACGTTTCCTTACCCAGAATGCCCTGCAAACCTCAAAGTTAGCTGAAGAAATCACCTTTTTCACACATTTTTGTGTGGGAAAGTTGTGGCATCACCGGGCTGACACAAATATCCTACCACCCAGCGTTCCCCCGGGTCTCCCGATAAAAACGGTGCCTCACTCATGTGGGAGGCCCAAGTATCCACGACAGGCAAGGGCCCACAAAGTATTGAGGCAACATGAAAATTGCCTTACTCAAAACTACCTGGTTTTGCAAGGGGGGGGTCACTTGGTTTTTTGGCCCCGTGCTCGGCGGCCACCTAGGGAAACGTACCAAATCCACACATTTCTGAAAAATAGGCACCTGGGGGATTCCAGGGAGGTATGGCTTGCGTGGATCCCCTAACGTTTCCTTACCCAGAATGCCCTGCAAACCTCAAATTTAGCAGAAAATATCACCTTTTTCACACATTTTTGTGTGGGAAAGTTGTGGCATCACTGGGCTGACACAAATTTCCTACCACCCAGCGTTCCCCCGGGTCTCCCGATAAAAACGGTGCCTCACTCGTGTGGAAGGCCCAAGTACCCGCGACGTTTTGGGCAGCCCCCCACCCTTATTTTTACTTTCTAAAAAAATCCCTGGTGTCTAGTGGGCTTTCCGCCTCCCCGAAGGGGCAGATTAGGGGCCAATGCCCCATCTGCCCCCCAGGGGAGGTAGAAAGGCTGTAATGGTGGCAGAGGGCTGGGGGCATTTGGGTGCCCATTTTGGGCAGCCCCCACCCTAAACAAAAATGCGCTACTGTCCCCATCTGCCCCCCGGGGGGCAAAAAGGCTGTAATGGTGGTGGGGGGTTGGCAGCATTGGCATGGCCATTTTGGGCAGCCCCCACCCTAAAACAAATTGTGCAAAATAAAATCCCTGGCATTTAGTGTGTTTTCTGCCCCCCCGGGGGGGGCAGATTGGGGGCTCCTGCCCCATCTGCCCCCGAGGGGGGGCAGAAAAGCTGTAATGGTGGTGGGGATGGGGCCATTGGCGAGCCCGTTTCGGGCAGCCGCCACCCTAAATAAAATCCACCACCCTAAATAAAATTGCACGAAAAAAATCCCTGGCGTCAAGTGGGCTTTCTGCCCCCCCCAAAGGGGCAGATTAGGGGCCAATGCCCCATCTGCCCCCCGGGGGGCGGAAAGGCTGTAATGGTGGCGGGTGGGTGGGGGCATTGGCGTGCCCGTTTCGGGCAGCCTCCACCCTAAAAAAAAACTTCTAAAAACAAATCCCTGGTGTTTAGTGGGCCTTCTGCCCCCCCGAAGGGGTAGATTAGGGGCCAATGCCCCATCTTCCCCCCAGAGGGGGGCAGAAAGACTGTAATGATTGCAGGGGGTGGGGGCGTGGGCATGGCCGTTTTGGGCAGCCCCCCACCCCAATTTTTACTTTGAAAACAATTCCCTGGTGTCTAGTGGGCCTTTTGCCCCCCCCCCGGGGGGCAGATTGGAGGCTACTGCCCCCATCTGCCCCCAAGGGGGGGCAAAAAGACTAAATGATGCCAAAATAAACTGGGGGAGCAAAGGCCCTTGCCCAAGGGGCCGCTCCCCCCTCCCTGGTGTCTAGTGGGTGGATCCCTGCTTGGGGATCGCCCTCCTGAAAGATTCTCCCCTTTCCAATGATACCTCTCCCGTCTTTCTACGTGCTCAGGGGGCTGAGATAGCCCCCAGAGGACATAGAAAGTGAAACTGAAATGAGCCTCTTGGCTCATTTCAGTTTCGGTTTCACTGTAATGACATCGGCGCGATGTGCGCGCCGATCGTCATTACAGGGGAAGCAGGGGAGGGGGCCTCGGGAGCTGGGGAAGCTCTTCCCCAGCTCCCGAGTCTATTTTGCTTTAAAGGAAATCCCTCTGGTACCTGCACCAGCGGGATTTCGCAGGGGATGCCTCATGACGAGCTGGACTCGTCATGGGCACACGAGAACTGTGTGCCATGACGAGTCCAGCTCGTCATGGGCATTCAAGGGGTTAAAAAGTGGTTATTCAACATGAGGCGCGACACAATTGACATTTTGAATCATTTTTTGAACAGTACAAAAAATCTAATTTCTGATGAAAAACAATGACCCCAGACCTGTTTAACTTTCTACGAATGGTCATAAATGGTGATTTTTAATGTTTGATCTTTTGACTGTAAATGGCTGTCGGTTGTGAATCACCACTTTTAGAACTAACATTTATGTGTTTAGAGTCATTTTCATGCTCGAAATTGGGCAAAATACAAGCTTCCAATTAGGAGAAAAAGGCTATAAAAATGACAATTTTGTGCGCTGGGAAGTGTTAATAGGTGGTTATTCACCATGAGGCGCGAAACAATTGACATTTTGAAAAAAAAATTGTACAGTCCAAATAATCCAATTTCTGATGAAAACTGATGACCCCCAGACCTGTTGAACTTTCTACGAATTGTCGTAAATTGTGATTTTTTTATGTTTAATCTTTTAACTGTAATTGACTGTCAGATGGGAATCATCACTTTTGGAACTAAATTTAGTGTGTTTAGAGTCATTCTCATGCTCAAAACTGGGCAAAATACAAGCTTCCGATTAATTTAAAAAGTCTATAAAAATGACAATTTTGTGAACTGGGAAGCCTTAAAAAGTGGTGATTCAACATGAAACGCGATACAATTGACATTTTCAATCACTATTTGTTCAGTCCAAAAAATCCAATTTCTGATGAAAAACGTTGACGTCGGGCCTGTGTAACTTTCTCCGAATGGTCAGAAATGGTGATTTTTTAATGTTTAATCTTTCGACTGTTAATGACTGTCTGATTGGAATCATCACTTTTGGAACTAAAATAAGTGTGTTTAGAGTCATTTTCATAGTCGAAATCGGGCAAAATCAATTTTTTGAGTAGGAAGAAAAGTCTATAAAAATGGCAATTTTTTTCACTGGGAGGCCTTAAAAAGTGGTTATTCAACGTGAGGCGCAATACAATTGACATTTTGAATAATTTTTTGAACAGTACAAAAATCCAATTTCTGATGAAAGACAATGAAATCAACATAATGACAATGTCATAAATGTTGATTTTTTATGTTTAATCTTTCGACTGTAATTGACTGTCGGTTGTGAATCACCACTTTTAGAACTAACATTAGTGTGTTTAGAGTCATTTTCATGCTCAAAATTGGGAAAAATACAGGCTTCCGATTACGAGAAAAAGGCTAATGACAATTTTGGGCACTGGGAAGCCTTAAAAAGAGGTTATTCAACATGAGCTGCAATACAATTCACATTTTGAATCAATTTTTGTACAGTCCAAAAAATCAAATTTCCTGATGAAAAACGATGACACCGGACCTGTGGATCTTTTTTCGAAGGTCAGCAATGGTTATTTTTTAATGTTCAATCTTTTCACTGTAAATGACAGTCTGAGGTGTTCAATCAGGTTCATTGGCCCTACCTCTGGGAGACTCTAAGGACTTTTGGATTCCCCGATAAATTTATAAAAACCGTTCCGCTTCTATATCACCTGCCTAGAGCCAGGGTCTTAGCAAATAGGGAGTTAACGGATTGGTTCAGCATTATGCGTGGTACAAGACAGGGCTGTCCCCTGTCTCCCCTTTTTTTTAATGTTGAACCATTTGCAGCATTAATTAGACAAGACTCACTGATCACCCCATTCAGATATGGAGATTGTAAGGTTAAACTAGCCCTATACGCAGACGACCTTATTTTGTACACCTTGAACTCTAAGAAGGCTCTGCCCATTTTGATGGCTAAAGCGGAGCTTTTTGGGAAGGTATCGGGGTACAAGGTAAACAGGGATAAAACCGAAATTATGGAGTGGAATCAGCCAACCCAGTCTCCAGGGGCAAAACATCAAATTCGTTATTTAGGTATCACAATTACGCAGAAACTAGCAGATGTGACTGCCGTTAACTGGAGGAAGACCAGTCAGGAGGCAGGGAGATTGCTGGTCAGGTGGGCAAATCTTCCCCTTAATTTGTATGGTAGGGTTAACCTGATGAAGATGGTTGTTCTGCCAAAGATCACTTTTCTTTTTAACACTATACCCCTATCATTTGATAAAGGCGAAGTAGCAAAACTACAGGGCAAGATTAGCAGTTTCATCTGGGCCTCGAAGGGCTCTCGCATATCGTGGAAAAGACTAAGGAGAAGGCTGGAGAAGGGGGGATTGGCACTTCCAGATTTGATGGCATATGGCTATGCATTCCACATCAAGAATTCTCGGATGTTGTTAAATAAACCAGACAATTCTGCAATAGGTACCCTCTATGGGGCAATGCTTAGCGAACTGAGGGACAGACAAGGGCACTTTCTTTTTAAGTTTGGGGACCCAAAACGTTTTAAGAAAGTAAGACTGAAGATTTTGTTACAGGCAGTGAAAACTTGGGTTTACATACAAAAAAACTAGGAGTATCTTATTATTCGGATAATGCACCAATTTGGGGCTCTCCAGGAACCCCAGATTGCTTAAATGATCAGCTTAGCCTACCATTGAAGCATCCTGGAATTTTAAGTTGGGGTGATTTGAGGATGGGTACTGACCTGGTCAGCAGGGAAACTCTGAAACTATGTACACGGAGTCAATTAACCAGATTCACATTTTGCCAACGTTCAGCCTGGTGGGCCAGTCAAGTTTGGGAGGAGCAGAGGGATGACTCCTGGTTAGACCAAGCAATGAAGGCTGGTTCCATTAGGAAAGAAGTTGCTTTATGGTATTGAACTTTGGTGGAAGCAGAGGACAACCCAGCTCAGGATATCCAAAAGCTCTTGGGCGATGAATTAACCAACATGAACCTTAGTGAGGCCTGGATCGCTTCATTTGCAATGCTCCGGGAAATAGTTAAACCTGCCTTTCTTAAACACAATCACCTTTTTACTCTTTATAGGGTATATTGGTCCCCAGCAAAATTGGCAAACCTTTCTGGAACGCAGTACGATTGTCATATGTTTTTAACTTGCCAAGAGATAACTGAGTTCTGGACGGATATTTGTAAATTTCTGTCCGAGGTTAAAGGAGTACAGGTGGAGGTAAGCCTCCTACTTATATTTTTTGGAAGATGCCAAGATAACATTCTTGCCACAAACAAAAAGGCTGCAAGACTTATCTTCTATGCGATCTTACTGGGAGACGGGAGATTTGTAGAGCTTGGAAATAAGGCTTGCCACCCCCTTTCTTGGAATGTAAAAAGAAAATGTTATCTACAAGTCAACAGGACATGGCAAGTGACCCCAGTAGTCGGGAAAAGACATGGTCTATGTTTGTCGATTGGAGTCAAAAGCTGGGGTCCAATGATTAAGCCTGTTCCTCTTCTTTGGTATGGCATACTAGAGAAGGGTGGGAGCGGAAGCAGCTAGATTTCTTGAGTGGAATGACTTCACCCCTGGCCAGCTCCCGGCAAGGGAAAGGGAGTATTGCCAACAAGTAATTTGGCAGAATGAGGACCAAAAAAAAAGTAAATGACTGTCTGATGTGAATCATCACTTTTGGAACTAAAATAAGTGTGTTTAGCTTCATATTCTTCGAAATCGGGCAAAATACAAACTTCCAATTGGGAGAAAAAGGCTATAACAATGACAATTCTGGGCACTGGGAAGCCTTATAAAGTGGTTATTTAACATGAGGCAGGATACAATTGACATTTTGAATAATTTTTTGTACAGCCCAAAAAATACAATTTCTGATGAAAAATGATTAAACATTTAAAATTACCATTTATGACCATTCGCAAAAAGTTCAATAGGTCTGGGGTCATTGTTATTCATCAGAAATTGGGTTTTTTGGGCTGTTCAAAAAATGATTCAAAATGTCAATTTTATTGTGCCTCGTGTTGAATAACCACTTTTTAAGGCCTCCCTGTTGAATTTTCTCAGAATGTTCAAAAATTGTGATTTGTTTATGTTTAATCTTTTTACTGTAAATGACTGTCTGGTGTGAATCATCACTTTTGGTACTAAAATAAGTGTGTTTAGAGTCATTTTCATATTTAAAATTGGGCAAAATGCAAGCTTCTGATTACAAGAAAAAGGCTATTGAAATTACTATTTTGGTCAGTGGGAAGCCTTAAAAAGTGGTTATTCAACATGAGGCGCTATACAAATGAAATTTTAATAATTTTTTGTACGGTCCAAAAAATCCAATTTCTGATGAAAACTGATGCACACGTGTGTGTGTGTTTGTGTGATTATTTCTGAATCATGAATGTATGTTTGTTTGTACCGAAGTGTAACTTGTGTTTATATTCGTGCACTAGTGGGTGCTGCTGAATGCGTGCTCATGTTCCTGTGTGGGTGCACACTTGTGTGAATGTATGTGTTTGTGCCTGAGTGGATGTTTGTGGGTGTTTGTGTATTCAATGAAATGTTTGTTCCTGGGTATTTGCCTCAGCGCAACCTGCTAGATCAGGTTAAAATTGGAAACAGTGCTTAAGTGAACATTATTCGTTAATTGTTGTGATGTGGAAACTGGCACAGAAATTTTACAAGCAGTGTACAAGTTCTTCATTGGATTATGTAAACTTTGAAATGGTAATTTATAGGGTCATAGTATAAAACTGACATGGCAGTTTGTGCCTTGTCTTGGAAAGATGGGAATATTATGGCAATATGTATAACCTATGTAATGCTGCTTCTGCTTGAGCCAGCAAGATATGAAACATGAGGAAAATGTATTTTCTGTACCAACCCTAGCTAGCACAGAGACCCAGAGCTCCTCCGTGGCAGAATAAAAAGCTCACACTCCAAGTTTTATGGTCTGTGCATCCATAGCAGTATAGAAGGTCACAGCATGTGTTTAAAACCTCTGCAGAGTATTTTTATTGGGCATAACACACACAGAGTGGATACTCTGGTCTAAGGGCCAGATTTACAAATGGCTTGAATTGCCCTTGTTTCACGCAAGGTGACGCAAGGCACCGCAACACCTTTAGTGGGATTTCCTAAGCCACACAAAGCC